>NC_041751.1:30761563-31380080 GCF_004115215.2 Ornithorhynchus anatinus
CTGTTGTACATTTCCAAGTGTTTAGGATAGTGCACGGCATCCAGGGATGTTCAATAAATGCTATTACTATTATTTCAGAAATGAAAGGCAGCTATTAATTTGGATACGTGTACTTAACACATGGAGCACCATAAAAGGGGAAGGGGCTTAAAAAGATGTCCTAAAATTGATCCTCTACATTCCTAATCCTATATAACCAATAGCAATAATATTGGTGATAATTAAGTGTTCACTATGTGCCCCAACACTGAACTAAATAAGAATAATTGTGGTATTTGCTAAGCGCTTACTATGTGCTAGGCACTGTACTGAGTGCTGGGGTGGATACAAGCAAATCAGGTTGGACACAGTTCCTCTCCCATGTGGGACTCACAGTCTCAAACCCCATTTTACAGATGAGGGAATGGAGCCACAGAAGTGAAATGACTTGCCCAGGGTCACACAGCAGACTAGTGGCAGATCTGGGATTAGAATCCATGACCTTCTGACTCCCACGCCTGTGCTCTATCCACTAGGCCATGCTGCTTCGCTAAATGCTGGGGGAGATACAGTACTATCAGACCAGACAGAGTCCCTGTCCTACATGGGGCTTACAATATTAAGGGGAGAGAGAACAGGTATTCGATCCCCATTTCACAGATTGAGGAAACTGAGGGAGGGGGAAGCTAAATGACTTGCCCAAGATCACACAGTGGGCAAATGGTGGAATCAGTCGTATTTATTAAGAGTCTACTGTGTGCAGAACACTGTACTAAGCGCTGAACCCAGGTCTCTCGACTCCCCGTCCTGTGCCTTTTCCACTAGGCTGCACTGCTTCTCAATATACCGTCAATCTTTAAATCCCCCCATTATAGACATCTGCAATGCGTTTAACTTCTAATAATTTCCCATTTTACTTTCCTTAAAGCTTTTGAAAACTTGTATTGGTGATGGGGGAGAGCAGGAGGAAAGAGGGTAGAATGTCATCCGCTTTAGTCTGATTGACTATACTCACGTTTCACGCAGGAGGCGAATCTGCCTGGTGGGCCTAACCCAGAAGCAGCTTGTGAAGACCGTCTCCATTATTTTAAATGATAGCATGATTTTTCTGCTTCTGGTGTGCCTTTTCCATTTTCCCATCAGGGATCATCTGTCATTTATTAGCTATCAGTTGCACTCACCCTTAGCTCTTCCTTAACTCCAAATCCTCCACCAGCAAGGACTGGTGGAGCGAATATTACTTACTCCCTTTGCCGCATTCTGTCTTTTTGATAGATACTTCTTGCCCTCAGCTTTAAGGTATTCAATCATCTCTCTGACTCCTCTCTATCCTTGCTGATGTCCTCCTACAACCTAATGCATGCACTTTGTTCCTCTATCACCAGCCTACTCCATTTATCTCGAGCTCATCTATCCCACAACCGACCCCTTGCCTACATTCTCCCCTGGGCCTGGAACTCCCTCCCGCTTCGTATCTGACAGTCTGTTCTCCCCTAGCTTCACATCCTCCCCTCCTAGAAATCACATCTCCTCCAAAGGCCTTCCCAGACCAAAGCCTTTCTTTCCCCTATCTGCCCTCCCCTCTGTGTTAACTTTGCACTTGGATGTGAACCCCTTAAGCACTTGGATAAATAATAATAATGTTGGTATTTGTTAAGTGTTTGCTATGTGCTGACACTGTTCTAAGCGCTAGGGTGGATACAGGATAATCAGGTTGTCCCTCGTGGGGCTCACAGTCTCAATCCTCATTTTCCAGATGAGGTAACTGAGGCACCGAGAAGTTAAGTGACTTGCCCAGAGTCACACAGCTGGCAAGTGGCGGAGCCGGGATTAGAACCCATGACCTCTGACTCCTAAGCCCGTGCTCTTTCCACTGAGCCATGCTGCTTCTACTCACCCTAACCCCACAGTATTTATGCGAATCTTCTAATACTTTATTACTTTTCTTATCTCTAATCTAATTTAATGTCTGTTTTCCCCTGTAGACTGTCAGGTTCTTGTGGGCAGGGATCATATCTACCAACTCTGTTGTAGTGTACTTTCCCAAATGCTTAGTACAGTGCTAAGCCTAAGGAGTGGATGCTTTATTTGGAAATCATTTTGTAAAGTTTAAAGATAAAGTAATGATACATTATGCATTTAGTTATCTTCCATCCTTCGGTTATAAACCATTTTCTAAACATCAACCTATTTTCTTAATATTCCAGTAAAGTAGGCATCACTATTTAGACATTTAAATTCTGTCCATGAGCAAGATCAATCAATCACATTCATCCAGCACTTACTGTGTGTAGAGTGACTCAGTGGAAAGAGCCCGGGCTTGGGAGTCATAGGTCATGGGCTCGAATTCCGGCTCTGCCACTTGTCAGCTGTGTGACTGTGGGCAAGTCACTTACCTTCTCTGTGCCTCAGTTACCTCACCTATAAAATGGGGATTAACTGTGAGCCTCACGTGGGACAACCTGATTACCCTGTATCTACCCCAGCATTTAGAACAGTGCTCTGCAAATAGTAAGCACTTAACAAATACCAACATTATTATTATTATTATTAGAGGACTGTATCCAGTACTTGGGAAAGTACAATATAACAGAGTTGGTAGACACATTCCCTGCCCACAATGAGTTCATAGTCCTTGCAGATGCAGTGCAATCAGACCAGACAGTCCCTGTCCTACATGGGGCTTACAATATTAAGGGGAGAGAGAACAGGTATTCAATCCCCATTTTTCAGATGAGGAAACTGAGGCAGGGGGAAGCTAAATGACTTGCCCAAGATCACACAGTGGGCAAATGGTGGAGTCAGTCATATTTATTAAGCATCTACTGTGTGCAGAACACTGTACTAAGAGGCAGAGATACAGAGATCCCGATTCTAACCTCCATCCCTGTGTTTCTTCTCTCCTGTCAGGATCATGCCTTCAGCGAAGCCAGACCCAAGCCCCATTGAAAAACTTGTGACAGGGTGCATATTTGAAAGGCTTGAGAACATTTAAGCACACAGTAGCCAGACAAGAAAATTGATGCTTCAATTTTCCCAGTGGACCATAAGCTCCTTGTGGGCAGGGAATGTGTCTATTGTTGTATTGTACTCTCCCAAGAGATTAGTACAGTGCTCTGCACACGGTAAGCTCTAAATACAACTGAATGGTCAATTACAGCCAGTCACAGCCCCACCTCACCCCTAGCCAAGCTTTCTCTCTCACTGTCCTGAAAAGGCACAGCTAAGATAAAGTGACTTACACAAATCACACAACCGAATTGGATTTTTCAGTGACTGATTATCCAGTGTGTGGTTGATCACGGGGCCTGGTTCTGCCCTCCACTCCCCTTCTCCCTCCTGCTGGTGCAGCCTTATGTATCCTGTATTAACTAACTGAATGATTCACCGCCTCAGAATCAGCTTCATCAGAGAAGGCACGGAAGCAAAGAGAGAATGTGAGACTCAAACCCAATTATTTCATTCCTGTGAGAAACTCAGAATAGAAGATCTGATGTTAAAACAAATTTTTAAAAGAGGACTTTTCCAATGTCTATGAATTTTAATTCTCCATGCTTTCCCGATCCCCCGCTACCAATGATACCCAAGAGTAGGCTTTACCTAGTCAAATGAAGTGAATGTTGAAATGGATAAGGATCCAGCTGTTCATATTCTTTTCCATCAACCCTCTTCCCAGTAAGAATCTTCAAGTTAGAGAGGTTAGTAGAACAGGTTTGATTCAGTCAAGGTGACATCTAAACCTGAATTTAAAAGTTTTTTTTAAAAAGTTACATGAAATATCCACTCTTTCTCATCTTTAAATATTTAGAGCAGGTTGGCTGAGCCTCATGTTTTGACCAGGTCAACAAGCTGCAATTATCCAGATCACTTGGTGAATATGGCCATGTTTATCTAAATTACCCAGATAATACCCCCCCTCTTTTTATAAGTATCTCTCCAACCTTATCTGACAGACCACAGCCCTCCTCATTTTTCCAGTGGAACTTGTTAAGCACTTACTACATGAGAAGCACTGTTTTAAGCACTGGGGTAGATATAACATATTCAGGTTGGACGTAATCCCTGTCCCGCATGTGACTCACAGTCTAAGTAGGAGGGAGAACAGGTGTTTAGTTCCCAATTTACAGATGAGGTGACTGAGGCACAGAGAAGTTAAGTAACTTGACCAAGGTCACCCAGCCTACAAGTGATGTAGCCAGGACTAGAACCTAGGTCTTCTGACTCCCAGGCCCCTTCTCTTTCCACAAGGATATGCTGCTTCTCATGAGGCCATGCTGCTTCTCATTTTCAAAGTCTTCTAGCAGCCCAATTAAACGCACCATTTCTGATTATGCCATGCCAATGGCCACCTTGTACTGATGCAGATATTGATTCACATAGTCATTTTTAAAATTCATTTTTCAATACCCTTGCTGGTATCAGTCTGCCTGTCTCCTCCATTAGGTTGTAAGTTTCAGAGAGGTCAGAGACCATATCATTTTCCTTTCAGTGCAATTACCTAAGTACCTAGCACAATGCTTTTCACACAGAGGTGCTCCAGTAAATGTTACTAATTGAGTGATTTTCAAAAATGGAGGTCAAAGTACACTTTGTACTGAAATAATCTTCTATGGCTGCCTGTTCAGCCCGCATTCCCTAGATAATTGCCAACCCTCCCCTTCACTTTGTCCTGAGGTGACCCCTGTTAATAATTTTCGGGCTAAACTGAATGGTGATACTCAACAAGAATTTATTGAGCACCCAGCCTTGAATAGGAAAAGCTTTATATTAAATATACAGAACAGACTTGAAGAAGGGTCAAAGATGACTCATTTTTAAGCTTTGTGATTAAATTGGCTTTCTGAAGAATTACATGCCTTGAACTATCTTTATCACAAGAGGAAAAATAGAAGACTTTCAATAAGATCTTTCAAATACTTAGATATAGTGTAAATAACCGAAATCTGATCTTGGCCAAATGAGTTTTCCCAACTTTCATTTAACTTATAAAGCAATAAAGTTAATGCTAGAAAAATTTAGAGTGCAAGCAGAGACTGAATCAAATCCATTACCAAATCCTGTTGGTTCAACCTTCACAACCTAGCTAAAATCCCCCCTATCCTCTCCATCCAAACTGTCACCAGGTTGATTGAAGCTTTAATCCTAAATCGCCTTGACTACTGCATCAGCCTCCTTGCTGACCTCCCTGCCTCCTTTCTCTCCCTGTTCCAGTCCATACTTCATTCTGCTGCCCAGATCATTTTTCTACAAAACCATTCAGTCCATGTTTCCCCACTCCTCAAGAACCTCCAGTCATTGCCCATCCACCTCTACATCAAGCAGAAGCTCCTTACCATCGGCTATGAGTGAGTGCTTTACCTTGTCCCCTCTTACCTTACATCCCTGATTTTCTACTATAACCCAGCCAGGCACATTTTGCTCCTATAATGTCAACTTACTCCCTGTACCTCGATCTTGTCTATCTCGCCGGTGATACGACTGAATTGTATCACCCGCATTCTGCCTCTGTCCTGGAATGCCCTCTCTCTTCATATTCACCCGAAGAACACTCTCCCCATCTTCAAAGCCTTATTCCAATCATATTTTCCTCAAGAGGTCTTCCCTGACCGAGTCCTCATTTCCTCTTCTCCCACTCGCTTCATCACTTTTGCACCTGGATTTGCACACTTTATTCATTCCCATCCTCAGCCCCAGAGTACTGATCCATAATTAGTTTATATTAATGCCTGTCTCTCTCTCTAGACTGTAGGCTCACTGTGGGCAAGGAACATGTCTACCAACCCTATTTCATTTCACGCTCCCAAGCACTTAATTAAGTGTTCTGTGAACAGTAAACGCTCAATAAATGGAATTGATTGATTCATTCATTCAATAGTATTTATTGAGTGCTTACCATATGCAGAGCACTGTACTAAGCGCTTGGAATGTACAATTCGGCAATAGATAGAGACCATCCCTGCCCAATGACGGGTTTACAGTCTAATTGGGGGAGACAGACAAAAACAAGACAACATAATCACGATCAATAGAATCAAGGGGATGTACACCTCATTAACAAAATAAATAGGGTAATAAAAATACATACAAATGAGCACAGTGCTGAGGGGAGGTGAAGGGGGAAAGGGGGAGGGAACAGAGGGCGGAGGGGGAACAGAGGGAGCAGAAGGAAAAGGGGAAGCTCAGTCTGGGAGCACTTGGAAGAGTACAAAAATCAATCATATTTATTGAGCTCTTACTGTGGGCAGAGCACTGTACTAAGCATTTGGGAGAGTACAATATCATCGAGTTGACAGACATATTCTCTATCCACAGTGAGCTTACACTCTAGAGGGGGAGAATCAAAAGACATGATCACTGCCCTCAAGGAGATGATTGAAGAGGTTACATCTGTACCCCACTAGGCAGAGAGGGAGAGTGGTAGAGAATATAAGATATGTACATAATAATAATAATAATGTTGGTATTCGTTAAGCAGTTACTATGTGCCAAGCACCGTTCTAAGTGCTGGGGTAGATACAAGGGAATTAGGTTGTCCCGCATGGGGCGCATAGTCTTCATCCCCATTTTACAGAGGAGGGAACTGAGGCCCAGAGAAGTTAAGCCACTTGCCCGAGGTCAAACACCTGACAAGTGGCGGACCCAGGATTAGAACCCATGACCTCTGACTCCCAAGCCGGGGCTCTTTCCACTAAGCCACGCCGCTTCACATATCAAGGGCCGATCACAACAAGGGGATGTTCAATAGTGCCGCTACTAGGTACATAAATGCCACCAGGGTTGTGGGAATTTAAGTGCTTAGATGGCATAGAAGGACTGACGTGCAGCTGGGAAGGTGGGGAGATTACTAATTACTTAGGAAAGGCCCCCTGGAAACGCTGTGACTTCAAAAGTAAAAGGGGGAGGGAGTTCCAGGCAGTGGTGAGGGCCTGAGCAAGAGGGTGTAAGGTTACAATGAGGGTTAATTTGAGGCACGGTAGATAATCTTGAGAGGAATGAAAATTGCCTGGGAGGATGTAGTGGGGTAAGCGTAGACAGTGGAAGGGAAGCAGTGGGATCTAGTGGAAAGAACACTGGCCTGAGAAGGAGGGAACCTGGGTTCTAATTCCGGCTCCCCCACTTGCCGTCTGGGAAACCTTGGGCAAGTCACTTAACGTCTCTGTGCCTGGGTTTCTTTATCTGTACAATGGAGATTCGACACCTGTTCTCCTTAGGGGAAGCAGTGTGGCTCAGTGGAAAGAGCATGGGTTTGTGAGTCAGAGGTCATGGGTTCTACTTCCCGCTCCGCCACTTGTCAGCTGTGTGACTGTGGGCAAGTCACTTAGCTTCTCACAGCTTCTGTGAGACTGTGGGCCTCAGCTACCTCATCTGGAAAATGGGGATTAAGACTATGAGCCCCACGTGGGACAACCTGATAACCTTGTATCGCCCCAGCGTTTAGAACAGTGCTTTGCACATAGTAATCACTTAACAAATGCCATCATTATTATTATTATTCCTTCTTTGACTGTGAGCCCCAAGTGGGGCAGGGACTGTGACCTGATTACCTTGTGTCTACCCCAACTCTTAGTTACAGTGCTTAACAAAAGTCAACAAACTATTATCATTAATATTATCAATATTATTGGACAGAATTGATTGAGTGCCTTAAAGCCAGCGGGTCAGGAGTCTCCGCTTGATGTAGATACGAATGGGCAACCATTGGAGGTTTTGGAAGAGTACAGAGACTTGTGCAGAAGGTATCTGCTTAAACCTGGAGGAATCAATACTCCCAGGAGCAAAGTATATGTAGCCCTCAGTGAAAAAAATAGGAAGCGTGTACATCTACCTATTACTAGCCGAGAAAACCTTAAGCCACAGAGAGAACATAAGCATCGCCATGTATTTTCAAATATATATATTTTTTTCCAAACCTTCAAAAACATTTGGGAGTTCAAACTGAGTTTTGGACAAAGGCTTTCCCTAGGTATATCCTTATTTTAATCCAACGAGATAGCCCTTCCTCTGTAAGAAGACTTCACTTGGGGCAATGACAAGCTATGATTGTTGAAGTTATTTGACTTGTATCAAATCATTTTAAACACAGTTCAAATCTTTGGGAGCCTATCTGTAGCCAATTCAAACAAATCAACCCTCAAATAAGAAAAGTAGAATGAAGCCCCGCTGTCTTACTTTTCACTTAATAGTTGTTTTCCTGATGTACTCTCGAAGAGTTTTTGAAAGGAAAGTATGTATTTTCCTGTGATGTCAGAATGTCAATTCCAAATCTATCTGTTTTAGCAGCAAAGTAATATTTTTTCATAAACGCGGTATAACAGCCAGTATTCTGCCTGGTGCCCAGAGGAGGCAAACATCCCCTATTGTCCTAGCACAGTATTAGTTGTTATTTATAAGGCTTTATAAGAAAAACCACACACCTGACATTCATATAGTTATCTTTGGGGGAATATTCTCTTCTTCTCAATAGTATCTAAAACAGACCTGGGAAACTGGGAATATTGTTATTTTCATTAATATTGAATTCCATTTCTGAAGCTCATCATTTTAAAGAATACTAAATATTGATAACTCCTGGTTGGCTCCTTTCCTTTCACACCAAGCAACTAAGAGAAAAACCACAAGACATCAGGAATAATATAAAACATTTCTCCCACTGTGCTGTAAATACATTTCATTCAAACCTGGTGTGAATACCCCTTCCTGTCTCCAGACCTTTCCACTAGTAGCCTATCAAAGCTGAAATAGCCAAATTAGTGCCAATTTAGTGCAATTTCAGGATGTGTAATCTCGTATAAGAGAATACAAGCTGAGACTACTTTCATTTATCTTGTGACATTTATAGTTGGCTCATTGGTCTTTATTGCTCTGCGGCTGCAGACATGGTAAATATCTCTTTGGAATACTATGTTGCTTCCTGCCTAACAAAGACTGACCTCTTTCGTGTGTATTGTTGGGCTGCTCTAGTTCTGGGTTTTGGGGGGTTTCTTTTGTTGTTGGGTTTTGGGTTTTTTTGCAATACACACAAGAATTTGCAACTACCAAAGCAATGAATTTGCTGTCAATAAATGCAATTGTGAGCTCCTATCTACAATGACATGACCAAAATGTGATAAAAGTATGACAAATGATTCTTATAAGTGTAGGCTTTAGGAACAAAATTAAATAGAAGAACATTGACAAGAGGTGGGGCAGTAGACATCAAAAGCTCCTGAATTCTCAAGACATCTGGACCACATCACTGGGTGAGTCTCAAAATGCTTGAGAATGTCTTTAGGAAAGTTCTTTTTCCCCCCCATGGGAAAAAAATATATACATATGTCAGCATTTCTCTGTTTTTTTGCAAATTGATTCCACTAATAACTCATGTGTTCTGTTCAGTGTATAATATAGCAAACTTTTTGTCATTTTACTGACACGAACAGGAAATATGAAGGTCCAGACACTTGTGTTAATAAACAAGATACAGAGTTTTCTCTGGGAGGTACGTAACCAAATGTCCAAGGTTCTGTGTTTCAGTTACTTTGCTCTCAATATGAGAAACATCGTACTCGTAAAGACAGGCTCGCTTTCTTATACTGCTCTAAGAATAGGTAGTGCATTTTAATGCTCTGTACATATCGTGTACTCAAACCTGCACTCAGACAGAGCCTTGATAGTGAGGGTCATGTAACTTTCACAAATGCTCCGAAGATGCTGCTGAAGCCCCTCTTTTTCCTCTTCTCTCCTTCACTTCAGACACTATGCTCTCCCTAACCACGCTACTAGTAGCAAATCCAGACAGGTTGAGGGTACAGTCTTTATAAGAGAGAATTGAAAGAGGGAGCAGAAGTGCCCTCCCACTGATTACTGTCTTCCACTCCTCCCTGTCCAGTATAGTCTAACCCTACTTCCAAGGAAAGAGGGTGTAGCGGGCGCAACTGGAACAACTCAGTCCAAAATTCACATCATTCCTTGGTAAAATTCAGCAGGTGGTTCTTACTGCCCCGTGTTCCTCGGTGGTCAGAATACTAGAAAGAGGTTTCCATATTTTGCCATTAAGAGCAAAAATAGTTGAATTCTCCTTGAAATTCTCCATAATCCAATCGATCTCTCAAGCATTCTTCTCCCTAAAGGTAGGGAAAGTACTTGCGGGATTTTATCACGAAGAGGTTGTCTCGCAGTATCGCACACACATAAAGATGTTTCAAGAATGAATGAGAGCAGTATAAATCGTGCTGTGATTCTAAAGGAACACACTATACTGACTAAAGGTGGATATTTGGGGGGTTTTCATTTGATCCTCGTGCATGGTCACAAAACGTGCCTAAAGTAAGATAAAAAACAAAGTGAACTGTAACCGTGCTGAGCCGATCCCTCACTTTTTCATTAGCAATGTAACATTACATCGGATGGTCACAGCAAAGAGGAGAGCTGCATAATCCTGCGAATTCTAGTACTAGTGCAGTGCCTTATCGCAATGGATGGACTTGACTTGGGAGAGATATTCGATTTGGTCTGAATGATCTGGCTCAGTTATTTGCAGAGGCCAAATACTTATATTTTATTTACATGGACTTGAAATCAGCCATTTCTGCACTCACTTTCCCACCCTTCTTTTAGCTTCATAAAAATATATTTGGCTTTTTAGGAACCCAAAGGTTTGATCAGAATGGATGACCAGAATTCTCAATTCTCCTGTACCATAGGAGCATCCCAAGTAGAATTGAACTTGTACAACTAAGCTAATATCTGTCTTCCTCCTCTAGCTCCTCGAGGGCAGGAATCGTGTCTGTTAGATATATCCTAATTGTACTCTCCCAAGTACTTAGTACAATATTTGGCACATAGTCAATCAATGGTACCTGAGTGTTTACTAAGTTGTCCCTTCACATTGCTCCTTGTGGTCAGGGAACATGACTACCAACTCTGCTCTAGTGAACTCTCACAAGTGCTTAGTACAGTGCTCTGCATGCACGAAACACTCAATAAATATCACTGATTAGAATCCCAAAAGGCATTCACAGATACCAACAGAATATGCGAGTGAATACTTTTCATGACTGCATCTTGCAAAATAATCAGCAAGAGCCTTCATCTTTCTACCAAACACTTAAAAATCTCACAATGATCCAAGGCTCAGCTACACCCTCTTCAAAACTGGATTTACAAGTGTAAATCACCCATGAACCTCCATCTCTTTTCAGGGGCCAAAGCACTATCGTGCATTTGATTTTAGCCCAAAAGTTATAACAGCAGACCCTGCAATCAGAAGACTGTTTTAGAAATTCATTTGCTTTAAGTTTGGAGAAGCAGCCTGGCGTACTGGATAGAGTACAGGCCTGGGAGTCGTAAGGTCATGGGTTCTAATCCCAGCTCTGCCATTTGTCTGCTGTGTGACCTTGGGCAAAGCACTTAATTTCTCCGTGCCTCAGTTACCTCATCTGTAAAATGGGTATCGAGACCATGAGCCCCACGTGAGCCGGGGACTGTCTCTAACCCGATTTGCTTGCATCCACCCCAGCGTTTAGTACAGTGCCTGGCACACAGTAAGTGCTGAAAAAATACCATCATTATTATTATTATAATTATTATTAAGTGCATGGACACACTCGAGTTGTTAAAACTTGTGTTCAGTCACTAGGAAAGTCCTTTTAATCATCTCTCCTAGCACATATTTCAAAGAGAAATCATTGTGGGTTTCTAAAGGACAATGGTTATTAACCATATTCTCAGGTTCATCTTCAAGTATTTCAAGCCAAATTTACTATAAGAAGGATAACTGCTCTTTCACTACCCTGCTCTTTTTAACTGCTTTCCATCTTTTCATCTATTTCCATTTTCCCTAGGTAGAGTGCAGGCTAAGAGTTCATTAGATCCTCACTACAGAACTTTATAATATCAGGAACAGTTTTGATCATCATGTTAACATTACTATACGTAACCCAAGCTCTCAAAACTGTTTTTAGTATATGAAAAAATTCTTTTCTAAAAATCCAACCCTTAGTTCCCAGGCCTATCCATTTACATCCACTAATGTGCAAGTTGATTGATGTAAGATGACGGTTTTCTTTCGTGGCCAGTAAAAGCTAGTTAATAAATTCCTGGCGCCTTTCTAGAATTTATCTTAAAGGTCTTTCAGAAACTTCTTTGGAGTTAATTCAGGCGAAAAGTCTTAAGCATCTTAGTTAAGGACTAGCTTTCTTATGCGTGGTTATTCGGGTGCGAATATTAGATTTTATTACCCTGGATAATGAGCACTCAGATAAAAGTGATGTTCTCAAGATGAGCCTTCTCAGGAGGTGCATTCTCATTACTGTATATTAATTTCCAATTCCATCCAAAAAATTATATGAGGATTGGACCTCTTTGCTCTTAAAAACTAATATTGGAAATCCCTAAAATGTTATCTTGTCAGGCTACTAACTTAGAGCAAACATGACGTGCTAACTCATCAGGCAACTTTAAAATTAAAGCCTCTGATTCACGAATCCTTCTGGGTTATGAACATTTGGGCATTTCCTGTGCATGCTGCAATACTCTGTTCAGGCCTCTATTCATTCCTTTCGTGATGTCATAACTTTGATGGCATTATAATCCATCATCCTTGAAGCAACTGCAAAGGCTAGATTTGGGACCGATAAATGAACCAAAGGGAAGGAACAATCAACATCAAGTTCAAGTGCATTGTCTCAGCCTACCTGTGATAAGGTCACCAGTTTTTAATTTTCCAATCAAAGAGAAAGCCACCTCATGCTCAGTGTATTATAACAGTCCCTAATTAGCAAAGGTTCCAACCTCTTTTTAGAAGTAACTCTACCTGGCATATCTAAAGCCCACGTTGCCCAAGAAAGAAACTGCCGGTTCATATCGTCCAGTTCTTTAAACCTTATTTAACCTAAACTTAAGGCTACAGAGCCAACGAACATTGCTTGATTCTTTAAATCACCTAATTTTATGACCCCCTAAAGGTGCTCTCGGTCCCTTCGGTTTGAGGTATCCAAGTTGCATCGAGAGATCATTCCCGACACCATTGGGTAAAAGACAAGCAGAATAACACCCCATTTGCAAGGGTGGCCAGAAGGGCCCTAAAGACATATCTGCTGTTTCTCCCAGAGTGAGAGATGCCAGGAGAGGGTTTCCCCAAAGACCATCTTGATTTCAAATCCATCAGAATATCCAAACCAGATAAACCAGTCTGTTTGCCTTTATCTTTTGCTAAAACTAGATTTCCAAAAAAAAAAAAAAAATCAACTCTGTCAAAGGCAGAGAGAAAAGAATGAATGATAAACAATTCTGAAGGATTTTTCCAAAAGCAAAAATTTAATTTCCTAAGAGGAAATAGCGCTTTAAATTGAAATTGTTTCTTCCTTCTCTTGTTCGGAGTATAGCTCAAGCCTTCTTATATTCAAGTGATAAGTGGTTCAGTGTGTAATCGCTCTTATTTGTTGCAATTAAGAACAGCATAGAGCTTTCTGAACAGAGACTTTGGGAATTTCATCAAACTGAGGCAAAATTGTAAGGCACACAAGCAAGAAATACTTCAGCGCAGGAAAGGAGATTCTCACATGGGCACAGTATGAAAGATACTGCTAATCATGCAGCAGCTTTTTCAATCAATCAATTGTATCTATTGAGCACGTACTCTACAGAGAGCACTATAGCCAACTCCTCTTAGAATACATTAGACTAAGATCTGAGCCCTGCCCTCAAGGAGCTTTCAATCTGTGGGAGGCAGATAATGAAATAAATTCCAGGTAAGAGGAAGCAAACCAAGTACACAGATATGTACTTACGTGTTGCAGGGGTAGGATGAGTATTTAAATGCTTATGGGGTATGGAGCGGTGGGGACTAATGGGAAGTGCATGGGCCTTGGAGTCAGAGGACCTGGGTTCTAATCCCAGCTCTTCCAGTTACCTGCTGTGTGACTTTGCTCAAGTCGCTTAATTTCTCCATGCCTCAGTTTCCTCAACTGTAAAAGCGAGGACTCAATACCTGTTCTCCCTCTTACTTAGGCTGTGTGCCCCATGAGGGACCAGGACCGTGTCCCACCTGATTAACTTGTATCTACCCCAGCACTTAGAATGGTGATTGACACATAGTAAGCACTTAGCAAATACAGTAACTATTAATATCATCATATGGACTCAAGTGCACAGGTGATGCCGTAGGGAGGGGAAATAGGGTAGGGAGATGAAGGATTTGTCACAGAAGGCCTACTGAAGGAGATTAAATTTGAGTAAGGATGTGAAGATGGGGGGAGTAGTGACCTGCCAGAAGTGAAGGGAAATGGAGGAGGGAGGCCCTAAGCAAGAGGTCGATGTTGAGACAAACGAAAGCGAGGCATTAGGGGAGCAATATGTGAGGGCTGGTGAGAGGAGCGAGGATAGGTAGTGGGGAGAGAGCTCATTGAGTGGCAAAGCTGATGGTCAGGACTTTCTGCTTGATGTGGAGAGGGTGAGGAAAAATTGGAGGATTTTGAGGATCGGGGGCATACGCACAGCATGATATTTCATCCAAGTGTTCCAGACAGCAGAGTGAAGTATGGACTGGAGAGGGAAGAGGTTGGAGATGACAAGTCTGGAAGTCCATCTCAAAAAGCTAGGGTCTGGCCATGTAATGTGACTGACAATCTCTTCGCCATCCTATGCCTGCTAAGACTGATCCCACTGAACTGCTGAATTTGTCACCTAAGCCAGACTCCTTTGGCTGCCTCCCAAATGACCACTCTCATGCCACATAGCTCGAGATATGTGGTTCAATCTGTGGTTTTTGATACATATACCCAGCTATTTCATTCCCTGTATGTCTGCCTCATTTACCCCCTCATGGTCATCCCCTGGTGGGCCAGGAACTATGTCTGGATCAGCATCCGTGTACTGTCCCTCAGTAACATGCACACTGTTTTGCACATTATAAGGGTCAGAAATAAAGTGTTACTACAGGGAGGAGAGAAACTTCACCCCCATGATCTCGGGGCCTTGTCTAGACACTTGGACAGTTGCTAAGCTGACCCTGTTCAGTTACTGAGAAGAGGTTAGCGTCATCTTCTCGGCTGATGCCTGGGGAAATTTGGGTATACGATGGTAACCCTAAACTCAAATTAATCAACCAGTGGTATTTACTGAGTGCTTACTCTGTGTAGAGCGGCATAGTGAGCGCTCGGGAAAGTAGACAGGTTCCCTGCCCACAGTGAACTTAAAGTCTGGAAGAAGACAGATGTTAATATAAATTATGGCTATGTACATAAATGCTGTGGGGTTGAGGATGGAACCCAAAGGACTGTGATTATCATCTTCTTCCAAAAAGCAAGTGAATTTCTTTACCTTCCGGCTTCTGAGGTCCCAAGGCATCATCTGCTCTGAGCACCCGGAAATGACTTGGGTTCTGCAGCCTTGTTGGGAGCACTCCCTGAACTCCTGAAAGAGATTTGGGTTTGTGGCACAAATCCTCTCTTATGGTAGGTGTGGCAGGGGTTCCACAATGTGATACAAATGTTTCTGCTGAATCCTGGCTTCCCAAGGTCTCATGTCTATTAATTATTCATATTTATTATTCATCAAGTGCTCCTTGCCATTTGGTATTCATCCGAATTGCAAAGCTTTGGATTTGTCCCAGTCTTAAAGAGCACTTAATCTGGTTTACAATCGATTAGACTCAAACTCAAATATCCTAGGGGTTTCATTTGCATTTTTGACAAGCGAGATATGGCCTTCAGTTCAGAAGAGCTTTCTGCCTCCACGGCTATTTGAAAGGTCTGCAAACTTTCCTCAAGAAAGATCTTGTGCTTTCTAAGCACTCCGCTATGGGAACTGGAGGACAGAGTAGAGCATGAAAAGCACATACAAAGCAAACATTCTTGTTGATCATGAATAAAGATTGCCCTTTACAAGCGCTTAGTACAGTGTTCTGCACACAGTAAGCACTCAATAAATATGATCGAATGAAGGAGTGAATTGCAAATATATGAGCTGTAGGCACTTTACATACCAGTGCCATAGGCCCTGCATCCTATGAACTTGGATTTCAATCATATTTAATAGAAACCAAACTTGGGTTTGGTGAGGGAAATGTGAAATCAATTCAATCAATCATATTTATTGAGTGCTTACTGTGTGCAGAACACTGTACCTAGCGCCTGAGAGAGTACAACAGAACAGTATAACAGACACATTCCCTGCCCACAACGAGTTTACAGTCAATGGAAGGACTGCACTAATCTGATTAATTCAGGGAGTCTAAACAGCCAACGTGGATAATTCTTGATCAAACCCCACTCCACCATTACAAAATTAAAAATTATTGGGCTAATAGTTCTAGATTCTAGCCTCATTTCCAACAGGAGACAGATGGGAAAACAAAGAGGTAATACCACCTACTTAACTTTAGTAGATGCCAAACGTGTTTAGTAAACTCTAGGTATGTTTAGTAAACTCCAGAATTGTTGAGCAAACTACATTTTAGTAAACTGCAAATCTTCACATTGCTAAAACATTATTCACCATTGTTGAAGCAGCGTGGCTCAGTGGAAAGAGCACGGGTTTAGGAGTCAGAGGTTATGGGTTCTAATCCCGGCTCCGCCACCTGTCAGCTGTCTGACTTTGGGCAAGTCATAACTTCTCGGCATCTCAGTTACCTCATCTGGAAAATGGGGATTAAGACTGTGAGCCTCATGTGGGACAACCTGATGACCCTGTATCTACCCCAGCACTTAGAACAGTGTTCGGACCATAGTAAGCACTTAAATACCAACATTATAATTATTAAAACCAAATTCCAAAAGACTCAATTTTATAAAGTCACCTATTCTTATGTCTTCAGTTTTTGCTGGTGTCCCTACATGAATCCACCTAGAAAATAAATTACTTTAACAACAAAAGTGCAATACTAAGAATAATTTGTACTTTGACATTTGGGGTGGCATTAGGACTGCTTCAAAATAGGTGCTTCTGTCAACTTTCTGTGGGTGGGAGGTTTACAGGTGGCGGGGGGGGGGGGGGGATTTGTTAAGCACTTACTATGTGTCAGGCACTGTATTACGTGCTGGGGTAGATACAAACTAATCTGGTTGAACCCAATCCATGTCTCACATGGGGCTCACAATCTTAAACCTCACTTTTCAGATGAGGTAATTGAAGCACAAAGAAGTTAAATGATTTGCCCAAGGTCACACAATAGACAAGTGGCAGAACTGGGATTAGAACCCAGGTCCTTCTGACTCCCAGGCCCATGCTCTGTCCACTAGGCTATGCTACTTCTTGAAGTTTCTCAACCTGTTATTCAATTGGCCTAAGATACAACCTAGACCTCCTAGGGAAATTGACTGACTCCTATCAAAAAAGAACCCAAATAGGTTCAGGCAAGGTCAATTCATGTTCTTCATTACCTTGACTTGCACCAACTTAATAATAACCTATGAAAATTTCCATGGAAAACGAACCTTTAATACTTCAACATCTTGTCATATTTTGCCTCATCTTAAGTGTCTTTTCATCAACAGGTGTGAAAAAGTGTAGAATGAAAAATATCATTATTGGGAAAAAAATCGAATTTCTATGCTTATTTTTCTTATAATGTTGAATATGTATAGCCCACAGTACCTTATCATTGATTACCTGAAGGAGTTCTCCTTTTACCGGAGCGATCAGACACAGGAAAGTACAATGTAATATAGCCATTTGACATGCTCTTGTCTTGTCATTGCTGAAGGCACTGAGACTTGACAATGGATAAAAGATAATGGAATCTAAATTCCAAGCAGGGAAAAATATCCAGACGCTGTCTTTAATAAAGGCTTCATTAATCTAGCCTATGTGAACAACATACAGTACACCCTGGGTGCACTGAAAGGGAAATTCATATTAGGAGGGATGATCTTAAAGTGATGGAAGACCTTCTCTTTAGGAGGATTTGCTATGATAAATTGTATTTAAAGGACCCCGATGTTCCAGTGCTATGGAAATTTTGGCAAATTCATTTGACTTGCTTTCTTTCTCTTCCTTTTCAGAAAGGGTGACCTTATATGTTATGCCAGGGGTCCTGTATTTAAAATGATGTGCAGAAACCAATGATGTATTTTAGTTTTGTGTACCCCTGCAAAGAGAAGTCAGGCTTGAAGGTTATTTTTTTTCCAGGGGATTTGGAGAGCAGAGTTATAAGAGGAAAGTAGATCCAAAAGCTTTTTATACTTAATACTCGGTCAACACTGCCATGCGAGTGAGGGGTCTTTGCCTAGGAGGAGGAAAATCTGAATTCCAGTCTCAGCTCTGTGTGGGGATTCACTTTGACCTTGGGCAAGTCACTTAGCTTTTCTTTTCCTCCAGAAAAACAGGAAGAACATCACCAAACCTGTAGAGGACTGCCAGTGAGTCACAGTTTGAGTGTTTTGAGATTGATAGGGAAAAAAAAGTTGCTGAGCGAAAACCTCAGCACCTACAAACCCTTGTGTTTCAAGAACTCAATCTTGCCAGCTCATCACCATCCCCCTTTCCCCCTCCTCCTTGTAGCTCTGGCTAAATTATGCATGTGAATAGGAGCAACAGTGGATTTCACAAGATATGCTTTTCTACTAGGTTCGTGGGTTAAGCCCTTTATATTCTTGAGGCAAATAGGCCATATTTCCCACCACCTAGCTCCCTTGCACGCATGGAGTTTTCATTGAAATCAGATGATTAAACTGGGGAAAGGTGGTGAAAATCTTCACGGGGTTAGATAGTGCCAGATTCTCCTGAACCATGGGTCAGTAAATCGACCACCTTTCCCCTATTTGGTTCAAAAAGGTGATTGCCTTATAGGGATGCCTTACTATGAACACTGCATGTGCCTGAGAATATATTTTTGAGTGTTTTTTGTAAATGATGTCAAGGGTATTATGATTTCAATTGGGACCGTAGTATATGCTAATTCTTCCAGATAAATGAGTGAATACACTCACTCATTCAATCGCATTTATTGAGCACTTACTGAGGGCAGAGCACTGTAACTAAGCGCTTGGGAAAGTACAATACAACAATAAATAGTGACATTCCCTGCCCACAGTGAGCTCACAGTCTGTGGGGGGAGACGGACATCAATACAAACAGAATGACAGATATGTACTTAAGTGCTGTGGGGCTGGGAGGGGGGAAAAGCAAGGGAACAAGTCAGACGGATGCAGAAGGGAGTGGGAGATGAGGAAAAGTGGGGCTCAGTCTGGGAAGACTTCTTAGAAGAGATGTGCCTTCAATATGGCTTTGAAAGGGGGAGGGTAATTGTCGAATTTGAGGAGGAAGGGTGCGGAGTACAAAGACACCTTGTTAACGACAACCTGCTTTTCAGCCTCTCTAAACTCCGAAAGGGCAAGAACTATGTCTTCCACCACTTATTCAAACTCACGTGGCCTTTTCATTTCTTAATTTACTCATTTGATCCAGGCTAACAAAAGCATATTGACAAACTAAAGTTCATAAGTCTAGGGTATGTGAAAATCTATTTTTTGAATCCAACTCTAATTGTCTTGAAAAGGTGCACATTCAAAAATGGGTCCCCAAAATCCCAACTGGAAAATATGTATGAATGTGTGTTTTAAATCTACAACTGCACTGACCAAAGAGAACAAAGTTCCTGACTTATTGTCTGAGAAAGGGGAATGTTAATTTGGGGAGGAAATGCTAGTTTTGACTAGAACAGGTGCTTTATTTCAATGTGGCCATCAAATCAGAAATCCTAACACCAAATGGAAATAGCATCAGCCAGCTCTTCCCTCCTTAAAGCATGCTTACATGCTTAATAAGACTTGAATTTTAAAGATCAAATTCTAAGAGAAGACAAAAAGGTTTGAAAATGCAAAACGTCAGTGAGAATTCGAGACCCTCCCAAATTTTGCTACCATCACAATGGGAAAGCTCCCCTACTAAGACACACATCTCTCTGGTGGTTAATTAGGGGCTGACAGGCCAGGTTCCCCACAGTGTTTTTATGGATTTACTGTGGTTATTATTAGTGTTTGGGATCTGAGCCGAGATCTGTGAGAAGCCTAGAAATCCTCAGCCAGAATTTTTTTTTTCCCTGAGCAAAAGGACAAAGCTCATTTCCAGGATTTTTTTCCCCCCAGAACAGAAAGCAAGCCTGTTTTACATTTATCTTTGAATTCAAATCTAATTCTTATACTAAATGAATGAGTGGGATCAGAATTTTCAGGGATTTTTTTTTGTTTTGGTTTTAATTACCTTTTTTAAAAAGGAATGTGCTCTGCTATTTGGGGCATGTAGACCATTATTTATAGAAAATGTATTTTTTTTCCCATTGACTATTTCTCAATTAATAGGCTCGCCACCCTAGAAGACACCCTGGTATGATTCTAAATAGATGGCAGTTGTTCATTCTTCTTAAATAGATTTAACAGCTTTTACTTTGTACCCAGCAAAGCTATATCCGTTTCCCTAATTACCATACACGAAATAGAAAAGATGGGAGACCCTTGCCGCCAGACAATCCCCTCTAATAGCCAAATGCAGACAGAAAATCCACTCGGAAATGGCACTTCCCCAAAGACTACATATGCCGACCCCATGCCAGTCTGACTTCTACAGATGGACAGCCCAGTGTGAACAACCTACTTGTTCTGGGGTTGTAACGTAAAGCAAGGCTTCAATGATAATTTCCCAATTCCTCATGCCCCTTGTCAGCAGAGTTTGCCTGTCCAAGTTCCCAAGCCCAAGGTGAGATTCCCCCTGATATACTGCCATCATTCATTTTTATTTCTCAGGTGAATCTGGACTTTACATATTGTAGCATATGGGCATTAGCAAAGTACATTATAATGACCTACTTTGAAAAGGGGAAAAAAAATGCCTGGTTATGAGACAAGTATCCAGTAGTCCCACTTTCTGAATCAAGGCCAGAGAGTAATGAATTCCCCCTTCCTTAAGATGCTTAGCCAATGTGATGTGGAAACACCTCACAATAGCCAAGAGGATAATTGGCTTTACTTAGTTCTTATCAGTTCCCATGTACTTATCTTCTCTGCCTTAGCCCTTGGAATATTGTATATTCCAATTATGTATTCAATTGTCTAATTAGCCACCATATATTTAATGCACTTACCCTGTAAGCTTTCCTCTAAGTGTTTACTTGGGATCATTTTCAGGTCAATCATTCTATTCTGATCACCACAGTAAACTCCTTAGTCTCAGCAGGAATCCTTGCTTAAACCATCATTTAGAGACAATTTTATCTTCCTAAATTTTAGGGGATATAGATCCCAACTACAAGGAAAGCAGTGGAAAGAGCTCGGGCATGGAAGCCAGAGGACTGGGGTTCAAATCCCAGTTCTTTCATTTGCTGGCTGCATGACCTTGGGTAAATCACTTAACTTCTCTGCGGCTCACTTTCCTCAACTTTAAAGTGGAGATTCAATAGCTGATCTCCCTCCTGCTTGACTGTGAGGCCCCAGTCCCCCACCCCCACCCCGATTAACTTGTGTCTACGCCGGTGCTTAGAACAATGCTTGATGCATAGTAAGCTTTTAACAAATATCATAAAAACTTTTCCAAAAGTGAATTTGCAATTGAATCATTAATACAGATCTGCTGCTGATTCATATGCTAAACCCCCAAATTCTCAGCCTGCTCCCAATTAGTCTCCTTTTGTAGTTCCTTTTTTACTCTTCACACCACTCCACATCCCCATTTTTCTGCTTTTCCCCGCTTCTTAAATTTGCAGCAGAAATTACCAGAACAGACTCTTTTCTCTATCTCTGACAGAAGACAATATGGATATTCCGCTGGCATTTTCCCAACTTTTTTGCAAGCTAGGGCAGGGAGAGGTATTATGGTGCCTATTTCACAGAGGGAAAGACAGAGACAGAGACCGACCCTTCCCACAATCTCACTATAATCCAGGTTTCCTGACTCTCCAGACATTTTCCAGGAGACTAAACTAACAGAGTGAGCAGTAGAAAAGAAAATACCTTCGCCCCTTAGAATCTGCTAGTAAACTAGTATATGTATTCACTATTCTTTTTCTCCAGGAGAATTATTTCCCTCTAGCCCTCAGTTTAATGTTGAAATGTAAAATGAGCGTTTAATTCTAGTTATAGATTTGCTGGTTTTAGCTGGTTTGGTTTATGACAGCTACATATTTTCTAAAATGACTTGTAATTACTGTGTGGAGTAATGAGGTTGGTAAGGAAGCTGTCACTAATTCTTTGAGGGGTAATTGCCTGACTTGGCTTTTCAGGAGCTGTATCAAAATGGCTATTATTTTCTGGACTGGAAAAATATCTGTTTTGCCTTCTGATGGAAACATTTCAGGATAGAGCAAGAAGCACTGGAACAGAGTTCACAAATACTGCAAACTCACAAACTTTGAATTTTCAAACTTCATTTTCTTCCAAACTAGGACGACGCCTTCAACAAACATCTACCTAGTGCAATGGAAACGTGGGATGGATCAAAGCTTCTCTCTCTCTAGAGGGCAACCATCACATAGTCAGCAGGTTGGAGGTAGGTTTGAGCCACTGGAAATTAGCTCCTCTTAGGACTAAAAAGGTACCCTCGTTCTATAGTCTGCTGGAATTTGAAAGGAGACCCAGCTCTACCAACATAAAAGCAAATCCTCTATCTTGAGTCAGATTTTCACTCAAAGGACTACATAGCTATGTCTCTATCAGGGAGGCACAAATTGAAGTCTGAACAGGACTCTGGCCCAAATCTTTATCTATTATCAAATGAAATGTCCAGTACATACTGCACAATCGGTGGTATTTATTGAACATTTACTGTGCGCAGAGCACTGTACTAAGCACCTGGGAGGGTAGTAATAATAACTGTGATATTTGTTTAGTGCTAATTATGTGCCAGGCACTGTACTAAGCCCTGGGGTGGATACAAGCAAATCGGGTTGGACGTAGTCCCTGTCCCACAAGGGGCTCACTGTCTTAACCCTCATTTTATAGATGAAGTAATTGAGGCCCAGAGAAGATAAGTGCCTTGCCCATGGTCACACAGCAGAGATGTGATGGAGCTGGGATTAGAACTCAGACCCTTCTGACTCCCAGACCTGTGTTCTATCCACTAGGGCAACTGGTAGACATGTTCCCTGCTCACAAGGAGCTTATGGTCTAGAAGAGGAGACAGACATTAAAATAAATACATCAATTACCAATATGCATATAAATGTTGTGGGGTTGAGGGTGGGGTGAATATCAAACTTAGTGAAGTTCTGGGTTTGTTCCTAGCAGGATGGCCTTTCATCCAGCTTTTGTTTGCTCCTGAAGAGTCCAATTTTCAACTGGTCTGTCCTCTGGTTGGGGAGTGAAGGGGGACAGAGGAGAGGGAAGGGGGTTAACAAAGGGGTGTCTGGTATTCTGGAGGGCCATCAGTGGTGACTCTTTCACAGGACTATTTACAAGGTCCTTTTGGTTTTACTTTCACATGTGTAGAATCCACCCTTACCTCACCATCCAAACTGCTAAATATGCTGATTCAGGCACTTTACACATCCTGCCTTAATAAATGAATCAGCCTCCTAGCTGACCTCCCTGTCATCATTCTCTCCCCTCTCCAGGCCATACTTCCTTCTGCTATGCGGATCATTTCTCTAAGAAAATTCAAAAAAAAAAAATTCAATCCTCATCTCCCCACTCCTTTCATTCATTCAATAGTATTTATTGAGCGCTTACTATGTGCAGAGCACTGTACTAAGCGCTTGGAATGTACAATTCGGCAACAGACAGAGACAATCCCTGCCCTCAAAAGCCTCCAGTGGCTGTGCATCCACCTCCACATCAAACAGAAACTCCTTACCGTCGGCTTTAAAGCACTCAATCAGCTTTCCCCCTCCTACCTCGCCTCACTGATTTCCTACTAAAATCTGGCCCACACACATCACTCCTCTACTGCCAATTTTCTCTCTAACCCTCAGTCTCATCTATCACACCACCAAACCATTGCCCACGTCCTCTCTCTGACCTGAAACTCTCTCTCTTTTCCTAACAGCCCACCATTTTCAAAGCCCTCCTCCTCAATGACACCTCCTCCGGGAGGACTTCCCTGACTAAGCCCATATTTCCCCTGTTCACTCTTTTCTGTGTCACCTATGTACTTGGATCTGTACCCCTTAAGCACTTGATATTCACCCCACCCTCAGGCCCGCAGCATTTATGAGCAGATCTTTACCTTCTGCCATTTCCCCCCATCTTTATTTCGTTTTAATGTCTGTCTCCCTTTCCAGACTGCAAGCTCCTCGTGGGCAGGGGTCGTGTCTACCAACTACCATACTATACTCTCCCAAGTGCTTAGTAGAACATACTGCACACAGTAATCGCTCATTAAATATCACTGATTGATTCATAGGACAGTCTCCAATGGTAGAACTGTACAAGGCAGGTGAAAGACAAGCTTCCACTTACCTGATTCCCCTCTGTGTCTTGGGGGTGCTTACCCAGTTTTCTGTCTGTACCTCCCACCACCACCTCTGTGACCTTAGGCCAGGGACTTTCACCTCTCAATCATTTCTTGAGGGAAAAGGAATCTTCTAATGGTTGTCATTTATCTGTTGGGCTTCTCTTGATTTAGCAATTACATTTCCCAATGTGCTGTAAAAATGCTAAACATTACTGAGGAACTGGGGAGATTTCTCATCAATCAATCACATGTGGGAGGGCCTGGTGACACTTTTATTGAAAGCAAAAATGCCCTAGGCTCTGAATAAAAACTCAAGAGATTAACAGAGCCTCCACCCAGAGGATTTACAATCTGAATTAGCAAACAGACAAAATTCACATTAGGGATACATACCAAGGAGGTGGTTAACAAGGGAGGAGAAAAGCCAGTTAAACTCCGATTACAGCTACTCTTTTGATGGCAAAGAGAGGCGTGCATGGTTGCCATGCCTGAATGAATACGCAACATAAGAGTGAGATGGAGTCCTCCAACCGCCATACTAAGACTTGGGTTGGCTAAACCAAACTCATTTCTTCTCTGAATTCTGGGTATTTGCAAGCTTTCTTTTTCCCCAACCTCCCTTTGGGGTCTTTTATAAAGCAGTTCTTTTTCACTCTCAGCTCACTGCTCTTCTTTTTTCTAATTAGGAACTTGAATGTGTTTTTATTAGCATTATTATTATTATTAAGCGGACAGTGGAGCTAAATGGTGTTTTTGACATCCATACACTAGGGAGAGATTCAAAATGAAGGCCAGAGAAAATAAGGATTGACTACTTACTGTATGCAACCAAACAGAAGTACTAGTAATTATAGGAATCCTGTAACACTTCCACAGACATCTGTACTTAGAAAAACAATGAAATAATCATGGAGAAATATGACATGAAATATGTTTGAGTGATTTATTGTATTACAACTGAATACTGCATAGTGTTAAGAAAGGCATACTAACAAAGTTTCCGCTAGCTATGGCAATTAAGCCTAACAGCAATTTTCTGAAGGAAAAAGAAAACTTATTCGGCATTGAATGCTACAGGGGAAAAATAGCACCACTGAAATACACTTAATTCAGTGCATCACCTGTGAAATACAGGACATTTCAAAACCAGTGTGGTCTGAAATTGCAAGTGTTTGCTCACATTCCAGCTCCCAAAGTATTTGAATCTTTTCACATTTTGGTATTACTCATCTCAATTTTTTGCCTGTTCCTTTTTTTGTTGTGAAAACTAATATTTGTTGAATTGTTTTGTGCTAGGAGATAGCTGCACATGGGTTGTGGTCATTTTGAGACAGTCTGTTTTGAATAATAATGTTGGTATTTGTTAGGCACTTACTATGTGCAGAGCACTGTTCTAAGCGCTGGGGTAGATACAGGGTAATCAGGTTGTCCCACGTGAGGCTCACAGTCTTAATCCCCACTTTACAGATGAGGTCACTGAGGCACAGAGACTTGCCCACAGTCACACAGCTGACAAGTGGCGGAGTCAGGATTTGAACCCATGACCTCTGACTCCCAAGCCCGGGCTCTTTCCACTGAGCCACACTACTTCTCTGAATAAGGTATCGAACAGATTACCTTTGTTTCTTCAGAACAAAAAAATACGGTTTTATTACAGATTCCACTAAACCACCACCACAACAAACCACTGATTATTTCCATCTCTTTGAAAGAAAGCAATTTCCCAAATAGAGGATTATTGTAGCCACAGGCAAAGCAAGTGACAATGTAGCTTCCATTAGATCACTTCAGTGATAATATAAAAACTGGGTAGCAAAACTAAACAATGAACTTCCTAGAATATTTTAGAGAAAGTAGAAATATTGATTGTGATGATTTATGTTGAATGAGACTTTAAAACAGTTTAGCCTGATTTCCCAAAGGGAAAAAAAATCCCTCTCAATTCCAAAACGACCTCCAGTCCTTTAATGTCACACACAGATGTCATTGCCTTGGTAGTTTTACTAAACTAATTTGCCCCTTTTCAGAGGATACAGTGTACTGGGGAATTTATCTTGGTTTTCTCAATATAAAATCCATAAGGAACCAAGCCATACCCTTTCCTTGTGGAGCTATTTAACTATGGTATTTATATAAGTCATTAATGAAACCAGAACACCATGTGTCCAGAGCAGACCCAGCCAACATCAACTCCTGGGGAATCAAGATCTTTCTCTGATTGTAGGTGATTTCACCTTCACGGGGAGCTCATTAAAGTCATTCCTGGACTTGAATTCTTTCCCTTGTGTATTCTTGACCTTCTGAGCAGGTGCAGCAAATGCACATTCATTCATTCAATCGTATTTACTGAGCACTTACTGTGTGCAGAGCACTGTACTAAGTGCTTGGAATGTACCATTCGGCAACAGACACACACTAAGTAAGCAAGAACACAACACGCAAATCACACAGGAAGACCGGAAAATTAGATGGGAAGAGGCTTAACTCGAGGGGCCTGCGGGTGTGCCATGAGACATTACCCCACTGAAACTAGAGCAAGGCTCAGTGAGCAATAGAAAAATAGAATAATAATGATGGCATTTGTTAAGCACTTCCTATGTGCAAAGCACTGTTCTAAGCTCTGGGAAGGACACAAGGTCATCAGGTTGTCCCACGTGGGGTTCACAGTCTTAATCTGAATTTAACCAGTCCTTTATTTCTGATTTTGCCACCTTTGTGTAGAAGATAGTCATGTACCTTACTTTCCAGTGCTGCTGTTTCTCGTTATATGAATGAGGGAAATATACACTTCAGACGTAGTGAGAATTAGACTCAATCTTCAGAGCAATTTGCTCTTGGAGAAAAGCACTTTATGTACAAAAGATAGCACACCTGGCCCTTAAGTACTCCTAGGAAATGAGGACAAGGAAAATCTACATAAATGAAATCTAATAGCAGGTCCAAAATCCTATTTACACCATTTGTTTCAACGAGCCTTTTATTAGAGCTGAATAAAAAAAAAACAACCAAGAATTTGAGTTTATGCACTTTTTTCTTTCTTTTCCCACTTTGCGATTTAACCACTCATGATTAGCAACCTCTCCAAAAGGTAAGGGAAGAATAACAGAAACGAGTGACTGGATTAAGCCCCAACTCCCCGGACGTGTACCCGAGTCGGGAGGCCTGGTCTCTAATACCAGCCCTGCTACTTGCCTGCTGTGTGACCTCAGGCAAGTCATATGCATTTTCTGTACCATCAATTTCCTCATCTGAAAAATGGGAATACCACTTCTCCTTGGACAGTTGGATGGGGTGGTGTCTGATCTACTTATTGTGCATCTACAGCAATTAGCAAAGCTAGCGCTGAGTAAATACCATCATTATTAGTCATTTGTATCCACAGTCAGTCTTTTACCAGCTGTAAGTTAAAACACTTTATGCCCATTTGTTTCTTTAAGCCTTCAATTGAAAGCTACATTAGAGCAAAAGCCGTGCCTTTTACTTCTGGTGCATGCTCCCAAGCAACCAGTACAGGGCTCTACACAGAGTCCACACTCTGGATGCTCCCCAACTGGCTGACAAATCCCGGAATTACTTAGCGAGCAGAAGAATGAGAGCATGCAAAGGGGAAAACAAGACGAGAAGCTGGAGAATAGGGAAGCATTTCACTGAAGCCTGGAGGCATCCCATGATATGGACCTTGATGCTCCAAGACCAGACGACAAAGGAAATCCAATAGGACACATCACGACATGACATATTAAGTCACCATATTGACAAGAAAGTTTTTTTTTTTCCCTCTCGACATTGAATGTTTTCCCTTTCCCTCTTTAGCAATAAGAGAACTTGTAAGGATCAGGCATTGGCTGGGTTCCCAAAAGACAGGGTAATTAAGCAGGTATGATTTCCCAGAGAGAAATAAATATTTTTCAGTTGCTAGATACTGTTGTGGGCTTTGATCAAATGTGAATGATTTTTGAACAGGAAATGTAATGAAGAAAATGTTTCACAAATTAATATGAAGCCTATCCGGCAAACCTAGCATCACCTGACACGAAGCCATTGACTTCCAACAATGGAAAAGCATCAACTAAGGGTAAATTTTGCAAAAAATATTTTCAGCCACATTAGCACTGGTCAAATCTAGGTTTAAAACTGCTTTGCAAACACTCTAAAAATCCTATGTCAATCTAAAACCCTCAATGCGCTTTTCAAATATTCATTCCTCTGGCACGAGGTAACAAATTGGCCATCTCCAGCACCATAAAACTGATCCCTCATCACTCTGAACAGCAGTTTATGGCCAGAATGGTGAATAGCAGCCATTTTCATGTGGCCAAACCGACCAGTGAAAACACCCAGAGATCACCATTATAGCAGTAGTGTATTTATGAAGCTATTTTACAGGTTGAGAGGTAAAATGGCATGAATAACATCACCGCTTCAAAAGGAAAATATAGATCAGATATCCTCATATAGACACGCGTTCAAACCGACTATACCGCTGCTATAATATACTGTTACCCAAGTACACGCAACTATCCATAGAATTTCTGCTTACTAAGAGTGTGTTAGTGTTGTCACTTAACTTCTCTGTGCCTCAGTTCCCTCATCTGTAAAATGGGGATTAAGACTGTGAGCCCCACGTGGGACAACCTGATTCCCCTATGTCTACCCCAGCGCTTAGAACAGTGCTCGGCACATAGTAAGCGCTTAACAAATACCAACATTATTATTATTATTATTGTCAGGTGGAAACACCCTAAATTGAAGGTTAGTAGGGCCACCTCCTAACTTTTGTCTATCTGATGATCATGTATTTACCCCAGTGCTTAGTACTGTGCTTGGCACGTAGTAGGTGCTTAAATACAATCCTTATCAGTATTATTCTAATATCTATTTATTAGTGCAAATCCAGTATCATATGCAAGGAGGTTTTACTGTTTCTAATTGGTAAAAGGCAAGAAATGCAAATGCTAAATGAGATACAATTTTTATCTCAAAATCATATTTTTTTTTAACGCATCCACTACCAGCGCAGTCCCATGCTGATCCTGGCTGCTCAGTCAAGTATCTCTTTCTTTTGACTGAAAAGGAGTCACAGAGGGAATAAGCTGCTATGCAGAATGGATCAACATCTAGCCCCACAGTCCATTGTGAATATTTATAGATCATTTGAGTATTATTATTAGCCCACTGTTCTCAAAGTGCCCTTTGGTGGAAGCTCTTGATCTACAATAAAGCCTGACCGCAAGAAGAGAAACTGTGTGGGTATGTATAATGTGTCCGATTGATTTTTTTTTTAAGAGTTTAATTCTGTTTCAGCACTGTATGAAAGTGCTTGGAATCCAAAGAGGTCCACATTAAACATTCAGAATTGCTGGTTTCTTGCCAACTGTGAGTCTGGCAGTCCGAGCCAACTAATGGGAAGCCACAAATCCTTATGAAGACCTGCTCTATCCACTAAAAACTAGGCATTTGCCCAGAGCTCACCATCGCAAGGGGCCGTTAGGCAAGCTTTAAGTGCCCAGCGCAACCTCCCCTCTTCTCCCTTTCACTGCACTGCTGATCTGATCCAAAACGTAGCCCAGGCAGCCACAGGGACAGATGGGCGTGTCTGAAGTTTGGGTCCACATATGATCCGGAGAGGAGGCAAACCATAGCCTGTGAGTTCCTTAGCTCACAGTGCCCAACAGAGCCTTAAACTGGGCATGCACAAACACATCATTTTAAAAATGCGCTACTCGATATCAAAGAACCAGGTGGCTAGCCCTCGAGTTTCTATGCCAATTAGCCTCCCTCAGATTACTGTGTCCCCAAAGAAGATTCCCTTTTACATAATGGTTCGTCCAACCCAGCGCTCTGTTTCCAAAAGTGGCAACAGAGAATCTGGCTGAGGTTTGCCCTCCCTGAATGTACCCTTTACCTCTAGTTACCCATTAGGGAATTCCTGGCCGTGAATTTTTCCAAACCCCTCTTGAAGATCCTGATATTTGTGACCCGCACAGCTTCCTGGGGTAGGAAATTCCACATGCTCACCATCGGCTGGGCACAAAATGAAACTACAGAGTTTGGATACTCATCGGTGGGTCCAGTGCCAGTCAGAAAATCCTCAGAATGACTTCGGGACTTCTATTGGAGTGTACGCGCGGAGAAGGATAAAAAGATATGCCAGCCTTGAGCTGAATGCTAAAGTAATGCATTCCATTCAAATGCCATCAGTAGTATTTATTGAGGACCACCCGTGTGCTGAGAATAAGTGCTTGGGAGAGTGCAATAGATGAAAAAGAAAAAGAATGATGGCATTTATTAAAAGCTTACTATGTGCCCAGCACTGTGCTAAGTGCTGAGGTAGACATAAGATAATCAGACCGGACCCGGCCCTTATCCCAAATGGGATGGTTTATGAGTGAGAGATAGAGTTTTTTTCCCCATTCTACAAATGAGGAAACAGAGGCACAGAGCGCTTAAGTGACTTGTCTAAGGTCACACAGCAGACAAGTGGCAGATTCAGGACTAGAACCTGTATCTCCAGAATCCCAGTCATGAGCTATTTCCATGAAAGTAGAATCCCTAAGAAAATGACCTAATCCCTGTCCAGAAAGAGAGTACCACCTAGGAGGGGAGACAGATAAATAATAATTCACAAATAGGAGAAGAGAGTGTACAAATTATGGAGCATGTACAACGGTACGTATAAGTGTGTGGTGGGAAATAATGAGTGCAAAAAGTGCCAAAATGATAGTAGGGAGAACGTGACCTTTATGCCTTACTTTTCAATTTTGCTAATCAGGTCCAAAAACGAGGACTTTATGAGTAAATTAAAACTAGGCTCTGAAATACTCAAGGAGTCTGCTTCCACTGGTCTTCAAAACTAAAGCATCATATTTTCTCCACTTCAGATAAAGTTTGACTTCCCCAGGATACGTTTTGAATTGAACCATGGTTGACAGTTTTATTAGAAATTTGTTGCACTTGTAATTGTTACACTAAAGAACTGATTGAAAAAATTTGCAAAGTCATAAAATTGGCCGCCAGTTCCATGGAGAATGAAGAAACAAATGTTAGCTTTTAAGAATAATATCCTCAGAGACACATACCTAAAGACTAAAAATTCAAATTTGATTTATTATTCACTTCGGGTATAGCACTTTCTGTTTTGGAAAAAGTCTAAAATTATTCCACTTGACAAAAGTGGTGACAAATCACCACTTGCAGATTTTCTTTTAAAGGCCTCACCATCCATGGCATCAAAATGACTTGAAAGGATTCCTCCGAGTTGCTATTTTAACATCTCCCACCACACTGTACAAATGTCAGTCTGGCTAATATGCCTTCAGGGCTTTCATAAAGCAAGTTTCCTAAAGGTTACAGGTGATGTTACGGGCTTCTAAGAATGTCAGATCTCTTGACAACTCTACATGGTGTCAACATGGCTGATTATGAATTTTTAGGTAAACAGGTTGGGGCATATGGAAAGTCTTTTGAAGACCTACTCTTGCACTAGCTAATTGTTTCATAATAGAAAAAAATTTCTATTGAACTAAAAATCCTGCTTGACTGCACAGTATCATCCCTGCCTTTTATTCTGCCCATCGACAGGGACTGTTCTATGACTCCGCCAACCCTGGCTGTATCCCGTGGAACCAAGGATCCATCAGACTCTTCATTAGAAGCGTCCATTAAAGAGGGCAAATTGGTAAATCTTATATAAGAATTCACTTATGGTTAGAAGAGATCGGGTTTGGTTGCATTTTTAAAAATTGTTTTGTGGCTTATTTCAATTAAGGGAGCTGGAGAAATATATTATGGGCTTCGGTGTGCTCCGACAGTATAATTCAAAAACTAATTCACTTATAAAAAAAAAATGTGGCAGGCCATTAGTCCATAATACGAACTAATTGCCTTGCTTATTTTAAAAGAAAAAGCTGCATAAAGATCCAGTTTGTTGTAAAATAGGAATTGAATGCACCTACACATACTCTTTTCATGAGCTTTTTTAGACGGTGCAATTTCTGTGCCCGAGCGGCAGACCACGGGCTAGGCAAATCAGTGAACTAAATCAAGTTAAATAAGCATTGATAATGTTTTCCCTGGTACCCTTCTCAGGATGGAGAGCACTCAATTATAAAATGGCTTTTAAAATAGAAGAAAAGAATAGGCTGCTTTGCTACCTGCTTTTCATTTTATCACCATCAACCATGCGGTGACATTTTGACAATGTCAGCCAAGGACGTGTCTCAGGAAACAGAAGACATCATTCAAAAAATATCATGCAAAAAAAGTGAGGGGTCAATATATGATGTCAAAACTGAAAATCTTGGCAAGGAGTTCATTCACCCTTCAGCAGAGAATGGCACTTGCCCAATTAGACAAACTAGGGTGAACCAACCCCACAACTACTTGATCCCTAGCTGAGGGCCACTGAACAAGCCAGGATTAGTGAAATGCTCTGCACAAAGTAAGTACTCAATCAATACCGCGGATTGGCATAGTGATGAACAGTAAGAGCTGAAAAGTCTTCCATCTCTTTTTGAGGGTTGGCAGCCCCACACTTGAAATTGTAAATATTCTGATTCCTTTTCGATATCTCTCCACGCTGCAAAGTTGATTCCCATCGGCAAGAATCCGATTCCACATCCAAGATGGCACTACCTCTCCCCAGCAGGTTAGACCAACTCCCGCGATGCCAAGCCACAGGATAAAATCTCTAAGTAACAGGACTTCTAGAGACGTTATGCGTTGAGTGGTTTCAACGGGGAGCAAGATGTGGACGAAAGGGGATCTTGGCAGCCAGTCATTACTGTCTCCACTTCCCCACCCCACATGTCCCATTCCAGGAAAAGTATGAGCGTCACGCAAGACCCTCTGGGGTAATCTGGATCTGCCTACAACCCTGCCCCCTTTCCCTCCTATTGCCAATAATAGCAGTGAGGAACAACCTCGATCCTACACACTTGGTCTTGAAGAATAGAGCATGGACCTGCGAGTCAGAAGGACCTGGATTCTAATTCTGCCTCTGCCACTTATCTCCTGTGTGACCCTGCACAAGTCACTTCACTTCTCTGTGCCTCAGTTTCCTCATTGGCAAAATGGGGATTAAGACTATGAGCCTGGTGGCGGACAGGGACTGCGTCCATGCCCAATTTGCTTGCATCCCCCTGCAGCACTTAGTACAGTCCCTGCCACATAGTATGTGCTTTACAAATACAATTATCATTATTAAATATCATCCTTGTCTTCAATGTCATGGCAGAAAATGAAATTCTAAGGAAATGCTTATATGGACTCCTGAGAGCACAGATATATTATCTAACCTTGTGAGAAAGAATTAAAACAGAATCAATCATGTATGCATTTGGGTATTTTAAAGCCTCAGCTGCATATGTTACGTGGATGCTTCTTTGAGGTCAAATGGGTATCGTGTTCCAGGTTGAAAATGAGTTTACTTTCCAAGCAGCATGACCCAAACAACTCTCAGAAAACACAAGCTACACAAGCTGTCCTGTTCTTGACAAGTGTTAATTGACCACAATATTAAAAAAACATCATATAGTGGATAGAGCGCAGGCCTGGGAGTCAGGTGGTCATGGGTTCTAATCCCAGTTCTGCCACTTGTCTGCTGGATGACCTTGGGCAAATCACTTCTCTTCTCTGGGCCTCAGTTACCTCATCTGTAAAATGGGGATTGAGGCTGTGAGCCCCACGTGAGACAGGGACTGTGTCCAACCTGACTTGCTTGTATCCACTCCAGCACTTAGTCAGTGCCTGGCACATAGTAAAGAGTAAGTGCTTAACAAATACCATAAGTATTATTATTACTTAGAGCGAGGGGGGGCGGAGCAGTGAACAAGTTGACTTGATTTTATGAAAAAAAGCCCGGATTAATGACACGAGGATACCATTTGAAACTAAAAGAACCGTAGCTCAAGTCAGCTGTATTTCAGAAGCCAAAGGGGAGTTTACAGGAGGGCGGGAGAGCGAGTCACTTAGTCTCTATTGGCCTCAGTTTCCTCCATCTGCAAAATGGGGCTGCGACGCCCGACCGAATTCACACAGCAGACCGGTGGTGACCTCTAGTCCCAGCCCAGGTTCGCTGACTTTGGCCTTTCCACTAGGCCACCCTCCCAGATGCAGGAACTCTCCAGTGGGTGGTACATAATAATACTGATGCCATTTGTTAAGCGCTTATTCTGTGCCAAGCACTGTTCTAAGCACTGGGGAGGATACAGGGTGATCAGGTTGTCCCACATGGGGCTCACAGTCTTCATGCCCATTTTACAGAGGAGGGAACTGAGGCCAGAGAAGTTGAGTGACTTGCCCAAAGTCACACAGTCGATCAGTGACAGAGCTGGGATTAGAACCAACGACCTGACTCCCAAGCCCGGAGCCACCCTGCTTCTCCTGGGTACCCAGATGAGACACCGGGCTGCAATCCCCCGGTCTTTCCACCGGTATAGGATTTCTAGCCGGTAGAGCCTGATTTCCTCACGAAAATCAACACGATCAGGTCTGAGCTCCCCAAAGTCACCCCTCCGCCTCTCCCCTCCCCCCCACCGACCCCCTCCCCTACTTTCCCATCCTTCCCTGCAGTATCCTCAGAGGAGATTTCCTCCCTCCTCGCAAGTGCCACCCCCTCCACCTGCGCCTCGGACCCCATTCCCTCTCACCTTCTTAAAACCATTGCCCCTGCCCTCCTCCCTTCCTTAACTTCTATTTTTAACCACTCAATCTCCAAGGGCTCCTTTCCCGCTGCCTTCAAACATGCCCACGTCTCCCCCATCCTAAAAAAACCCGCTCTTGACCCCACTTCCCCCTCCAGTTATCGTCCTATCTCCCTACTACCCTTCCTTTCCAAAATCCTAGAACGAGTCGTCTACAGTCGATGCCTAGAATTCCTTAACTCCCATTCTCTCCTAGACCCCCTCCAATCTGGCTTCCGTCCCCTCCACTCTACCGAGACTGTTCTCTCTAAGGTCACCCATGACCTCCTTCTTGCCAAATCCAATGGCTGCTACTCCATTCTGATCCTCCTTTACCTTTCTGCTGCCTTTGACACTGTCGACCATCCCCTCCTCCTCCATACCTTATCTCACCTTGGCTTCACGGACTCTGTCCTCTCCTGGTTCTCCTCTTACCTCTCTGGCCGATCATTCTCGGTCTCCTTCGCCGGAGCCTCCTCCCCCTCCCATCCTTTAACTGTTGGAGTTCCTCAAGGGTCAGTTCTTGGCCCTCTTCTGTTCTCCATTTACACTCACTCCCTCGGTGAACTCATCCGATCTCACGGCTTTGACTACCATCTCTACGCAGATGACACGCAGATCTACATCTCCGCCCCTGTCCTCTCCCCCTCCCTTCGGGCTCGCATCTCCTCCCGCCTCCAGGACGTCTCCACCTGGATGTCGGCCCGCCACCTAAAACTCAACATGAGCGAGACTGAGCTCCTCATCTTCCCTCCCAAGCCCGGTCCGCTCCCAGACTTCTCTATCACCGTCGATGGCACGACCGTCCTTCCCGTCTCTCAGGCCCGCAATCTCGGTGTCATCCTTGACTCGTCCCTCCCGTTCACCCCACACATCCTATCCGTTACCGAGACCTGCCGGTTTCACCTCTACAATATTGCCAAGATCCGCCCTTTCCTCTCCACCCAGACGGCTACCTTACTGTTACGGGCTCTCATTATATCCCGGCTAGACTACTGTGTCAGCCTTCTCTCTGACCTCCCTTCCTCCTCTCTCGCCCCGCTCCGGTCTATTCTTCACTCTGCTGCCCGGCTCATCTTCCTGCAGAAACGATCTGGGCATGTCACTCCCCTTCTTAAACAACTCCAGTGGTTGCCTATCGACCTCCGCTCCAAACAAAAACTCCTCACTCTAGGCTTCGAGGCTCTCCATCACCTCGCCCCTTCCTACCTCTCCTCCCTTCTCTCTTTCTACCGCCCACCCCGCACACTCCGCTCCTCCGCCGCCCACCTCCTCACCGTCCCTCGGTCTCGCCTATCCCGCCGTCGACCCCCGGGTCACGTCCTCCCGCGGTCCCGGAACGCCCTCCCTCCTCACCTCCGCCAAACTGATTCTCTTTCCCTCTTCGAAACCCTACTTAAAAATCACCTCCTCCGAGAGGCGTTCCCAGACTGAGCTCCTCTTCCCCCTCTACTCCCTCTGCCATCCCCCCTTTACCTCTCCGCAGCTAAAGCCTCATTTTCCCCTTTTCCCTCTGCTCCTCCACCTCTCCCTTCCCATCCCCACAGCACCGTACCCGTCCGCTCAACTGTATATATTTTCGTTACCCTATTTATTTTGTTAATGAATTGTACATCGCCTCGATTCTATTTAGTTGCCATCGGTTTTTACGAGATGTTCTTCCCCTTGACGCTGTTTATCGCCATTGTTCTCGTCTGTCCGTCTCCCCCGATTAGACTGTAAGCCCGTCAAACGGCAGGGACTGTCTCTATCTGTTGCCGACTTGTTCATCCCAAGCGCTTAGTACAGTGCTCTGCACATAGTAAGCGCTCAATAAATACTATTGAATGAATGAATGAATGAACTCTCCTGGATGGTACTCTTGCTCCTTCTAGTGGGTCCCTTCTAGTCTGCCTCAATACACACAGTGGTTTTCTTTTCCCTTACCAGGGGGTGGGTCCCTCTTTTCCCAGAGGGTGAGTCCCTCTTTTCCCAGGGGGCCCCCATCTTCTGGACAAGAAAACCACCTCACTTGGTTCGGCCACTTTATCTCCAGGGATGTGCATGGGCCCTCCTACATGAAGACCAAAGAGAGAGACTGCTAGAGAAATTCCCGGGCCCATCTGACAGCCCCGTCAACCCCGCGATCCGAAGGAGGCCTCAGTTCAGTCACTAGGTGGCAGCAAAGCCTCCCTTGCAATACCCATTACTGGAGAAAATTTTCAGAATCCAAACGACATTGCAGGAATTTGATCGAAGTCGGACGAGGGATTGCAACTTTGGTGGTTCTAAGTTCTAGAGCTTGGATAGAAGTATTTTATCATATTTATATTCTAATGTAATATATCCAAAGGCTAGATTTCGGGCCCGCAAAACGAGGATTAAGTCTCGACTGCCCAAACCTTAAACCGACTCACATTTCCATGTGCGATCATTTAAACTTCTCCAAACATAGATCACATAGACGGTGAGGATGAATGCGACTACTTATATATTAGTAATTTTACATTTCAGGAAGATCTTTTTTTCCCAAAGATCACTACGCTGTCCACATATAATCTATTGGTCCTTCAAAATCAATAGGAGGGAGGAACAATCAGCCATCATTTTCTCCACTGCACCACGGGAAAACTGAGGATCAGATTAAATTGACTAACACAAGGTCACACAGTGAGTCACTGATGTAGATGTAGATTCTAATCCCATTCAAGTCAGTTCTTCTCATAGAAAATCGTCGGCCTGGTTTCTGATCTTCCCTCACCCAGCGCTATAGAAAACACAAGAAAAGTGAACACAATTTGTTTTCTTATTTTCAAGAGTGCAAAAAACGAACGACTAGAAACTTTTCAATTCTACCTTTGAAGAAGAGAGTGTTGGCAATGACTGGAATTGTTTTCAGGTGTGATGGAAGAGTCCAACATTGTCATTTGAAAAAGGAATATCCAGAAAGCAAGAATTTCTACTGAATTTTCAGTGGTGAGAAAAAGAGTATTTGAATTTGGATGAGCCTCTCCGGCTGTTGGGTTTGGAAACACAGCATGTTAAACAGACTGCTGATCCACTAGAGAAATACTTCCAGACATTGCAGTTTGGGTTTTAATTGATCGAAGGGCAGTCAGAGCTCATAGATCGGTATGTCAGACTATGGAGATGACACGCTTTCGAATGAAGGATTCAGAACTTGGAATAATAAGTGAGCACTAAATTGTAAGCCCCTCAAGGAAAAGGATCATGTCTAATAAATCAATCATATTTATTGAGCGCCTACTGAGTGTAGAGCACTGTACTAAGTTCTTGAGAGAATACAACACAATGTAACAGACATTCCCTGCCCACAACGAGTTAACAGTCTACCATCAGTATCGTAACTCTCCCAGATGCTTAGTAGAGTGCTCTGCACACAGTAACTGCCCAATGAATACCACTGATTGATTGATCATGGAACCACATGTACCAGTTACTGAAAATGCAGATAATGAAGCTGGGATGTTAAGGAAGTCAAAATGAATACTTGCCATGATCCATGGAGAAGGACACACAGAAAATAGTTATAACTGTTTTAAGTGTTTGAGAGTAAAATGGGGGTTAAATACTTGTTCTCCCTCCCCCCTTAGATTGAGCCGTACGAGGGACAGGGACTGTGTCCGATCTGCTTATATTGTTCTACCCCAGCATTTAGTAGAGTGCTTAGCACATAGTAAGCACTTAATACCATAATTAGTATTAGTATTAAGGGGAACTGCTTGTCACAAAGAGGCAGTACACTTCACAGCAAAGCCATCACTATGTGATCACAACAAAATGTGTGATTGAACAGAATTCAGTCCAATCAGGAAATGCATTGGAATAGATATTTGGTTAGAGTACACTTCCCTCACCAGTGTGTGTGAAAATATATATATATATATATATATATATATACTGCAAACATAAAAAAGCATTATGGCTGGAGTGGATAAAACGCTGCCTCTGCATAGCTTTGGAAATTCAACTTGACAATTGCCCAATCTGCTTTCAGAAGGGTGCCACAAAACAGGATGGCAAACATTTAGGTCCCAGGACACAATCAACTCAAATGCTTGCTGGGCTGGACCCTTGAGGGCAAAAGATGATAGCAGAACACCAAACTGCTCCATACTGAGCTGACATTGAATAATTACAAAAAGGTAGAGAGAAGAAATTAAAGATACAATGAAGCCAAACTTCAAATTTGGTAACCTAGCATTAGACAGTTACAACAGAGAGCCCCAGTAACTGTTATGGACCTCTAAAATTGGCAACTAAATTTAAAAAATAAAGAAGTTCTCCTCAGAAAACCATTTATTGATGCTCAGAGTCTATGACTTTTCCCACAGCCTCACAAAGAAGAACCTAAGACAGCCTCGTCTTCAGATCCCCATATTTCTGTGTTTTTGGTTGTCGGGTTCAGCCATTCTGAGAGCTGCATCTAACTGCTAAGCAAAGTCTTAAGAGGAACACACCAGGGAACTTGAATTGAAAGGGTAAATTCCTATCTCTTTTGCTTAGCATTTGAATTCAGAGTCTGTTCTCTAAGCCCTAGGAAAGAATAATCGAAAATCATGTTCTAGGTATTCTAGAATAGCAGCTACACTAACACAGAGCAGTGATGAGCAACAGCTTCAGGGTTAGGAACTCTGGCACAATCACATGATGGAAAGAAAGTCAGGCCAAGATTATTACAGGTCTTCTCTTAACCTAACAAAGCTCATCTTTCTTAATAGGGTGAGACAACTTTATGCAGTTAAAACTACCTGAGAACATCTGTTTTTGACTAATAGGTGCTCTAGGTGGTCTTCATTAGCTCAATTAACTAAGTACTGTGCTCTTTGAAGCACATACCTCAAACTGGTGGGGAAAACAGTGCCTTAGCCCCCACTCCGTTGAATTATGGTAATTTTCAGAGGCGATAGCCTTACTCATCCTAATTCCTTTTGCTTTCCTTCCTCACCGCTCCCAGCCAAACTGCCTGTTTCCCACCCAAGGACAGAAATATAAAATCCTCCCAAATCTATATCCCTACACCCACAGACATTTCATGGAGGATACATCTGCAGCAAGAGAACAGAAAATATATAATAATCCTCTGTGCCGGGTCTTGGGGTTTGACCTTCCATTGCTTCCAACTTGTGGAAGGCTTCCCTGTTGCTGTTATTGATTCCCCTTTCAACCCAGGTGACCTGTTCCTTCTCCTATCTCCTCACCCCCCACCTACCAGCGTAGGTTTCGAAATGGAGAACGGTGGCCGAGACCCATTGCCAGTTTCCCTCCATTTTCTTCCCTTATTCTAGCCAAGTATACCTACTGCCTGCAAATTCTTATTGCCTTTCCTTCTGGAGCCACAGCTGGTTGCTGTCCTGGAGTATTATCTCTCCCACTGACTAAGATACAGGATTTATTTCCTTGGTGAGGGAACAAATGTGATTGGAATATCAGAATGGTGTGCTCCCTTTCTGAGTTTCAGGGCCCAGCAGTTTCTGTTATTTATCAGATTCTAGGACCATCGGGCAGGACCAGCATTTGAATTTGAGCATCAGTCTATCCATCCAATAAAATCAGGTGGGTCCTTGGAAAACCTCAACTGAACCTCAGAGATGCTATATGTTTTCTCTCTCTCACACATACACAGCAGTCTGTCAGCGCCGTAGAAATATAAAAGCAGCCAAAACCCCTACCCGTTTCCTGTCAAGCTCTGTTAGTGCTTACATAATTCCTGTCCATTTCAACAGACGTTAGTTTGAAGTGTTTTTTCCTCCATGTATTCACTAGTCGCCGATCACTTAATGCTATTAATCAGTGGTATTTATTGAGTTCTTACTGTGTACAGAGCACTTGGCAGAGTACAGTGCAGAGTTGGTGGACACATTCCCTGCCCTCAAAGAGCTTACAGCCTCGAGGGGTAATTGGGAAAGTAGTAAGGCACTATTTGGCTTTTGTAAAAGTATAAGCTCCTGGTCAGGGTAAAAAAAGTGATAGAGTGTAAAGATGCTTGAAATAAGTTTTTATGGCCCTGGGGGGTGGGGGAGGGAGGGCAGGAAGACAGTTGTTTAACAGATTGATACCTGCAAAATAACAGTCCTTCACACTTCAGTAATAGCCAATGGGAGGAAGGTGAGACAAGAGGTGTGGGGAGGGGAGGAATCTTGAGCTGACTTCTCACTCTTTGACTGGGTTGAGGAGGGGACAAGGAGGAGTTGAAATGTCAGAGGTCAATGGAGGAGGACCTAGGGATATAGTAGTATTGATAATACCATTTATTGAATGCCCACTGTGCTAAGCTTTTGGGAAGAACAAAACAAGTGACACATTCCCTGTCTGCAAAGAGTTTACACCCTGAGGAGCAGGCATAAAAGTAGTTTCAAAACAGTAATCAAAATAAATATTTGAACATACCAAGTGCTGAGGATGGATATAAATAAATAAGTGCAGGAGATGGCTGGTAGATTTATACCATTTCACCTGCTCTTGGTTCCCCTTTTGGAGCTCTCCAAAGGTCAGGTGATCAGTTAGCCATTTGACCTTCTGTTGCCCCTAAAAGATGTGTGTCGTGTCATCATTCTATAAGCAACGAATTGTCCCCCCACAATGAAAACCAAACGGTCATAGATCATGTGTCAGGACCTCCTTTAAAAGCTGATCAAGGAAGAAAAAAAAAAAAAAACACCTGGCCAACTGGGATCCTAATTTCCTCCAGCATGGGATAAAATTAAATTTTGGCCTAAAGTGCCAAGAATGATTCTTTTTGCCACAGCCCAAAACCGATCTTGTGCTTTGCTCTGTCCCCTAATGGTAAATTGACTGGACTGACTCTCCATCACAGGGAGTCAGTCCGGTGGTTTGGGAGTACCTCAGTCTCCCAAACCACCAGATCGCCAAGCCAGTGGTACACCAACTCTGTTGTATTGCACTCACCCAAGCATTCAGTACAGTGCTCTGCACATGGTAAGTGCTTAATAAATACCTCTGATTGATTGGTGACCACTGGCACCATTCCCCATCAGTGTCATTCCAGGTCCTCTTCCCCAACCTGTCTTGCTCCATCTCTGAAGGAAATATAGAAGCAGCAGCATGCCACCTCCACACAGTATAGACCGTTGGGAAGGTTGCAGCCACTGTGGTCACTGTTGAACTCTGAGCTGCGAGATTTCCAAAACTCTGCCCTTCCCCGCCACAGTATCCTACAGACTTTATTCTATTATTCATCCACGACCTCATCTTTCATGTTCCTTTTAAGTTTTCACTGTTTTATTTTCTCCTTATGTGTCCATCATCTACCCCTTCCACCTCTATTCTTAAACGGCGAGCCTCTAATGAATGCTAGAGTTTAGTATAATGCTTTGCACACAGTAAGCACTTAATAAAGACTATTACAATTAAAAAAGCTCTGAATGTCCATTCCATAATATCAAACAAAACTATACAGAGGAGAGGCTCTCTAGTCAGTCAGTTGTATTTATTGAGCGCTTACTGTGTTCAGAGCATTGTACTAAGTACCTGGGAGAGTACAACAATATAACAGACACATTCCGTCCATAACGATCTTACAGTCTATTATTAAGGGCCTCCACAGGAAGAGAGGAGGACCAACTACCACCTTCCTGAATAACCTATTCTAATCTTCAGCAATCCTCACAGCTCAGGAATTCAGGTGCTGATGGGAGCTCCAAGTGGAAATGTTCTGGAGACAAGAAGAAATGTGAAATCGAATAGCTGGAGAGAGGTTGGAGCTAGAAAGGTGGTACAATACTTATCCCTTAAAAGAAATAACGGTTTGTCGAACCTGCAGTGGCAGGCTTGTTTCTCTTAGAAGACACACCCCAACCCTAAACCTCGCCATTGAGTCACAGGGGAATGAGTGCAGGACCATATCACAATCATCTCACACCCAACTACCGTTAACAGTAGGACTCTAGATTCAGGAAAGAGCATAATCAGTATTCTCCCCAAGGGCAATGACACACATATCTATTATTAAAGCAAGAAGTTGATTTCCATTCTGCACCTCTAGCTCTCAATCTGTACACAAATACATATATAAACATCTAAGTATTTATTCCTTGCTTTGTAAATTGCACCTTTGCATCAGGTACCTCAGGGCATGAGCACAATAAGTGAAAACAAATTAAAATACATAAAAACAACTCTAGCAGATAATAAAACATAATGAAATAGCATTTAAATGCTAGGTTGAAGTTGTCATCCTATCAGAAAGGTCCATTTTTTAAAAATTGGTGTTGCTTTTTGCCCTGAAGTTTCTAAAATGCAAGTCTGATAGAAACTAGGGGGCCTCACCAAAACAGGCCAGCCTTCCAGTTCTAGGAAGCAGAATCGGTGCTTAAGGCAGGAGGTGGCTTAACTGGAAAGGCACACAGGGATCGATCAATCATATTTATTGAACACATTGCATTCAGAGCACTGTACTAAGGGCTTGGGAAAGTACAATACAACAGAATTGGTAGGCACGGATTTACACTATTACACAGAGCACCCTGATGGAAACCCTCTCTTCCATTCCCTAGTGAACTAAAAGGGAGGGGCCGAAAGAGACATTTGAAAACAGAGTGAGAAGCAGTCTCAAACAGTGTGACTTAGCGGTTGACTGTTGAGAGACAACAGACTGTTGGGTTGCAAATAATGAGAGGGATTGCTCTCTGGCGAAGAGCTTTGGGAAAGACGGTCAGGAGGCTGAAAACAACACAAACTAGTAGTAGTAATGACATTTAGTGAGCACCCACTGTGTGCAAAGTGCTCGAGAAGTACAAAACAAGCGAAACATTCTCTGTCCACAAGGAGCTTACACTCTAATGGGAATTGCAAACAACCGTCTTATACACTCACAATGCAATCTGAATTTTCTTTTTAACAGTGCCAGGCACTGTACTAAGCACTGAGGTAGGTACAAGCTAACCGGGTCTCTGTTCCACAAACTCACAGCCTTCATCTCCAGTCTACAGATGAGGTAACTGAGACCCAGAGAAGTTCAGTGACTTGCTTGAGGTCACACTGCAAGACAAGTGGATAAGCCAGGATTAGAACCTGGGTCCTCTGATTTACAAGCCTGGGCTTTTCCATTAGGTCATGCTGCTTCCCTTGTTAGATGTCTATATTTTCAACCACATCCACACCTTTGGGTAGGGTCATAATACCACTTTTGAATAAGAAGCACTTTTATTCAATACTATTTATTGAGTGCTTACTGTATGTGCTCAATAAATAGTGTGTGGGTATTTATTGAGTGCTTACATATTAGAATACATATGCATGTATGTACATTAAAGTCTGTGCATTGAACTCCATTCAGAAAGAGATAGGTAGATATCTTAAAGAGAATACCTATGCTATGATCTATCTATCCTTACAGAGAGAGAGAAAAAGATAAAAGGAGATAGGGGAAGAGAGAAGCAGAGGCAGACAGAATCAAATTAACAGAGGTAGTCCTGGAAAAGGATGTTCCCAAACTGTACTCTGATTAGAGGACCAGTTGCCTTCAAGCTTGAAAAAATCAGCTAACTCTATGCCAAGTGAATTAGAAAAAATTGCTCAGGGTATTAATATTTTGATCTCCAAGAAAAATGTAGAAAGGAAAGGGGCGTTAAACTTCTAAATCTAGCTAGCTTTTGCCCATCAACCATCAAACTCCTTGCCATCGGCTGTAAAGCACTCAATCATCTCGCTTCCACTACCTTACCTCCCTGATTGCCTTCTACAACCCAGCCCACACGCTCTGTTCCTCTAATGCCATTCTACTCACTGTACGTCAATCCTGTCTATCTCACCACCAACCTCCCACCTACATCCAGCCTCTGGCCTGGAACACTCTTACTCTTCCTATCCAAGAGATGATCACTGTCCCCACCTTCAAAGCCTTACGGAAAGCACATCTACTCCAAGAGGCCTTCCCCAATTAAGCCCTCATTTCCTCTTCTGCATCACCCTTGCCCTGGGATTTGCACCCTTTCTTCACCTCTCGCTCAGCCCCACAGCACTTACGTACATATCTGTGATTTTCTATTAATATCTGCATTCCCCCTACAGACTATAAGCTCGTTGTGGGAGGGGATTGTGTCTACCAACTCTGCTATATCGAACCCTCCCAAGCGCTTGATCGGCACACAGTAAGCACTCAGTAGATATGATTGACTGATTAATTAAGCAGGGACTGCTTTTAGGAAGGCCATGGATTTACCCATTCATTCCATTTCTGACTTTTCCACATTGTTATTAGAACGGACCTTTTTAGCTATGCCTAGCATCTGCCAGATCAGAAAGGCAAAAAAGAAACTGACATGAATAGGAGAGGAAATTATAATTATTTCCACATGGCTATTGCTGCTAGGGAAATCATTTCATGGGCATACATGTGTTTAAGCACATCTGTTTAATTTGGTTTGCCGCTTTTAGGCAGGCAGGCAACTCTGTGGCATCAAATCAAGAGCAATTGGACAGCAATCAAAAATAATATTGAACATGTCAATAACACTACATTGGTAGCAATCTCGGCTCTACGCATGAAGGTCATAAGCTTAAGACCTAAATGAAGGCCTTAAAATGTATATGCACACTCTTCCTCACTGGAATGGTGTGAGGAAATATGAGATAATGGGGGTGTATTTCTTGGAAATAAGGTGCTATATAAATCCAAAAAGTGAAACTTCAATATAAGAGCTTATCAAATTTTAAAAAAAACTTGTTCTAGTTAGTGTTCATTTATCCACAGTAAACCAAACGGGCAGCACAGAAGTACCTTTGTTTTCTCTCACTGTACTGGGTTTCTCATTGTAAGCCAGAGTTGTTATATTGAAGTTTCACCTCTATCAATCAGTGTTATTTATGGAGTGCTTATTGGGTGCAGAGCACTGTTCTAAGCACTTGGGAGAGCACAGTATAGCATATGATCTTCATCGCATATTCCCCATATGAGTACACATAGTAACATTCACTGACTCAAGCATAAATGAATGTCACTTCGTATGCATTATGTGGAACATTTCTCACACTGAGCCCGAGCTTCTTTTCCCACACATCCTTAAGGACGCTTGAGTGGGCCGTTGTAAAATGGCTCCTTAGATATTAACCATGCTTTAGATGGGGCAGAAAAATGATCTCTACGCTTGGTAAGAGACATAAACGATCTTAACTAAGTCCAGTGTGAAGTGGCAATTTCTCCCATCTGGCCCCTAGAGTTAAATATACCCCAGAGCAGCCTATATAACTGTATAAATATGTTATTAACATTAAATGTCCATCTCCCCCTATAGACTGTAAGCTCACTGTCGTTCGGGAATGTACCTATCAACTAACTCTGTTGTACTAGCCCCAGATCTTAGTACAGTGTTCTGCACACAGTAAGTGCTTAATGGATGTCATTGACTGAGAAGCAGGGGAAAATGTATTTCCTGGTCAGGTGCCTCTCTCTCCATTACTCTCCCTTTCTATAAGTAGTCGGGGCCTGATCCATGGGTATTCCCTGCTTAAATCAGAGACATATCTGCCAACTCTGTTGTATTCTCCCACATGCTCACAGTCCTCTTCTCTCATCCCACTCCCTTCTGCATCGCCCTTGCAGTTGGATTTGCACTCTTTATTCACCCCTCCCTCTGTCCCACACCACTTAATACAGTGCCTGGCACATAGTAAGCACTTTCCAAATGCCATAATTATTATTATAAACACATCCTTAATTAATTTATTTATTTATATTATCTGTCTCCCCCTCTAGACTGTAAGCTCACTGTGGGCAGGGGTTGTCTCTCTCTGTTGCTGAATTGTACTTTCCAAGCGCTTAGTACGGTGCTCCGCACACAGTAAGCGCCCAATGAATACGACTGAATGAATGAACATATCTACTAACTCTGATAAGATGTACTCTCCAAAGTGCTCAGTACAGTGCTCGGCACACAGTAAGCATTCGATATGATCAATTCAATTCCATCGTATTTATTGAGTGCTTAGTGTGCAGATCACTGTACTAAGCGCTTAGTACAATACACCAATAAACACTGATGTTCCCTGCCCACAACGAGCTTACAGTCGTTGATTGATGAGCATGTTTGAAAGCAGGGGGGAAAAGCCGCTGGAGAGTGAACAGTTGAAGATGGCGGTCAGGGAGGGAAGAAAGGAGGGGCAAGCGTGTCGATCGAGGTGTGAAGAGATGGCGTCAGAGGTGCAGGTGGAAGGGGTGGATTTTAAGAGAAGGCAGGAGATCTCCTCTTGAGAAACTACTGAGAAAGATGGGAGAGTTGAAGAAGGGACAGGAGGAGGGTGGGACTGGAGAGGAGCAGAAGAGTTTTTAGGGTGATCGTGTCTGATGGTGGGGTCATAGAATCAAAATACTCTCTCTAAAACAAATTCTGCTGGGAAAAATATGTACATTTTTCAGAAAAATATTTAGGTTCCAGTGAATTTCTCAGGTGAAGAGCTCAATCTATTCACAAGCTGTGAGGAAATCCTAGGGCTTCTAAATCTAATGTGATGGTGATGCTGTCAATGCCGCAGAAATATATTAACCGACAGCAAAAGCATATGAACATCAACCTGAAACTGGTTTCTATAGGCGCAAGCCTGCTGAATAAATACCCTTAGGTTCGGAACATCAGTTCTTAAAACAGAGTTTTCGTACGTAGAACTAATGAAAAGTCCCGAAGTTACATCCAGAGACCACCCTGAAAAAATTTGAATTTCATTTCTTTGTTTAAAAAGAAAGAAAACAGGACAAATTAGAGTCGATTTAAAATTCCTTCCTACTAGCCGTTATGATAGTTGATCACTGGTTCCCCAAAGGGGGCAAGTTAGGTATTTTACACCTAAGTTTGCCAAGCAGCTCTTCACAGTGTAAGCATGGGGGGGTTGTGTTATTTTAATTCCATCAGCATAACCTCCACTGCCATTCCACAAAGGAAAAAGAAAAAGGGTTGTTAGTTTAGCCAAAATTCTTCAACTATGCATAGCCCTGTACAAAGGAACAAAAGCAAATGAAGATCTCTGTGCAGGTGATGAATACCCTAAGGTACGATACAGAACCCACTGCATTTCAGACCCCATTTTAAAGAAACTAAAATCGTACAAATATCGGTGCTTGAAACAAAAATGCTGCAGTGGATCATGTTCCTGCTCCCTCCACCTTCTGCCCATTCCACCCAATCAGGCAAATGTCAGGGGGCTATTCTACAGTTGAGTCAGAAACAGAATAACACAGCTGCACACGTCTGCCACCTTGGGGATGAAGAGTTTCTCTTTACTTCATAGCAACCGGCACCCAGATCTATTAGAGATATTCTCCCTGATTCTCACAGCAAGATAGGCAGGGACAAGGATAAAGGAGAAGTTTACATGCCGTGAATGTTTTCTCATTGCCATCCATGTTAGCGCCTCCAGCGATAAGTAGAGATAAAAGCGTGTAGTTGGCTATCTTTTGCTGATGTACGGTCACACGGTTTAAAGTGCTTCTTGTATAAGTGAAAACTCAGATAGCTGATTTTCTGTGCTCCTTCCTCCCCTCCAGCCCAAGGTTCTGAACAGGGGCAGGTTAGATACAGCCCTCCTTTGCCAGAGCCCAGGGCTGCAAAAGTAGAAGAGGAAGCCAGTATCTACTGGGTTCTAATCCCAGCGCTGCACTACCTTCTGTGTGACCTTTGGGTAAATCATTTAACTTCACTGTGCCTCAGTTTCCTCATCTGTAAAATGAAGGTTCAATACCTATTCTCCCTCCTACTTGGACTGTGAGCAACTTGGTTATCTTCTATCTTCCCCCCACCTTTAGTACAATATGTGACACACAGTAAGCTCTTAAATATCACCATTATTGAGGGTAGAACAAGGGATCTGGAAGCTGGTGTTAACACTCGGTCGGTCAGTCAATCGTACTTATTGAGGGCTCATTGTGTACAGAGCACTATGCTAAGCACTTAGGAGAGTACAATATAATTCACTTCCAGACCCCTGGAAAACTTCCTGTTTCTCAGCAAGGGAGAAGGTGATATCTTTGAAATTCTGTGGTATTTCCTTGGTGCGTAGGCTAATGTTTAAAAAATGAAAGAACACAAAAGGCAATTATATGGTAAAAAAAAAAAATCTTAATCTAAGTTCTAAAAGCCTTTGTAAAAGTATTTGGCCATAGTGCTACTGACTGTCATTGAGCCTATTATTATTCAATAGAGATTTAGCACTATAGTTCACCCCAGCTCTTACAATACCAGAAAAACAATGGAGATCCTATTTTTTTCATTCTCCTCTTTTCCCCTTTGTCCTGTATATTAAGATTCATTCTGTCATCTAAAGGGGAGAATTACAAAACTTTGCTGTCCTTCCCAATACTCTCAAAAAAAGGAGGTTAGATACATGGACTTCACATCTCCATCATACCTCACTCTTTATTGGCAACAAAGTCCTGACAGGCATAGCATTGAATGTGGAACATTCCAGGGGGTCTGGCGTAAGTAAAACAAGTGTAGTCTAGTAGATAGAGCATGGGTCTGGGAATCAGAAGGACCTGGGTTTTAATCCTGGATCCCCCAAGGTCTGCTGTGTGACCTCGGCCAAGTCACTTCACTTCTCTGTGCCTCAGTTACCTCATTTGTAAAATGCAGATTAAGACTGAGTCCCATGTGGGACAAGGACTGTGTCCAACCTGATTATCTTATATCTACCCTAGTGGCTTGGTAACAGTGCCTGGCACATAAGTAGACACTTAAATACCATTAAAAAAAAAAATTCTATGAGGCATAAAATACCTCCAACGGGGCCTTTGCCAGATGCAAACTTAGGGGACAATTAACATCTCATGAGTTGTGAAAAGACTAGAGGAACCGATGGCTTTACCCTCGTCCCATTAGCCTTGTAGGTACAACTTTAGCATCCAATCGGTCTTCCAAATCTAGATCATTTTTCCTTGCCCCAACCCAGGTCTTTCAGCACTATTAGCCATTCACTTAAATCTTTTTAGACTTATTTAGGCCTTGAGCCACATATGCACTGAACCAATTTTATTCATCCCGGATCAAAACTCAATCAACACTTAACATGATTATTCACAGCCATCAACACCATCACTAAAGACAATATCTTGAAGGAGAAATATTTCTCTATGGGGGTTATTTAGAAGTTTGATGTGAATAGTATGGTTGATCCAAGACCAGCAAGGTCTGTGGCAACTTGAGTAAGCATTTCCTTAGGGAGAGGAAAGTTCAGATTTCCTAATTTGCTGCTTTCACTTCTCTCTTCCCTCCATTTTTTTGACAGCACGAGGATTCAAAATGCTGAATTTTTGGTGTCAGAATATTCTTCCAATGGGAGTAATCCCAGGCCAAGGTGTCCCAAGAAGCCATATTGATTTTCTTAAAAAAAACCAGATTCTATAAGAATGACCATTTTTGGTCAGCAAGCCGAGGAATAGAAGTGCTGAAATCCCTCATCTCTTTTCTAAAGCCTTGCAAAGAATTCAAAAGTCGTTATCTGGCAGTGCAAACAGCACTGGCCCATCTCATTTAGTAAACTTTTCCCCCTTACAATGACCCACGCCAACTTCACTACAACTATATCCCACAATTCTAGGCTAAGAAGACATCCATCTGTTTGCAACAAATAGATTCAGGGGTCCTCACAAACCTAGAATTTTATGAGGATAAAAAATTGAGACACAGACTACCTTAACTCTCTTTCGAGACAATTGCCTAATTCTCATTAGGTCCACTACCTGATTCCCTAGGACAACATATGGGTCTTCGCTTATTTTCATGACTGCTTCACTAAAAAAGCGATTGACATCAGTAGTTACGGTAACAAAACTTTCAAAATAGATTACCACACCAGAAAGATATTTGGGCCAAAAATCAATTTCTCTATCACTATCTCTCCTTTAACAATTTACTAAGTTTTTGCCCCTGTGATATTTTGTACACATATCTCTGTTCATACGTGATCATAGTAATGGTGCATGTCAGTCAAATTGGGGTTTTCTGCGAGAATGACTGGATAATTGGTTCACTCTTCTTTAAACTAAGGAAATATCGTGCCACTAAATGACACCACAAAACTTGTTACTACAGGATCACCATCTTCCATTAAAAAAAGAATCATGGAGGTGAATTGCCCATAAGGCTATATTTTATCGTTGTTGTGAGGCAGAACTAAACTTCGAGCTGAACAAGATGACGGCACCCAAAAACAATAGGAATTTTGTGTGAGTAAGGGATGCATAATCAGTCTTATGATTAGCACAATAATATGGTAGTATCCATATTCATATGGTGTTTAAAGCCAGAACACTTCACAGTAATGAGATAAAATCCCATATGAATTTTGCAACACCCCTGTCAAATAGGAGACTGGATTTTTAAACATCAGCAGAAAGAGCCCTTCACATCATCAGGAAGACAAAGGCAACCAGCAATCCGTTCTAGCCCCCCCACCCAAAAAAATCCTGGGGAAAAAAAATAGGAGTCAGTCAAAAGCGGCTGCAGCTGCTGACCCTCAGGCAGGAGAAATTCAGAGGCACATGATAGGGGTGAGCTTAACATGAAAACAGCAAAGCCCAGTAATCAATGTGCTCCTGAACTGTCAACCCCTGCAAAGATCGGGGAACTGGAATGAAATGTATGTTTGATTTAGTGCCTTTGTTTCAGTGTTCCACACTAACTGGAACCTTCAAGGCAGTACATTCGATGTCCTAACAGAAAAAGGTATCTGAGTAATCAATAATGGAAGTGACAAAAGCATCTTCGGCTTAACAGTATTTTGCAAATAGAAAAAGGGTCAGGTGGTGAAAAATCATAAGCACACACCAAGGATAATCGACAGCACCTGCTCTTGGCCCAGTCGAGTTAAGGGGCTTGCAAAGCTTTTCCCAAAACCATCTTCATCTTCAGCAAAAGATTTATTAAGAGAATTTTTGCCTGGTGCTATGCAGATGTAAAACAAATTGTCAGAAATAGAACTGAATTCAAGGTCAAAAAAACAAAACTCAATTGTTGATGGATCAACTGGTGTAAAATCCCATCACCAACAATAACCAGAACAAGGCTTTAGTGCAAAGCACCTTGGAGGTGTTTCCCTCCTACTGAGGCCAGCATGGAATCTCTTCACCCACCACTACATCCCCCACAGTTTCAAATCTCCCGGTAGCTTCACATAGACAGAGAGACACAGCAGAAGAGGAGAAATGAAAAGGCAAGAGAAGAAGCGATAATGGCCATAGGCACCACTACATGTGGGGCAGAGGGAGACATTGTTCTCAGGTGAGGTATTCCAGAGGTTGGGCAGTTAACTTTGTCCCCTCAGAATGGCCTCGTGGACAGACCAAGTGTCTGGGACTCAGAAGGACCTGGGTAGCAATCCCAGTTCCACCGCTTGTCTGCCATGTGACCCAGAGCAAGTCAGTTCACTTCTCTGTCTCAAGAAGAAGAGGAATCTAAGTTTTATTTTCATGCAGCATTTTCATTCATTTATTCACTCAATTGCATTCGAGCACTCACTCTGTGCAGAGCACTGTATTAAGCGCTCAGCAGAGTACACTGCAACAGTGAACAGATTCCCTGCCCACCACGAGCTCACAGTCTAGAGTCTGGGAGACAGACATCAATACAAATAACAAATAAAAATTACAGATACGGACACAGGTGTTGTGGGGCTGGGGGGCGGGGGGGGGGGGGGAAGAGCAAATGGAGAAAGTCAAGGAGACACAGAAGGGAGTGGGAGATGAGGAAAAGTGGGGCTTAATTTGGGAAGGCTTCTTGGAGGAGATGGGCCTTCAATAAGGCTTTGAAGCGGGGGAGAATAATTGTCTGTCAGATTTGAGGAGGGAGAGCATTTCAGGCCAGAGGCAGAACATGGGATCTGCAGCGAGACAGGTGAGATTGAGGCACAGTGAGAAGGTTAACACTAGGAGTGAAGTGTGCAGGCTGGGTTGTAGAAGAAGAGAAGCTAGTAGCCTCTTGGAATCAGAAAGAAGTTGGCAGGATGCGAATCTCTAAGCAGCCTCACTAGGCTCAAGGACAGAGGCTACTTAGGAAGACAAAGAAACAATGTGGTCTAGTGGAAAGAGCCCGGGCTCAGGTGTCAGAGGACCTGGGCTCTAATTCCGCTCCACCACAGACCTGCTGTTTGACCTTGGATAAGTCACTTTGCTTCTCTGTGCCTCTGTTTCCTCTTCTGTAAAATGATTCAATATCTGTGCCCCTCCCATTTAGACTGTGAGCCCCCCGTGGGACCTGATGATCTTGTATTTACCCCAGTGCTTAGTACAGGGTTTGGCACATAGTAAATACTTAAATACCCCAATTATTATCACTACTCTTGCCCCTGGATCCCATGAGAAGCAGCGTGGCTCAGTGGAAAGAGTCCTGGCTTGGGAGTCGGAGGTCATGGGTTCTAATCCCGGATTTGCCACTTGGCTGTGTGATTTTGGTCATCACTTCACTTCTCTGTGCCTCAGTTACCTCCTCTGTAAAATGGGGATTAAGACTGTGAGCCCCACGTGGGACAACCTGATCTCCTTGTAACCACCCCAGTACTTAGAACAGTGCTTTGCACATACTAAGCACTTAACAAATACCATCGTTATTATGAGAGGGAACCATCCGCAGCTCCTGGGGTAGATACAAGATCAGATTAGACATGGTCCGTGCACCCACATGAGGCTCACAGTCTAAGGGGGAGGGAGAATAAGTATTGAATCCCCATTTTACAAAGCAGAAAACAGAGGGACAGAGATGTTAAATGACCTAGTGGAAAGAGCAAAGGCCTGGGAATCAGAAGACCTGAGTTCTAATCGCAGCTCTGTTGGCCAGTTGGCTGCTGTGTGATCTTGGCCAATCACTCAACTTCTCTGTGCCTCAGTTTCCTCATCTGTAAAATGGGACATCAATCCTACTCCCTCCTACTTTGACTGTGAGCCTCATGTGGGATGATGACTCGCCTAAGGTAGACACAACAGGGCAAGGGGTCACCTGTCAGCCAACTCTTACCACTTAGTAGAGAGGGGAAGCCTAATCTCTGACCCTATCTGGGTAAAATACATGCATCAGAATAAATTCCATTTTTGCTCCCTCTTAGAATATATTCCCCCTAATATGAAGAGAAGTAATTAGTAATAAAACAGTGAAAGCCCTCCAAGTATATCATACTTCCTCATAACCATGAAAATATATATTAAAATATTTTAGTGTAATTTCATATTACGACTGCATTCTGTCAGTCACACAGAAAACTACTCAACAGCTTGTGCACGCATGTAAGGATCGCAATAAGAATGACAAACATTAGTTTTCACTAATTAGATTATTAGTGACTGTGACTAATCCCATGCTATGTACATAGTCTAGGAAATTACTGATGCTCAATAAATAATAAAAACAAATCACAAATTTAAGTGAGGTTCCACAACTGCCATAAAGTCACATCATTAAAGATGGGGATGGAACACAAAAAGTCAAACACACCTCAGTCACATATTTTAGAATAAAGCTTCCCAAAGACTTGCGACAAGCACAGATGATAGCATTGGCAGCAGTTGTTCAAACAAGCAAAAAGAAAAAAAAATTACAAAAACTGTGGAGTACGGGAAGTAAGAGTTCCAAGAATATAATGAAACTGACTTTTAAGATGCTGGATTGATTTCATTCTATCAGTTGGTGGTATTTACTGAGCACCTGTGTGCAGCATACTAGTACTTAGGGCTTGAGTGAGAAAAGAATTGTGTTTCTTAGGGGAACAAAGGCCCACAGCTGCTTGGGAACCCCCAAAATTGTATGACTTGGTAGAGTATATAGAAAGACACGATCCCTGCCTTCGAGGGGCTTAAAATCCAGCGGGGAGACATATGAAAATAATTTACAGGTAGGAGGGAAGCAATAGAGTGTAAAGGTATGCAAATAAATGCGATGGTGGGGTGTGAGTACCCAAATGCAAGGTGAGGAGGTGCTGAAATGGCAGTAGGCAGTACTATCTATTGAGCACTTACTGTGTGCAGTGTACTAAGTGCTTGGGAGAGGACAATATAACAGAGTTGGTAGAAAGGTTCCCTGCTCACAAACCTTAGAGGCTAGAGGGAGAGACAGACATTAATATAAATTATAATAACAGACATATGCATAAGTGTGTGGGGCTGAGGAAAGGGGGAATAAAGGGTGCAAAACCAAGGTCAAAAGTGAGACAGAAGGTAGTGGGAGAAAAGGAAATGAGGGCCTAGTTGCCTCCTGGTGGAGATGTGTCTTTAATAAGGCTTTGAAGGTGGAGAGAGTGATTGTCAGATACGAAGAGAGGCCTGGGGAGGGCATTCCAGGCCAGATGCAGCAAGTGGGCAAGAGGTGGACAGCGAGAGAGACGAGATCAGGGTAGAGAGAGTAGGTTGGCATTAGACGAGCAAAGTATGTGGATTGGATTGGAGTAGGAAATCAGGGAGGTAAGGTGGGAGGTTGCAAGGCGATTGAGTGCTTTAAAGCAGGAGATAAGGAGTTTCTCTTTGATGTGGAGGTGGATGGGCAACTACTGGAGGTTGCCAGGGATTATTTGAATGATTAGAACAATCTAGAAGTCAGAATGACATTCTACATAGGGTTCAGAGTTTTTGAAGTCCTAATTCTTAGATTTCCAAATTTCATGGTCCTCTTAGAAGCCCGCAAAGAATCCAAGACAACAACTGCTTTAGGAAAAGTCACGTGTATTTGTCTCTCTAAAAATGCCATGAAATATAGATCACAGCATTAGAAGAGAGCAAAATGAAGTCAATTTGATCTTCAGTGATTCTCTTGTGCATAAAACTTTTCCAATTCTAAATTTCTGAAATAAAGAGAATAAACTGAGACTAAAACAGGGCAAATCCCGCTAGCAAAACTCGATTTTATTTTTCATTAAAAGTACAAGATTAATAGATGAAGAAAACACAATAGACATAAGATGTTCTGATTCTGGCAAAAACATCTGATAGTGTCTCTTGAAATTTTGCTCAAAAATTAATTTAAATTGGCTTCCCTATCAACAATCTCATGGAATAAAAGCTGGCTGTGAGAATATCAACAAAGGATAATGATAAACAACAGTATATCTCACTGGGGAGGTGGGCAGAGGATAATGAAGAATCAGTCATTTAAAATCTTCAATAATAATCTGGAAGAAAGAGTATACCATATGTTAATGAAATTCGTAGCTCACACTCAATTGGATGGTGTTTTAAAATGTCATTAAGAGAAGAGAACTTATTCATAGGGATGCAAGGAGATAAGAAAATGAGATTCAGTTTTAGAAATGGAAGTTAATATTGTCCATAACCAAAACCATAAATCAGCCATCAGTGGAAATGTGGAGAAAAATAATCCTGAAAAATACCCTAATGGGATTGGACAGGGGATGTTAGCAGCAATGTGAGCTCAACTAGATCTAAACCCATTTAAAATTCACAGTTTTATGGATTGCTGGTGTTTTACATTTTCATCCTGGAGTATGTATTAAGCATCCACCCACTTAAAAGGTGAAGAAATAGTGAGTCTTACACCTTATTGTTCACTTGTCAAACACGGAGCAGAAGTCAAGATTGAGATCACAAAAATACATACCAGCAAGCGGGAATTCAACTATCAAGAGTGGATATTAGCTAGTATTCAGAACAGCTCCAGACTTAAATAGCACCCATCCCACATTCATTCCTACACTCCCACGCCAAATTAATTCTTCCTTGGACTCGCTTTTAGAGGTTCTGGAGCACAAGTCACGCCTTGGAAAGGCCAGGAGGAAATTGCAATGTATACCTAAGCTTTTATATTTACTGGACAGTTCCTTAACCTCTGAGATCATTCTTGTTGACTTCATGAGCAAATGGGTAGAGTTTCCAAAAGGAGGACTGAGCTGGGAGGGAATCCTGGGTTAGTTGGGCCAGGATGGATTTGAATTTAAATTATAGAACTGTAGAACTAGATCAGGATTATCTGATCCTGCCTCCTCTCGGTTGGATCATTAAACCACTAAGGACAAATGGCTCATTCTCTAGACTGTCAACTTGTTATGGGCAGGGAAGGTGTCTACTAATTGTGTTATGTTGTACTCACCTAAGTGCTTAGTACAGTACTCTGCATATAGTAAGTGCTCAATATATGCCATTGATCAATTGAAAGGATGAGCTATTCTTTTCTTAAAGAGCTCCTCATAAAACCTATTCACGTAATTGAAGAGAGTTATTCTCTTCTCCAAGATAATCAACCCCCACTGTTTTGTGGGGAGATTCAAGCAGCTGGTGTAGTGGATAGAGCATGAGCCTGGGAGTCAGAAGGTCGTAGGTTCAAATCCCAGCTCCACCCTGTGCCTGCTGTGTGACCTGGGGCAAGTCACTTCACTTCTCTGTGCCTAACTTGCCTCATCTGTAACATGGGGACTGAGACCATGAGCCCCACTTGGGATAGGGATTGTGTCCAACCCGACTTGCTTGAATCCACCCCAGCTCTGGTACATAGTAAGCACTTAATACCACAATTATTATTATTGTGCTGTCTGACTTTTGTTCCTCAGTGGATATTTCTTCTCATTTTTTGTTAGTATATTAGTTTGGCTTCTACCTGTTCATTGCAAATGAAACTTGGTTGGGTTATTTGCAGATGCTCACATTTGATCTGCCTCTTTAAATGCTGTCTTCTCTCCATTTACCCCCCGGCCCCTTAGCAGGGCAACATTATCTCGGGTTAGTCTCTTTTGCTTAATTTATGTCATGTTAGATGCATCTCCTTCCTAGCTAGAGTTTTTCAATCTTGTTCTTAGAACATTTGTGCTTTTCTTTAATGATCTGACCTAAATTTCCACTTTTCCTAGCCTCCTATTTGCCTTACAGGTTTTCAAGAAGCTCTGCCTTTAGTTAATTTAGCATCTTACTATTACTTGATCTGTATTAGCATAGTCTGCAATATGTAATCCTAAAGAATGGCCAACTTTCTTGGATTCCTTTTAAGTCGCACTTGTCATTCCAGTTAATATCCAAAATATATTAAAACTGATTTTCTTAAAGATCATTTTCTTTATTTTACTGACCTTTCCCCTCGAATCTTGAAGTTTGTCATTGTCATCTCTTCCATCAATGCTTCCATCCTCCCTAAGTCTTCAAAAGAAAGGTAACTGTCTCTAATAACTGCACCATTACATTTTCCTAATTCAATCTAAAATCGAATTACTATTCTGTGCCCTGCTAAGTCCCTTTGCTATATTTCTTGGTAGAAGGAGGTCCCTTATCACCTCTAGAGCCTCACCCAAAGCCATTTTGAAAAGTTGGCCAAAAATGATAGTCCTCCTTTTTAGATCCCCAAGCCAAGAGAAGAAAAAAAAAGTCTCCTATGGTATTGCCTTTATTCATTTCCCCTAACACTTTAACCAGAACAACCAATATCTTTCTAATCCAATACTACAGTCATGAGTCTTATCCTACCTCACCTCCATTATGAGTGATCATAACTGTTGCCCCAAGACCTCCAGTTTCTCCAGTTTTCCATGCTCATTACATGTGTCTACAAATATTTCAAGTGGCCTGTGCTGTCCACTGTGCTTCCCCTCTTGTTGAAGAATAATCCACCCTAGAATTTCCCCATCTATTCCAGAACAATGTAAATTGAATTTACCTTTCCTCTTATTCAATCAATCCCTACACATTACATTCCAGTCTGGCCCCAAAGGTGCTATTACTTCTCTTCGGGAGATTATTCCCACCCAGGTCAGTAGAGCTGCAAACCTGAAAAGAAATGCATTGAAATAATTCAAAATTTTCTTCCCCAAGTGACAGCTCAGGAAGCAGAAAAGTTGGCTTTAGTAATCTAGATTCTGCATAGACCAGATTAAAGCAGAGCATGGTCTAGTTAGAGCCCCAGTGGAATCTCCATTTTCCACTACTTTTCCAGATTTTTGCCATTTCATGATGAGTTCTTGTCTCACCATTCATTCTAGAGATCTACACCTTTAAAAACCAGTTTTCGGTATGGAATTTGTTGAGATGAAATTATGAACCTAAAATTATTCAGATGAGATCAAATGTTCTATATGACCAACCATTTATAAACAGTTGACATTATTTGGCGAATGCTAGGCATACATTTTCAATCCAGCAAAATCAACACATGCTCTCCCCTATGTAATGCCATTCTTTTTGATGAACTCTTTTCTTCAAAAGAAAGCATTCTCTGAGTCAATCCACCTGCAACTGGTTTCTACAAAACATAAACAATCTGTGGTAAAACAAAATTTTTTCTCCTCCCAGAATCACATTAATGAACATTTTATAGAGTTATTCATGAATTCCCTCCAGCCAATCAATATATATACACACATCTGGATAATAATAATTGTCTCGGTGTAGAACAAGCTTTCTTTAGAGAATTTCTATTGTCTACTGATAACCAGCAACAGTCATTTTCCTTCTAATTAGCACTTTTAGAAATGACTTAATTCTACCTCTTTGAACTGTCTTTGTTCTTGGCATTCCCTCCTTCCACTAGAGATTTCCAACTATAGCGGATGGACTAGCACAGCTGATCACTAGCCTTTTTCTCCCTTTACTGTAATCACTCTAGACTGTAAGCTCATCGTGAGCAGGGAATATGTCTAGGAGAAGCAGTGTGGCTTAGAGGACAGAGCACGGGCTTGGGAGTCAGAGGTCATTCAATAGTATTTACTGAGCATTTACTATGTGCAGAGCACTGTACTAAGCGCTTGGAATGTACAATTCGGCAACAGATAGAGACAATCCCTGCCCAATCTAATCCCGGCTCCGCCACTTGTCAGCTGTGGGACTTTGGGCAAGTCACTTCACTTTTCTGTGCCTCACTTACCTCATCTGTAGTAAAATGGGGATTAAGACTGTGAGCCCCAAGTGGGACAACCTGATGACCTTGTATCTACCCCAGTGCTTAGAACAGTGCTTGGCACATAGTAAGCGCTTAACAAAAGCCATCATTATTATTATGTCTACCAACTTTGTTATATTGTACTCTTCCAAGCGCTTAGTACAGTCCTCTGCACACATTAAGCACTCAATAAATAGGACTGATTTACTCACAGTTCCACTGTATCATTCTTCACAACTCTTCTTCCCACAGAGGGATATTTTCTCTCACTCTCACATGAGATCTTTATTGTTATGGCCTAAAAATCCCCTTTTCATATTTAGTTATGCTATGTGCTTATTGTGTGCCAAGCACTGGGATAAATACAAACATAACGGATCTGGTACAGTTCCTGTCCCACATGTAGGTGGGAGAAGACAGATGTAAAAGCAACTGTAACAAATGGATTGTAACACAGCCACAGAGTCAACAAGGTAATAGGACAATGTCATCCAGGGAACTTGGAGGTAGGAATCCCCAGACTTCACACTGCTCCAGGTCAACTCTTCTCAGTGACAAACCATTTCCACCTCCCAAGAGTTCTAAATATTACAAAGGAAGTCTTCCAGCTCCTATAGGAGACCCAGGAGCCCAGATCTCCAGAGGGATCCCTGCTCATCCCTGAGGGAAGGCTATAGCCGCAAATCGCCAATGTTCTAAAAGTTGGAAAAGCTGCATGCTGCCTCTAAATCCTCACCCTGTCCTGCTGGAGAAAGGGCTGCTGGGAACCCAGATGGCTGGAGGGCTGGGCAGTCTGTGGAGAAGCAGCATGGTCTAGTGGATAGAGCACGGGTCTGGGAGTCAGAAGGACCTGGGTTCTAATCCCAGCCCTGCCACATGTCTGCTGTGGGACAGTCACTTCACTTCTCTGGGCCTCACTTCCCTCACACGTAAAATGGAGATTAAAACTGTGAGCCCCACGTGGGACAGGAGCTGTGTCCACCCCGATTCACTTGTATCTACCCCAGTGCTTAATGAGTACCGTTATTATTATTCTCACTGCTGGGTAGAGGGCCTCAGGACTACTGGGTTAAAGTAGTTCAGGCTTGGCTGCTGTTTCCTGATTTAAAAGCACTGCATTTGTCTTCTGTCTTAAGCATGGAGAGTCACAGTGTCTTTCAATTTAGAAATATTAAGCCCAATGATAAAAAAAAAAACCCTCATTAAATAAGCAGGTCATTTGACTATGTAAAAACAGCTTAAATGTGTTGTTGAGAATGCAACTGGGAGGCGATTCAGACCTGATATAGCTGCAGACTTGCAATAGCACCCAAAGAGCAGAAGCCACAACCTATTGTTCTGATGCTCCCAGTCTGACCAAACAATGTTATCGTTTAATTTAATCCAAGCCTTAAAAAATGGTTTGCGGCTACAGTATGAAAAACTTTCTCCCTTGTTGAAGTTTCAGTCACAGGTATGAAATTTGGGTTTTATTTGATTAAATCCTAGAAGTCGAAGCAGTCAACCATGTACGATCCTCGGGTCTCCATACTGTAGAGAAAGTAAGCCACGGAGAGTCAATGGCAGGGATCCAAACCATGATGAACTAAGGCAATTTCTTTTTTGTTGACCATTGCTCCAGGTCATTGTAATTTAATGAGTAGTAATCCTTTTTAAAATATGTTACAGGCAGCAAGGTGCCTGCTGGGAGAAAGCAGCTTCGCATGGAGAGATCAATATGCATTGTGTGCATTCAACCATTCAATAATCGATTCACCCTTGTTATGAGAAAATAAATGCTAAACTCCCAAAAGTTAATTTCTTTTTAAAAAAAAGCTTCCACAAAACTATCAGATTATTAAAAGTTTTTTTGTGGTTTATCTTCTGTTTGTTTTTGCGATCTCTCTGCTTTTTCACAACATCCCCAAACAGTAAGGAAACAGACAAAACATTTAAAACCGGGCTGAAACCCCTCAGTAAATTACAGATAGGTAGATTGACTGCTTCCTTACTATGACTGAAAGGCTCAAGCATCTTGCTGGTTTGGCTCATTCTTCTCATGTGTTACTTTTAAATGGACTAACCACATTTAATAAGCTAACAAGTAATTCATTCTGAGGGCTTTTAGCTGTAAGATGTCAGTACTTCATGCGTTATTCAGTAGTTTTCATTTTCTTAAATTTATGCATTCAATGAATGTAAAATATTCTTTAGACCAGTCAGAATTTTCAAAGGTCTTAGTTATATGTTCTGAGCTTTCAGCATTTCCTGTTGTCATAGAAATGGGCTTCTGCAGGGCTAAAGCTGTATAGCATAATCACAAACATTAAATTGGAATATAAAAGCACTCCTGCCTAGCATCTGCACTGTCTATGCTAATGTTTCCTTGCTTTTATAGCAACATCTTACTGTGCTGTAATTCATTCACAGAGCCTTAAACACTACCTTTTCTTTAAACTGACTTTCAGAAGAGTATCCCTGTATCCTCTACACTGTTTTTTGATGGGTGGCCTGAATTCACAGCTCACCATCCTGCAGTTAGAACACATTCTGAAAAACAGAAATCAAAACTGCCCAACTCTACACATCAGGGCACAGAGTGTATTGCACAAGCCTTGTACATTTGACTTCCATTAGTAAGAGGATGTGAATAGTAAACCAGATTCATTTCCTTGGATGCTAATCACTCAGCACTTTAAGAGAAATGGATTAACACTTCTCCTCGGTGACTGAATTTCCTTCCTCTCCTCAGTGACTAAATCTCATTTCCTTAAACCTCTTTCCTTCTAAAATTGTTTCTCAGAGTGTTAAATGCTAAAAGGGCCAATATAGTATTTAAATCTGAGTTTGGGGTTTTCTCTGATTGCTCCAACCCATCCAGTTACTACCATCAACTCAAACGTCAAGACAGTTTACCAAGTAACTTTAAAAAGTGATAATCTTGCAATGTTCATCTGCTGCAAAGTTCAATCAGGATTCCCAAACCCTCTATTTGAACAATACAAAAGTTTGATTCTGACTCCCTCTAGATCAAGAAAGCAGATGTTCTCTCTTCCTCCTTACCCCAATTGAAGTTAATTAAGTCTTTCTTGTAACTAAAACTAGCAAGACTCTAAAATTAACAGCTACTTTAATTCTTCTGTGTGTCATCCTTCATTGTAATCTGCTTTCCAAGCAGACGCTATTCAGCAACTTTTCACTCCAATCTCGAAGACTAGTTTCATTTGAGCTGATCTCAGTGTTACTTTTATACTTACAAAGGTCAAGTCCCTTCCCCAACCCTCAAAGGAGACACTAAACTCAACTCATTCTAACCAGGCAGAGGCAGAGGCCAACTCCATTAGTCAAAATGACCAAGTGTGACAAATTTATGTTCCCTGTACTTTAGTTGAGCTAGGCAATTTGGAAGAAAATGAGGAAAGAAAAAAAGAAGTGGGGTTCTTGAGGACCCACTTGGCCAAACTTAGTTTCTTCTATTATCTGGTGTTAGGAGAGTCATTAAAATGTCATTCACAACTTCTGGAGTAGCGGAAGAAGAAAGTTTGCTATTTGGAATAGGAATAATCTAACAGCAGGGCTGTTGGAGTAATGGTACAGTAGTATATTTCATACCCACATTAAGAATAATTCATAATTGTAGTATCTGTTAAGCACTTACTATGTGATCAGCACTGTACTAAGCGCTGGGATAGGTACAAGATAATTTGGTCCCACAGTACAAGTAGGAGAGAGCTCACTTACTGAATCCCCATTTTGCAGATGAGGAAATTGAGGCACAGAAAAGTTAAGTGACTTGTCCAAGGTCCTACAGCGGATAAGCGGCAGAGCTGGCATTAGAACTCAGGTTCTAACTTGAGCAGCACACTGGATCCTAAAGTTACTCACTCTGTCCTCCCAGGCCAAATCTCACTACTTCCTCAAAGGCTTTAGGAATCTTAGGTAAGAGCAGTTACCATATAAACTCTATCCTATGAAGGGAACGCCGTACCCATTCCTGAGATCCTTTCAAATTCTCCAAAAAATACAATAGGGAAAGCAGTGATTGGTAGAGACTGGTTCCCTTCTTCCGTTGAAAGATGGGGTGAAAAGCAGAACAGGGGTTCGAATAGGTCAACGGAAAGTTAGGAACACCTTGGTGTGTACTTAAAGAGAGGACCTGAGTCCTGGAATCATCAGTTTTTGACTCCAGGGAGTCAAAGGGAAACTTTTTTGTTTTTCCCCCCTAACACCAGCCCTGGTTATCCAGAAATTTCATATGTAAGGTGGTCACATTCATCGCCTTTTCAGATGGTGTGTCCCCAGTTCAGGACAGATATGGCACCAGACACCTTTGTGTGCAAGACTGCCATTTTACAAATCAAGCCTCTCTCTGCCTCGGCTTCTGCCGTGGCAGTCTATGACTTGCAAGGGGCACCCATGTTCACAGAAACCTGGGAAGGGAATGCAACTGTTCTGGAACAAGTGGAGGTTGGATCAGGGGTCCCTCCAGAGATACGCTCTAGGTTTGAGGGGCCTCAGACAGACTTTGGAAAAACAGAGCGTCATGATGCCATTATGTTACTCTGCACATCCAGTGTACCTCATGTGAAGTCATGCATATCTGTGTGTCCGGTACCCATGACAACCATGAATAGCCTTCCTCCTCATAACCCTTGCCTGGATTCCCTCTCTTCTTGGCCTTTTCCTCCTCCAACCTACTCTTCAGAATTAAGAGAAGTTGATCTTAATAATAGAGAAAAAACGATCAAAGAAAAACCTCTGCAAAGCAAAAAAGGACGAATTCAGCAGAAGGTAACCTCCTGGAGGGCATGAATGGTGTCTTTCTTATACAGTCTATAAATGCCCACCAGATTACCAGAAAGATGAACCGAATGCTTCTTCTACCTAGTCAGATTTAAGCCTTCCTTGAAATGTATAAAAAACACAAAACCCTCTGCCCTTTTATTGCACATTTCATTTCTGTTCATGGCTTTTGGTTTCACCTGAATCAAAGACAGAAATCTCAGACTTTTTTTAAAAAAGCTTCGGTTTAACACTTGGAGTGGCTTGGTTGTTTTCCATACTACCTCGAGGCAAAAGAGAGTCTCTAGCTTGTATAATGTGCATAATTAGTGGTTATTCTTTAAGGGATTCAAACATCAACCACTAGTCAAATGCCTACTCTAACCTTGCCCTACACTTCACCTGCCTCCATCTCACATCTTCTCCGGAGGCAGTTTGAAATTCCCCAGTTCCCAGAACGGACATGCTTCTGGCACAGCACTTACCTGACGTGATGAGTTGCTGGAAATCAAACCACTCCTCCAGTAGAGCCCAGTCACGCCAAGGGAAGCCCAGGCTTTGGTTTAAAATACTTCCATCTGGTTGATTCTCATCAGATGCAATTGTTTTCTTTACCTTTACACAAAGAAAGGGAAGCATCAAAGAAGCTGAGTCTCTGAGACTGGTACAGTTTAACAAGTACCAGAAAATGAAGATCAGAATTAGGTCAGGAATTAGGTCCTGACCCTAATGGGTCAACTTTTTTTTTTTTCCCCCTACTACCTTCTTGGCTTTGATGACCTTTATTAGGCTCACCTGACTGCCTTTCCAGGTGCACCAACTCACAGCGTTCCCCACCCCCCTCAAACAGCCCTCATTTAACGTTCAGTCTGGAGTTGATCTTCTTTCATTTACATGAACAAAGAAAGAGCGTGGAGGACGGTAACAAAGTGATGTGACCCCTAGAGAAGCCGTTTTAAAAAAGGTGACTAAGAGGAATTGAGAATTCATTAAATTGGGTAACTGACCTACATTTTGTCAACAACCAACGTAAATAACTATTTCATTTGGAATTAAAATCCAAACAACTTCTATTTCATTTGGAATTAAAATCCAATTTACCTTCGTGTTCAATGAATTACCTGGATTCTGAGATCATTTAAGTAAAAACCACAGAATCCACATACCTCCTCAGTTTAAGGTGACCTGGGTAGACCAGAGACCACAGGGCCCAAGTAAAGGCAGTATTTCAAATTCCATCAATTTCGACTTGAGGCAATCGATCAATTAGAGAAGCAGCGTGGCTGAGTGGAAAGAGCCCGGGCTTGAGAGTCAGAGGTCATGAGTTCGAATCCCAGCCCTGCCACTTGCCAGCTATGTGACTTTGGGCAAGTCACTTAACTTCTCTGTGCCTCAGTTACCTCATCTGCCAAATGGGGATTAAAAACTGTGAGGCCCACGTGGGATAACCTGCTCACGGTGTATCCCCCCAGCGCTTAGAACAGTGCTTTGCACATAGTAAGCGCTTAACAAATACCATCATTATTAATTAGCCCTTAGTATTTACTGAGTACTTTGTACAGAGCTTACTTTGTACTGAGTGCTTGGGAGAGTACAGTGCAAATTCAATCATATTTATTGAGCGCTTACTGTGTGCAGAGCAATGTACTAAGCACTTGGGAGAGTACAATAAAAACAATAAACAGGTGCACTGATAGGCACAGTCTCTGCACTCAAAAAGTTTACAGTCTAGTAGGGGAGAAAGGCATTAAAATAAATTAGAGATAAGGGAAGCAACTGAGTACCAGAATATATACTTTGGGGTTGGGGGAAGTACCTAAAGGTTTAAGGGATGGGACTAAGTAGATTGGAAAAATAGGGTGGAAGGATGAGAGTTCAATCAGGGAAGTCTTTCTGGAGGAGATGGAATTTCAGCAGGGCTTTGAAGATAGAAGGAGTGGTGGTCTGTCAGGTAGGGAGAGGGAGTTCCAGGCAGGAGGTAAGGTGAGGGGTAGTGATTAGACTGGTAACAGAGAGGAGTGGAGGGTCCAAGCTGGGTTGTAATGAGAGAGGACTGAGGATAAGTAAGGAGATAAGAGCTGACAGGGTGTCTTGAATTCGGTGGTGAGGAGTTTCTGCTTGATGCAGAGATGGGTGTGCAACCACTGGAGGTTTCTGAGGAGTGGGGCACTGTGGCACAGAATGATTTTTTTTAGAAAATTGAATCAGCAGTAGAGTGAAGTAGATTGGAGAGGAGAAAGGTGGGAAGCAGGGAGGGCGATGAGAAGGCTGAGTCTGTAGTTGAGATGGGATCAATCATACTAATTGAGTGCTTACTGTGTGCAGAGCACTGTACTAAGGACGAGTGTACAATATAACAGAGTTGGCAGACAACAAGCTTCCACTGGTAAGAGAGAAAGAAATATCAACGGTGACAACGTAGGACAAATCCACCAATGTTGATATATCAAGAGAGGCAGCATGACCTAGTGGATTGAACATGGACCTGGGAGTCAGAAGGACCTGGATTTTAATCCTGGCTCTGTCACTTGTCTGCTGTGACTTGGGCAAGTCACTTAACTTCTCTGTGCCTGATTTACCTCACCTGTAAAATGGGGATTAAGATTCTGAGCCGCACGTGGGACATGGACTACATCTAGTTTGATTACCTTCTATCTACCCCTGTGCTTAGTACATAGTAAGTGCTTAATAAATACCATTAAAAAATTAAGGAATCTGAAAAAATAGAAAGAATTCAAAATTTTAAGAGATTGGATGCAGGTGGAAGAGATAATTTACAATTAAACGACTAAACTGTAATGGAAGGGAAACGTGTCCACTAATTGTGTTGTAATAATAATGTTGGTATTTGTTAAGCGCTTATTATGTTCCAGACACTGTACTAAGCACTGGGGTGAATACAAGCAAATCAAGTTGAACAGTCCCTGTCCCATGTGGGGCTCACAGTCTCAATCCCCACTTCACAGGTGAAGTAACTGAGGCACAGAGAGGTGAAGTGGCTTGCCCACCATGACACAGCGGACAAGTGGTGGAGCAGGATTTGAACCCATGACCTTCTGACTCCCAGGCCCATGCTCTACCCACTACACCATACTGCTTCTCAAGCACTTCCTACAGGACTCTGCACATAGTAAGTGCTCAGTAAATACCGACAACTGATTATTTAAGGATGGGTTTTTCTTATTAAGGCACATGAACAACAACAAGGAGAAGAAGTCGGGAGACAGAATCTATGGGCAGGAAATGGGAACAATTTCAGAACATTTTCCAAGTCTCAATTTCAGTTCAATTTTTCCAGGTGGGTAAATTAAATAAGTGTGCATAGATAGGGGAGTCCCATAACTAAAATTTCTTGGTTAAATGCAGCACAGGGAATAACTAATAATAATAATAATAATAATAATGTTGGTATTTGTTAAGCGCTTACTATGTGCAGAGCACTGTTCTAAGCGCTGGGGTAAACACAGGGGAATCAGGTTGTCCCACGTGGGGCTCACAGTCTTAATCCCCATTTTACAGATGAGGGAACTGAGGCACAGAGAAGTTAAGTGACTTGCCCACAGTCACACAGCTGACAAGTGGCAGAGCTGGGATTCGAACTCATGAGCCCTGACTCCAAAGCCCGTGCTCTTTCCACTGCGCCACGCTGCTTCTCCTTGAATCTGCTTCTAACAGCCAACACATGGATGTATTCATCACTTGACAGGGGTGTTTCCTTGAGGCCTTGCTGGAGATAGAGGGAGGGACAAATGACTTCTCAAGGTCCTAACTACCCTAACATTCAAAGATTCACCTCCTACTTGGATAGATGAAAGAAATGAACTTAACTGATAAGACTTTTCCCAGCTGAGAGAGAATGAAATAGGAAAAGGCAGGGGGTGGAGATACGATGAGAGGACAGAGTGTGGAGATAGACTCTTAAGAGGAAGCAGTGTGGCCTAATAGGAAGAGCACGGGCCTGGGAGTCAGAGAATCTGGGTTCTAATCCCAGTTCCACCACTTGCCTATGTGACCTTGGGCAAGTCACTTAACTAATCTGTGCCTCAGTTCTGACATCTGCAAAATGGGGATTCACTATCTGTTCTCCCTCCTACTTAGACTGGGGCCTAATGAGGGACCTAATAATAATAATGTTGGTATTTGTTAAGCGCTTACTATGTGCCGAGCACTGTTCTAAGCGCTGGGGTAGACATAGGGGAATCAGGTTGTCCCACGTGGGGCTCACAGTCTTAATCCCCATTTTACAGATGAGGGAACTGAGGCACAGAGAAGTTAAGTGACTTGCCCACAGTCACACAGCCGACAAGTGGCAGAGCTGGGATTCGAACTCATGAGCCCTGACTCCAAAGCCCGTGCTCTTTCCACTGAGCCACACTGCTTGGACCTGATTATCTTATATCTATTCCAGTGTTTAATAAAAGCACTTGGCACATAGTAAGCGCTTAACAAATACCACTATTAAGGGGGCGGTGGGGAAAGAAATGAAACATTTTAGAATTATTTAATTTTGAAAGGGTAGGAGAAAAGTTAAGAACAGTTGAGTAATGGTGGCTTGAGCCAGCCCTTTAACAGCAGGATGACTAAGCACATGAAATTGAAGGCAATAAAAATAAAATGAATTAAAGGAAATAGCTATGTCACACAGAGTATAATTACTGGGACTTTCAGCTTTAGAAGAGTTTTGAGGCTAACTGTAATTTTTTTTTAAAGATTTCACATGTCGATGAATAAAAAGAGCATCTGCTATTTCACACACTCTGATAAAATTGCATTTTGATGCTTTAGTTTGAGGCATAGATCCTGACCAAAATGTTGAAATGTTTCTCTTACATAGCCTGATGTTGAATAGGAACTATTTCTGGATCCTTTTAGTTAATCAGTTCAGCTAATTCTCACTTGTTGAGCACATCTGCTCTACTGTAACCATTTAAAACCCATTGTGTGGACTCAAATATCAATTCCTGAAGTCCATTTATTAAACTTCCTTTTACCAATTGACACAATAGATTATGAACAGAATTTTAAAATGTGGCACAGGTCAGTCAGGCATTCGGCAATAAGAAACAAAGTAACTATCTTAGAGCCTAGGCCTCAGAAAGACTGTGACCCCAAGAGGAAGAAATTAAAACAGTGCCAGGCACTATAGAGAACAAATGCAGCAAAGGGCAAGTTTTACTTGCATATGACCATGTCAACCTCAGGCCCAGGTTTCAGAACCACATGCCCCAGGAAAAAGAATTCCCTGGAGCCCAGCTAATTGAGCCATTCTCCACTGTGAACAAGCCAGAGGAGAAGAAACATTTCCAGTCAAATGTTGGAGAAGTTGCAGCAGCTAGAGGCTGTGCTGAGGGACAATCATTTCAGTATCTGAAGGTATGCCTCCTCCCCTATGTTCTCTCCCTCTCCTTTTCTCTCAAAACTACCCATCCCCTACACATCTAGCAACTCACCCCTCTCCCCCACCCATCATTCTCTCCTCCTTCCATCCTCCTCTCCCATAAATTCCTTTTCACTATGGTTTGTGGACACACCACTTTACTGTGTGCAAATCGCCCTGGCCCATTCATTTCTTTTCACCATCTCTCAGATCTGGTTCACCTGCTGCTCGCCCTCGAGGAGGCCTCCCCTTCTCCCACTTCCTCCATTTTATGGGGAAAGAAGGAGGTGTCAGCCTGCCCCCTCCACAGTGTCCATTTCACATCAGGTTGGATACAGTCCCTCTCCCACAGGGGCTTACAGTCTTAATCCATATTTTACAGATGAGGTAACTGAGGCACAGAGAAGCGATTTGCCCAAGGTCACACAGCAGTTATGTGGCAGAGCTGGGATAAGAACCCAGGTTCATTCTGACTCCCAGGTTCTTGCTCTAACCCCTGGGCCACGCTGCTTCTTATCTCACATAGCCTATGTCTGACTGCATTCAGCCATCAATGCCTGACCAGAACCCCAACTCAACACCACACCAGCAACCTTGTGCTCTGTCAGAGATGGTCCCTGTGTGTGAATGCTCTGTCACGCCCATGTCCAGAGTGACAGATGAATTCTCCAACGAGCATCAATCCACAGAAAGCACCCTCCCCAGAATTAGACCAAACCAGTCCATGCCCATTATGTATTATTACTTCACATCTATATTTAATATTGGCAGTGATAGACATTCTACCCGAGAGCAAAACCAAATATTCATATACAGTACGGGTGCAAAATCATAATGATGAAGTTCTATTTTCCTGCCAGGGACAACAGACAAATGACAAAGCAATTTTCACAGTTCTTAATGAGATCCCAGGGTAGTTGTGTTTTTCTCCAAAGTGAAACCGGTGAATAGCTGAATTGAAAATAAAGCTTCTTCCCTGGAACTTTTGAGTTGCTTTTAACAAAGAGAGCGGTACACAAAATGTTAGCCAACAGGAGAATAATGCATTTCCCCACACTCAGGAACATCGAGATTTATTAACAGGAGTTCAAGTGCTGATTAATGATATCACCGTGAACACCAAAGGAGTAAAAGATGATTTGTCACTTATTATAAAATGTAGCCACATTTATTTTAGCTACTTATGGAAGGTCCGTGGAACTAAAGTCATTATTTTCTGAATGAAATATTGTATGCCAGATATTAATAATAGAGGGGACCAAGCTCCCAAAGCATCCCTGGATTGTAATCTAGGCATAGAATTGTTAAGGCTTCCAACTATATCAGTGGTACACTGCCTATTTTAGGAGAAGTCCCTAAATAGGTACTCTGGTGAAGTCCCTTAATCGATCAATCATATTTATTAAGTGCTTACTGGGTGCAGAACACTACACTAAGAGCTTGGAAGAGTTCAGTGCAACAGAGTTGGTAGACACGTTCCCTCCCCACAAGGACCTTACAGTACAGAGGGGGAGACTGACATCAAAATAAATTATGGATATGCACAAAAAGTGCTGAGGGAATGAGAGTGGGTTGAATAAAGAGTACAAATCCAAGTGCTAGGGTGATGCAAGAGGGGAGAGGGAGAGGGGGAAATGAGGGCTTTCTCAGGGAAGGTCTCTTGGAGGATATATGATGTTAATAAGACTTTGAAGGTTGAGAGGGTGACGTTCTGTCAGCTACAAAGATGGAGGGAATTTCAGACCAGAGGCGGGACGGGGGTGAGGGGTTGGCATCGAGATGGATGAAATTAAGGTACAGTGAGTAGGCTGGTGTTAGAGGAGTGAAGTGAGCAAGCTGGGTTGTAGTAGGAAATCAGCAAGGTAAGATTGGAGGGCAGCAAGGTGATTGAGTGCTTTAAAGCCACTGGTAAGGAGTTTGATGTGGAGGTGGATGGGCAACCACTGGAGGTTCTTGTGGAGTGGGGAAACGTGGACTGGACTCTTTTATAGAAAAGTGATCCAGCCAGCAGAGTGAAGAATGGCCTGGAGTGGGGAGAGACAGGATGCAGAGAGGTCAGCAAAGAGGCTGATGCACTAGTCAAGGCAAGAGAGGTTAAGTGCTTGGATCAACATGGTAGGTGTTTGGATAGAGAGGAAGGTGCAGATTTTAGCAATGTTGTGAAGGTAGATCGACAGGATTTAGTGACAGATTGAATACTGGGGCTTGAACGAGAGGGAGAAGTTGAGGATATTGCCAAGGTTATGGGTTTGAGAGACAGGGAACTTGGTGGTGCAATCTACAATGATGGAAAGTCAAGGAGAGGACAGGGTTTGGGTAGGAAGACAAGGAGTTTCCTTTTGGACGTGAGACCTAAAAGACTTTCAGCAATTAAACCTCTTGGTTTTGCAGAGGAAAAAGTGATTGAGGCATTGAATGTATAGGTGCTGCCTTCTAGGATTTCCTTTCTGCTTTTAATGGCATTTGTTAAGCACTTATATTTGCCAGGGGCTGTACTAAGTACTGAGTAGATACAAGCTAATACAAGCTAAGGTTTCCATTCTTCTCTGCACCCTGGATCCCCATCTGCGAAAGTTGAAGAGCTCACCCTCCCTACTGCGATCACCTACCCACAGGACACAAACCTCTACAATTCTCAGTTCTCAGCTACTTGATTGCTACAGACCCTGCCATCTATGGGAGAACCGTGATTTCCAGCTTTTGATGAACTGCTTTTATGTAGAAGACTTTTGCTTAACAATGACTTGAAATGCAGTTTTGTGGTTAGAGGGTATAACTGTGCTCATATACCCTCTGTGGTGTCATTTGTTAACTTTCTGAACACCATCATTTGTTTCTAGTCTGTGTCCTGCATAACCTGATGGTCGTTTGATCAACTGGGTTGCATTTCTTTCTTGTTTTTCTGATAGTTATATTTCTTGTATTAATGACTAGCAATGGTAGTGTGCCCCGAATTTCTGGGAAAGAGTGTGTCAAGTGAACATTTCTCTAGATTCTGCTAGGCGTAAAGTCTCTGAGACCATTATTTAGCTCCTCGGCGCCTATAATGGGAATCATCACGCTGGAAAATCTAGCCCCAGTTGATTTCAACAAAAATGTCCTAAGGAGAAAAATTTGGCAGCCATGAATAATCACTGATGAAATAAGGTTCTATAATTTATAATTATTTGGATTGGAACATAAATAAAATTTAGACTGCTTGCTACCAAGCATCTATGAAACTGACTGCCTCTTTATTTAGCCCAAGGTTAAAGGAAATCTGGGCCAGGCATGTTGGGCAGGGATTGTCTCTATCTGTTGCCGAATTGTACATTCCAAGTGCTTAGTACAGAGCTCTGCACACAGTAAGCGCTCAATAAATACGATTGAATGAATGAATGTGGGTCTTTAAGTACTTCAACCAATGAGCCCCGAAGCACAGAGGCCTTCTCTTGTTCATCCAGACCTGCTACTGAGGTGCTCTTCAGTCTGCATCAGGTGGTATTCCTGCCACAAGCCATGCAGACTCATTCCCCCATCCTCTCGCTATTTAATCTGGTACCTCTTCTTGACCGGTCTTCAATTAATCAATCATCGATCAACTTATTGAGTGCTTACTCTCTGAAGAGCACTATATGAACCGCTTGGGAGAGTGCAATATGAGAGTTGGTAGATGTGTTCCCAGCCCAGAAGTTCACAGACTAGTGGGGGAGACCGACTTTAAATTAAATATGGACGTGTGTATGAGTGCTGAAATTTCCTGGAGAATTCAACCCAGTCCTCTTGTCTCTGACCACTCCAGAATATAATACAGGAAACCAGCACAGCTCCTGCCTCTACCACCACCGGTCTGCTTCACAGAGAAGCAGGGAGCCTAGTGGAAAGAACAGGGTTCTCATCCTGGCTCTGCCACTTACCTGTTGTGTGACCTTGGGCAAGTCAATTAACTTCTCTGTGCCTCGGTTTCTATCTCTCTAACTTGGGGGTGCAATACCTGTTCTCCTTCCCCGTTAGACTGGGACCCCCATATGTGTGTCAGGCCTGATTATCTTGTATCTACTACAGTGCTCGGCCTACAGCAGCGTGGCTCAGTGGAAAGAGCACGGGCTTTGGAGTGAGAGGTCATGGGTTCGAACCCCGGCTCGGCCACTTGTCAGCTGTGTGACTTTGGGCAAATCACTTAGCTTCTCGGTGCCTCAGTTACCTCATCTGTAAAATGAGGATTAAGACTGTGAGCCCCACGTGGGGCAACCTGATTCCCCTGTGTCTACCCCAGCGCTTAGAACAGTGCTCGGCACATAGTAAGCGTTTAACAAATACCAACATTATTATTATTACAGCAAGCACATAAGTACCATGATTATTATTTTTTTTTAGCTCATCCTCTTCATTCCTGGAGAAGCACAGATCAGTCATACCACCCCTCTGCTCTACATGTAGTGTGGGCAGCTGAGAAAAACAGTAGCGACAGTAAGGAAAAAAACAGAAACAGGGCAGAAGGATTAAGGATGTATATGAGGGGTTTGGGTGTGGGTTTTAGCCGGTGGGGTGCTGATATGAGTGGTAATGTAAATGAGGCTTATGCTTATTTGCCAGGTTTAAATGAGGTTTATGCTTATTTGCCAGGTTTAATGATTTTCTCAAATTATTCGTATGGCTGGTGTAAATCAGAGAGCCATAGGAGCATAAGAAACTTTCAGTTCTAACTGTAATTGCAGTATTTATTAAGTGCTTACTAGGTGCCAGGCACTGAGCTAAGCATTGGGGCAGATACAAGATAGGCAGATCAGACACTATCCCTGTCCTACACAAAGTGGGGGAGGAAGGGGGAAGTGGGAGTGAGAGGGAGCATTTCATCCCTATTTTACAGAGGAAAAAATGAAAGCTCAGAGAGGTTAAAGTGACCAACCCAAAGATACACAGCAGGTCAGTGGCAGAGTCAAAATCAGAATCCAGGTCTCCTGAATCCCAATCCCATATTGATTACAATTCTACCTCTCATAAGCATATAAACCTTTTCACAACCAGCTCTCAAAAATCATGTAAACTATGAAAATGGACTGGAGTTGTGAAATTTAAATTTCTCAATCTATAATTACAATCACTTCTCCCATTATGTGTGCTTTCAGTGCACATTTTGGGTTGAATGTCATTGGAAAATGTTCCTCTAACAATGTGCCTCTGTCTTGATAGGCATTTGTGTGTGCATGTGTGGCACTGATTATGGTGTGTATACTATAATTAAGCTTTCCTTAACAAGAAATTAATCAAGAATGTACCTTCCACATTATGGCTACATTTCCTACCTATTTGCTTAACCACAATATTCAAAATATATCTAGCAGGATATTGCACGAGACACAAACCCTTCAAAAAATAATTAAGATGATATTAAATTCTTGTGGTTGGTGTCCATTTCACTTTTTTCTCTGTGTGGGTCTATAAATGAGGCTATTATTATCGCCTGATAAGTGTTGTACCTCTGGGGTGAAATCTGCAGAAAGTGGTAAATTCATTGCCCAGAGATTTTTAAATATCTAAATAGATTGCAAGAGGTTTTATGCTTAAAAAAAAGAAAAAAAATTCTCCACACACTCACACTCAGTCCCCACCCAATTGGAAGATTCTAAATTGCTAATTATCACCATAAGTGTTTGATTCTTCCAAATTGGTGGGATTTGGGGACGACTGCATAAAGAGCTCAAATTATTTCATAGACTTTAGTCTATTAATCGCCTCTAAATATACTCATGAGATAAATGGCGAGAAAAAACTTTTAGTTTAAATGAGGAAATCAACACACGGAAGAGTTATGTGATTTTTCCCCTTTGAATGTTGAATGTTGTTCATAAATAAATTTTAGTGTTAAAAGTTAAACCTGTGACTCATGACTCATCATCATCAATTACACAATGAAAGAGTATTGACATTATGGGTTCTGAATATGGATACAAGCATTTAAAGGGGTAATGAGTAAAGGGGGAGTTGTAGCAGGATTCATTCAATCATATTTATTGAGCACTTACTGTGTGCAGAACACTATACTAAGCACTAGGGGGAATACAACAACAAAGTCACATTCCCTGCCCATAACCAACTTACAGTCTAGAGATATTTCAGTTGGAATTGCCACCGCTCTTCCAATTCAGTGGGGTTTTTTATGGTATTTGTTAAGCACTTACTATGTGTCAAGCACTGTTCTAAGCACTGGGGTAGATGTACGTTAATCAGGGAAGTTCATTTCATTAATCAGGGAAGTTCATTTCATGGAGGAAGTGTGGCACTTATGAATGATGGGAGGGAGAGAGTTTGCTAGGCTATCACAAAGGAGGCTACTCCAAGGACAGAGAAAATATTCTTGGGGGTTCAGAGCAGATCCATTTTACGTCCCCACCTTCCATGATGCAATGTGCAATGTAATCTGACATCTTTATGTCATGTCGTGTACGATATCATCAGAGCCACCTCCCTGGCTTCACCCTGCTCCTTTCCCCACCCCAAAGTTATTCCCTCTGCCCCATGGGGGAAGAGCCAACCATCAGGCAAAACTGTTGGGCCTCGGATTACAGCCTGAAGGGCCTCCCCCACTCCTATACTGGCGCTCGCTCTCACGCCCTTTTTCCAGTTTTACCCCACCTCTTTTCAACCCCTTAGAGTAGTAGCCAAATGGAACCAGCAGCCACCCCCATACTCCCACCCACACTCCTGATCCTGTCCCTCTTTCCTGGACCCCAAGACTGGAAAGAGATATTTGCCAATAATCAGATGCCTTTTTTCCCCCCCAGAGTTGGGCTCTTTAGAAAGCCCTTGCTGAGTACTGGCCTTTCCCCATGTCCAAGCAATGTTTTCTGGTGGAATTCAGAGCCCTACTATTTCCCCAGCTCCCTACCCATTCCTTCTTCCATGCAGATAAATAAATGGCCATTACGCTGGCTCTCTATGGCAGAGCTGGGAAAGAGGCAGGGGGCCCTGACAGAAAAGATTGCTTGAACATGAAAACGAGGCAGGAGAGAGAGAGCACGAGAGTGAGAGAGATCGAGGCAGACAGAGGATGTATGGACACATAAGAATAAGATAGTGCCGACAATGTGAAAAATTTGGCATTCCCTTAGATGTGCCCTATCCCCAAAAGCTTCCAAGGACATCCAGACTCCTGTTGATGTATGCCCAGCCCACCCCCAGTTAGTACCCTCCACCTCAACTCTGCAGTCCGGTCCACTTTTGGTAGAACCCGGGTCCTCTGACTCCCAGATCCATTCTCCTTCCACTACTTAGACATTGACCTCCACGTGGGACAGGGCCTGTGTCCGATCTGTTTAAGTTGAATCTGCTCCAGCACTTAGTACAATGTTTGGCCCATAGTAAATGCTTAATAAATGGCATTATTTGGCCACACTCCTCCTTCCTGTTCATAAATCTCAACAGGCAAAGCCAGCTTCAGCTGATGAGTGAGGCATTCGAAAGCACTCAGCCTTCTGCTGGCAGTCAGAAGTGGAGTCTATGTTTACAGGGATATGGAAGGGTGACTCTGGAGCAAGGGGAAACATTCTGATCAGCATGGGGCCTAGCCAAAGAAACCTGGAGATATCTGCGGCAGAGCAGCCTAAGTATTAAAGACATTCTAGAGCTTGCCCTCACTGTGTACCAAAGCTCTGTGCTCAGTGCAGGTGTAGATGTGAGATTGCCAGAGTAGACAGCACCCCTGTCCTATGTAAGAAGTAGGGAGATCCCTACTAATCCCCATTTTCTAGATGAGGAAACTAGGTCCCAGAGAGGTTAAGTGATTTTCCAAGGTCAGAGAGCAGGGCAGTGGCAAAATTGGGACTGTAGAACCCAGGTCTCCTGACTCCCCGGCCCTTGCTCTTCCCCCTAGGCTACACAAGTGGGAATGAAGTGCCTCTTTGAGAACAGATCTTCTAATGGTTATGGTACAGAGGCAGAATCAAAAACAGCTCCAGGCAACGTCAATTGCAATTACAATAGCAGCACAGCAAGGAACAGTCTTCTAGGGTGCTCGGCTTTACAGCCATGTGTAAAGTTCCTTGTCAATCAATGGTATTTACAGAGTGTTTATGTGCAGAGGAGTGTACTAAGCGCTTGGGAAAGTACAACAGAATTAGCAGACATCTTCCCTGCCCATAATTAGCTTGCAGTCTACAGTCTTGTTAACCTGTCAGGGGGTTATCTTCAAATACGAAGGATAAACATATCAATAGCTCAATTACAATATAAATGATAGTTACAGTTGTGTTGGCCCTGAAAAAACCCAAATTGTAGTAGCCATTTGATACAATTTACTAGGATAATCTTATACAAAACTTAACCCAAAGAATCAGTGAGGAATCAGGTCAAAGTATTTATCGAAAAACTTGTGAAAGCCTGTTGATTAGTTTTCAAGAAACTACAATGTAAAAAGGAGTCCGGACTAGATTTTTAGAAATAAGAATTTTAAATTCATTGTGTAATTCACTTACCCATTTGTTTTAGTTTTGATTGAAACTTGAATGACTTTTTGAGGGACTCATAAATGACACCATACAAATATTTTTATTCAAGGCTTGGTAGCTGAAGTAATTTATAGCAAATGTCTGGTGTCTGGCATGAAAAAACATGAGTGCCTGTTCCCTCTATAAATGATGCCATGATATATAGTTATGGTGCCTAGAACTCCTGAACCTGATATGAGAATAAGCCATTAAAAGTTCTAGTAACTACTCTTATGGATGGGCAGAGAGTGTTCCTGTATGGAGCAGAAATACCCTTGGTTTCCAAAAAATTCCCATACTCTGATCTTTATTAATCACACAAAATATATTCTGGTCCATTTTCATTCCAAATAAGTTGAGACTGTGAAATACCAGGTATCATCATATCATAATTCAGGTTCCACCTGGGATCAGCTACGAGTCGTCTACAATCGATGCTTAGAATTCCTTAACTCCCATTCTCTCCTAGACCCCCTCCAATCTGGCTTCCGTCCCCTCCACTCTACCGAGACTGTTCTCTCTAAGGTCACCCATGACCTCCTTCTTGCCAAATCCAATGGCTCCTACTCCATTCTGATCCTCCTTTACCTCTCTGCTGCCTTTGACACTGTCGACCATCCCCTCCTCCTCCATACCTTATCTCACCTTGGCTTCACGGACTCTGTCCTCTCCTGGTTCTCCTCTTACCTCTCTGGCCGGTCATTCTCGGTCTCCTTCGCTGGAGCCTCCTCCCCCTCCCATCCTTTAACTGTTGGAGTTCCTCAAGGGTCAGTTCTTGGCCCTCTTCTGTTCTCCATTTACACTCACTCCTTCGGTGAACGCATTCGCTCTCACGGCTTTGACTACCATCTCTACGCAGATGACACGCAGATCTACATCTCCGCCCCTGTCTTCTCCCCCTCCCTTCAGGCTCGCATCTCCTCCTGCCTCCGGGACGTCTCCACCTGGATGTCGGCCCGCCACCTAAAACTCAACATGAGCAAGACTGAGCTCCTCATCTTCCCTCCCAAACCCGGTCCTCTCCCAGACTTCTCTATCACCGTGGATGGCACGACCATCCTTCCCGTCTCTCAGGCCCGCAATCTCGGTGTCATCCTTGACTCGTCTCTCTCGTTCACCCCACACATCCTATCCGTTACCAAGACCTGCTGGTTTCACCTCTACAATATCGCCAAGATCCGCCCTTTCCTCTCCACCCAAACGGCTACCTTACTGTTACGGGCTCTCGTTATATCCCGGCTAGACTACTGTGTCAGCCTTCTCTCTCACCTCCCTTCCTCCTCTCTCGCCCCGCTCCAGTCTATTCTTCACTCCGCTGCCCGGCTCATCTTCCTGCAGAAACGATCTGGGCATGTCACTCCCCTTCTTAAACAACTCCAGTGGTTGCCTATCAACCTCCGCTCCAAACAAAAACTCCTCACTCTAGGCTTCAAGGCTCTCCATCACCTTGCCCCTTCCTACCTCTCCTCCCTTCTCTCTTTCTACCGCCCACCCCGCACGCTCCGCTCCTCTGCCGCCCACCTCCTCACCGTCCCTCGGTCTCGCCTATCCCGCCGTCGACCCCTGGGTCACGTCCTCCCGCGATCCCGGAACGCCCTCCCTCCTCACCTCCGCCAAACTGATTCTCTTTCCCTCTTCAAAACCCTACTTAAAACTCACCTCCTCCAAGAGGCGTTCCCAGACTGAGCTCCTCTTCTCCCTCTACTCCCTCGGCCATCCCCCCTTTACCTCTCCGCAGCTAAACCCTCTTTTTCCCCTTTTCCCTCTGCTCCTCTACCTCTCCCTTCCCATCCCCACAGCACTGTACTCGTCCGCTCAACTGTATATATTTTCGTTACCCTATTTATTTTGTTAATGAATTGTACATTGCCTTGATTCTATTTAGTTGCCATTGTTTTTACGAGATGTTCTTCCCCTTGACTCTATTTATTGCCATTGTTCTTGTCTGTCCGTCTCCCCCGATTAGACTGTAAGCCCGTCAAACGGCAGGGACTGTCTCTATCTGTTGCCAACTTGTTCATCCCAAGCGCTTAGTATAGTGCTCTGCACATAGTAAGCGCTCAATAAATACTATTGAATGAATGAATGAATCAGGCTGATTGCATTGGCTTTTGCCACTGCAGATAATTTGGGCAGTGTTATTGGGTGGCGTGGGGTGGAAGGGAGTTTTGCTGCCAGGCTCCGGATTGGTCAATTGCCTTGCCCCAGAAGAGCTGTATCCGACCCTATCATCTTGTATCTACCTCCAAGGCTTAGTACAGTGCTTGGCGCTAAGTAAACACTTAACTATCATTATTAAATCTCTCAGTCTGGGGGAGAGACATCACAAGCCTGGTATTCTGGAGGTCTGAGGAGAGGATCTCTCCCAGCTGCTTAGCTTCTTTTTCCCACAAGCACCTCATCTACCCAGGATCTGTGGGGGCCTGTGTAAGTGTTTTGCACCATTCCCCTCACCAATTCTTCATTTCTCCACTAAGCCTTTAGCATGACTGGAGCAGTCTTGGCCTTCTGGCCACCACCCATAGAGCCTCCAGAGCCCCATTTAAGGGGAGAATCTCTGGGCTACAAAGTGCCAGACTCCTACCCTCTCTCTACTCTTGAGGGGTGGGACTCCTCTGACACGATGGACAGTAGGCTATGCCTCCAGTGGTCTTCTCCTCACTCTCCCCTCCTCTTTACAAATGTACAAACTTGAGTGGTTGAAATGTGGTGAATCTCCACGCTACCTACGCACACAGTCATCACGACTATAGTTCTTGAAAACCTCTTGAGGATTCCACTGATGAAGTTAAATGAATCCTTAAGAGAGAAGTAGCGTGGCTCAGTGGAAAGAGCACAGGCTTAGGAGTCAGAGGTCGTGGGTTCTAATCCAGGCTCTGCCACCTGTCAGCTGTGTGACTTTGGGCAAGTCAATGAACTTCTCGGTGCCTCAGTTACCTCATCTGTAAAATGGGGATTAAGACTGGGAGCCTCACGTGGGATAACCTGATTACCCTGTATCTACCCCAGTGCTCGACACATAGTAAGCACTTAACAAATACCAACATTATTATTTAGTCTTCCTAGCAGCTTTCCTTAAGACACATCAGTCCTGAAGCTGGGACTAGACCCCAGGCCTTCCAACTTCCAGTCCTGAGTTTCTTCTGCTAGACCACCCTGCAACTTCATGAGATGAGTAGATCTTATGCAGAAATAGAAGCAGGCCCTGGCTTAATGAGGATGGTGGTGGGTGGGGGGAACGGGATGCAACGCTCCAGAGAGTCAATAGGAACTTGCTGCCCAGACTCTCATCAAGTCTTTAGTTTTTCAATGCAGGTTGGAGGAGTTGAAAATCTTCCTATTCCATTTGTTCATCAGTTCTATTCCCTATGTAGATATTTAGTACATTACTGCTATGTGCATCCTTACTGATAGAACTCCAGGGAGCAGAGAGAGCAAATGCAGTTTCTACAGATGCCTAGTTTACCCCCAGGGTGTAGTCACGGCCCTGGGAGAATTGGACCCATTAACTAATCTGTAAGTCACAACTAATTTCTGCAAGGGATGCTAATTGCCTTCCTCTGAATTTTGCCATAACCAGACTCAGCAGCAAATAGCAGGATGGCCTCACCAAAAATGAGATCCTGGAATGGCAATCAGGTCAGCAGCATTAAAGCAATGCTCACAGCCAACAGTTCTGCTGGGGAGGATGTATGAGAAAAATAGACAGCAGCAGGGTACTTAAGCAGCTGCTGCATGGTGAAATCAAAGGGGGCACGTGGAAGCCAGGAGAGAAAAACAAATGATGTAAAGATATGGTGAAGCTCAATCTTTCACTTGTGAAACAGCAGTGGACAATTGGGAGATCAGAGCAGTGGACAACTCAACCTGGTGCGCAACAGTTAGATAGATGAGATAGATAGATAAATAGCTAGAGTCATCCTTCTTGTATAAGCTTGGGTTTCTTGGAGAATTGGGCTCACTACCTTGTCAGACCCAGGCATTATCCTAAACTTCAAGAAATCAGTTACTCTGATTCCCAGTACTAAAGTTAACTTTGAATTTTAAAAAAAATTCTGTTAAACAAATATCCAAAAATGATTTGATACTGAAGGGAAATATTTTTAACCCATTCACAAACAGGTGCTTTGGCCAAATGGACCAGGTTCCTATTGATTTACAAAGTATTGGAAACACATAAAAAGTTGCACTGTATACGAATTGAGTTAAGACATAATAATGTAACATTCTGGGCTGTTCATCATGTGTGCAGGGAATGAATAAAAATCAATTAACTCATGTCCTCAAGCTTTAAATGGGATCAAATCACCACAATTCAAATTGATAGCACTGAATAGCTGCAATCCCGATTATATAGAATAGAGCATTCAATCCTATATTGTAATGCAGAGTAGAAGAAAAAATAGAAAGCAGTATAAATACTACTATAGAGTCCTTCAAAAATGACTATGAAAACCTTTCTCCTTTTTAAATGTTTCAAAGGGATGGATTAAAAATATTCTTCTCCCATTCCGGTCATCTCTAATCTCTCTTCTTTTTCTTTAAGTGACTGGTGTTGAACAGTACTACTGCAGAGAGCTGAAACCTGGCATCAAAAGCTCCTAGGAGTTCAAACACAAAATCACGTTTATTGGAAAATTTGATTTGATTCTGATTCCATCACTCATTCAACCTACATCACTTCAGCATCCAAACCATCAAGAGCCTCAGCAGGAGACGGGGATGGAAGTAATTCTAAAACTCTGGCATAAGCAGGTGAATGGAGAGGAAGAGGATATGTAAAGAAGGTAGAAAATTGAGTCAAGAAAATGAACATCACTAGAAATGCCTACTTAACAAAAGCAACAAATTCAAAAGCAGCCATCCAGCAGGAATAAAAAAAAATAAAACATACCTTCAAAATGCAGAGTCTAAAAATATTAGGCTTTTCAGCTAAACTTTCTTTTCATTTTGGCTCCTTTTGTCTGTGACCTGTAAGCAATACTTCTGTTTATCAGTTTTGGGTAACTAAACAAAAAATTATTCTTGGGATAAAATGACTCCAGAGTAAGACTCAAGGTCAAGAACACACATACATTGTGTGATCCAAACAGCAACAATTTCCCACTGCCTCAGACTCTTTTGCACATCTGTAAATATTTTTTTGTCACCACTTGGGTGAAGTGGGTATGGTGAAAGAGAAAGATGTGCACATGCTAAAGTATTTCAAGTTAACTCCCAATTCCCAAACTGAGTTTTCTCTAAAGAAACCACAAATGGAATGCATTGAAACATTTGAACTTTTCTGTCCTCACTGGAAAGCACTTCTGCTTAAGTTTATGCTTTACTGATTCACCCCAACACTTCAGGTTTAAGACTTTTTCACTCAGATTAAGTTCATTTCAGAATAATGCAGAAATCTTTGGCCCCAGATAGTTGTGTCTAGAGCCTCTATTCTACACTATTACATTTTGAACCTTTTCCCCAGTCCTAAGTGAAAACAGTGTGAAAACAAATCCTGAGCTGATACTTCAGTCGTTGATATACATATACATTTACATATACAATTTATATAATGTATATTGTTCTGTCTGTGCATTTAAAAAAATAACCAATGTCATTTTTCTGCACAAAATACTCCAGACATTCAGAGCAGACTTCTCTCAAAGTCCTAAATATTTGGTCTCTATCTTAGAGGGAGACTGCTGAAAGAAATGCTTGAGAACTTTTGGTCTAGGGAGTTTCCAGGCTGTCTTGGCCTCAATTCCTGCAAGTTTTGTTCTTTTAATACCTTTGAACAGTCTCCAATCACTCGAATATCACATACCACCTCTCCCCACAAAAAGAAAAAAAAAAAAAACCAGCCAAAAAAATAGCCATCTGTTTTAATAAGAATGGCAGTTGGAAGAAACATCATTCCAAGAAAATAGGAAATGTCTTGTTCTCTTTATTCACACTTTCCTCTCTGAAATAGCCAAATGGATAATAAATTGTCCTCATTTTAAGAAGTTTTACATGCTTTGGGCGATGACTCTTGGAATGATTTGCTACAGTGTGTAGTTCTTTAAAGATGGTTTTGGAATGTTTTTCCCACAATAACTCTCAGTGCAATTCTAGTCCATTTATAAAATAATGAAATTTTGCACTGGTGGCTGATCTTATGTCTGTAAATTCTTATAGATTCATTAATTTGAAAAACTAAAAAGTCACCAAAATCCTGTGTGCCCTAATGATCAGAATGACATCATTTGGGACAAATACAGGAGAGACCAAATCTTGTTGTGGTTATTCTCCCACTAAATACTTTTAAATTCATGCTTTTCTTCTCACTGTGATGGGGTGGACATTTGCACATTAGTCTTCTATGAATAATATTGAAAAAATGAAACCGTGAAAAATCAATTATTTAAAGGAGGGGGGTAGTTAAGAAAACTAATTGGTCGGTTGTCTAACGATATGACATATATAAGAAGTATGAAGAATAAGGGGCTGAGGGGTTTATACATACCAAGGAGCCATGTAAAGTTTTAGGAATGCCTAAGGGAATATAACTTGAAGTATTGGGAGAAAACTGAACATAAATGGAATTTAAACTGGGGAAAAGGAAAAAAATGCTAACTGATGATGGCTATTAAACTATAATGGTTTCCCAAGTAAGGGGTTAAATCCCCATAGCCTCACGTCATTTGAAACTAAACTGGATAAAACACTTGAGAACCTAACTCTATAGGGACCAATCCCATTCTGGCTGGAGAATGACCTAATAAGGTTGCTCCATCTCCAATTTCTATGATTTGCAAAATCAGCCAAGTTAGGACCAGGTTAGAGATTCAAATGGCCAAGTTAAACACGACTTCCAGAAAGCTAATTTGCCTTCTTATAGTGTTCATAAACTGACAATTAAGAGCTATTTGCTGGGGAACTATAGCTTTTCTTGTTTAACTTGGCCAAACGAAAGGGTAACTATTTTCCACTTCACAATTGTGCTTCCATGGCACTCTATTTTTTTTTCCTAAATGAACCTTCTTACTTTATGATGCTATTGTAATAAAGGGTGATATATATCCAGAAGTTAGTTTAGTGAGGCAATTGTAACTCCTAAAGGAAGAATCGTGCTCTCCTTGGACTTGCAAATATTAGGCCTTTGTAGTCAGAGTGGATTTTGCCCTCCAAAGGGAAATGGTCCTGCCAACAGACCTCTTGAGTCTCATTTTCAAGCTAATGTATTCCAAAACGAATCCAGTTTATAACAATGAGCAAAGGATAAACAATTAGGCATTACATTTACTCTTACACACCTGCCAACAATTAAACCAGGTAATTAAAAATTGCAGGAGCACATATAGAAGCCTAACCTCTGTAACAGTCACCCCACAGTCAAAATGGGAAAGGAGGAAGGAAGGGAGAGAGGAAGAGAGGGGAGAAACTTTGCTGCTAAATTGCATTTCCACTGGGCTAACCAACGCTGAGCAGTCCCAACTTTCTACCAACGAGGCTTTACTTTCTTTAAGAGAAGTACAGTCTATTCGGTCTCCCTCAGACAGGCCGTTACACAGGCATGAATGTACTTTGGTATTTTGTTTAATAAATGTAACATTTGGAACAGGTGCAAAGACCAACCTTGTCCAGAGAAGGGGGTCAGGGATGTGAGTGTCACTGGTGCTCTATTTCTCCCATTACTTCAGAAGAACGGCTTCTACAGGTGAAGAGGTAGTACAGCATTCCTGACTGTTCCGTCCACATCTGCACTGAGCCTGCCAAGGAGGGTGCTAATTAGTGCCAGTAATGGTGGTTTTTCTGACACAGGCATCTAGCCAACAGTTGAACTAAGACCCAAAGGGCATTTTAAACAAGCACTAAAAACTAATCCTCCAAAGGGTGATGGGTGATTGTGAGAGAGTGTGTTTAAAAATAGACTCTCAAGAGACCCAAGAACACCTCACACTTTAACAGCACTTTTTTAATGATACTTGTTAAGCGCTTACTTTGTGCCAAACACTGAGCTGAGAGTTGGAGTACACACAAGATCAGGTTGGACACAGTCCCTGATCCATATGGGGCTCACAGTCTAAGTAGGAGGGAGTAGGATTTAATCCCTCTTTTTTTTTTTAGGAAAAAAAAGGTGAGGACACTGAAAAGTTAAGTAACTTGCCCAAGGGGTCACACAGCAGACAAGTGGCAGAGTGAGATTAAAACTCAGGTCATCTGACTCCCAGGCCCATGTTCTTTCCACTAGGCCGCTTCTCCAATTAATTGATTGGCTGTTCTCCCGTAGCAGGAGGATCCAGAGCAACCTCAGCATGGACAGCCTGATTATTTCTTCAATCTAGCTGTCGTTCATATCGAGAGAGAAGAGGTGACGGAGGTTGGAAGTATTGGGGATCCATGTGATGAATTTGTCCCATAAATTCTGCAGGCAGAGTTTTTCATCTCCATCCATGACCAGACAGATTCTGACTTTACAAGGACAATCAGTCCAAGTGGATCATTTTATCTCAGAGCCCTAGAAGGAGGGAAAAAGAGGCACTGACGGGCTCCCAAAATTGACTTGATCGCCTTGTCGGCTCGAGGAGCTCTTCTCTAGGTCGTGCCGCAGGATCTGGTTTCAGAGGGATGTCGGGTCTTCATTTAGCCTGAATTCAACCAGCAGTGTCCATGTCTGGATAACCACATGCAGCCCACAATTCACATCGTTTGGTGGGGGGAGGGCGGCCGGGGATCATGACCAGTTGTACTTAACGAGCGCTGTGAACAGAGCACTGTACTAAGCATTTGGGAGACTACAAAACAACAGATATTTCCTGCCCTCATTGAGCACTGGGATCATGGTCCCACCTCCTCCAGCTGCCTGTCTCTCTGAGGCAAAGCTCTTCATTAGCATGTCATAGTGGATAGAGCACAGGCCTGAGAATCAGCAGGTCATGGGTTCTAATCCCAGCTCCCCCATTTGTCTGCTGTGTGACCTTGGGCAAGTCATTTTACTTCTCTGTGCCTCCATTACCTCATCTGTAAAATGGAGATTGAGACTGTGAGCCCCACATGGGACAGGGACTGTGTCCAATTCGATTTGCTTGTATCCACCCCAGTGTTTTCTACAGTGCCTGGCACCTACTAAGTGCTTAACAAATACCATCATCATATATACTACTCTCTCTATACATACATACATGTACACACACACACACACACTTGTGCATGGAGAGGAAATAAATCAAAGCTTGAGAAAAAATCATGATCTTCCCAAGTGACTTATTTATACTATATTTCAACTCAATGGCATTTTATGTTTGTCGCTTTTTAAAGGTTAAATTTCCTAATCACCATCCAACTGTCACTTTTCTGCACACAATTTTAGATGTAAAAGGAAGCCCCTTTTATTTTTCTAGTCTCATTTGTAGGTATAAGGTCTTGCTTGTCCTAAAAACTGGAAGGGCAAAATTGTGAAATGCAGAGTTACTGGCAGGGTGGTGAGGCTATTTGAAGAATTTGGCTGGGAATGAGTTGGCAGGTACTAGAAACATTTCAGACAGATGCTGTCAGGTTAAACAGCTAAGGGAGCAAAGTGGTAATCCGACAGTGTCTATGTTGTTTCGTGCTCAAAAAAGGGTAGGCTCATCACAGCAGCTTCCAGAGATTATGAAGCAAAACACTTTAATGGAAAGTGTTAGAAGTGTTTCATTCCTAAGAAGTATGTTTCTTCTACATGTCACGCATTTCAGGGCACAGAATAAAGGTGAAGCAGTAGAGCTTCGAATGGGCAGGTTTGGGGAATTGACTCAATAAATTACAAGGAGGGAGAATTAGATACAGTGGTCCTGATCATTCATTTTGAGATTTTAACCTTGGAAATGGCAACTCACATATGCCAGCTTGCAGAATCCATTAGATTCCAGACAGAGTTGAATGCTGACTAAAGTTATTCATTCTTCCCCCAACATCCGATAATGGGCACTGCTCAAAGACTGGTTGAAAAAATGAGCTCTATTTTCCCCTATTTTGAAAGACGAGTAACTTCAGCTCTTGTGTTTGTATGGGGCAATATACGGTAATCAGGTTATAACATCCTCACCCTAAGACAGCTAAGGGTAGACAGCTAAGACAGCACTTGACCAAAGCAAAAATGAACTGAAATCAAGAAAGGTATGAAGCAGATTTGACTAGGTATGTTAGAAACATTGGAAGAATAAACAACTTGCTGAGGGTTGATAAAATGATGCCAAATTGCCATGAAGTTCGAGTTCAGCCCGGCGACCTTAGAGGAAGCATCCAGAGAATTCTCTAAATGCAGCATAAATCGAGAAAAGACGTGAGGAGTATTCCACTGAAGGCATTTCAGGTCCCTGCTGCTTTGGGTTTGCTTTTCACAGATTTATTCTGAATCTTGTCAATTGGCAGTCATTGCAAATCAGAATTGGCATGTCAAATTCTTGGGTGTACTTGGGACTATATGTCCCCCCTGTACACCTACTTCCTTGCGATACTCACTGCGTCAATGGGAGTTTATTGGCAGGAATGAGAGGGGGCAAGTTGTACCTCATAAACCACTAGCACTATTGGTAGATTCTACTGGACAGATTCTCCATCCCAAAGCCTTCGGGATCGGCCCAAGGCTAGTCTGTCATTTACATCGGAAGACTCCATCATCAGTACAAGAAATGCTGCAAAATGGTTGCTTGATTCAGGTTCAAATAATCCCTATGCTCTATCTCCGCAAAGCTCCCATTTTAAAGTGAAGCAGCAGCAGCACAGCCTACTGGATAGAGCTGGGGCCTGGGAGTCAGAAGGACCTGGGTTCTAATCCCAGCTCTGCCACTTGTTTGCTGTGTGACCTTGGGCAAGTCACTTCACTTCTCTGGGCCTCAGCTACCTCATCTGTAAAATGGGGATGAAGACTGCAAGCCCCATGTGAGACAGGGACTGTGTCCAATCTGATTAGCTTGTATCTACCCCAGTGCTTAGAGCAGTGCTTGGCACATGTGTGGTAAGTGTTTAACAAATACCACAAAAAAAAGGAGATAGAGTGAATCCATTGGCTCTCCAAGGGTAAGGAGAAGGGAAATAGGCTTCAAGGCTCTACATCACCTTGCCCCTTCCTACCTCTCCTCCCTTCTCTCTTTCTACCGCCCACCCCGCACGCTCCGCTCCTCTGCCGCCCACCTCCTCACCGTCCCTCGGTCTCGCCTATCCCACCGTCGACCCCTGGGCCACGTCCTCCCGTGGTCCTGGAACGCCCTCCCTCCTCACCTCCGCCAAACTGATTCTCTTCCCCTCTTCAAAACCCTACTTAAAACTCACCTCCTCCAAGAGGCCTTCCCAGACTGAGCTCCTCTTCTCCCTCTACTCCCTCTACCACCCCCCCTTCACCTCTCCGCAGCTAAACCCTCTTTTCCCCCTTTCCCTCTGCTTCTCCCCCTCTCCCTTCCCATCCCCTCAGCACTGTACTCGTCCGCTCAACTGTATATATTTCCATTACCCTATTTATTTTGTTAATGAAATGTACATCGCCTTGATTCTATTTAGTTGCCATTGTTTTTACAAGATGTTCTTCCCCTTGACTCTATTTATTGCCATTGTTCTTGTCTGTCCGTCTCCCCCGATTAGACTGTAAGCCCGTCAAACAGCAGGGACTGTATCTGTTGCCGACTTGTTCATTCCAAGCGCTTAGTACAGTGCTCTGCACATAGTAAGCACTCAATATACTATTGAATGAAATACTATTGAATGAATAAATAGTTATCCCCACTTACAAACAGTGTTGACTGTATTCAGGCACAGTTTCAAAGCTTGGTTCAGGATCAATTTACCTTTGCCTAAAAGATCATTGGAGAGTGGGAACTTCCAGGGTCATGACCCCTGAGAGTGAATCTGCTGATGGTCGTGTTGTTCTACGGGATAGCCCTATAACAGAATGGAGGCAGGCACCTACCCAAAACCCATGGCAATACAGATTATAGCACTGGGCTCCATGAAATTAGGGAAATGTCCTAATTATAACAACTGTGGTATTTGTTAAGCACTTACTGTATGTCAGTATGTCAGGAACTGTACTAAGCACCGAGATGGATACAAGCAGATCAGGTTGAACTGAGTCCCCGTCCCACATGGGGCTCACAGTCTTAATCCCCATTTTACAGATGGCAGAACTGAGGCAGAGAAAAATCAAGTGACTTGCCCAGTCACACAGCAGACAAGCAGAGAAGTCAGAATTAGAACCCAGGACTTTCTGACTCCCAGGCCCTGTTTATCAAGTAGGCCACACTGCTTCTCTGCTCTGCTCTAACCACCCCTTGCTGGACTGGACAAATTTAGACCTAACAACCTGACAAAATCCACCGCTCATTGCCACATAACGGAGCATTAGGCTGCTAGAGATAGCCAAGTGACTTAATATTTTCTTTAAATGGGGAAATTCCAAAGCTCTCACTAGAACCACACACTTTTCCAAGGCCATAACAGAAATAAAGGGTGGCACTTATAAGGATTCAAAAAGCAAAACCACTTTACTTAATGTCCCTTTAACGGATCTACCCCCACGATCACTTTTAAATATATAGACGTTGAGTAAGAGTACTGAGTTGTTTCTGGATTTTTAAAGATTAAACCATAAATGAATCCATTTCATACCTTGGAACTTTCCACCACTCAGAACAGGGAGTTACATATTGCTGTCCTTATCGTGAGGTGTATGAACCACTCCAGAGTATATCATAAAATAATTTACATGATTTTCTGACCATGTTATTGAAAATATCCAGTGAGTGTTGCCACAGTGATTGATGACATAATAATCTGAGGTTTATCTTGACACAGAACAAGGATGCAAGGAGAAAACAAAAGGCAAGATTTGAAAAATCACTGCACTAAGCCAGGAAGGTTAGCCTGTGACTCTACCGCAAATAAGTGTTTCTCTGGGGTTAACCAACCGACTTTATGGGTGGAATACAGGAATCAATTAAGGTATTAATCTGGTCCTGAGGCTCATCCTCTATACTTGAGGCAAGGGGCCTGCTGGCTCGGAGGGTTAAAGCATTATCCTTCTCACCAGAGATAGGGAGTGCTTCAAATCCTGCTTTGGGACACCTGTGAAAATGAGGTTGGTGGTCTCATGTCAGCCCCCAAGTCAACATCCGTAAACCATCCATTTGTCCCAACTCAGGTAACTTGGCAGATTCCATTTGAGAGAAATCTGGCAGGCTCTGCTTGAGAAAAATCTAGGAGTTAAACAGCAGGTCAAGACTGAGGTTCATAATGGCCAGGTGAGACTGATGAAATGTGATGGGGGGGGGGCGGCTGTGGAAAATCATGACAGAGTTTATCGGGGCACATTTATTGCTGGTCTCAAAATACATTCATCTTCGAAGAAATGGATTATTTCTCCATGAAAATACAGGGAAGACATTTGTCACTGTACCACTTATTGTCCCAACAGAGTAAACTTTTTAGAAAGGCAGGAGGTACACTGATGACGCTTTAAAACATGGATGCATCATTCGGGTAAAATTACAAATAGAAACTTAATAGGGGTTCATATTTGACTCTGTCCACATAGACATTCAAGGTCCCTAGTACACATGTATATGCCTATCTGTTTATTTTTAGTTTCCCTATTAGCCTATTGTGGTGAATTAACTTTCTATTCTAAAATGAAATTTTCATTCCCTTTTTCTTTGGTAGAACAATTCGCTTTCCCCCAATTTTTCCCCCATAATTGACACATAGAGAGGTTTTCTCATTTATAAAATGAATACAATATTAGCCCAGTGCTCTACACAAAGTAGGTGCTCAATAAATATCACTGATTGACTGAACGAGTGCTCTCTGCTCCTACCAGCCCAGACAGAATCTCTGAGTCACCAAGGGCCTAGGGTGTCCGAGCCCTACAGTGGCTCTTTGAAACAGGGAACGTCCCCTCACTAGACTGTTCCAGACTTTGGTCAACTTGAGTCTGCGTAAGCCTTGAGATTCTGCACTTCAGAACTCCTGTATCCCTTTCGTTTTACTCAGTTCCAAATATATCTTTCTTTTCCCTTATCACTCTCTCTCACCTTCTGTGCAAGACCTGAGATTAGAGTGAAATAATAAAAAAAAAAGTTTTCCTTCCCCCCCCCCATAAGTTAAATGAGCTTAGAATATAATTCTCATGCTCAATCATCCTCATGATACCTGGGGAAACCTGAACAAACTAATGACCAAAGCATCCCAACAAAGAAAGAGCCCACATGAGTCCCCAGTAAAATAATGAAACCTCTACTTACACAGACCTATCTACGGTATTTTCAAAGATATTGCTACCAACAGTAAGATTTTATTCACGTGCCTGAGAGTAAATGAAATGAAAAATGAAAGGCATGACTGATAGATCTTTCTCACAGTGCACACGTAAAGATGGATCTTGGTTGCGCTGATGCATTTGACATTTGAGGTGCCTGGTGCTTTTTTTTTTTTTTCCTATTTATGCTTCTTGCAATCATGATCTTTCTGAAGACTCTGCTATAAAAAAAAACCAACTTATCCCTGATTGTTACACCCTAAGATCAATAGTCTGCCACTACTGTCTCACAAAATCCTCCATCCACTCCACAATGCCTGAGAACGTGCTTCATTATGCATTTTTACAATGCAGTGTGGCCTAATGGAAAAAGCTCAGGCCTGGGAGTCAGAGGACCTGGATTCTAATCCTGAATCTTCCAGTTGCTCCTATGTGGTCTTGTGCAAGTCAATTAACTTTTCTGTGTCCTGGTTTCCCCCCTCTGCAGAATGGGGATTCAAAGCCCATTCTTCTTCCTCAGACTATGAACCCCATGTGTGACAGAGACTGTGTCTGACCTGATTACTTTGTTTCTACATCAGTGTTTAGTACAGTGCTTGGCTCATAGTTACAAATGATACATTATCATCTATCTGTATCTTCTCTCTCTTCCTGCTTCCCTATTCCATTCCAATTATCCTTCGCTTCCCACCATTTCAGTTCGCCTGATAACATCTGTTGCCGAATTGTACATTCTAAGCGCTTAGTACAGTGCCCTGCACATAGTAAGTGCTCAATAAATACTATTGAATGAATAAATGAACATCTTTTGCTGTAATCCATTCTCTTCATATGATCCATCCAGAAAAGCTGATGGTATTGTCCACCGCTTTGAGGCTGATAGACTGACAAATCCAGGACTTCATTGTTCTTGATTCTGTGCTATAATTGATGTTAAATGTGACTTGTAGATGTTGATAATGAAACTCGCCAGGCAGCCAGGTGAGATGATTTGATGCAGATTCAAATGAAATCCAACAGCCCTAAAGACGTTTGGATGCCACAAGCTCCAGCCATCTCAGATGCCCTCTCCCCGTTTCACTCCAACCAGTACAACCTCTCTCTCACCATTTGGGGCTTCAAATTGAGAGTGAAAGAAAAGAAAATTTAGAGAACCTACTTATGGAGAGGAAACATCCTGTGATCCCTCCCAGTACTTGACTTTTAAAGAAGTAGAGTGGGCGTGTCAAACAACTAAATGGTGGGCTGAATTTCTTCTTATGGTTTATTTTGGGCTCGGCAAAGGGGGAAGGAGATAGGGAAAATACGGGAGGGGAGAGAAGAGGAAGCAGAAAAGTGGCCACTCATAGCTCCCCAAACTGGTTGAGAAATTCAACAAGTCAGATGGATTATGACCCAAACCTCTCCCCATCTTCTTCAATTCCAGATCGAGGGGGACTATTTCTCATTCAGGTTGGCCAGGGAGGACCTGTAGAATTAAAAATTAAAAAGTGTTCCCAGGCCTGACTGTAGCCTTTCATGGGCTGAAAATGACCCCTGGGCAATAAATTTGATTACTCTGGAATAGGGGAATAGGGCCAATGGACTTCACATATCTCACAGTGTCTGTGCCTCTGAACTAATAACAACTGTGGTATTTAATAAGCTCTGAGTCGCTGCCAAATGTGAACTGAGCAATGGGGTAGATGCAAGACAATCAGGTTCGAACGTGGAGTTTCTGGTCTCTTGAAATAAACTTTGACTGCTGCAAATAAACAATTGCAAAGCATCAGATGCATCAAAAGATAGTCTTATCCCAAAAGTGACAATCAAAAGCAGACTCTCCTAAACATCATGGTCACCACCCAGCCCCTTGAAACAATCCCAAGGGCTTCAAAGCCTTGCGAGTTAAGGAGTACTGTACTAAGCGCTTGGAATGTACAAATCGGTAACAGATAGAGACCGTCAAAGGGCAGGGACTGGCTTACAGTCTATACTGGACAGGAAAGGGTAGAGACCACAGGTTCTCTAATAGAAAACATATAGGCCAGGAGTTTAGCATTTATTAAAAAAAAAAAAAGAGCGAAGGAGATGATTTATCATTCATAACAAAGAGCTGAGAACATTTTTAAAATACTGACACCTAGCAAAGTTGAATATCAAAGAAAAGGATAATAATAATAATAATAAGCATGGTACTTGTTAAGTGCTTACTGTGTGCCAGGAACTGTACGAAGCACTGGGGTGGATATGGTGATGAATCCCGACTCTGCCACTTGTCAGCTGTGTGACTGTGGGCAAGTCACTTCACTTCTCGGTGCCTCAGTTACCTCATCTGTAAAATGAGGATGAAGAGTGTGAGCCTCACGTGGGACAACCTGATTACCCTCTATCTACCCCAGTGCTTAGAACAGTGCTCTGCACATAATAAGCATTTAACAAATACCAACATCATTATTATTATTATTACAAGCAAATCAGGTTGGTTATAGTTCCTGTCCTACAATGGGCTCACAGTCTCAATCCACATATTACAGATGAGGTAACAGGCACAGAGAAGTGATGTGACTTGCCCAAGGTCACACAGCAGACAAGTGGCAGAGAGAAGTTGAAAGGTTGATAGTAAGTAAAAGACAAGAGAGGGAAAATAAAGGGAAGCGGAGGACTAGACAACAGATAATAGAAAGTCGAGGAACCAGATTAATGGCCACGATAATCCAGAGGGAAGGAGGGGGAGTAGATAATGGTTGGAAGAGTAAGGAAGTGAGCAAATATCAAGAGAGAGATGGAGAGAAGTGAGTTCACACTGGGAAACATCTGCAGAAAACATCTGTAGACGCTTCTAAATCACAGTTAGGAAACAGGCCACCTGCCATTGTGTCAAAAGGGCTTTCCCTAACTTTGGTAGCTGGCTTCAGGAAACGAAGCATGCTCAGTGCGCCAGTGAGTAATTACAGTATGACAATCCCAGTTCAGCCCTCCCAGTGGAGAACAGATGCTGAAGCATTTAGTATTGATAGGAGAAATATGAGGAAACTCTTGGATTAATCGCTTTCCATAGAGTGTGCTGGCCCATTTACTCCAATTCATACCTGCTTCCAAGAGGAAGAGAAAAATGGGTGTGATCCACTTTTCAAAGTAGTTTCTACCTAAGGCTGAGAAAAATCGTTTTAGATCTGCTCAGTACTCAGACTATCGAAGCGGCATTAAATGTGCCAGAAGGGATGACAAAGGTAAGAGCAACCGCAGAAGCACAGTCTTCGTCGTCTAAAACGACCAGTCAGCTGAGGGAAAGTCTGAATATATCATGAGGGGGCCAAAGTGTGAGTCTCCCCACATTGTCCTCCCCCACAACCCTGAGCTTCAACACTATTGCCTTTTCAGCTCATTCAGTGTTAATGTAGCAGAGAGAAAGCATAATAGAGTGAAAGACAAAGATAGATACGTCTCGCAAATGAAAAGAAAATAATTTACACCGACAGGTGGAGTCCATAGTTAAAAAGTGATTATGTATATTCAGTGCATGAACCACTTTTTATGCCCCCTTCAAGCCACAATTTTTAAAAGAATGATGCTTTCTTATGCCTCTGTGACTACCAGTTCCACAAGTCCCCACACTTAGGGGAGAGAGAGAAGTCAGCAATGGCCCTCCCTGAAGTGGTAAGCCAAACCAATCAGAGAGTAGGATTGGGGAGGAATTGAAAGTTACTGCGTTGGAGGGAGAAAGAACCTTGGCCATCTTGAAGCAGGGGGAAGCAAACAGTTTTCTTCGCAACCCATACGATAGTATCGAGAGTCATTAGACCTCACTCCCCATTGATTTCACCACCAGGAAAATATTTGAGTAATAAGCAAGCATTTTATGTAGAGTTGCCCTTAATAATGATATAAATTTGTGCATACTATGTACCAAGCGCTGGGGTAAAGACAACAAAATGGGACACAATCCTTGTCCCATAGAAACTAAGAGGCGGGACATATATTTTATCCCCATTTTAAAGAAGAGGAAACAGACCGAGAAAGGTTAAGAGACTTGCTCAAGGACAAGTAATGAAGTCAGAAATAGAACTCGGCTCTCCTGACTCCCAGTTTCACGTTCTTTCCCTGAGGCCAAACTGCCTTGAAAGAGAAAATTTTAAAAGGTTTAACAACTTGGAAGCGCCTTAACCTATAACAAGAACAACACTTATTGAGCCAGAAGCAGCATTCCCTTTTTCAGGCTTCTTTTCACACAATATCATACTTTGAGGGTCCCCAGAGTACTAGCCTAAAACTAAGGGGTAGTTTGGAGAAAAGCTAGTTCATTAACTGCTATAGAGTTGATGAAAGGAATTCCAGCAGCTCCATTTACTCCAATCATCAGCGGCATCATTCATAACAGAGATAAATAGAAAACCAACAAGCAAGTCGTAATTGAGCAAACTGATACGTAAGAGAGCTGACCACTGAAAAAATAAAGATGACACGTACCTCCATTAAAATAAGTGGGTCCCGACCTAACATCTGAGATATAACAAGAGTGAGTGACATTACTTACGAGAGATACTAGGCATTATATTTTACTGCTAGATTTCTGGTAATTAATGTGAGCTTAATCCATAGCAGTGTATTTATTTAAGATGAAACAATATCTTTTTTTCTAGGTTACAAGGAATTGTTTTAGTCATTAAACTGTAGGGAAAGCCTGATTGATTTACTTTATGATTCTCAGTTATCTCAATTCAAAAACTTTTGTGGATTCAGTGCAATGAAGGAAACTATCACAGAAGAAACCAACTACACTTTCGTGAACATACACCTTAATTTTTAAAAATAATTGCAGACAAACACTACTGTGGTTTATCTAAAGATTTATCTGATGTAATTATCCACACTTTCCTCCCTTTTCTAAGCTATATCAATTTTGGGAAGTATGTAGGTATTACTCTAAGGTCTTTATCATCATTGTCATTAGAATTGATTCTTGTTACAATTGGGGAGTGGTTATTTTTGCTCATTTCAGCTACCCACAATATTTTTGCCCTTTATCCACCTTCATTCTTCCTACTTCCTAATTACCCAATAATTATGGGAAAGCTTATTTACAGATGTAGCTTGTTATGAGCCTGTTCAGGGAAGCAGCACAGCCTAAGTGGCCTAGTGCAAAGAGTCCAAACCTGGAAATCAGAATATCTGGGTTCTAACCCTTAGCAAGTCACAAACTTCTATGAGCCTCAATTTCCTCATCTGTAAGATGGGGATTCAATACCTGTTCTCCCTCCTACTTAGACTGTGAGCCCCATGTGGGACAGGGAATGTATGACCCAATTAACTTATATTTCAGCCCTTAGAACAGTGCTTGACACATTATAAACCTCTTAAATATAATAATAATGCTTATTTGTTTATCGTCTAGAGGATGGGCAGAAAGTCCAACTTAATACGCGTATCTGTATGGAGAGAGAATGATGAATGAGCTAAGCATAAACAGTAACGCCTCATTTGAGGTTAAAATACTTCATTATGAAAATGATGGCCAACAGGCAAACATTTTGAGTGATTTCTTGAAACATTATTCTCTATATTGTGAAATGGACAAATATGTAGATAGGGGGTTAATTTATTTTATGTTCACTGCTTTATTTTGAGGGGATATCCAGGTTTCTTGCCCGATCAGTACATGTAGATCTTTTTAATCACTTCTTCCAATAATAACAGTACTTGTTAAGCATTTACTGTGTGCTATGCACTGTACTAAGCATTGAGGTAGAAGATAATCAGATTGGACCCGGTCCCTGCTGCAGACAAGGCTCACATTATAAGTAGAAGGGAGTAGATTAAATTGTCATCTCCTTGAAGTCAGAGACTATGGTTTTTTTCATTTTTATGAAACTCCCCATTACAACAAGTACAGCCCAGTGCATAACCTCTTGTTGGCTGACTTATTAAGAGATGGATTTCAAGGCCAACATGCTTGAATTTCTCTCCACTTTGCTGTTTTCACACTCTGGGTTTTACCTTTTGTTTGTTTGCTTGGGTTAATACAAACCATCTGTGCCTCTAATCCATTGTTTTTATAAACAGCCAATCTAATTAAATGATTTTTAATCCTTGGTTTTTTGTGCGTTTTGGGGGTTTTTTTTGTTTTGCTTTACCTCCAAGCCTGTGGTTTATCCTCTCTCTCAATTTATAAAGCCTGCTGCTCTAAAGGTCATACCTGAGGTTAACTCTGATTATAACATACCCCATTGCATTGGTCAGGACTCTATTACCAGTGACAGCTTCTTCTTCTATTAACCATTGCTTAAGCAATGGGGAAAGAAAAGTCTTCCTATCATCTTTATAGGTGGGCAGGGTAGAAGAGGGCTTTGTTTTGCTTTTCATTTAGGGCGTGAACATCAGTCACAGTGAACATCAGTGAACATCATTCATTAGCCATCTACTGTGTGCAGAGCACTGGGAGAGTAAAATAGAATGAATAGATATGATCCCTGCTCTAAAAGAATTTACAATCTAGCAGAGTTCTCTACATACATTTCCTTGTATAATATATAGCTACATCAGAAAATATTCAAATATATAAGAAGCAGCATGGCCTAATGGATCGAGCGTAGGCCTGGGAGTCATAAGGATGTAGATTCTAATCCTGGCTCCACCACTTGTCTGCTGTGTGACCTTGGGCAGGTCACTTAATTCTCATTTTATAGATGAGGTAACAGGCATAGAGAAATTAAGGCTTGGAGCCCCAAGTGGGACATGGACTGTGTCCAACCTGATTAGCTTGCATCTACTCCAGAACTTAGTACAGTGCCTGACAGTAAGAGCTAAACAAATACCATAAAGAAGAGGAAATTTCAGTTGACAGGTGTGTTAACATTATTTTTTAGGAAGAATTAGGAAAATAAACAGATATCACCCTGATTCACTAAATGGTTCCCTAGGTTCAGGTTGTGTTGCTCAGTGTATTGATTTCTTCAGACTAGGTTAGAACCACCTATGGAGCCAATTAATACCAATTTACTAAGATATTTGCTTGTATCTATAGTTTAACTCATGTTAAAATAAAAGTTTGTGTCCCTAATTAATTGGATGCTTGTCTCACCCCATCAGGAAATATTGACAGACATCTTCTCTTTCTTGTTTTCATTAAAGCCCCTTCTTGAATTGTTTAAAATCAATCAATCAGGCAGTTCAGATGACTATAGTAAGTGCTTGAGAGAGTACAGCAAAAGCAAAACAAACATCCTCTGCTTACAAAGAGCTTACACTCTGAGGGAGGCACAAAAATTATTTACAAATAGCATGAACAGGAAGAAAAGCATATAAGGATATAATAAGTAGTAGGGCAAATGTGTCAGGATAAAAATAGCAGAACAAATAGCTGAATATGAACTCTGTTCTATAATGAAGGGGTTATGTTCTCGGGGGAAAAACTTCATGTTATGGGACAATTATATTAAAACAAACTGATTGAATGGAAATTAATGGGTTGGGGCGTAGATAACGCAGATACCACCGTGACTGACTTTTTAAATTCAACTTTTTATATTTTTATGTCAATTAACAGAATGCTTAACACATTTGCCAACTGTCTTGCCAACTGCTCCCTTCCCTTTTCTTATACCTGTTGAGCTGCAAAGACCATGTCTGTCTGTTGTGCCATGCTGTGATCTGAAGCTACACTGTCAAAATGGAAGCATTCAGTCAACAGGCTCTTGCAGTCATCAGTCTGGGAACAGCCTAGCCAGGAACTTGCTGGCGACACAAGGAAATGCCTCAGGAACTGCTACACTCTGGTCTTTTGTCCTTCTTCCCGAAGATGGTGGGGATGGGGGCAACTGCGATATTGTGGCATATCCTGTTCCATAAGATGAGGAGAAGTTTTTGTCAGTGTCTAAAAGCAGGTCCCCTCTATGTTTCTGACCCCTGAAGTAACTGGCAAGATCACCAGGGGTTAGGGAGGAAGGCGAAGGGTAAATAATGTGACTTACATTAGAATATAAATAACTACCCACAGCTAATACTCTCTGCCCAAGGCCCACAGTATCACTAATAAAATAATAGCTATGACAATAAGCAGTAGCAAAACAGTAACACTTCATTGCACTGAAGTTTGTATGTGTCACCACCACACATCGCGCTTCAAGGAATCAGTTAAAAATCAATTATGAATTTTCACTTTACAGTCTTTCATCAATGGAAGGAGATTTAAGGACTATAGTCATATGATACCGACAGGCGACAATCAAATCATCCAGGGAAAAAAAAAGTTGTCAGGCTGCATACTAGTCAAAAAGAAACCCCCGGAAACTTTCTATTCATACCCCTTTTCCTTGAATTATAAGTGGATGAGGGCAAAGAGAAATAAAACAACATTTAGCCCCGATTAAAATCCATTTTATCAAATGAACACCTTCCAGTTTAAAATTGCCAGCTAAGGAAACGGGGGCTGGAGCTTTAGGCTGAGATTTAATAGACATGAAAACCTCCACTCCTACTGCTTCCAGCTATTCTGAAAGAATCCTAATCCCGTGTATGGCAGAAAGACACTTCTAAACTTCTTCCCCATACAGAACAGGACATCTGAATGAAAAAAGGAACACCAACCTCTAAGCAAATCAATTTTAAGCAGTAAATGGTGGAAAATGCCATTTATAGCACTAATCTTTAAATGCCTAGAGTGTTTACATTCAAATACAACTAAATCTGAAAATAACAAAAAGTCACTACAAATGAGCAAATACCCCAAGTTCGCTGGCTCGATTATTCAATTTACTGGGAATGTAGAGCTCATTTGGGAAGCATTTTCTTTTATTCCCTTTCTCTACCATGGAGAACATATTTGCCTTTGAATTCTGTGGTACCCATTCCATAAGAAAACCGCAGACAAGGGTAAAGGATTAAGCATAATTAATCAAGAGATTGAAAATCCTATCAACCACACCCCAGAAAAAAGTCAAGTTGTGTCTTTCAAGTGTCCTTGAGGCAGATATAACCTGGGGAAAACTGGAGATTAAAATCTTATCCTGCGAGTGGGTAACATGGCTGAATCAGCTACTTCCTTTGACCTAGTTGGGGCTCCACAATCCTGTGTGGAGCTTCTGGGGGCAAAGTTTCCAAATGACAGCAATCCCAAAATAGAGATACACTATGGAATTGAATTACACTATAGAGTTGAATGATTGAGGTTTAGAAAATGAAATTATGTCCAGATAATAAAGAAGGGGAGAGTAGCTATTAATCAAGGGAAGCTAAATCCTTGGTCTTAAGATTTTAGGGGGTGAGAGGGAGAAGAGACAATTGGAGAAAGGGGAGCAAGTGGCAAAAGGGGGAAAAAGGGGGAAGATAGGAACTTATCCTCTTTCACCACTGCTGGTGCCTCTGCGGTCAACTCCAACAGGACTAGTAGTGAAAGAACCATAAATGCACCTAAAATCTATTCTATTTTACAACCCAACTCCTATTTTCTCTCCTGTCCTCTAACCCACCCTCCACTTATTTCCATTCACCCACTTTGCAAACATCCTATTTCCCACCCACTACTTCCCCTCTCTCTCCCTCTGACTAAATGTAGGCCATCTCCCAACTCTGTTATGTTCCCTCCATGTTTCTTGGTCCTCTGGTGCATCCTTTTCTTTTTCTCCTCTTTTCCAATTCATCTTCTTCTTCCTTTATCTTATTCTGTGTATTTTAACTGGTGCTCTAGTTGGGGGGGGGGGGGGGGTTGTTCCTTGTGAGCAAGGAACGTGTCAACCAACTCTGTTGTATTGTACTCTCCCAAGGGCTTAGGACCATGCTCTGCACACAGGAAGCATTCAGTAAATACTATTGACCGATAGATCAATTCTGTTTCCTTCCTCACTTCTCTCTTTTCTTCCCTGAATTTCTTTCTAGTCTTTTTTCCCCTCTATTTTTAGTTCTTTCTTGAAGTTCTTTCTGGTATTTTTTTCCTCTCGTTTGTGGTTCTTTCCCATAACGTTCATATCACTTTTCTTTCGCCAGCTCTGTTTTATTCTCTTCCCTGATGAGGGATTATATCCCATCACCACCACCTCCACTGCCTTCTCCCACTCACACCTGTGCTAGAGCAGCTTCCTGAGTATAATACGAGTTCTCTGGTTATTTTCCTCAGGATGGGGCAGGAAGCAGAACCTAAAGAGAGGCAGGATTGGAGGACAGTGCAGGAAAGGTCAAAAAAGAGATAGGGAAAGCAGAGAGAGAGAGAAAGGGGAAAAGAGAGGAAGAGAGGAATTTAACTCTTCTTCCACCACGGCTGGTTCCGCCTCCATCCAACTCCATTAGTTACTGCCTGCTGCTCTTCAATCCTAACGGTTTGATCTGGACCAGGCTGCCGTTGTCTATCATCCTCCATCACTATCTGCTCTCACTTGGCTCTGGCAGTTTTGCCAGGACTGGAAGCTTAGCCCGCTCCTGCTGTCGCTGGCCACCAGTGCTTCTATTGCTCATGCCATGTGTCTGTTGTGCCCACAGTGAGTCTAGAGCAGGAGTCGGACATTGATATAAACAATTTATAAACCCGTACTCTCTACGTATGTATAGATGTGTAATATAAAACAAATAAAATAAAAAACAAGACTCTGGGGCCTGGGAGTAAGAAGGGCCTGGGTTCACCACTTGTCTGCTGTGTGACCTTGGGCAAGTCGCTTCACTGGGCCTCAGTTACCCCCATCTGTAAAATGGGGATTGAGACTGGGAGCTCTGTGTGGGACAGGGACTATGTTCAACCTGAGTATCTTGTATCTACCCCAGTGTTTAGGACAATGCCTGGCCCATAGCGAGTGCTTAAATACCACAATTATTATCATCAATGTGATTTGGGACCATCTCTCAGGGAGAGCAGGGGCCTGAGAGTCAGAAGGACCTGGGTTCTAATCCTGCTTCCACCACTCATCTGCAGTGTGACCCTGGACAAGTCACAACTTATTTGTGCCTCAGTTTCCTCATCTGTAAAATGGGAATTAAGACTCTGCACCCCACATGGTACATGGACTGTGTCCAACCCAATTACCTTGTATCTACCCCAGCCCCTAGTACAGTGCCTGGCACATAGTAGTGCTTAACAAATACCATTAAACAAAAAAAAACCCAAAAAACATTTCCACCTGGAGAGATGGACACTCTCACTTCTACTTTTCAGACTATCCCAGCAATGGGATAATAATTAAAGCATAAGAAAGATACCACAGGTTTAGAGTGGAAGAAAAACAACATAAAACTTTCACATGCTAATCATCCAAAGATAGGATTTGTTTTCCACAGATTGTCTCTAGTTCCTGTCAATCACGGTTTATCATAAATTAGATCTGACATGATATTTTACCAGTTCTTTGTTAAGAAGCAACATGGCCTAATGGAAAAAGCGCAGACCTGGGAGTCAAAAGACCTGGGGTCTAATCCTGGCTCCGCTTCATGCCTGCTGTGTGACCTCAGGAAAGTCATTCAACTTCTCCATGCCTGAGCTACCTCATCTATAAAATGGGGATTCGATACCTCATCCCCCTCCCACTTAGACTGTGAGCCCCTTGTAGGGCAGGGACTGTGTCCAGCGTGCTATCTACCCCAATGCTGAGCACAGTCTTTAGTTCACAGTAAGTGCTCCACAAATATCACTATTACAATTATCATTATTTCCCTATTCTTGGAAAGGAGAGGGGTCTTTGGTCATCAAAGATAGGATGCAAACTTTTTTCTTCAAGTTATCTCTAGTTTCTTCCTCTGTCTCAAAGAATCTTTTGTTCCCCCTCAAAGTTTTGTCAAGGACTTTCTGTCCTCCAGGCCTTATGCCCTGTTCTTTTGATCTTATTTTCTCAGATCAGCAAGGAGTTATCAGCCCAGGCTTTTTTGTTTGTTTGTTTTTCCAGGTATTTCTTTCCTTAACCTGACTTAACGGCCAAGTCTCCTAGCCTAGCTTTGTGGCAAGTGGAGAGAAGCAGCACAGCCAAATGGAAAAAGTATAGGGCTGGGAGTCAAAGGACCTGGGTTCTAATCTAGACTCAGCCACTTGTCTGCTGTGACTTTGGGCGAGTCACTGCACTTTACTGTGCCTCAATTCCCTCTTCTGTAAAATGGGAATTAAATCCCTCTCCCTCCAATTTAGACTGTGAGCCCCATGAGGAACAGGGACCATGACAAACCTTATAAGCTTGTATCTACCCCAGCACTTAGAACAGTGCTTGGAAGATAGTAAGTACTTGAATATTGTAATTATAATTATCACATATCACCAGTAATCCAAAACAGGGCCAGAAGTGTTCCAGTAATCAGCCACGATATCAGGGTTCAGGTAGCCCCAAGACGAGAAGCAGTGTTGCTTAGTGGAGAGAGCCGGAGAGTCAGGAGGACTTGGGTTCTAATTCCGGCTGCGCCAGTTGCGTGCAACGTGAGCTTGGGCAAGTCACTTCTCTGTGCCTCAGTTACCTCATCTGTAAAATGGGGGTTAAGGCTGTGAGCCACATGTGGGAAAGGGACTGCATCCAACCCAATTATCTCATATCTAACCCAGTGTTTAGAACAGCGCTTGACACATGGTAAGCACTTAAATGCCATCATTATTATCCCCAGTACCTGCATCATCATAAAAATTCCTTGGGTTCACAGGTAGTCATGGAGCTCGCCTGAATCAGTGGTATTTTCTGAGCTCTTCCACCACACAGGCCACTCTACTAAGCACTTGGGAGAGTGCAATACAACAGAGACACATTTCCTGCCCACAACGAGCTTACAGTCTAGAGGGACCTAGGAGACTAAAAAGATGTCAAGATAGATATTAGTATAAGACAGTTCATTATTAGTGGTCCCCTGTTCTAATACTAACAATAATAATTATAGTATTTGTTCTGTCTCCCTGCACCCCAGTTGGGGACAAGGCTAATGTATTGTGGGGGTAAGTGCCCCTTTCATCACCTAAGAAAAGATAATATCGAGTCTTGCGACTAAGATTCGTACTTTAAAGCACTGGGTACTTTAAGGAGTCGGGGAAAGAAGGAAAATGAGCACTCCCCCCCCCAAAAAAAAAGCAACAAATATGTTCTTGAACTATGACTTCTAGCAGCTGCATTTTAAAAACAGCCATTACATTTTGCTGGGATATCTGGGAGGCCTATCCATTATGTGGGCAAACACAATCTGATTAGTATTTGTTATAAGCTCATCTTGTCTGCTTTTATTACAGACATCACCTTCAGACGTGGGGCCACTGCAGCTATTAAATCCGGAATATTTAGCTATTATTTGTAATAAATGTCAGCAGGGCTGAACTGAAGCCAGCAGGAAATGTTCAGGGCAGAAAACACACTGACATTCATTCATGCAAATTTGTACCACTAGTAGAATTAATCATAGAGAGGGAGGGGAGAACACACAATGCATTTATATTACTGGTTTGGCCAATTCTGGTTCTTCCTGAAAATGAGAGTTATAATGAATAGGCAGCAATTTGCTGACAAATAGCCCCATGTGAAGTACAGTAGGGCTAGATTAACTTTCACAAGCAGACATTTATGACGGGGTCTAAATCGACCTTCCCCTAGCTAGTGGCCTCCTGCTGCTATCCTCTTTCTTCGAGTCTAAAAGACATTTCTATATTTAATGTGGACGCCAGACCCTTCTCACCCTTAAAAGCACAGGGAAGACCTAAAAAGCCTTTCTTATCTCCAAATGTTGAACCTAGGTGGCAATAACCTAAGACAAGGTGCTTACAAGACGCTGGACTGCGGTAATGGTATCATCTACCGCATTGACGATTGAGAAATTATTGCCTTCTGAAAAGGAGGGAGTCAAAATCCATTTTAATCTGCCTCAGTGCAATCTGAGGTGAAACCCACACAACTGAATAATTTAGTCCAGTTGAATAGAAACTAATCACCATTTTTACAAAGAGCAATCCCTTGTACTGAACAATAAGGAGAATCATTTAATTTCATGAGTGATTAAAGTTAACATTGGAGAAGAATTAGCCCAGAATCTTAATTTTTATTTAATGTGAGCAAAATTCAGGATGAAAGCATAAATTTTAATCTCTCACTTTCTCGATGCATATAATCATTTAAAAAACTCCTTCGAAAGGAAACAAAAACAGCTGTAAGAAGCTGACATTAAAATTATAGGTGACTTTATAGACAGTAATTATTCTCATGGCGCTGGAGACCTATAATTTCGATTTTAAAAGTATGGTGAACGTGAGACCAAAATATGATTTGGAACAAAAACTCTTCAAATCGCATACCAGTACCGATTAAAACCGACACACTCAGTCCCAAGCAAATTGTCCACAACTATCTTAGGCTATCGCTCTAATAGCATAGCGCACAGGCTTGGAGAACAGGTCCGATAACTGTTCTTGCTGCCGCTTTAGAGAGCAAATCAATCACTGGTATTTATTGAGTGCTTACTCTGTGCAGAGCACTGTACTGAGCACTTGGGAGAGTACAGTACAACAAAGTTGGGAGACATGTGTACTGCCTACAAGGAGTTACCGGCTAGAGATGAAAAGGTAAATAGGCACCTTCAGCCTCAAGTCACATGGCTATTCTGGGAATGCAGGGCTGATGAGATTTTTCCAGTGGTCAAGCCAGTAGGACTCTGATTTCTGGCAAACCCCTCATCTCCCATCTCCCCGGATACTTGGTAGTCACCTGCCCTGACTCGGCTTTCACAGTAGAACTGTTGTCAGATCAATAGGGCCAGGTCCCTGAGAAGAGGAAGGATGACTCATAAATAAGGAGGGTACAGTATACAGGCAAGCAAGAGAACACGTTTTCAGAGAAGAATGTAGCCGGCGCTGAATAAAGATCTGTAGCCTTGACTATCTGTTACTCTCCCCCTGGGAACTAAACCTTTTTTCGCCCTCTTCTTTTGTTGCTTCTTTGAAACTAAAAAGGTATTGTCCTCAAACAACCATATCATCAGACTCCCATTCCCAAGTGGCTTAGAGACCAGGCCCAGAAATTCTAGCCTAATGCAGAAACTGGCAAGGACTCAGTCTCCAAGATACCTCTGAACCTCTCATGAGGTACTTCCCACCTGTGTTCAGAGATGATAAAGGAGAACCTAAAGAACGGAAATAAGAGAATTTAGCTTTGCCAAAACACGGTATGCAGTTCAATGCAACTTAGAGAAGCCCACGAAGAGAGACATGATTAAAGATGGGCTGCTTCTTTCTTTTCTAACTACAAAGACAATTTACGAATTGAGGTAAAAAAGACAAATCAATCTCAAAGGTGCCTCGGCCATGTCGACAGTCATTCTCTCTCTCAGCTGGCACTGGTTCTGGAATATTTAATAAAGGATGGTTTTATCCCCTAGCTTACACATGGCTGCCAGTGGGTATGAGCAGAGCACAGAACTAAAAAGCAGCATCATCAAGGTTTCATAAAATGCCTCTTTGGGGCATGTTTTCTGATTGATAAACTAGGAAATATTGATTCTTGGCATCTAAAGAGTCTTCATCAGGGCCCAGTGGAAAAACAATATTGTACTCAGGATTTCCATCATTTTCATCTTCCACCAACACTTCCCCCATCCTTCTTCCCATTGGGCCCCTCGTTTCTGAGCTTGTCTAGGGCTTCAGGCAACACACAGCTCTGGCTTCAGGCACAGCAGTTTCTGCCTTCAAGAGTTTCAACTGGCCACCCAACATTCATGAAGCAATGCAGGGTCAAACTTTTTTGTTAGTAGTATTTGTTACACGTTTCTTATGAGCCAGGCACTGTACTAAGTGTTGGGATAGATACAAGATAACTGGGCTGGACAAAGTCCCTGTCTTACACAGGGCTCAGAGTCTTAATCCTTCTTTTACAGATGAGGTGACAGGCACAGAGAAGTTAGTGACGGTAGAACCCAGGTCTGATTCCCAGGCACATGCTCTATCATTCAATAGTATTTATTGAGCGCTTACTATGTGCAGAGCACTGTACTAAGCGCTTGGGATGAACAAGTCGGCAACAGAGACAGTCCCTGCCGTTTGACGGGCTTACAGTCTAATCGGGGGAGACGGACAGACAAGAACAATGGCAATAAATAGAGTCAAGGGGAAGAACATCTCGTAAAAACAATGGCAACTAAATAGAATCGAGGCGATGTACAATTCATTAACAAAATAAATAGGGTAACGAAAATATATACAGTTGAGCGGACGAGTACAGTGCTGTGGGGATGGGAAGGGAGAGGTGGAGGAGCAGAGGGAAAAGGGGAAAAAGAGGGTTAAGCTGCGGAGAGGTAAAGGGGGGATGGCAGAGGGAGTAGAGGGAGAAGAGGAGCTCAGTCTGGGAACGCCTCTTGGAGGAGGTGAGTTTTAAGTAGAGTTTTGAAGAGGGAAAGAGAATCAATTTGGCGGAGGTGAAGAGGGAGGGCGTTCCGGGACCGCGGGAGGACGTGACCCAGGGGTCGACGGTGGGATAGGCGAGACCGAGGGACGGTGAGGAGGTGGGCGGCAGAGGAGCAGAGCGTGCGGGGTGGGTGGTAGAAAGAGAGAAGGGAGGAGAGGTAGGAAGGGGCAAGGTGATGGAGAGCCTTGAAGCCTAGAGTGAGGAGTTTCCATTAGGCCACATTGCTTCTCCCAACCCCTCCATAACCCCCAAGCTAAATTCCTGCAGGATGAGATCTACAGCAGGCTGCAATTCAAAGCAAAGGAGAACAGGAACCAAGATGTCATTATTATTTGGCTCACTGGTTCTAAATATGTATTTAAAAAACCCAACTAATTTAACTATGGGATTAGATTTTGGCTCAGCATCTGCCATTTCCATTTTCTTCTCTCAAGCCCAAAACGCCATTATTTGGGAAAATATATAGCTCCATATCATAGCAGGAGTGCATCTTTTTAGTTCTCAACCAAGCAAATTGGTGCTTATGTCATTATATTCTTAAACACCCAAGGCCCTACAATATGCTGCGGGCTATATAAAACATCTGAACGGCTTCTGTTGGGCACATTCAATCTTCCAGACAAAGGTGCCGTTTGGTGCCCTTAGGCTGAAATGCCCCAAATGGAACATTATTCACCTCCCATATGGCAACAGAGTGACTACAACCCTGAGGAGAATAAAGCCCAAAATGTTGGGTGCAGACTAAGTTGCTTGAAAAAGTCAAATCTAATTGTTCCCCCCATGAAAATAATGTACAGTTGATCTATTTTTCACATGCACTGGGTAATTTGGGGGTTATAGTATCTATAATGACCTGTTCCTCTTTTCAGGCGTTTGAATATACATTGTCACTTTTTCTGCCCATATGTATAAATTTAAACAAATACATAACAAAAATTCTGAAGCGTCTGTTTTCCATATTTATCTCTTGCCTATGTCTGCTTAGATTCTTTTTAAAAGGCACCGCGTGAGAAATGTTCACATCTCAGATTTTAATTACCTGAAATCCTTTTCTCCTTATTGATTACCAAGAGCAAAGCAGCTTTCTACATTAACCTTTCAAAATGTCCAATTTAATTTATGAATACAATATTTTTTCAGCTCTGTCTGTATGGATGATGCATACTGCTTTATATAGCCATTATAAAAAGAAGGTTTTAATTATATGGCAGAAATGTGCTTGGGATCGAGAATTGAGAGAGTTCACCAGTAGGACTGCCCGATAATTTGCAGCACCTGTGAAGCGACTGAATCTTCGGTAGCTAGTGCATGCTTGTCAAAGGTAGGGGAAATTTGTTTGGACATCAACTGTGATTAAGTCAGTTACGTAATCTCTCTTAATCGCTGCTTTTGTTTCCTAGATTTGAAAACAAAAGCTCCATTATACAGGCTTCCACAAACAGATCAAACTTTGGCTTGAAGCCTGGAGGCCCTCTGTATAGGCCAGAAGGTGCTATGGCTGACAGGCCAACTTCAAGTCATTGGAATTAGGGATTTCTGTTTATGCCAAGCACTATGATGCTTCTGGGAAACCTTGTGGTTGCTGAACCAATGCTGCCTAATTTCAGCCTCGCTTCTCTGGTGCCCGCAACAATCCGTTTCCTCCATTTTCATTTTTCGAAGGTTCGCGTAGCGACTGCACTCGGCCCCAGTGGAACCCAAACATTCTCCAACACTTGAAATCGGGAAAAAAAAGTTAAATCAAAGTCAAATAAAGAGAAGTCCTAGAAAGCTTTAGTGAAGTCCATGGAGGTAATAAAACCTGTCTTTAAACAAAAATATTGACTCAGCTATTGAAAATAAATGCCAGCTTAATATGCCTAACATTTTATCATGGGCTCCCAAGGCTGTGAAAGCAAAGAATAAGTTCTTCTTCCGAACGCTGCTAAAGGCAAATCTTTGAAAAACCAAACATTGTGACATGTTCTTAAATAGCATGCCATTGTGTTGATCGTTACATTTGGTATAACATAATGCCTGCATGTTCATTAAGCCCACATTTTGCAATTAAGGTGCATATGTTTTTCCTCTCCAAATGTCTGAAAGCCAGGTGGAACAAGTCAATAGCGTTAGTGACATTGAGCATCTCGAAAACAATGCTGAAGCCTAACTCTGTATTTTGCATAGTCTGCCTATTATATAGAAAACTGAATTGCCGATATGTCCTTTTGTGTAAAGCTGTAAAAGCTTAGAAGATCCTAGCAAATGCTGGCTATGTAGCTGCTAAGGTACATGAAGCAGATGTCTACAATTATCCTGTTAAAAAGCTTCATTGTAAAAGACCCTTCAAATAAAGCACGAATGCCTGTAATTGTACATTAATTGGCTTGATTCCTTTCCAGAGGTCTACCAGAGCAAAGCTTTCCTGACTTGCTGTGTTTCAAACCATATCTTGCACTAAAAATATGTTTTTCATTTTTTTCTTAATGCTTTCTGTATTTTGCTTTACATGTTTTACACAAGAACCCTGCAAAATATCCCCAGTCTTCCTAGGACAGTTTTCCTTAATCCTTTACTTTGGTTTTTAAAGGAAGACACACAAAGATGGAAAGGATAAAATCAAAGTTTAATTTCCATTTCAGGCTGGGATGGAATGCACAACTGGAAAAAAAAAGTAAAAAAGGAGGCCTAGGCAAATTACCCACCACTCACATGGCAAGCTTCAGCTTATTGGATATATGAGAACCTGCTTACTGTTGTCACTGGAATGTCAGATCTCAAGAATCTGAAGGAAAAAAAATATTTACTAACAGATTCCTGGAAAGCTAAAGTTGTGATGCCCTCCAGAAATGCCTCAAGGAATGCCTTGCTATATGAGTCTGAAAATAATGTCAGAAAGAGCTAATTAGCTAAGTCTACCCCTTGAGCCTAGTGACAAGAAAAAGTCAAAACAAGCATTGATTTGCAATTGCTCCTGATTTGGTCCGCCTGTGAATGAAGCCAGGAGGATTGCTTTAAAGTGCTATTTTTGACAGCTAACGTACCCCAAAAGTGAAATGCATGCCTTTGGGACAGAGTAAGGTGAGGAAATAGTTGTACAATATATCTGGGGGGCATTTGGCTTCCGGTTCAGGGCGGGGAGTCGAGCTGCTTTTAGAAACACTTCATGAAACTCACTCACTTGGGTGCTCAGGGGGTTTTAAGTATAATCCACCAAAGCATTTTCTGCTTGCTTCCACCTCTGGGCTCCTTTTTATTAGAACCCAAATGCCTCTCCCTGGGGTATCTCTTTCAAAACGTCCCACCAATGTCGTGGTGAAAATAAGTTGCCTGAAGCTCATTTGAGAAGTTAGGAATGGCCTTACTTGATAGGGAAAAGTTTCAGAAAAGTGCAGAAGGAAATATTTACTGCCCTTTGGTGATAGCTGATTTTCCACTTCTGCTTTGTCCCTGGTATTTACCAATGAGGGTTTGAAGCCCACATTATCTTTCTAGTTCTCTATCAGGAATTCAGTGGCATTTACTAAGCATCACCACGTGCAACCAATCACTGGTAATTGTTGAGGGCTTATTCCTTGCAGAACACGGTACTAAGCACTGGAGAGAGCACAATATAGTTACTAGACATGATCCCTGCCTTCAAGGAGCTTACAGTCTAGCAAAAGAGACAAATATTAACGAATTACACATAGGGAAGGCATCAGATGAGACAGTATACGAACATAAGTCCTGGGGTTGGGGGAGTGGGAATGGACTCAAGTGCACCGGTGATAACAATAATACTGTTTTTATTAAGTGCTTCCTAGGTACCAAACGCTGTACTAAGCACTGAGGTAGATACAAAATAAGCACACTGGATGCGATCTTTGTCCCGCTTGGGCCTCACAAACTTAGAGGGAGGGAGAAGAGATTTTCTTGCCAATTAAAGATGAGGTAACTATTACAACCCACCCCCCACCCTCTGCTCCCCTAGCACCAGCTCAGATCACTGTGCCCTCATCTCATCTATCTCACCACCAAACCCTTTCCCACTCTTCTCCCCCTAGCCTGGAACTCCCTCCCCATTCATATACGCCAAACTCTCTCCACATTCTCAGGATTGTTCAGGTCACATCTCCTCCAAGAGGTCTTCCCTGATTAAGCCCTCTTTTCCCCAGCTCCCTCTCCCTTCTGCGTTGTCTATTTGGATCTGTGCCCATGGGCATTTGATAGTCACCACCACCCAAGTCCACAGCACCTATGTACATATCTTTAAGTTATACATTAGATATTATTTATTCATATTTTTTGTCTTTCCCTTTAGACTGTAAGCTCGTTGTGGGCATGGAACCTATCTGCTAATTCTATTGTATTGTACTCTCCCTAGCACTCAGTACAGTGTTCTGCATATAGTAAGTGCTCAATAAATACCACCAATTGATTGATTCCCCAAGGTTACACAGTAGGCAAGAACTAGGACTCAGTTCCACTGACCCCTAGGCCGTGCCCTTTCCACTTCATCATGCTGCAGATGAGCAGCAGAGCCGGAATTAAAACCCAGGTCCTCTTACTCCCAGCCCATGCTCTCTGCTAGGCCACACTGCTTCTCCACTGGTTCTTCTTGCATCTACCCTAGTGCTTAATACAGTGTTTGGCAAAAAGTAAGCACTTAAAGACCATAGAAAAATAGACTTTTGTTGTGAGGAGATACCGGAGGACCTGGGCAACAGTACCAAGCAGCCCTGCCAGTTCCCTTGACTACCCTCTGCCACTTGTCTGCTGTGTGACCTTGGACAAGTCACTTAACTTCTCTGTGCCTCAGTTACCTCAGCTGTAAAATGGAGATTAAAAGTGTGACCCCTACATGGGACAACATGATTACCCTGCATCTTCCCCAGTGCTTAGAACAGTGCTTAGCACATAGTAAGCGCTTAACAAATATCATAATTATTATTATTACCCAACCTGTGGGACCCTGAATATTTCATGTTGTCTGCATTTTCACTGTTTCGTCTTTCTCTGCATGTCTGGCCCTAAATCCCTCCCCAATTTATTCTTAGCTAATGAACCCCTTGAGGGTCTGGGACCATGTCTAATTCCCATCCAGCTGTGTACTTTTTCGCTCAACACGTGTTAGTGCAGTAAGTCTTAATAAATAGTATGAATACCACTAGTACTGCCAAATTAAATTTCAGTACTTTTTTTGGAAATAACCATGTTGAATATAACCATTTTACTTAGATTCCACCTTCAGCATAAGCAACTAGCAGAATGCTATGTGTCCCACAAAAACCCAAACACTTGTGAACTGACTCCATTTACACACCACTTTCCTGAAATACCAACTACCTACCAGTCCTTTAAGGTTGAATAATCATCAAACTGATGAAAATCATTTGAATAGTTTTTGCTTGCAAGAATGCAACTAAAAGGAATCAAATTGGGATGATAGATGAAGATTTTGGAAAATATTAATTTTTCCTGATCAGGAGCAGTTACTGTAAGATAAAATTTGACATGATGTTTGTGTAACAGCTGTAGGACGACGACACTCCATTTTGCAGATGGGTACAATTAAATGCACTCATTTTTAATAGTATTTAAGCGCTTACTCTATGTCAAGCACTGTTCTAAATGTTGGGGTAGATGGAAGTTTATCAAGTTGGACACCGTCCCTGTCCCATATTCATTCAATAATATTTATACTGAGCGCCTACTATGTGCAGAGCACTGTACTAAGCACTTGGAATGCACAATTCGGCAACAGATAGAGACAATCCCTGCCCATTGACGGGCTCAACAGTCTAATCAGGGGTGACAGTGTAATCCCACATGAGGCTCACAGTTCAAATTGGAGGGAGGAGGGTTTAATCCCCATTTTACAGATGAGGTAATAGAGGCACAAAAAGATTAGATGACTTGACCAAGATCATAAAGCAAGCAAGTGGCAGAACCAGAAGCAGAACACAGGTCCTCCGACTCCCAGGCCAATTCTCTTTATGCTAGGTCATGCTGCTTCTTATATAATTAGCACTAGAGGGTTGTGCTAACTGCATCTAGAGTCTCCCGCTGTTATTATTATGTACCTGTTAAACAAACGCTAAGCACATGTGCTGTTCCCCAAAACCTGATAATAACCACCCTTTAACTTGCCTGTTCAATATCAGATTTTAACACAAAAACTTTTCCAGCTAGGATCGAAGTGGAAAAACCTTCCAGAACCATCACAGGGAGAAGGAGGAAATTCAAAAACTGTTGTCTGTAGAACTAAGGGAGCTAGACACTTGGACAGTGATGCAACCATTTCTAAACCAATTTGATTTTCAAGAAGTTAGTGTCCCATCCTTGGGTCTTACTTCATCCTTCACCCCCGTGGCTCTGCTGTGGACCTGAAGGGAAGTCATATCTCTAATGCTGTCATCCAAATCTTCTGATGTAATTATAGTCTTGTGATTCAGTTACCAATCTTTGATTCAATTATATGATCCTAATGTCTCATCCTATAGCCTGAGGCCACTGATTCAATTGGCAAAGCTAGAGGGGAAAGGGAAAGGAGGGAGGGAGGAAGAAAAGTGGCTGACCCACTATAAGAAGCATAATTTGGGATTTGAATACTTGGAATAATGGAACAGCCTATTGATAGTCTTGCCTCAACAGCATTTAAGTTAGGACCATGAAACCCAGCGACCAACTTCAGGATACTATGGCTAACACTAATGTCATGTTTTTGTTGGGATTTGTTCTCATGAGAGAAGTCTGATTTGTATTCTGGCTAAAATGATTCAATTGTTTCTTATATTTATCCAGATTTTTGCTGTTGTTTTATAAAAATTCTCCATGCCAGGGCTAGAGTCCAAGAAAGGCTGGTTAAAAGCAACAAACTGGGAATTGAAGGCCCAGGATTTGATTTCCAGTAGTTTTTCTTTAATTTTGTTACCTGGGGAACACATTATAAGCCCAGCACATTGCTCCATCCATGTCAATTTGTTCTATGGTCAGACATAAGGAAGGAATACTTCCAAACCCAAGACTTGCAATTTCCTTCTTTTAATGCTTGCTACCCAGCAAAAGACTGGTCAGCAGTGCAACAGATGGCAAACATTCAAATGATCTTTACCCATGTCATTTGCTTTCTTCAACACAGGATTAGAACACAGCTCATATTAAAATACAGCTCATATTAATTGCTCTTGCTAGTGGGTCTCAAAAATTGACATGCACCACTGTTTTTCATACCTCCCAATCTCTTAAAATGGCATATATTAAACTACAAAACCTATAGGTGAACAGGAAGAGGGTTAATATTACCTTCACCCTTTCCTTCCGCTGCCTCCCCTTGAGTATAGAGAAGGAGGAGTCTGGATAGGGCACGCCAGAATTTCTCTCTTCCCCTCCTTAAAAGTCTAGAAAATAGAATCTGAACCCTTGGCGATATATCGGTCTTCCCCACAGTGGAATCCAGAGCTTAGATGGTCTGGTAACTCATTTGTTCGAAATAAAGCACCCATCCCTGAAGCTGTTTTCCATGTCTTACAACCAGTTGACCAATGTATTGCTGCTTTAGCAGATAACTATTAAATTTCTCCTACCCACCTTTTCATAGTAAGTAATCAGTAGCTCTCCAAGCCACAGTTATTTAATCCACAGTTGTTTTATCCACCTTCTACCTGTAGGCAGCTCAGGATTGCTCAGCTGCAGGTTTGCTTCAGTCATGGAGGACACCCTTTTAAATGTGGTGGCTCATAGATCTGGGGGATGGAAACTACCCAGCAAATTTGGCTATCCTGAAAAGTTCATCAAGATTCTGAGACAATTTCATGACAGCACAGTTGGCCTGGTCAGTGTTGAGGTTGCCCTATGTGGGCCATTCCCCACTTCCAATGGAGTAAAAGAGGGATGTGTAAGCCCGTTGTGGGCAGGGAAGGTGTCTACCAACTCTGTTGTCTTAACACTTGGGAGAGGACAAGTACAGCGTTCTCCAAACAGTAAGCGCTCAGTATCGATTGATATGTAGTGGTCCCTGTCCTGTTCAACTTATTCTACACAAGTATACTTCAAGATCCAACAAGAAACTGGGATGCAGGTATTAGAATACACTTCCACACCGCTGGGAAACTGCCAACTCAACAGTTCTAGAAATCCAGAGTCCTGGAAATGGTCATTAAAGAATGGCTGTCTGCAATGTCTGTGCTCTGGGAGGTACATAGCCAAGAAAATGTGAAAACCATCGTAATCCACTTCACTGAAGCAGCCAGGCATTACAGGTTGACAATAAGTGTAAAGAAAACCAAGGTGATGAAACCAAGGTGAAGCCATACACACGACCAAGAATGTATATTGGTAACAAAAAGCTACATGCTGTCACAGGTTTGTTACCTAGGCAACACACTGGCCAATGTCAATGCTAGACAAGGAAGTAGAAAGCCAAATCAAGTAGGCCAGCACATTCTTTGGGAGACTGTCACACTCCAGACCAAACTAAAGGTCTTCCAAGCTGTCGTGCCGTGCCACTTTCCCTCCCACCCCCACAGTACATTTGTATATATCTGTAATTTATTTATATTAATGTCTGTCTCACCCTTTAGACAGTAAGCTCACTGTGGTTTGGGAATGTCTGTTTATTGTTATATTATACTTTGTCGAGCGTTTAATACAGTGGTCTTCACAGAATAAGCACTCAATAGATACGATTGAATGAATAAATAAGAACTGGACCCAACTCAGGTGGCATGACCGACTCCTTGAGAGTTCCACCAGGGCCACTTACTGGTCGTATTAAATATCAAATCCAAGCTAAGGCCACAAACAATTAAGTTCTAGAACACAGTCAATCTATTAGCATCAAATCTATGCTCACCTTAACACAGGTAAGCTAGATGGGATGCTTGAGGAGAATGAGCAACAGCAGAATACCCGAACAGCTGCGGCATGGAAAGCTGAAACGGGAATTACAAAAGCGAGGATGACAGAGAGAACGTTTTAGGAATGCAAGGAAAACCTAGCCTCAAAGCTGCCACCCATCTGAAAACCGGGAGACGATGGCAGAACAATGGCAGACCAGCATGGGATACTGCTATTGAAAAAGGAATGGCTCTTTTTGAGCAAAAGCTTCATAAAAATTAAATACCAAAAGGAAAATAGCGTTAGGCACTATCATATTGCAAACAAGGGACAACCTTTTTATGATTATTATCTTAATGGTATTTAAGTGCTTACTCTGTGCCAAGCACTGTTTACAATATGACTGGGACTGGGGATCCCACATTGGTCTTTTCAGCCACCATGCACCATCAGTGGTATCTTCAGTCCATCAATCAATGGCATTTATTGAGTGCTTTCTATGTACAAAGCACTGTACTAAATGCTTGGGAGAATATAGTGGAGTCATTTATTCAATTGTATTGATTGGGCGCTTACTGTATGCAGAGCACCACACTAAGTACTTGGTAGAGTGCAATACAACAATAAACAGGCACATTCCCTGCCCACAATGAGCTTACAGTCTAGGGGGGAGCAGTGAAGAAAGACATTAATATAAATTACTGATATGTACATAAGTGCTGTGGGGCTGGGAGGGGAGTAAGGAAGTAAGTCAGGGAAAGGAGTAAGTCAGGGTGATGCAGAAGGGAGTGGGAGAAGAAAGGGGGGGCTTAGTCGTGGCTCAGTGGAAAGAGCCTGGGCTTCGGAGTCAGAGGTAATGAGTTTGAATCCCAGCTCTGCCACGTCAGCTGTGTGACTGTGGGCAAGTCACTTAACTTCTCTGTGCCTCAGTTACCTCATCTGTAAAATGGGGTTTAACTGTGAGCCTCATGTGGGACAACCCGATTACCCTGTATCTACCCCAGCGCTTAGAACAGTGCTCGGCACATAGTAAGCGCTTAACAAATACCAACATTATTATTAGTCAGGGAAGGCCTCTTGGAGGAGATGGGCCTTCAGTAAGGCTTTAAAAGGCGGGGAGAATAATTGTCTGTAGGATTTGAGGAGGGAAGGCACTCCGGGCCAGAGGCTGGATGTGGGCGGGGGTCGGCGGCGAGATAGGAGAGATCGGGGCACGGTGAAAAGAGTCGGTAGATCCGATCCTGTCTTCAAGGAGCTTACAATTTAGTGGAGCAGACAGACCTTAAAATAAGTTTCAGATAGGCGAAGTAGCAGAGAATGAGAATACGAAGGACATAGATCGATAGATATTGCTTTTGTAAAACCTGATTCTAGAAGGAGGATGAAGCAGTTATTGCAGGTGTAAGTTTCTCAGACAAGCAATATGTTGTGCATTAGGATGACTCTCAAATCTATATCTCCAGTCTTGTCCTTTCACCTTCTCTTTAGTCTCATATTTCTTTCTGTTTCCAGGACATCTTTTATTGAATGTCTCAACCTCCATCTCAAAATTAATGTCAGAAACTGAACTCCTTGTATTTCTCCATAATCCCTCTCATCCTCCTATATTGCTCATCATTTTGAAAATCACCACTAGTTCCCTGTCCCTTAAGCTTACAACTTTGGAATCAACTTTGACTCCTCTCTCCCCTTCAGACCTCACATCCAATATATCACCATAACCTGCCTTTTTTCCTCAGTAATATTTCTCAGCTCCACCAATCTAGTAGACTATTGTAGCAGCCTCCTTCCTTGGGGCGCTGCCTACGGCCTCTCCCCATTCCATTAGAAACCACACGAAGCAGCAGAATCATCCTTCTAAAGTGTGGGTCTGATCACTTCATTCTCCTCAAAAGCCTAATGCTGGATCCCTGTCATGGCTCACATCAAATTAAAACTCTGAACCCTGGACTTCCAAGCTCTCCAACCAGAGATTCCCTCAAATCTAGCTGCCCCTTTCTCCTCCCATACTCCAAATTGTGCCCTCCATTCTTCCCAAGCAGACATCTTCTCAGTGCCCCTCAGATAACTCTCTCACCTCTGATCCATCACCCATACCTTTCTCCCACTTCGAGAAGCAGTGTGGCTTAGTGGAAAGAGCATGGGCTTGGGAGTCAGAGGGCATGAGTTCAAATCCTGACTCCGCCACATGTCTGCTGAGTGACCTTGGGCAAGGCATTTAATTTCTCTGTGCCTCAGTTACCTCAACTGTAAAATGGGGATTAAGACTGTGAGCCCCACATGGGACAAACTTATTATATTGTATATACCCCAGTGCTTAAAACAGTGCTTGGCACATAGTAAGTGCTTAACAGATACCATTATTGTTATTATGCCACTCTCCCATCTTCCCTAAACCACTTTTCTTCCATCTTCAAATTCCTATGCAAAATCCACCTCCTTCCTATGTGATGCTTCTTCCTACTCAACTCACCCAACTGCCTTAGACCTGCTAATTCTTTCAGCTTCCTTGGCACATCTATATCGCTGTAAGTTTACCTATACATTTCTGTTATTTATTATACTGTGTATTTAATTGTACTTTTGTTTTTAATTTTTGCACATCTCCCAAATTAAATTATAAGCTTCACTGGAATAAAGACCACATCTCCTTTTATAATTCCTTCCATCTCCTTCGACATTCCTTCGGCACAGTACCTTACACATAATTAGAGCTCGATAAATATTTATTAATAATTATGATATTAACAGTGGCCAGGGTTAGGTAAGTTAGGACTAACTAACTTAAAGGGCAGTGTCCCCTTTGAAGAGATAGACAAGCTGACAAAGTCTGCCTTGCAGTGACCATTTTGAGAAACTGTATTTAGGACATTATCTTCATAATCAATCAATGGTATTTATTGAGCACTCACTATGTGCAGAGGACTGTACTAAGCAGCTGGCAGGCATGTTCCCTGCGCAAAGTCTAGAGGGAGAGATATACATTAATATAATTTATTGCCCTTCTTGGTCTTCCTCTGTTTTGATACAGGTGGTTTCTGAGCCTTCAGAACTGCTTTCCTCTGACTGAAGTCTTATATGTGATCATGTGTGTGCCTTTTCTCTCATTCCCCAGACTGTAAGCTCCTGTAGGCAGAGAATGTGCCTGTTACATTGTTATATTGGACTTTCCCAAGTGCTTAGTACAGTGCTCTGCACACAGTAAGTGCTCAGTACAATTGAATGAATATACAGCAAGATACAACTCCAATGAGAACTTGCCTCCGATGCCTTTTAGTTTTGTCCAACTTCAGTTCCAGAAAGAGGTAGACCAAATAAAGATAGTTCAAAGAAGATATGGCTGGTCATGTAGCAAAGTGATTAATCACAGGTTTGTCAACAGGAGTCTCTTTCCCTCACCCCCACCAACGGTCTGGGAGAGGTGGAGGAAATTAAAAACTGTCATCATTTACAAGTCCCCGAGGCAGATCGCAGGGAGCAAGGCTGTATCTAGCATGAGAGATAAGGGAATGAAGCAAGAGAAAGCCGGTTTCTTTATCAAAAGTATTTTTTTTACACGGGCTTTCAAAAAAAAAAGAAAGAAAAGGAAAAAAAAAGGTATCACTTCAAACCCCCAAAGGATGAACTATTTCCTCCGTATTTAACACTAGGGGGAGGGGATTACTAATTTTTTTCTCTTCCAGTAAGAAGCCTCTACTCATCAGTCATTATCAGTAATACTCACTGAGGGCTTACTGAGTGCAAAGAGTGGCCATGTCCATGAGGGAGCATGATTTTGGAGGGTAGTGAAGCCCCCCTGCCCCGCCCATACATGCCCAAGGAAAACCCTTGGGCTGCAGCCCAGGTAGCCCCTGATGATTCCCATGACAGAGTAAACTTTGATGTGACTTGGAGCCTGCTGCTGCAGTACCATATTCTATAGTTTCACTTTTGAAAATCCTATTGACTTTCTTGATCCAATTTCCAATTGTTTCTTCTCTTTTATAGAAGCCAAATCGGCAGAAAATTTAATAAGAATTTGAAAGTATTTTATAGACTCCATAGGCTATCAGTCCTAAAAACTGTTTCTTTAGCCAGCCACTGATAGGAGATCAGTGGCTCCTCATCTTCCCACCCAAACCTGATAGGAGATATTAGACTTTTTGCCGTAATTCAGCATGAAAAGGCTGAAAAGCATTAGGGTTGAATTCATACAAGGCTTTTCTCCTTTAAGATTGCACCATCATGGGGCTTCCCGATTCGTGACTGGAATACTCTAGACGGTGAGCTCGTAGTGGGCAGGGCATTTGTCAGTTATATTGTACTCTTCAAACCGCTTAGTAGAGTGCCCTGCGCACAGTAAGCACTCAATTAATGATTAATAAGAGCACACTACAAAGCACTTGGGAGAATACAAGATAACGGAGTTGGTAGACATGATCCCTGCCTACAACAAGCTTCCAGTCTAGAGAGAGCTTCCCTCACCTCACTGCTAGCTGGCCTGGCTTCAGAGAACTAAGTTGAGGGCTCCCCGCTAAGAAGCGGGGTAGAAGGAACACGACTGGAGTTGTCTAATAGTCAATATGCTATCTATCAATAAGGGCAAAGTATTGGCATCGAAGTTTCTGGGACAGGTCAAGGGGTACGTATGGCTCCAGGAAAAAAAAAACCACCACCGTCTTGTTCTACATAAGATAATCCCTGTCAATATTTCCTTGGGCTTCAAGTTCCACTTCACCTATACACAACTGAATCCAAAATTACCACCAAAATATACCTGAGCCCTTGCAGGGAACTAGATAGGATAAGAGTATTTATCTCTTTATCCCCAATAAAAACAGCTGGCTGCTTAAAGGATTTCTCTGGTGTAGGATGCTCCATGATCTCAATGTTATTCAAGCTGAAAGTCAATCCATAGCGTTATGCTGACTTAGAAGAAAAGTCCACCGTGTGTGTGTGTGTGAAACCCTTCTTGTGTGTGGGCTTCTTGAGCAGAGTTGTTGACAGTGAGGAATTCCCCTAGGACTGCCTCATGCCCTTTCAGGCTGCCTGCAGACTGAGGAAGTAGAATACTTCCCCCAAGAGGGGAAATTTACCATCAGGCTCACAGCTGCATTCCCAAGAATAGCTACATAAAATTAATTCGGTAAAATGGGACCCCTGGCTTCACTCTGGCAGCAATGGGAAATAGATCAGATAAGATCCCATCACCTCAAGCACAGTCCGCTAGCCTGGCAGGGGAACAGATTAAGGAACTTGAGTCTAAATCCCTTCTACTCTACCTGTAGGTAGAGGCTTTGAACAGAAATAAATACAACTCTTCCATGTTCTCTCCCTCCCACAAGATATGTGCTTAAACACCCCTTACTGACTCTAATAAATGTAAAGGTTATAATGGTGAGCTTCCCACTGACACTTCTCAGCTCAAGGCTAAGCAAACCATCTTCCTAGGAGTTCACAAACACTGTAAGGATTGAGCAGTGTGAAAAGACCAGCTAGAAGATTCTTCTGACATGCCCAGGAGTTGTGTCCTTTGAATTCATTTCATGCTGTATCTGTTTCCCTGTACTAATACTAGCTGGCATTTTCTACAAGCTTTTTCAAGTCCCATTATGTTTGTAAAAGACTCTTAGACTATTAGAAATCATTTACATCGCTTTGATTCTAAACCTACAGATATGGCCTGCTGCAGAAAAGAGCAAGGATGAGACACTAGTGCGGGGAAGATTCAATAAGATACGATGATCTGTCACTGCAAATGAATTCGTGGTTGTTAATGTTTCATTGTTATTCTAGCAGTGTCTTTTTGTCCCCTCCCATTGTAATTCTCTTGGATAATCTCGGAGTCATTGGAATCATCAAGAACTTCTGATCATTACCGCAGGTATCTCCACGGTGCCCACAGACTCCACACATACTTAAGTATGACAAAAAGTTTAGAAACCTTCAAAAATGGCAGTAGTGTTAACCAGTGTAATTTGCCACTGGTAGCACTAAGCATGTGAACATAACCAAGCGTGCTCCTGTTAATGGGGGTGGGGGGTGTAGCATGCCCACTAGACTCATCAGAAGTGTCCATTTGTCATGAGGGAACACTGCAAATGCCCTAAGAGTGCACCTGGTCATCTCTACGCAGATGACACGCAGATCTACATCTCCACCCCTGTCCTCTCCCCCTCCCTTCAGGCTCGCATCTCCTCCTGCCTCCAGGACATCTCCACCTGGATGTCGGCCCGCCACCTAAAACTCAACATGAGCGAGACTGAGCTCCTCATCTTCCCACCCAAACCTGGTCCTCTCCCAGACTTTTCTATCACCGTGGATGGCACGACCATCCTTCCCATCTCTCAGGCTCGCAATCTCGGTGTCATCCTTGACTCGTCTCTCTCGTTCACCCCACACATCCTATCCGTTACCGAGACCTGCCGGTTTCACCTCTACAATATTGCCAAGATCCGCCCTTTCCTCTCCACCCAAACGGCTACCTTACTGCTACGGGCTCTCGTTATATCCCGGCTAGACTACTGTGTCAGCCTTCTCCCTGACCTCCCTTCCTCCTCTCTCGCCCCGCTCCAGTCTATTCTTCACTCCGCTGCCCGGCTCATCTTCCTGCAGAAACGATCTGGGCATGTCACTCCCCTTCTTAAACAACTCCAGTGGTTGCCTATCAACCTCCGCTCCAAACAAAAACTCCTCACTCTAGGCTTCGAGGCTCTACATCACCTTGCCCCTTCCTACCTCTCCTCCCTTCTCTCTTTCTACCGCCCACCCCACACGCTCCACTCCTCTGCCGCCCACCTCCTCACCGTCCCTCGGTCACGCCTATCCTGCCGTCGACCCCCGGGCCACGTCCTCCCGCGGTCCTGGAACGCCCTCCCTCCTCACTTCCGCCAAACTGATTCTCTGCCCCTCTTCAAAACCCTACTTAAAACTCACCTCCTCCAAGAGGCCTTCCCAGACTGAGCTCCTCTTCTCCCTCTACTCCCTCTACCACCCCCCCTTCACCTCTCCGCAGCTAAACCCTCTTTTCCCCCTTTCCCTCTGCTCTTCCCCCTCTCCCTTCCCATCCCCTCAGCACTGTACTCATCCGCTTAACTGTATATATTTCCATTACCCTATTTATTTTGTTAATGAATTGTACATTGCCTTGATTCTATTTAGTTGCCATTGTTTTTATGAGATGTTCTTCCCCTTGACTCTATTTATTGCCATTGTTCTCGTCTGTCCGTCTCCCCCGATTAGACCGTAAGCCCGTCAAACGGCAGGGACTGTATCTGTTTCCGACTTGTTCATTCCAAGCGCTTAGTACAGTGCTCTGCACATAGTAAGCACTCAATAAATACTATTGAATGAATGAATGAACCTGGTATCTACCCCTAGGATGACCCTTCCCCACCTTCTCATTTCTTTCACACCATGAAGAGGACACAGAGCCCTGAATACCTCTAGGACTACTTTGGGAACCTCACCACAGAAATCCCCTGCAGCAATATGTATGGAAGGCAAAGATTTCTACATTTACCTCTGCCTGTCACCATTCCAGCAGTTAGCTCGCCAGATAAATACTCTTATGTACTGAATAGATAAATTCTAATCTCCTGGAGGTTCAAACAGAAGGCAACAAAGAATAGTACACAGTGTGTTTGGTTTCATGGTCTTGACTGCAGAAAAGCATTTCCCCTGGAGGAGAAGCAGGAATGCTTGCCAAGAGAGGGAAAGCAAAACGAGTTATCCTCTTCCCACCCTCAGGGTAGCAGCCTATCCTAAGGACATGGAAAGACACTCTGGACACCCTCATGTCCCCTAACAAGGGATGGAGGAAATTCCCCTCTGAGTACAGCCCTGATGGTGCAAAGTGAACTGTGGATAGAAAAGAGCCAGTGGCAGCAGGAGAGCTGAAAAGATTCTTGGTCAAATGGCTACGTCTGTGATTACTCTTCAGAAGTTGGAAACATCACGTGGATGTGGCCTTTCTTTACTTTCGCCTTTGGCACCTCTAAAAACCATGGGCTGCTGCTACTGCCCTGGGGATTCTTCCCAAGAAGAGGAGTAATCCTTTCCTCATCCTCAGAATGCCCCAGAACGAACCACTCCTGCCCCCAAAGGGGAGAATCGAGCTGACGGAATTACAGTGCCGTTACTTTCCTCTAAGTAGACTACCACTAAAAATGAGAATTTTGCTCCAGGTAAAGAGAAAACTCTTAAAAAGCTGCCTTTTTCCAAGAAGACTGAGTAGCAGAAACTGTGTTTCATTTCCCAACTTCAAAATGTGTAAAACTCTAAACCCCATCCCCTGAGTTAGTCATTAGAGATAATGCATCAGGTCCCCTCCTGCTTTTTAGTAATAAAAGGGATGCAGGATGCCAGGGAGACAGGAGTAAATTGCTCATTTTGGGTTTGTGCTTCAACTCTTCCAAGTCACTAAAATGCCATTTGGTAAATTACATCTGCCAGTTCTCTGAACTTGGATCAACACCAGGCATGTGTATCCAAGCATTCTATGTTATCTGTCCTGGAAATCCTTTTCCCCAAACTCTGTTTAGATAGTATATGTGGCCCATAATGAAATCAAAAGAGGGAGAGACCGCAAACACACTGTTTGCAATTGTCTTAAAGAGCAAGTGGTTTGTGCACTTTAGTGGGGGCATGACTCTAAGATCGTTCCTTCAGCAAGAATGCTTTTGGTAAGGAAAAAACAACAAAAAGAATCAATAAATGGTATTTATTGAGCACTTTGTTACACTGCACTCTCCTCTGCTGTGCACAGAGTCGGTAGACATGTTCCCTGCCCACCAGGGGCTTAAGGTTTAGAGAGGGAAACCGACATTAAAATGTCACAGATATGCACCTAAATGCTGTGGGACTGAGGGAAGGGTGAATAGCAAGTGCTTAAAGAGGACAGATCTAAATCCGAAGGCAACACAGAAGGGAGAGGGTGTGGGGGAAATGAGGGCTTAGTCGGGGAAGCCCTCATGGAAGAGATGAGATTTTAATAAGACTTTGAAGGTGGGTAGGGAGTTCCAAGCCAGGTGGAGGACATGGGCAAGGGGTCAGTGGAGAAACACACAACATTCCCAGAGAGGGAGTCTGTGAAAGAAACTGAGAAGGAACAACCAGAACGACCAGAGAACCAGGAGAGGACAGTGTCAGTGAAGCCAAATTTAGCCAGTTTCTACGGAGTGAAGAGAGTGGAAGCCAGGTTGGAGGGAGTCAAAAAGAGAACTGGGGGAGAGGAAGTGGAGGCAGCAGGTGTCGACAACTCACTCAAGGAGTTAGAGAGGAATGGTAGGAGGGAGATGGGGAGATAATGGGGGGCGGGGGGGGTGGTCAAGGGAAGAGTGTTTTGGTTTGTTTAAGGAGAGGGAGGCATGAGCTTGTCTGAAAGCAGTGGGGAAGAAGCCATTGCAAAGAGAACAGCTGAAGATGGTGGTCAAGGAGAGAAGAAGGAATGGTGTAAACGTTTTGTTAAGGTGCAGAGACATGGTGTCAGGACATTTGTGTTCATTGCTTTGAATATGCATCTATGAACAGTTGGTGAAATGGGAGGAATCCATTCAAATTTTACAAAATCAACAGATATGCAGGCCTAAAGATTTTTTCAAACTAATCTGAAGGGTCGGTCAACTTCAGAACTTGAAACATTTGTTAAATATTCCTCCCAAGGCTGCGGGAGTGTAACACAAAGTGTATTGGCTGCAATACAGCAATTACATTAAATAGCACCAACTTTGTTCTTGGGAGAACACACCAATCAAAATCTTTTATACAAAGACAAAATGTCATCTTTTCACATCCTCCCGCACAGCCTCAAAAATGGTGTCTCCTTTTATTTTACATTTTCTCCACACAATCATAAATCTACTCACATGATGAGAAAAATAATCTGAAAATAACAGAAGATTTAGAGTGCTGACTCCCTAGTTTCAGAATGTAAGGTACAACATATTCCCCAAGAATAAACCAGTAGTATAATCCACTTTGTTTAAAAAGGAAATGGTATTCTAAAATACAGCTGCATCGAATAAATGATGAATATTCAACATTCAGGAAAATGACAAATTTATCTTCACTTACGCATTTTTTTGACAATCTAGCATTCAAATTATTAACGACTATTCTTTCATTTTCTTTCTGCGGGATGCTTTTTCATGCCCTTTCCTTGACATCGTACATGACTACCTAGGTTTTCTTTTTTTTTCCCAAAATTCTGATTACCCAAATTATTAAATTCCTTACCCAGAGAAATCATCGCAATGATAAGCTTGAAGAAGTTTGTAATTTGATTTACAAATTTTTCCCCTCAAAATCACATTTAGTCATTCACTTGTGATAACGTTGAAAAGACGAAATACACAAGTTAAAATGTTTAATGCTAAATTGACTACTGTTTTTGTCTTTCCTCCTAGATCATTAGCTCTTCATGGTCACAGGGACTGTCTTTACCTGAGTTTTCTTATGTATACTCCCTTTCACTGATATTCAGAGAGCAATACACTACAGACAGTGAGAACCTATCCATGCATGCAAATGGCCTAGGGAAAAAAAAAAAAAAGAACCACATCATCCTGCCTTGTTTTAAAGTAAAGCTAGATCCTTACTGCGTTAATGGATTCATCCCATTCTGGGCCTGTCTCTGTCTTTTACTCTGCCTCATTACATCTCAATTATTACAAAGCCTTTGCCCTAGGAGAGCAACCCCTTTCCTAGTTTAACCACCAGGCTAGTTGCCCACTGCAAACAGTTCATAAATAATAATAATAATAATGAGTTGTATTCATTAAGGGCTTACTCTGTGACAAGCACAGTACTAAGACTGGGGTAGATATGAAATAATTAGGTCCCACCTGGGGCTCACAGTCAACATAGGAGGAAGAACAGATGAGGGAACCAAGGCACAGAGAAGGGACTTGCCCAAGGTCACACGTGCCTCATTCTCACCTGTTCCACCGTTGACCCCGGCCCACATCCTACCTCTGGCTACCAACGCCCTCCCCCGTCAAATCTGCTAAGCAATCACACTTCCCCCCTTCAAAGTCCTATTGAAGACACCTCCTCCAGGAGACCTTCTCAGACTAATCCCCCTTTCCCTCTTCTCCCCCTTCCCGTCACCCCAACTGGCTCCCTTTGCTCTACCCCACTCCCCGCCCCACCGCACTTGTGTGTATGTACATATTTATAATTCTATTCATGTATTTCAATGCCATGTACATATCTATAATTCTACTTATTTATACTGATGCCTGTTTACTGGTTTGGATGCCTTTCTCACCCCTTCTAGACTGTGAGCCCGTTGTGGGCAGGGATTGTTTCCCTCTGTTGCTGAACCGTACTTTCCACGTGCTTAGGACAGTGCTCTGCACACAGTAAGCACTCAAATACAACTGAATGAATTAAAACCCAGGCCCTCCAACTCCAGGGCCCATGCTCTTTCCATGAGGCCATATTCCTTCTCTAACTACGCTGCAGTGTTTAAGGTTGTACTCCACTAAGCCTTTAAAATTTTTTTCAGTCTCTAGGCTTGGGGGTACCCCCTTTCAGCAGTCTCTAAGGTGTGTCCACCTATCATCTATTCTCTTCTCACATCCCACCCAGCGGAGCTGTGCGTTGCTGGGAGATTCGCTTCAGTGCTCGTGAACTATCTGCATTCCAAGACCTTGTTGTTGGTAATCTTATCCGACCACCTGACGCTGTGTATCGTTCATAGGTGGGCTGCTGAAATTGCTCCAGAAACTCACTGGGCCTTCTGTTAGCAGGTCCAGATGTCAAAGCCATAGAGAAGGCTGGTCACAACCTCCTTATAGACCTTCAACTTCGTAGACCTTAAGCTCATTGCGAGCAGGGAACGTGTTTACCAACTCTGTTATACTGTACTCTCCTGGGGACTTAGTACGGTGCTCTGCACACACTAAGCATTCAATAAAGAAGAGTGATTTATTGATTATGGAGCTTGATTCTCCATTGTCACCACTCTCGGCAGTGCAGTCTTCCAAAGGACAAGTTGGCCTTTTTCATTCTATTTCTTTATCTACTCAGGCATTATCTACTCAGCATACTACCTAATTACAGCACTACAATTCATGGTAGTAATGATGATGAAGAGGAAAAGTGTGGTTTAAGAGAAGCAGCATGGCCTAGTGGATAGAGCACGAGCCTGGGAGGTAGAAGGACCTGGGTTCTAATCCTGGCTCCACCACTTGCCTGCTGTGTGACTTTGACCAAATCACTTAACTTCTCCAGGCCTCGGTTCCCTCATCTGAATCCAGGCACCAGTGAGTTTTTATTATAGAGCCACCAACCATTATTTTTGAGAAGTGATAAAGGATAAGTGAAGTTCCTGAGGATTTTGAAGAGGGAAAATGCAGTGTCCACATTGTAAAAATGAAAAAAAAAAAAAGGAAGACTTTGGTCATACAGACAGGTCATCTGAACATCAAGAACTGAGAAGATGCTGGAATAAGTCACAAATCAGTATGCAACTACCTCGAGGAGCCTAAAATGCCAGGCAAATATCAAGATAACTGAGGAGAAAAATCACACCACACCAATTGAAGTTCTTTCTGACAGTCACATGAACAAGTGGAAACCAATAGAGGTAATCTCTCGACATTAGTAAAACTGTTAATTCCATGCCAAGTGATGTGACATCACATTGGTCAGCTGGAAAAGCTTGTTTTTAAGCATGTTATCGTCTGATGGAGTGCACAGCAGATTAAAGAGTCACACCCAAAGGGAAGGTATCAATGTATCACTGTCAGCCTGGAGGAATTTATTGAGTGGGATGTGTTCCTCCTTTATTAATGACCCGAATGAAGGAATCAAGTGCATGCTCATCCATTTGGAGGCTGACAATAAATTTGGTGGGGTTGCTAACTCTTTGGGAGACAGGAAATTCAATCCAAGTGACCTAGATGAATCGGAAAACTGCTTATCAATCGATCGTATTTACTGAGTGCTTACTGTGTGCAGAGCACTATACTAAGTTCTTGAGAGAGTATGATATTTGGGATGTTTGTTTCCCCATCCCAAATGCAATACATTGCACTTTCCCTTCCTGGCTTTCATCTTGCTTCTGTAGAATTTCATCCTTTTTTCTCCTCCTCTAATAATGTTGGTATTTAAGCACTTACTATGTGCAGAGCACTGTTCTAAGAGCTGGGGTAGATACAGCATAATCAGAATGTCCCACGTGAGCTCACAGTCTTAATCCCCATTTTACAGATGTGGTAACAGGCACAGAGAAGTTAAGTGACTTGCCCACAGTCACACAGCTGACAAGTGGCAGAGCTGGGATTCAAACCCATGACCTCTGACTCCCAAGCCCAGGCTCTTTCCACTGAGCCATGCTGTTCCTCTAGACTGTAAGCGTGTTGTGGGCAGGGAACGTTATATTGTACACTCTCAAGCACTTAATACAATGCTCTGCACATATTAAGCACTCAGTAAATACAATTGACTGTCTGATACAGCAGAGTTGATAAACATATGCCCTGCCCAAAAGAAGCTTACAGTCTGGAGGGGGAGAAAAGCAGGATGTAATTCAACAAAATTCTACATAAGCAGGATGAAGTTCAGGAAGGATAAGTGCAATGTATTGCACTTCGCTTGGGAGGTGGGAGGGCATATGGGATAAACATCCCAAATATAGGCTGGAGAAAGAAAAAAATTGACCAGGCCCAAGTAGAGCAGAAAAAAAGCCCTAGGAATCACAGTCAGCCAGAAGCTGAATATAATGCTGTTATTTCCAAAGTCAACATGGTGCTTGAGAGTATGAGCTGAAGGGGAGCATGCAAGAATCAGCATATAGTCCTGCCACTAAAACCCTGCTGAAGTGAGATCTTTATTGGACCCATTTTGGGTGGCCACAGTTTTAAAAGGAAGTAGAAACTGGAGAGTGTCCAGAGAAGAGTGACAGAGATGATTGAAGAGATGGAAAATAGGACCTGTGAGGTGAGGTTAAAGGAATTTGGATGGTTAGCCTGGAGAAAAGAAAGCAAAATGATGACTTAATAATTAATTGCTTTCAAATATAAGAAAGGTATTATGGGGAAGATGCTGACCGTTATTCTGTATATCCACTAAAGACTGAGCAAGAGGAAATGAGCTAAAGCAAGAAAGATTTCAGTTGGAATTAGAACATTTTGACTGTCAGGATGATTAAACACTGAAACAGGCTACCGAGGAAGGCCATGGCGTTTCCCATCCCTAAAGATCTTTAAGAAACAATAGACAACCACCTGTCCTGAATGGTTTAGTCATTTAGGCCCAGATGCAGGAACTCAACCAGATCAATTCTCAAGTTTCTTTCCAGCTCTAGGAGCCTATAGCTCTTTAACTGAGAACTCTCAAATGCTCATGCTGCCAAGGAAAATCTAATTTACATCAGCACTGGGTTGAGCATGCCACATAACTTCTCTTCATTGCAATCCCATCTTCAGCAATGGGCTGGGTGCACTACATCACAGAGTGTTTAAACAGATGGCTAAGCTCAAATGATACTTGGCTAGTCTTGATACCCAAGTTAAATGGCAAAATAGCATCACCAGCTAATGTACACAGTGATCAAGGAACTTGACAAATATCAGAGATACGTGTTTTTCCAAAAAAACCCCCAAAATCGTGGTATTATCAGGACTTTCAAGATTAAAAGAAAATGTAAAAGATGGGTGAAATCCAGCCTCAGAAACCATGTATTGGGGAGGGGGGGAACCAAACTAAATAGGAGAAAATGGAGATGGGTATTTCAGATGCTGAATAGGATATTACTAGTTTTCAAAATTCTTGCCTGGAGAACTACAGACTAAACCAGAAGTGAATTTTAGCTTTTTCACTTAAGAACAAATTCATCATTTCAATATTTTCTATGAAAAAGACAAAAGAATTGGTGCAATTACAATGCAATTTTTCCAACTACTATAATATCACTTTGTTAGAATACACATTGTAACAAAGAAGATAAATGCTGTCAGTCTGTGCAGGTACAGGCAGCTTGCATATTAAATGAATGATTAAAAGTCTGTGAGTGTGTGTTTAATCAGGAGTTAATTTATAAGGTAGTTTACAAAGGGCATGTTTTATATAAGATAGATGTATATGCAATGTAATGTATTTTGTGCCTGCTTTAAGAGGCACGTGTTCTTAGAGACATGTCACCTAGTCATTAAATAATGATACCCAATTACCCCTGGTTGTCGTTTCCCCAATATAAAATAATGTTTTAGGCAAACACCCATTTCACTGGGTGGCATCCTGGCAACCCAATTAAATAGTCCCCTAAGAAGCTTTCATTTCTCAGGCAAATATTTCCCATTTGACACTGTTTGTTGCCGCCAACGGCAACCATCCTTCAGTTCTGTGCTACCGACCTCACTCAGAATAGCCGCCATTACAAATACAGGCATTTTTACTTCAGGTTGGACTCTGCTTACAACACACAGATCCATCAACTCATGCAACCTTGAAAGAAAAAAATTAGGGGGAATAAATGTCTACCATGACATCAGAAATTGACCATCAAATTAAAGAAGGAGGGGAGAAATTCTTTCCTCCCCCCTTTCATCTTCCTACCTCCTTCTCCTGTGTCCTTTGTGCAGAGGACAAAGGCTAGCCAGAGTCACTCTAGCACAATAAAACAAGAACATCTTTATTTCAAGTCCCAACTCAACTACAGATCCATCATTTTAAATGACAATTCCATTGACAATCAATATTCTGAAAGGAAGAACGTTTCAGAGACTGCAGTGTGAACAGTGGGTGCAGCTGGCGAACTCAGGAAAGCAGACCAATTTATGACTGCTATTCACGGTAGCAGGATTGATTTCAGGCATCTTTCAGAGGAAAGGTGGCTAGCTATTCATTCCTTCTCCCCTGTACATATTCCTCTTTTTTGAATCGAATAATAACTCACCACAATCTCAAGTAGCAGTAGGAGCTAAGTAAATACACTGATCCCACTCAAAATTTCATGTGAATAATAACTCTCCTCATTTCTTAAAGGTTTATCCTCTCCTTCCCATTCTACTTCATCTTTTTTTCATTCTACACATCATTAACAATGAGCTAGACTGTCATATGCAACTCTATAGGACACTCCTGCAGTAATAACACCAAAGCACTTTCAAAGCATTTTTTTAAATCTAATGTTCAAGTCATTGGTCATACAAGTAAATTATAATGGAATACTCTAAAGGAAGAAGGCAAGCATCATATGAATAAAACATGCACATAGTTGTGGAACATTATAATTATGAACAACCCTTTCATAATTCCTTCTACAGTAAAAAAAATATATACATCTAATATTACGGGTTCGTTCTCCCATTGCATGCTAAATGAATTGGATTTGTGTATATTTTATGTTTAAGTTGCCGGTCTAGCATGAAGCATTTTTTCTTTATAACAACCTCCTCTGCTGGTCTCCTATCTTGATTAGAGAAAGTTTTCCAAGCTACTTTATTTTCAACCCAAAGGAATATGCAAATATCAAATAGGAGAAACCAGGGCAAAAAGAGGAACCCAAATTTTACAACATGCAATACCCTCCTTTCCTGCAGGCCAGATTAGCCATGGGGCTCAAAAAGAAACTTGTGGCATGTAGGGGATAAGGAATGGAAACAGAAAGTTAATATTGCAAATTGCCACTTTAAAAAAAAAAAAACCATATTATGCTCCCCCAAAATCACTTTCAAAGTAATGGGGTATTACATGACTCTTATCAACATTTTTACTAATGGGAAAGAATTTTTTAAAATTTCCTGTTTTTGAAAGCAATTGGCCCATAGCACCCATCAGAATTACTCAAATAACTCTAGAATTTATCACATCTCTCATGGGAATGCACAATTGCATAAGAACAGAAGGTTACTAAATTCAACTTGATTAAATGACCATATAATATAGATCAACCAACCTTTCCTCTTCCAGAACCACATGGCACAAAATTCATTAAGAGGAAGAAATCTTATTCTTGGACATGAAATATGTACTTTACATTTAATCCAGCAACAATTAGTCATAAAATGTATGTTCACCTCTAAGTATCGGATAGTATAAATCAGCAACATCCTAAAGGTTGAGATTTTTCTAAGGGTCCCTTTTCTTCCCCTGTGCAATTTAACTGGGAATGTTCCAGTCATAAGTGGGTATACTGTGTTGAAAGAAGATGGGCTATAAAAAAAAATCCCTTAATTAAGGTCCTTTCTAGCTCTAGGATTCTTCAAGTGGGATAGAGAGAGAGAGAAATAGAGAGAGATAGAGAGAGAGAGAGAGAGAGAGATCAAGGTATCAAGGATGATAGTGAGAATGAAGCTCATCTTTACCTCCAACACAGTCTCCCTATATTAAAAACAGCAGAATTACCTCCTTAACTATGCAATACTGTAGCCCAAGGTATATGAACACTTTCAGGTTCCAATAAGTTTTTGGTACATTCCAAGGATAAATCTGAATGAACATGCAGACTGTAAGTTCTCTAGACTGTAAACTCCTTGTGGGCAGGCAGAGTGCCCTCCAACTCTGTTATATTCTCCCAAGAGTTTAGTAATAATAATAATGGTATTTTTTGAGCACTTATGTGCCAGGCACTGTACTAAGTGCTGGGATGGATACAAGCAAATTGGGGTGGACACAGTTCCTGTCCCCTGTGGGGCTCACAGTCTCAATCCCCATTTCGCAGGTGAGGTAACAGGCACATAGAAGTGAAGTGACTTTCCCAAGGGCACACAGCAGACAAGTCACCAAGCCGGGATTAGAACTCATGACCTTCTGACTCCCAGGCCCGTGCTCTATTCAATATGCTGTACATACAGTAAGCTCTCAACAAATACCACTGACTGATTGATCCAGGGGTAACGATAACTTCTCAATCTTAGAGACCTCCACTTGGTTCTCATTTACTATTAGCCTGGAAGGACACAGGCCTGGCAGATTGACAACCCCCTCTCCCCTCCCCACATCAGAATCATTTGGAACATTCTGGCAGCAAACGGGCTGCTCTGACAGTAGAAGGGAATTCCATCCCTCCCCCTCCATATTTAACCTATACCTGGGGTAAAAGGAAGCAACAGTAGGTTAATCGGGTTATTAACCCAATCTGGGGAATATTTAAGACTTTCCCAGATTTTGCCTCAAGCAGTGGTTTCAGTCCCTCTCGGCAATGCACCTGGAGAGTTTCCAGTACTCTACCAGTCTCTGCTACAGGAGGGAGTCAAGCAGAGGCATAACCATTCCATTCCTAACTTAAGCAGCGGTTGTTTCTACTCCAGTCCTTACTTAGAACAAGTGACTGACGCTTCACAAATGACATTAACAAAAAATAAAACCAAACACAAGCCTCTGCAGGACACCATAATGATCTGGCCTGGAAAATGAGAGTCATCCTTCACTAATTGGGCTATGGATTCTGCATAATCGATCGATGGTATTTACTGAGCGCTCACTGTGTATGTGCAGAGCACTGTACTAAGTGGTTGGGAGAGTACAACAGAGTTGGTGCATACATTCCCTGCCTAGTCATTAAAATAAATTATGGTTAAATACTTAAGTGCTGTTTGGCTGAGGATGGAGTGAATATCGAGTGCCTAAAACATACAGTGCACAGATGATGCAGAAGGAGTTGGTAGGGGAAGCCCTCTTGGAGAAGGTGTGTAAGGTTTTGGAGGTGAAGAGAGTGGTGGGCTGTCACATATGGAGGGGAGGTTGCGGACAAGGGGTCGGCAGTGAACTAGATGAGATTGAGGTACAGCGAGTAGGTTGGTGTTAGCAGACCAAAGTGAGCTGGCTGGGTTGTCGTAGGAAATCGGCAAGGTAAGGTAGGAGGGGGAGAGCTGATTGAGTGATTGAAAGCTGATGAGGAGGAGTTTCCACTGATGCGCGATTCGACACAGTTCCCCTGACCCACCCCTTGCAGGGCCAGAGGACATCACCTCTTTGAGGGCTGCAGAGAGGGAGAAAACTCTGACTTTCTGGATTCTCCCATATGCTCATCTCAAACTAGGTTTATGATCGATCCAACTGTAGAATCACTTCATGACCGTCTATGACGAGGAGTCCTTCGTGCCTCATAGAGAAAGAGAGAGAGAGACTCGCCGGGGGGGGTGTCGCTGTCATGCCTCCTCCAATCCCCACCCTCCTAAAAGTCATGTACCCCTGGTACCGGAATCATTTGTATTGAGGGAGTGACTCCCAGAGAGATCCCGCTGCCACCTCCATATATTGTCTGCCTCCCCTTCCGACTGGAAGCTCGATGTGGGCAGGGAGTGTCTCTGTTTACTGTTCTACTGCACTCTCGCAAGTGCTTAGTACAGTGCTCTGCACACAGTAAGCATTCAGTGAACACAATTGACTGACACTCAATAGGCTTGTGTTCCCACTTGTGTTCTTAACGCAGCCCACCTCTCCCTCTAATAGGGCATGAAATAAGGCTCATTTTTAAAGGAAAACTGGATCCCCATCCCCAAATAAATGGAAAAACAGCCCATTTGAAGGAACAGATCTCAGGTACTTGCCTTCAAAACATTCTTCTCTGAGTGGGGAGTTGAATGCTGATAAAAGTGAATAAGAGAAGCAAAATGTCTTTTGCTCCAGTGCTACGGAATCTCTCATATTAAGTACTCTGCTCATGAATATTTTACTTATGAATATATATACACAAAACAAGTGATCTACATAAGAATGTATATATAGATGACAGTGTGCCTTGTTCTTTTGTGCAAAGTAGACTTCTATCACATTTGTTAACGTAAAAATGCCCGGGCTAGCCAGTAGAGTAATTTGTAATGAAGAGTGCATCTCTCAACATCAAAAAATGCACTAACAATGCTTGCTGGTATGTTATAATTCTCTTTTAAGTATATAATAAGTTATATACAAGGTATTCATTTGTATATTTCCCTTCGTCTCTCTTTTTGCTAACAATGAAGTTAATGCTCGATAAAGGTGCAGGACTGATGAATCAATTCTACAGACTTATTCAGGTCCCGTATTTATTCGGGTTCTAGGGAAACCAAGAATTCTCTATATTTCCCCACTGATATGCCATCTCTTTGTTCAGAAGACACGACTTGCAAATAAAAACCCGTGGCTTAGAGGTGTTTAAATTCCTATCCAGTTGAGAACACAGGCCAGGACTTCCAATTAGGGGACCCATTGTAAGAGAATATCAAAGGGTAACTTGGACATCTCCGATCATACCACAGGTCAACTCTGCTGTTGAGGCTCTGCTGTTATTAGCACCACCTTAAAACCCAAAACAGAGAGAGATATACGGAGCATGGCCTACTGGATAGATCTTAGGCCTGGGAGTCAGGAGGATCTGGGTTCTAATCCTGCCTCTGCCACTTGTCTGCTGTGTGACCTTGGGCAAGTCACTTCACTTCTCTGTGCCTCAGTTTGCTCATCTGTAAAATGGAGATTAAGACTGTGAGCCCCATTTGAGACAGGGACTTTGTCTGACCCGATTAGCTTGTACCTATCCCAGTGCCTAAAGCATAGTAAGTGCTTCGCAAGTAACCATAATTATTAGTAGTAGGGGCTCTTTGTCGATATTACTGAACCTGCAAATCCATCTTTGAGAAGCAGCGTGGCTTAAAGGAAAGAGCAGGGCTTGAGAGTCAGAGGTCATGAGTTCTAATCCAGCTCGGTGCTTGTCAGCTATGGGACCTTGGACAAGTCACTTAACTTCTCTGTGCCTCAGTTACCTCATCTGTAAAATGGGGATGAAGACTATGAGCCCCATGTGGAACAACCTGATTACTATGTATCTACCCAGTGCTTAGAACAGTGCTTGGCACATAGTAAGCGCTTAATAAATACCCCCCCAAAAAAAATCTTTAAAGTTTGTGAGGGTCTGGGATTGAACTATTACAGCAGGGTCTCAGAACTGTATGCTCTGCGTGTTAATGAAAGAAGCAAAAGCACTGTGAGGAAAGCAAAGTGCTTTAGCTTAATACAGTGCTTTGCACACACTAAGGACCAGGCAAGACAAAAGAAAAGGAATATAAAGAGATCCTGTTTACACAGCTTCGGCCCTTCTCCCTGCTAATCCTCGGTATGGGTCCTAACCTAACAAAGGAGCCACATTTACTGCCTAGAAAGTTGTGAGCATAAATTGCAAGCCCAATATAAATGAGGGTAACTGAGATCCGGTCAGAAGACAAGACTATTCGACAGCCCTGAGCTGGGATTTAGTCTCGGATGAAAAGGGGGCCCCTGGCTGCTGAGGATCATGATATCACGATGAAAGAAATCTAAAATGGCAGAACAGAAGCATCTGAGACAGAACTGAGAGCGGTACCATTAGCACAGAGGCTCGGTCCAGGTTACAACCAGGCCAGAGATAGGCCTATACTGCATGTACACACCTAATCTACCCCCGGTTCAACCAAGTGCTACAGGTGAGTAAACCTAACCCTCCCACCTACTCCTGGCATGACATATCAAAGAATGACATCTCATTAAGAGGAATCACTGTCCAAAGACCTTCTCAACAATCCAATGTATTATTGCAAGTTGCAAAAACAAAGTACTGATGGCTTTTAATAATAATAATAATGTTGGTATTCTTAAGCGCTACTATGTGCCGAGCACTGTCTAAGCGCTGGGGTAGACACAGGGGAGTCAGGTTGTCCCACGTGGGGCTCACAGTCTTAATCCCCATTTTAATAATATAATAATGTTGGTATTTGTTAAGCGCTTACTATGTGCGAGCACTGTCTAAGCGCTGGGTAGACACAGGGGAATCAGTCGTCCCACGTGGGCTCATAGTCTTAATCCCCATTTACAGATGAGGGAACTGAGGCACCGAGAAGTTAAGTGACTTGCCAAAGTCACACAGCTGACAAAATGGCAGAGCCGGGGTTCGAACCCAGGACCTCTGACTCCAAAGCCCCGGCTCTTTCCAGTGAGCCACGCCGCTTCTCTATTTTACAGATGAGGTAACTGAGGCACCGAGAAGTGAAGTGACTTGCCCACAGTCACACAGCTGACAGTGCCGAGCCAGATTCGAACCCATGACCTCTGACTCCAAAGGCCCGTGCTCTTTCCACTTGAGCCACACTGCTTCCCTATCCCTAATTTGTTCAGTATACATTCTTAAGGAAGTTTCGCCTACCTTGACCAATCTTCTTGGATGGTCTTTGTAGCTTCTCCAGCTTCATAAGGTCCTCCTGATCATCACAGACCCAGCTGTCCATGTTCCTAGTGATTGAATCTCCCTCCACCACCACCTGCTTCTGCTTTACCTGAAGCCTCCCCGCCAGTCTCTCGGCAGTGGTGAAGGCTTGCCATTAGTTACACCATCAAAACCAAAGGAGACTGGTTTGAATCTGATCCTAGCTTGGGCCATTAAAATATGATTTTGTGTGGAATATGAAACCTCCTCTTTAATACTTCCCAAGCACTTAGTACTGTGTGTTATATTCAGTGGGTGCTCAATAAATACTATTTCCAATACTACTACTACTATAGGGTGGCTTTCCCTTACCAGGTAAAAATAATGGGTATTGAAAAGTGTTTGCATCTATTTCAAGAAAAGTAGATTAATTCATATATCTACAGTGACTTCTCACACACACACACACACACGTGTGTGTGAAGTCATCTGTAGAATATTATTGAAGTAAGGATTCCAACGGAGGAGTTCAAAGGGCACAGAGGTGTTCATAAGGAATTACCTAGCCACAAATGCTATGTGACTTCAGGCAAGGTCACTTCACTCTCGTGCCTCACTTACCTCATCTGTAAAATGGGGATGTAGACTGAGCCCCACATGAGCTGTAGTCACTCCAGCACTTAATACAGGCCTGGCACATAGTAAGTGCTTAACAAATACCAGAGTTATATTATTACCAGGTTTCATCCAATTTCAAAAACAACAGCAAAACGAGCTTCCACTGTCTCCAGCTTCCTGCAAGGTTGCTCATTAAGTTAATGTTGTGTGTGATGCTCGAGAATGTGGCTTCACTATGATTTTGGCTAGAATGTTATTAGGGTTGTGGAGTGCCCAGTCCTTGAGCTATTAATATACATGTATGAATTACTTGTGCATGTACATAGAGATATGTCATAGTAAAATGCCAAGTGCAAAAGTTGTTGTTTCCAACACCACAGCTCACCATAAACAAGTTCACATTGTCAGACAATATTCCCTAATTTCCTAACAAAGTTCTAGCCAAAAATGTGGTAGTGAGAACTTGCCCTTATGCAGAACTGAGTGTAAAAGAGATCCGCTTGGGTATTTTATTCACTTGGCTGGAGTCAGAGACTAGGGCATGATAATTTCTCAAGGGTCCCTCCAAATGGCAGAATTCTGTGATTCTACTTTAACCTGTAAATAGGCAGGAAAATTATGATCTCTCTGCAAAATATATAATTTGTGGCTGCGCAAATTATTCTACCTAAAAACACTATCAAAATGAGATTTCCCATAGAAAGTATAAATCGGCCAATACGTATGCTTCTACCAGGAGGGCTACTGTAGAATACAAATATTTTAAACCAGGTACGTCAAAGTTCTAAGGAGTTGTGATACAAAAAGTCAAAAAGGAACCTTAAATCCCATTTAACTTTGAGATTACCACTCTGTTTAACCTTGAGAGCCTTTGCATTTTCTCATCCCTTTGTTTGCTTTCAGGAATTTACTTCTATTTTTAACGTTAAGTCCTTTTATATCTCCTGCTCATCTTTTGCAATCCATAAAGCACGAGCATCAATTGGTTTCTGCAGTTTCTCCACTCAAAAACTCCTGTTATAAAGATAGGTAATGGGTTTGGTTGAAAATGTTGGCAAGATAGAAGTATAACTAGGTGATGTGCATTTTATCCATTCGATTATTAAACTGGAACTCAAGGAGTACTTTGTTGAAATATAAAAAGAGGCTTCACCTGCGGTTGTTCAAATACTGGTCATATCTGGTGCACCAGCCTCAAGGTGACAGGTTTTGTCTCCCGCAGTACATTAATTTCAACTTCAGTTCTTTACAAAGTAAGCAATATGGATTGAATTATAATTACCATCAATTTTTTCCCCTCAAAGAACATCAGGACTAGCCACACGATATGCATTCAGAGCTACGTCTAGGATTGGTAACAATATAGATCACCCTTTCCCGAACATCTATTATATGGTCGATAGTTGATCTCCATATGTTAGCAGGACAATAATTAGAATCCCTGAAACTCATTGCTAATGTAAGAAGCAAACGAAGGGAATGTATTAAAACTAGTTGGAGGCAGAACTCTTCCTAAGACATTAAGATCAGAACAAAATGAAGGTTTTTCCTGAAACCTTAAAACCCATGAGTTTTATATCTTTCTAGTGCAATTCATCTTATTCTGCTCTCATTTTCTCCAAACAAAGAATGAGAAATGCCTTCTTCCCTCAGCTGATTATAAAAACTTTTATATTGTCCCAAAGTTAATATGGATTGTCAATATTTCTGTTTTGTATTTTTCCTTTTCAAATATTTACATTTACCAAAATATCCATCTCAATAGCAGAGGTTTCTAGACTGTATATTCATATCCACTCTAAATTACCTGATATGAAATAAAAATAACCATAGTCTATTCCAATTCTACCCCCCACTGAAGGCCCATTATAAAATTGGATGTCAAATCAAGCTCCCATTATAACAAGCTTACTGTTGTTTCTCAACTCACTGGCTTCATTCCTCCAAGCCCACCTTCTAGTTTCACATCTCTCTTGCCTCTCCCAGTTCCAGCCCTTTGCTCACGCTGTTCCCCCAGGCTTGGGACCCTGTCCTCCCACCCAACCCCATCCAAATCCTTGCTAATATCCTACCACTGCCAAACAGCTTTCCCCAAAAATTTGCTAGCACCCTTAGCCATATCATTTCAGCTAACCCTGGCACTTATGAACTTATTTATATTCTCCTTAGGACATATATAACTACTCTAGTTGTAAATATTTTTGTCACTTCCCTAATAGAATAAAAGGTCCCTGGGCAGAGAATGCATCACTTCACTTTCTGTACTTTCTGAGCACCTAGTACAGCACACCAAGTGGGTACTCAATAGATATTACTTCCCTCATATGGGAGGGAGACTCAAAATTCCAACTTCTTACCAGAGACAAGTGTATTTCTAATCATAAAGGCCTAAGAAAATATGTAGATTGAATTTATAAATCTATTACAATAGGGGAAAGATGGGCTCCATGACTATTAAAGTGTTTTATGCTTTTAAATGCTTTAAAGCATAGGAGCAACATCTCTGAATGCAGAGGGAAGACACATTTTCAAGTGATGCTGATAGACTGGGGATTAGTTTCTCCCCTCCATCCTATTTTCCACCCACAGATTCAGGGTCACTGAAATGGAAGGAGAGATTAGTTATAATTTTTTTCTCATAGTGTCCTTCTGGCTACAGATTACAGTCCAGCCACCAAAGTTGTTCTGGTTAATGCCAACGTTGGGAATCTGGGGAGGTCATAGGTCAGCCTAAAAAAGCTTGGAAAAAACTTGCTCTAGGCTGAAGAAGCAGGATGGCCTAGAGGAAAAGCACTGGCCTGGAGCCAGAGGATCTGACTTCTAATACTAGTTCTGCCACTTGCTGTGTGACCTTGGGCAAATCACTCAAACTTTTGCTGTGCCTCAGTTCCCTCATCTGCAAAATGGGGATTCGATCCCTGTTCTTTCTCCTACTTTGGACTGAGTCTCATGCAGAATCTGATTAACTTCATCTACACCAGCACTTAGACAGTGCTTGGCATATTGTAAGTGTTTAAAAACCACTATTTACCACCCTGGGGAAGCTGAACTTCATTCAATTTATTTATTGAACATTTACTGTACAATATAACAATTAAAGAGGTTACAGCTCCCAATTTAAGGAACTACCTCAATCCAGCTTTCAATCACATGTCTCTCATCTCAGCCAGTGGGAAATCAATGGGTCTGCTCAGAGCCATGGGTCATCCATTCCAAGTATTCCATCTCTGACAGTGGAAACAGGATGCTTAGGAGCAACTAATAGTTGCCTGCTGACATTCACTCCAATGGGGAAAGATGGATTAACACCCTTAACTTTTCCTCTCTCTACTTCTAACTTTCCTTCTATAAGCCATTATGGCTCAAATTGGTCCACAGACAGCACTGCTCTGGGAATCAGGAAACCTGGGTTCTAGGCCCTGTTTCAGTAAAACTGGCTAACGTGAGTGAAGACCGCACATGCACTTCTAAGGGCTGCCTGAGCCACTAAGCCTAGGCTCAGTTCCTCTGCCCGAGGGTCCCAGGACAAGATTCACCCCATCATTCCCTGATGGAACAATAATCCATCATGGATTTCTTGTCCATGTATTTATCCAACCCCCCTCTTTAATCTGAGATTTTCAGCTGCAGTTTCTGTGGTAAACAAACAAATCCACTGCTTCCCACCTACTGTGTGAAGTACTGATACCATTAGTTGGTAATGAAATATATCTTTATGTTACTCTGCCTTTTATTTGCATAATAATAATAATGATAGTTAAGTGTTCACTATATACCAAGCCCTGTTCTAACCCCGGAGTAGATCCAAATTAAGCAGATGGACACAGTCCTTCATTCATTCAATCATATTTATTGAGCACTTACTGTGTGCAGAGCACTGTACTAAGCACTTATAACAATGATGGATTTGTTAAGCGCTTACTATGTGCCAAGCACTGTTCTAAACACTGAGGGTAGATACAAGCAATCAGGTTGTCCACGTGGGGCTCACAGTCTTCATCCCTATTTTACAAATGAGGTAACTGAAGGACAGAGAAGTTAAGTGACTTGCCCAGAGTCACACAGCTGACAAGTGACAGAACTGGGATAGAACCCGTGACCTCTGGACTTCCAAGCCTGGGCTCTTTCCACTAAAATCCACATTTTATAGATGAGGTAACTGAGGCCCATAGAAGTTAAGTGATTTGCCCAAGGTCACACATCAGACATGTGGCAGAGCCAGGATTAGATTAGAACCCAGGTCCTTCTGACTCCCATGCCCGTGATCTATCTGTTAAGCCACACTGCTTCATAATGGTATATTAAACGCTTACTATGTGTCAAGCACTGTTCTAAAAGATGGGATAGATACAAGCTAATCAGGTCGGACACAGTCCCTGTTCCAAATAGGGCTCACAACCTTAATCCCCATTTTACAGATTTGGGAACTGAGGCACAGGGAAGTGAAGTGACTGGCCCAAGGTCTCACAGATCCTCAAGTGGAGGATCTGGATTAGAACCCAGGTCCTTCTGACTCCCAGGCCCATGCTCTATCCCCTACGCCTTGCGTACTTTTCCTCTGACTCCCTTCCTTGTCGACTACCAACTAGTCCAGACTTTCTGAATCCCCCGTGCCCCACCTTCTCCTCCTCCTCATCAGTAGTATTTACTGAGAGCTTATGTACTGCATTAAATGCTTGAGAGAGAACAACAGAAGAGAATCGAGATAGATGTTCCTTCCTTTCAAGTTGTTTACAATTTAAAGGGGAGATGGGGAGATAGGCAGACTATTTACATATAGTGGGAGCAGAAAAGACAAGCATAGAATAGCAGTGCTATTACATCAAGATGAATTTGCTGCATAAATAACTGAACATGCATACGTACACAAGTGCTGTGGATGAGAATCAAATGCATAAATGCTAATGAGGATTCGGGTGGAAACTACGGGCGTCATGAATTAATCAGGGGAGCAGGATGAAAAGCATAGATGAAAAAATGGTAACAGCAAAGGCATGGAGACAATGAATGAACCAGTGATAAAATGAATGGAATGACCAATATTCTCTCTGACCATTCCTTTGAAGTTTCCTCATTGGCTTTCCATCCTTCTTCCATAGGTGCCAACTTTTCGTTTTCAGTGAGGAGGCGAGTATACAGAAAAAGCAAATGAAATGAGGCTTAAGAGTAGTAGTCATCATCATCCTCATCACTTCCTGGACACAGCAGCCTCCTTACCGGGCTCTCTGACTCAAATTGCTCCCTTATTTGATCTACCATTTATATAGGTGTAGGTTCCAGCCAATTGAAATTCATTCATTCAATCGTATTTATTGAGTGCTTACTGTGTGCAGAGCACTGTACTAAACACTTGGAATGTACAATTCGGCAACAGAAATGCATCATTTCATCAAAAACTCACAATGGCTACCCATTTCTTCTTGCATAGAACAAAAAAGCCTGACTGTTGGCTTCAGGATTCTCACCTAAACTTCCCCTCTTACATATTTACACTTTTCTCCCACTAAACTCCCCCCACCACCTCCCACAACCACAATCATACACTTTGTTTCTCTCTCTAGTCTTCCATAACTTAATTCACTCATTACTTTTGTACTTCCGACCCATTGCTCACCCATTTTTCCCCTGCAACTCCCCTCTCCACTCAGATTTGCCAACCCATCTCTCTCCTCACCTTTAGACTTTCCTAAAAAAAAATCACCTTCCCCAGGAAAATTCCCAACTAATCCTCCAACAACTGTCTTCGCACCCATCTGTATATCCATTTATGTATCTATACATTTCATTCTTTGAGTTTTACTTGTAGTTTTGGCAATTTGTGTGTGTTTATGTGCTTCATTCAATTGCCAACTCCTCAAGGGTAGGGACTGTGCCTTTTACATCTATCTCGTATTCCTGAGCACCTCATACGGGGTTTTGCCAAACTGGGAGGTCAGTAAATGCTGCTGCTGAGGATGAATGGTTACCCCCTCACGATGTTGTGGGATTTGGTGAACAACTCTATATTAACCTGGCCACATTTTTAATGATCTTTGTAGACTTCAATCAAGTCCCCGCTCAGCCTTCATCTTTTTAGGCTGAACAATCCTAATCTTGCAATCTATCATTTATAGTTTTCTCCACTCCCAGGACACCTCGGGTGCCCGCTATACAATTTAGGAAGCTCTATGATGTCCTTCCTAAGTAGCAGCAACAGAACTGCATGTAACATTGCAGGTGTGAAAAGAGAATATGAGAACGGAGCCCAAAACTGATCACATCCAAATACGAGAATTCCCGATGGAACTTTAATGGTATATGTTTACTGCTTACTATGTGCCAGGCTCTGTACAGAGCACTGGGGTAGATACAAATTAATCAGGTTGGAAATGGTCCATATCCCAACAAGGGACTCACAGTCTTAATCCCCGTTTTTCAGATGAGGCCACTGAGGCACAGACAAGTTAAGTGACTTGCTCAAGGTCACACAGCAGATGGCCAGTGGGGCTGGGATTAGAACCCAGGTCCTCCTTTTGACTCCCAGGCCCGTGCTTCAACCACTAGCCCACACTACTTCAGTGCCACCTCAGATAGATGACATGATCTAAATTGATAGAGTTTTAAGAACACTATATCCAGAGTCCTGCATGCAGTTGCAGGCTTCGACTAATGGAGATGTTAACGTCAGCTCCCGAAGGACACGGTTACAGTCTGGTCCCCAAATCAAACCGCCACTCGAACCGAAAAGTTATCAATAGTATACCTACTGCCAGGATTTGGAATCTTGTAGGTGATTCCTAAAGCACAAGCATAGCTCATTATTTACAGCTTTGCTCGACGGCACATGGGAGAATGAACAGCAAAGCTGTCCAAGTGAGCGATACTTTGATGCCAATAAACTGCATTGCAGGATCTCACCACTTGTGATCCTGTCTGGCCATTGGAGTCCAAGTAATTGATACTGATAAAAATGTTCCAAAGCCATGGTAGGTGTTGGTCTCGCAGCCATATAAAAATTATAGACTTTCAGTTTAGTCTGGAACATAATGCCACAAGGGTGTCACATTCTGTCAGCTTCTGCAACTGTCTCAGGAACTTCTAAAAATAATGAATAGTATAGAACACTGCCAGATTGGACATTCCTTCTGGACATGAAGTTGAAATGAAAAGTACCTCTCTACCCAGGGAGGTAAAATATCTGAATATTTTATAACTTAAGTTTCCCAACTGCAAAGAAAAAAAAAAATCTCTTTACAAGCCTGCGTTTTGAGCCACTGTGTTTGTGTAATGGGGGCAGGGAAGGGAGTAACTCTTTCTGCCACAAACTTCCCCTATCATAATTCAGTGACTTCCTCAACATTGCTTTGTCTGTTGTTTCATTTTAAGCATCCTTCCTTCAGCTGCTGAAGCAGAGAGGCCTAGTGGCTAAAGCATGGGTGTCAGAAGGACCTGGGCTCTAATCCCAGTTCTGCCATTTGTCTGCTGTGTGAACTTGGCCAAGTCATTTCACTTCTCTGTACCTCAGTAACCTCATCTGTAAAATGGGCATTAAGACTGTGAGCCCCATGTGGGACAGGGACTGTGTCCAACCTGATTACCTTGTGCATACCCCAGTGTTGAGTACAGTGCCTGGCACATAGTAAGCATTAACACACACCATAAAAAAATACTCACTTTGCTTGCCCCCAGAGATAATGCCCCAAGCCTATTTCCTCTCAAAATTTCACTTTAAGACCTTTGAGATTATCCTTAGAATGCATTTTTGAAAATATTTTAAAGGGGAAAAAAAATTTGACCTTTTTTAAACCACCCAGATAGGAGAAAAAAAAATCATCAGTGGTCTAATTTAACCCTTCAAATATGTTTAAAGATTAGTTTGCAGATTGAAACCATTAATTAATTCGTCCGCTCAACTGTATATATTTTCGTTACCCTATTTATTTTGTTAATGAATTGTACATCGCCTTGATTCTATTTAGTTGCCATTGTTTTTACGAGATGTTCTACCCCTTGACGCTGTTTATTGCCATTGTTCTTGTCTGTCCGTCTCCCCCGATTAGACCGTAAGCCCGTCAAACGGCAGGGACTGTCTCTATCTGTTTCCGACTTGTTCATTCCAAGTGCTTAGTACAGTGCTCTGCACATAGTAAGCGCTCAATAAATACTATTGAATGAATGAATTAATTTCTAGCTGGAAAAAAAATGCCACAGATCTTTATTAATAATCTTTGTTTAAAAACATGCAGCAGACAATAGTTTTGGATCTAATTTCTGAACACTAGAAGGAATTCTACTATTAGCATAATGTGTAGATCATGAATTTCCCTTTGGGTCTTGTTACCTATGCCAACTAAACGTGAAGATGTTGAAACAGCAGAGATGGTAATTTGAGGGGGGGAAAATAGGTAGGAAAAACATTATATTGGTATTACACACACTTTTGCCCTTCTTCAGAAGCTTAAAACGACTGAAAATTCTGAGGAAAACCTAGCCAACAAATAGTCCCCAAGACATTTCTTCAAAACCTGCCTCATCTTCAGTGGATACCTGAGGAGAAACTAGTTAACAGCTTGACAGATTTGAGACAGGGAAAGCATCTTTCTTTGGCAGTTCTTTAAATTGCTATGAGGGGAGGGCGAATCAGTGAATCAGAGGTCAGAACAAAGGAAAAAGGCTCCTGCTGACTCCATGCTAAAAAAGGACTTGTATGTGCTGAAGAACCTTAAAGTAAATGATTACTCTTTTAAATTGGGTCCCCAAACCCACCTTCTCATGAGCACTCATTCATCTAAAAAGAGAGCTTTATTTTGAGAGCTTGTTGGCTAGTACCTTGTGTGCCATGTTGCAAATCAAAGACAGAGGGCTGGACCAACCAAATAAACCTCAGAAACTCTTCAGATAGAGAGGATCAAATCACTGGGGATACCACAAGACCCTAATAAAATGTGCTCCCAGAGATCAGAGTAGTTTGATATATGGATCAGGTGCTGCAAATATTCAACACTACCACCACTACGGATCCCACGTTGGCCTTTTCAGCCACACGTCAACAGGTGAACTTCATGGACACAAATATGAAAGATGACTATGGAGACACGCACACACGTGCACACACAGAGTGATCACCTGTCTTTGCTTTCCATTCTGCCCCTTGCTATCACAGACTTCCCACAGAAAGACTTTTCTCTAAAAGAGCCATCCCCTAGCCAAGTGGTGAGAAAAGCAATGTGCTAAGCCAAGTGGAGCGGTAAATCCAAAAACATCATTTTCATCAGTATAATCATGAAACAGCTTTGGGATGAACAATTACCAATTCTGGGTTTTAAATTTGCGGAACTCAAATACCGGGCTGCCCAACCACTTAGGGACTCCCCACATCACTAGGAAAATGTTTATATTTTACCCCATTATCTAAAATAATCCTTCCCCAGGGCCTACATCTCTTGCTACTGCTGAGACCATTGTGGGAGGTGTTAGTGATGCAGTCACCTAGAGCAAGAATCTGGGGTCAAATTTTAGCTCAAATAAATGTCTTTTAGTTCACCTTTTATAGTTTATAGAGAAAGCAACTTCTCATCAGTGGTATTTATTGAACGCTTTCTGCATGCAGAGCACTGTACTAAGCATTTGAGAGTACAACACAGATGATAGGCACACTTCCTGCACGAGCTTTCCAATCTGCTCATGATGCTGGCTAGTGATTTATGGTCTGAAGTGAGTTTTTAAAAGGGATTTTCATGACTTCCCAGTTCACCTTCAAATGAACATGATTATCAATTTAGAAAAATTAAAGAGGTAAATTTATGAGCATACTTAAAGCCACACTTCCATTCTCCTATGAGCTAATTGCTTCACTCCTGCTGTCTTTTAGGCTTGCAGGCAGAAGAGTCAACCTCTGAAACTGTAGAAAACACCCCCTTCTTTAGGGGATTGAGCCTAAATCTAAAAGGTCAGCTCTTACTCCAACCGTCACTGCTTCTGTCAGCAAGTCTTCTAAAGACCCTGAGGCAGCAGATCATAAGTTCCATCTAGAAGCCCAGACAGTTAGGAAAAGCTGGCGGCCTTCCAATTCTTTTCATCATAGAATTCACTGAGCTTATTTCAAATAATATTTTGGTAAATTGCTCCATAACAAATTTGCAGTGGGCATGCATGACGAAGGAGGGTTCAAGAAGTTGGTATTAGCAGGTTTCGTGGAAGAGGTGTGAGGTCCCTAAATGTTTGCATTCATCATAATGTGCATTATATATTTTCCACCATCTGGGTAGTATTCTAGCAAACAAAATATCAGTGACCAGGAAGAAATTATCTACACAAAAGGGAATAGTATTGAGGAGGTTGTCTTAAGTCATAAGGAAAGAGAGGAGATTTTTTAGGACTAAGAGAAAATTTCATAAATGCAGATCTTTTCTGGAAAATATTGGCTTTTTGAAGGCAGCAGAGCTAAATAAGTTTCTTACAACACTAAACTGCTTAAGTGCTGTGGCATAATTCTTTGCACATTCAATAATAAATTAGAAAAGAAGTGACTGAAGCACAGCAGTGAAAATTAATACAACTGTGCTCTGTATCACGTCTCAGACTAATTTTCTCCTCCTAAAGGAAGTTTGGGGAAATCAGGGACACTCTAGCATTTTCAATGCTGCTCAGTGAATGAAGGTTCATGTTGAGCAAATAGCCCTGAACTGTCCTCGAATCACTCTGGCAATCGGGGACACTGTGTTGGAGTTGGTCGGATAGACAATACGCCTCTCAGTCTCTCTCCCTTTCTGTTTTACTTTCTTCGGTCTATTGTCCTCTGCCACCTTTCTCCTCTGACCCTCTGCTCCTGCTGCTTTGCGCACGTATGGTTGTGTCTGAGTGTGCTTCTGTACCTCTGAGGGACTGGAGTGGGTCTGTGTAGTCCTGTGTGTGTATACGTGTGTGTGGGAGGGGTAGAAGGAAGGAAAAGGAGTGAAAGGAAGGAGGAAGAGGAGGAGGAAAAGAAAAACAGGGAATGTGTATCAAGAGGTCTTGCAAAGGCAGGTTTTTCTGCCACCTAATGGTAGAGCTCTGTCCCCACTGAAATGCCTGTTTTGATCTGACTTTGAGGCACATTATTCGATCTACATGCGATCCTCTTACTACAGCTCCTGGATAAGAGAATTGGGGAAAACCAGAACTAAAATAAATCTAGTGCAGGAAGAATACCCCCCAAACACACACACACAAATGAAGTGAGACTAGGTAGGAGAGACCCTTTAGAAGGGGGCAAGGGTCACAATCAGAGGCTCTACTGGCTGGGAAGTGCCAAAACACTGATGGGTAAGAGACCCTGTTAGGATTCAGTCCTTCTGTTCGCCCCTCTAAGGAGGACTGCTATAGATAATTAATACTCGCGCTTCTATAAAGAGAGTTGCTGCATCTGTGGCGCTACACCAGAACCATCTGGGGAGAGTTCTCAAATGAACCACCCCAAAACCATCGCTGCCTACAGACACCAGCAATGAGATCTCTGTCAAGTACCTGAGGACTGTTGCTAGTGGCTCGGGCCATCTGTAGCCACAGGGTGGCCTTGCTCTCAGAGCCACAGTCTAACTCTTAGAGGGACCTGGAGAGTAATTTTTTTAATGGTATTTGTTAAGGACTTACCTTGTATCTGGCCTTGTATTAAAGTTCTGGGGTAGGTCCAAGCTAATCAGATTGGACACAATCCATGTCCCACATGGGGCTCACAGTCTTAAATGCACATTTTACATGAGGAAACCGAGGCAAAGAGAAGTGAAATGACTTGCCCAAGTTCCCACAGAAGACAAGTGATGGAACCAGGATTTGAACCCAGCTCCTGGGACGCCCAGGCTCCTTCCACTAGGCCATGCTGCCCCTGTTTTGTTTGAGCACTCAGGTTCCTGTGTTCATGTGGAGATGATGTATGCAATAATTTGGGATGGATAAAAGGGAAACAGCCTGAGGATGGTGGTGGAACTGGGTTAGGCCCCACTTCCAGATCTTGGGACCCAATATTCCTGCCTTCCCTACCAGCTGGTCACTCTCCTCGACCTTTCCCTTTCCTGTCACAATAGTCATGGGCACAAAGCCCTTTTGTTGATGCCCCTCACCCCCTCCCACTGTCAGTTTCCCATGGTCTTTCTGCCATCAGCTCTGGGGAGAAGAGAGGTCTTGAAGGTGCTACTCAAAGGCAGAAAGCCCCAAAGATATCCATCCACTACACAAGGCAGTCTCTACATAGTTCTGGGTTTAGGATTGGGTTTACCCTATGCAGATTTGGTGGAAAAAAAAAAGATCTGTGCTATGGGCTCTTAAAAGTGGCTTGCAAAAAATGTTAGTTTTCTATAAGCACTGTGAGGTTAAAAGTATCTCTGATGAACCTGTTTTGCATGAATGAGGCAGCCAGTCTTGAGGGCACCACAAAGTCCTCATTTTAAATATTCTCTGTTTCACTGGGGTCAATATTTTAAATCTATTTTTTCAAGCAATTGGGAAGTATAATGTAATGAAAAGCATTCTCACATCAACCTGACAGATGCAATATATTTCTAATACTGGTTCCATTGAACTAGCTTCATATCTACAACAAAAGAAACTTGACTAAGCCATATCAAGACCTAAAGGGTAAAGTGATCATTTTCTGTACTAAAATACAGCTTTTAAGTCACTTACCTACACCTGCTCCCCTCATAGAAGCCCACAATTATATTTCAGAGAGGGGAAAAAAAATGTTGGCAATCTCACAGGCCTCTCATAACAGGAGCATCATTGGTTTATCTACACAAAAGAATGAGCTGACAGTTTTCCACCCCTCCTCTTGGAACAAAGGTGGAGGATTTTTTCCCCCCCCACACCTTTCCCCTCTAAGGGCATCTGCTTCTCTGCTAAGGCTGAACACTACAGATTTTTTGGTTTTGGCCCAGCTTCTGTGCCAGATTTTCACCACCTCTGCTCAGCATTTTACATGAGATCACCTCCTATCTGTCACCGAGACTCAGAGCGCTCTGCACCTGGATGTCATGACTCATCATGGCAGGAGCTGGTGTTAAACTGACAGTAGAACAAGGAAAACTAACTGGGAGAAACAGATGTGGCCAGATGAAAGGCAAGAGGGATATGAAGAAAAAAGGTGGGAGAAGAGAGCAGTCAAGAGTTTGCCTCCACCTCTCATTTTCCCAGAATTACATTCTTTGCCTGACAGCTGTTCTCCATCTTCTTTCATTCTGTATTCAGAGGATCACTGTTACTTCAGTCAGAACTCAAGGGGGAAAATTAAGATGCTTGAGGGGTCATTCATCCTCTACAAAAAGGAACAGAGAACAATGTTTATCCCTCCTCCCCATCCCCAAGAGAGGCCCTGCAAATGATGATTTTTATGACAAAGGAATTTTCATCATTTTTTCTTGTTTAAATATAAAATGATTGCTGAAAATCGAAACAGGCTACCAAGGGGTTCTCCTTCCCTGGATATATATTTTAAAGGGGGAGAGGAGTTGGCAGACTTGATGCCCTCTGCAGACCCTTCAAGCCCTGTGCTTCAAAAGAAATTAGTTCATTGCTCACTTTCACAAAAGTGTTCTTTACTCATTCCAGGATTAGCTTCCAAAATCCCCCAATTCCCATTCTAGTGTGGAGGCCATTTTGTCACACTGAGAATCCAGTCAAAGACATTTCGTTCACCCCCTGCGTTACAGTTTGACATCCAAAATCCATTGACTGGAGGGGAAATCCTAAATGGCCTGAAGGCCCAAATCTTCCCCTCGGCTATTTATGCACAATTCCACTTGGCCCAATTAGAACTGGCTTCTAGTAAAATTGTGGAATACTGCTTAGCAAGGTTTGGGGCATCCAGTGGGTGTTTAATAACTATTTTTGGTTGAGTAATTGGGTCCACGATAGGGATTTCAGGGACTGAAGAGTATACTATACCTGAAAAATTCCTGGGCCCCCAAAATATCTTGAAATGCATCCATTTCTAAAGGCACTGGAACCAGAAACTTGAGGTGTGTAAAAACCAAGGCCAAAGAACTCAGTAAAGCCAGTCCAAAATCCTCTGTTGGAAGGATTTCTAGCATCAAATCCATAAATTGATCCCCTTTCACCTCTAGACAGTTCACCATACGTTTCTCTGGCCTCCTACCTCTCCCTCTTACCAAAAATAAAAGTGCCCTGCAAGCAAACAAAACTGAGTCTGAAATCCTAAGAGGTCTCATCCAACTGCTCAATGAAATCTTTGAATATAGGCTACCTAACATCAGTCCACAAATCAGAACTCACCATATTCTTGCTGTTAACAGCTGATTCTAAGCAGGTGCCTGTACATTGAGATACATGTGTGTGCACTGCCCTGCCCCATCCCCCCTAAAAAACACACACACATGCACACAAGCATTGGTACCTGCTAAGATTCTGCCTTGCTAAGTAGTTTCTAGGAGAGGAGGCAACTAGTACATAGTTGGGAGTAGGGAAGGGCTTGATGATTTCAAGCAGCTCCAGGATACTCCTGTCATGCCAGGAGCCCTTTTTTATTATTTAAATGCTATTTAAAGTGCTTACTGTGTACCAAGCACTGTTCTAAGCACTCAGGTAGATACAAGGTAATCAGGTTGGACACAGTCTATGTCCCACATGGGGCTCACAGTCTTAATCCCCATTTTACAGATGAGGTCATTAAGGACCAGAGAAGTGAAGCAACTTGCTCAAGGTCACACAGCAGACAAGTGGCAGAGCCAGGTTTAGAACCCAGGTCCTTCTAGTAGGCCTGTGCCATAACTATTAGGCTTTGCTGCTTATCACCCTCCTCTTCTTATGGTGCCTCTTTTCCTGGGCCCTGTGGCCCGAGACATACATGAGCAAGAGAGAAGGGTGCAGAGGATGGTTTTTCAGAGGGAGGGGGACTGGGGGTGATTTGAAAGCAGCAAACTCTGGAAGTACAGGAGAAATGGCAATTTCTAGAATGCATGCTGGTATAGCCTGGCATACCATGAGAAGCAGCGTGGCTCAGTGGAAAGAGCACGGGCTTTGGAGTCAGGGCTCATGAGTTCGAATCCCAGCTCTGCCACTTGTCGGCTGTGTGACTGTGGGCAAGTCACTTAACTTCTCTGTGCCTCAGTTCCCTCATCTGTAAAATGGGGATTAAGACTGTGAGCCCCACGTGGGACAACCTGATTCCCCTGTGTCTACCCCAGCGCTTAGAACAGTGCTCGGCACATAATAAGCGCTTAACAAATACCAACATTACTATTATTATTACCATTTTCTGCAGGTATCCCAGGAACTACCTCTATTTGTTCTAAAGATTGCAAACTAGTCATTAAGATCCACAAAGTCAAATAAATATCCTAGTAGGGCCGGGCTACATTGTCTGAAACCTAGAGTCTTTCACTAAATATTTGCGAGCAGGGAATTTTCCCAGGAGCTTAGTACAGCACTCTGCACACAGTAAGCACTCAATACCACTGATGATATTTTATAGCTGTGGGAAATTAAAATGCTGAAGAGATTCTAGAGTTAAGCTACCCCAATAGCAAGTTGAACAGTTCAAACATTGTTGGGAGTCTAAAGGAAGCAAGATTGTTTGGGAATGCTGCCAGACCTCATTCGCTCTGCCTTGGTCTTTATCCCCCAGACTGAGGCAAAAAACCAGCTTTTAAAATAAACTGCCCATCTTTCAAACTCTGCTGTTCTGGAGCTATTAGCTGAAGCATCCACAGGTGTACTACAGGCAGCCTCACCTGAGAGAATCACCCTCAGAACTGAACTCTGATACCCGAGATTTACCAAGGGGGCTCCAAGGTGGTTCACCTATGCCCAACCAAGCTCAGGGAAAACCAGGAAGAAAAACTAGCAAAGGGGATACTTACCTGAATCTTCAAACACACCCTGAAACTTTTGCATGTCTTCTGAAAATGCTAAACATTACACTTCTCCCCTTATTACCTCATCTCGTGCTACTCTGATTTTATTTGTGCAATACTTGAGCACCATCTGGTGGATTGTTCCTCATTTGAGATGTTTTGATTCACTGGTTGTGTACAGCACCTGGCCTTCATCACCTAGATTTGAATCTTTATTAGAAAACTAATAGCACTTACCCAGATCATACCTGTAAATTTGGGGTCTCATAATCCAACATTCATTAAAGCTCACAACACTTCATATTGTTAAGGAAATCAAGGCTCTGAAAGAAATTACCCTGATGATAATTAGGAAGTACTTCATATTTTCCAATCATGTCAGAAGTATTAACAAGCTAATAATTAAGAACTTGCCTTCCAGGCACAAAGCAGCTCAGTGACTGAGCTGAAATTGGGTCTTAAGAGTTCGTGATCAATATATATGTAAATACGTATATGCAGCTGTTATTTGGAATTCAAAGGTGATGTTACCAACATGAGATTTATCTGTGTATATGAATATGGCTGAAGAAAATCAGTGGATGTCTGATGAACCTTCTTAAGAGGTAGGTACATTAAAAAAAACTCTCACTTGCTACACTGTGTATTCCCTATCTGCAGTACCTTACACCACTTTTGATTCTTCCTTAATTTATCATGATCTCCAAAAACCCCTGGTCACAGATTTTTTCATCACACATGCACAGCTATGCCATACTGTGACACCAAGTCCTCCTTGCCCCCCTACCCCAGCCCTTCTCCAGCTTAAAATGATCCCCCCAAAAATCACTAAGCAGAAGGGGCAGATGCCCAGAGGCCTCCTTAAGATCCTAAAAAACCCAGTTGTAGGTTGTTGAGTTTATTTCCCCTTTCAAGGAGAGTAGTTTTCAAAAGTTCCTGAAGAGAACTGGTCCTCCTCCACAGAACCTAAGCTCCTTGGTCTACTATAATAGTAGTAATAATAATTATAACATTTAAGTGCTTACTACATGTCAAGGACTGTTCTAAACACTGAGGTAGGTAAAAGGTAATCAGTTTGGACTGTTTATGGGAGTCATAGTTTACATCAGAGGAAGGGGGATTTATTCCCCCTTTTTCCAATAACTTCTCTGTGCCTCAGTTCCCTTAAGTAACTTGCCCAAGGTCACACAGCAAACAAGTGGAGGAGCCAGGACTAGAAGTCAGGTCCTCTGACTCTCAGACCCATGAAACAAAATCCCAGCCCAAACTCCCTACCCCCCCACTAACACATTCATCTATGGGGGTAACCTCCACACCCTACTCAACCCCCAGACCCTTATAGTTCCCCCCTTAGAAACTCTCCTGAGGTCCTTCCAGACAGCTTACCTGCTGCACACAACATCCTAGATGACTTCTACCTTCTCAGGCCTGCTCTGCTGGTGGTTCCTCCAGGATTCCCAAGCTGCAATCAAGTTTTATACACATCCAATCCTTCACTCCACCCAAACACAGAAAAGTGATCCCTTTGCCCTCCTAAAACCTCCTCATCCACTCCTCTTTACTTTAGCCCTTCTCTGAGTGGCTTTTCTCTTGATGACCCAGGTGGAGCTATTAAGTAAGTGGTGGGACACCTGTTGCAAATTAGTTTGCTTTTAGAGAAGGGCTATTACTCCATGAGCAGTTTCTTGGGTTGCCCTCTGGGAGGTCAGTCAATCATATTTTTTAAGCATTTACTGTGTGCAGAGCACTGTACTAAGTGCTTGGGAGTACAATATAGCAAACACATTCCCTGCCTAGGGAACTGAGTAGCTTTCTGAGGCTGTTGTATTTATATTTTGTTAATTGAAGATTGTCTAATGAATGAGTGACTTCCATTCCTAGGAGCCATCAATATTGACAACCACCGTCTCCCTCTCTCGCAAGACCACAATCTTGGCAATATCTTTGATTTCTGTCTCTCTCCTTCAACTCCCAAATTCAGTCAGTACCAAATCTTGCAGATTCTATTTTCATAACATCTCCCACATCCATCCCTTCCTCTACAACCAAGAACGTGTCCTATTCCAACTAGACTACTGCATCAGTCTCCTCACTGACCTCCTGCCTCCAGTTTCTCCCCTCTCCAACCCTTACTTCACTCTACTGCCAGGATTATTTTTCTGAAATATTTTTCACAGTGCCTCTCCCCAACCTCAAAAACTACCAATTGCTGCCCAAACATCTCTACATTTATCAGAAATTCCTTACCACTGGCTTTAGGGAACTCAATCCATTTTCTTCCGCCATCTAGCCTCATTCCTCTTCCACTACTACCCAGCTGCACACTTAGTTCCTCTAATGCCTGTACCATTCCCTTTCCTGTCTCCCTTTCGAACCCTAGCTCATAATAATAATTTTGGTATTTGTTAAGCACTTACTATGTGTCAGGCACTGTACTAAACGCTGGAGTGGATACAAGCTAAAAAGTTTGGACACAGTCCCTGTCCTACGTGGGCTCACAATCTCAATTCCCATTTTACAAATGAGGTAACTGAGGCACAGAGAAATGAAGTGATTTGCCCAAGGTCACACAGCTGACAAGTGGCAGAGCTGCATTTTAAACCCAGGTCCTTCTGATTACCAGGCCCATCTTCTATCCACTACACCATGCTACTTCTGTTCATGCCCTCCCTCTTGCCTGGAACTTCTTTCCCTACATCAATCAATCATTGTTAATTATCGAGCTCTTAATATATGCAGAACACTGTATTAAGCCCTTAGGAGAGTACAATACAACAAAGTTAGCAGCCACATTCCCTGGCAACATCGAATTTACAGTCTAAAGGGTGGGGAGGGAGGTAATTTAATATATAATTTAAAGATATGTGCTTAATAATAATAATAATAATGTTGGTATTTGTTAAGCGCTTACTACGTGCAGAGCACTGTTCTAAGTTCTAGGGTAGATACAGGGGAATGAGGTTGTCCCATGTGGGGCTCACAGTCTTCATCCCCATTTTACAGATGAGGGAACTGAGGCACAGAGAAGTGAAGTGACTTTCCCACAGTCACACAGCTGACAAGTGGCAGAGTCAGGATTCAAACCCATGACCTCTGACTCCCAAGCCCGGGCTCTTTCCACTGAGCCACGCTGCTTCTCTGCTTAAGTGCTGTGGGGTTGAGGGGAGGTGAACATCAAATGCCCAAAGGTCATGGATCAAGTGCATAGATGACATAGAAGGGAGAGGGAGCAGGAGAAAAGAGGACTTAATCAGGGAAGGCCTCTTGGAGGAGATGTGACCTTAATAATGCTTCATATCTGACAGGCCACCACTCTCTCCATATTCAAAGCCCTACTAAAATCACATCTCCTCCAGGAAGTCTTCCCAGACGAATCAGTCATCTCCCTACCCTCTTTCCCTTCTCTACTCTATCATATATACAACTGAGTACTTACCCCGCCATACCCCCAGCACTTATGTGCATATCCTTATACGCGGTTGCCTTCACGCCTGTAATATATTTTAATGCATGTCGCCTTGCCTGGGTAGACAAGGGGCAGGGATCATGTCTACATACTATATCATACCCTCCCAAGTGCTTAGAACAGAGGTCTGCACACAATAGCACTCAGTAAATACCATTAATTTACTTATTAATTCTGAGTTTATTTCCCCATCTCCAGGTGTGAGATAGCCAGACTATCCATCACTCACTTGAGAAGCAACATGGCCTACTGCCAAGAGCAAGGGTCTGGGAGTCAGAGGACCTGGGTTCTAATCCCGACTCTAATCCCGGGGGACAACTGGCAAGGGTGGCGAGGCGGTTGTGGACCACGCTGAGTGGGGCAGCTCCGGGTGAGATCCCGTGAGGGAGGGAGGAAGGGAGGGAGAGAGCAGAATGCAGAAATCAGAGCTGTTCTTTGACTGGGGCTGGTCTCCACGTTCCAGGCAGGGCGAGAGGCCAGAAGATACAAAACCTGTCTGGCAGGTCTGCTCTGCTGCGGGGACTCTGCACCTGGCTCTGTGCTTCCCTGCTCACCAGGCCCTTGCCACATTTGCGTTTACAAAGCTGTCAAGATTTTCAGGGGTATTTTCCTCCCAAAAGGAAGCAGCTCAAAGTCAGGAGGGGCCTGGACAATGCCACAGCAAACATGTCTGTGTGCGGGGCCTCAAATCAGGCCCGAAACTGTCACCCGGAGAGCATGGCTCCCCCATCAAATGACCCCAGAGATAGCAGACTAGCTCTAAGATAGCAGACTAGCAATAATCCGTCGGCCATAAATCGGTCTATATGAGTTTGGGAAGTCGTCTCATAGTGAGGGTGGATTTAACGTTGGGGACAGTAAGCCTCAATTTCAGAGATAGTTTATGTTGGGAAAAGGTTAAGGTTGAGCCACCCCTGCGATTTTTCCCCACACAGTAGCAGTACTGAAAGGAAAATCCTGGAGGATCCAATTATCGAACGCCACAATTTTTCACTGCCCAGGGCACCAACTTGTCAAGAGCCCAGGATGACTGTCTTGCTCCTCCTTTGCCTCAAAACCACAGGGATCTTTTTTTCATTCATTACTATTTTCCACTTATAGCTAAATGTTCAGAACAAATTAAAATTGAAAAGTCTCAACCGTCTTCCCACTAGGCCATGAGAGACATCATGGCTAAGTGGAAAGAGCACGGGCCTGGACGACTGTACAGCACTCAGTGAATATGATTGATTGAGTCAGAGGACCTGGGCTCTAAACCCAGCTCCTCCACTTTCCCGCTGTGTGACCTTGGGCATATCACTTAACTTTTTTGTGCCTCAATTCCCTCATCTGCAAAATGGGGATTCAATGCCTGTTTTCTCTCCTATTTAGATTGTGAGCACCCATGTGGGACTTAATTATATCCACTCCAGCACCGGATATAGTGCTTGGCATGTAGTAAGCGCTTAACAAATATTATTATGATAATTACTGTTATTATTATCATCAGTAAACTATACTACTGTGTTCAGGTTGGTAATAGTGATGAGGATACCTGTTTTGTAACTGAGAAAAACAAATGTTCAAACAGTGCACATGTCAGAGGAAGCAACAGTGGAAATAAAAAGTGATGTGGGAGTACTACAGGGCTCTTCAAAATATTTCCAAAGTGGCTGCTAGGCCTTTAAAGATATTTTTAATAAGACTAGAAGGTAACCTCAAGTACTCTACAAATTTGAAAACGTCCATATTGCAGTTCTATTTTTATCTATCCCAGACCCGTGGTCTATCAACTAGGCCACGCTGCTTCTCTAGCTTGCAATAGTTAATGGTCAGAAATGTGGAATCTCCTCTTCTAATTTAGTCACTTTTCACTAATCTCTTTTCGTTCTTTTAATTAAGAAAATACTATTGCCTTGATAATTCAATCCGAAAAAGAAATAACTCATCATTTCAAGGAACTCATACTTAATCGCTTAAACCAGGGAAAACTGGGTCCAGGTGGAAAAGTGGCCTTTTCAATACTTAAAATTATTCCAAGGGCCTACAGGGGTCAGTAGAGCCAAATGAATAAGCTACTAGACACCAACGTGCAAAACTAAAAGAAACTAAATCTAACTGAAACTCATGTAACTCATATTTTCCCTCTTACTCCTTTATCGTCCTTCAAGGTTCACAATCATTCTCTGCAGAATGAAGAGGTAGATAATTATCTCCTTGGAATTTCTGATTCAGAGAAACACTAGGCCACGCTGCTTCTCTGGATGAGCTGATTGAAATCCCCAAGGAAATGAGTGAAAAGTGAGAGGGGGACCTAGAACTGAGCCTTGAGGAACACACTCACAATTGAGCCTTGAGGGACACCCACAGTTAAGGAGTGGGAGACAAAAAAAGAGATAGCAATTGAGACTGAGAAGGATTGACTTAGAACAATCAGAGTAGAACCAGAGAAAAAATGTATAAGTAAAATCAAGATTAGAGAACGTTTCCAGGAGAAGGAGATGGTCCATAGTTTTGAAGGGGGTGAAGAAGTTAAGGAGAATTAAGATAGAGTCCATTAGAGAGCAATCTCAGTGGATTAGAGGACAGAAACAGAATTGTGGTGGGTCAAAGAAAGCAGTTGGAGAAAAGCAAATGGAATCAGCAGGGTACATACCACCCATTCAAGGGGGTTGGGAAAGAATGGGAAGACGGGAACGGGGCATTAGCTGGATGGCGCAGTGGGGATGCTGAGTTTTTCTTTTTAATATAAATATCAGGAAGATGTGGCATATTTGAAGGCAATCAATCAGTGGCATCTACTGAATGCTTACTATAGAGCACTATACTAAGCATTTGGGAAAACACAACAGTGTTGGTAGACGCTCTGTCCACAAGGAGCTTAGAGTCTAGAAGGGGAGACAGACTTTAAAATAAATGGGAAATGGCACGGTATAAGGATATGCATTAAGAACTATGGGGTTAAAGATGGGGTGGATATCAAATGTTTAAAGGGTACAGATCAAAGTGCATAAGTGACCCAGAGGGGTGAGTAAATAGGGGGAATGAAGGCTTAGTTGGGGAAGGTCTCTTGGGGGAGATGTGATTTTAAAATAGCTTTGAAGGTGGAAAGTTATGGTCTGTTAGCTAGGAAGGGGGAGAGAGTTCTAGGCCAGAGGCAGGATGTAGGCAAGGGGTCAGTGGACAGATAGAAGAGACCCAGGTACAATGAATTGGTTGGCACTAGAGGAGCTAAGCTGTGCAGGCTGGGTTGTAGTCGAATGCTTAGTACAGTGCCTGGTACATAGTAAATGCTTAACAAATGCCATAATAATAATAACAATAATGATAATGGATGTGTACAAAAGTGCTGTGAATAATGTGAATAAGTGGGTGAATAAAGGGTGCAAATTCAAGTGTAAAGGTGACACAGAAGGGAGTGGGAGAAGAATGTGCGTGCCTCTATCTTTGGTGAAGAGCCGACAGCTTCTAGGCTATAAGCTCATTGTAAGGAACGTCACTGTTTATTGTTGTGCTGTACTTTCCCAAGCTCTTAGTACAGTGCTCTGCACATAGTAAGCACTCAATAAATACGACTGAATAAGTTATCAAGGTAAGATAAGCGTGGGAGGCTGAGTGCCAATAAGACAGATGGTAAAAAGCTATCTTTTTACTGATGCGCAGGTGGACTGTCAACCATTGGATGTTTTTGAGGAGTCAGGAGACATGGACTGAACCTTTTTTTTAGAAAAATTATCTGGGCTACGGAATGAAGTATGTACTGGTGTTAGGAGAAGCAGCGTGGCTCAGTGGAAAGAGCATGGGCTTTGGAGTCAGGGCTCATGAGTTCGAATCCCAGCTCTGCCACTTGTTGGCTGTGTGACTGTGGGCAAGTCACTTAACTTCTCTGTGCCTCAGTTCCCTCATCTGTAAAATGGGGATGAAGACTGTGAGCCCCACGTGGGACAACCTGATTCCCCTATGTCTACCCCAGCGCTTAGAACAGTGCTCGGCACATAGTAAGTGCTTAACAAATACCAACATTATTATTATTATTATTAGGAGAGACAGGAGGCAGGGATATTAGCAAGGAGGCTGATGCAGTAGTCAAGGCGGCATATAGTAAGTTCTTGGATCATCACAGTTTGAGGGAAGAGGAAACAGAGAAATCGAGATGCCGTGAGGTTAAATCTGATAGGATTTGGTAACACTGAATATGTGGATTGAATGAGAGAGATGAGTAAGGATAATGCCAAGGTTGTGAGTCAGGGAGGATGGTAGTGCTGTCTACAGTGAAGGGAAAGTTTCAGGGAGGATAGGGTTTGGTTGGGAAAATGAGGAGTTTTGTTTTGGACATGTTAAGTTTGAGAGGTGGCTGGACATCCCGAAGGCAGGAGGAAATGTGAGACTACAGAGAGGGAGAGAACAGGGCCGGATAGGTAGATTTGGGAATCATCCATGTAAAGATAATAATAATAATGTTGATATTTGTTTAGCGCTTACTATGTGCAGAGCACGGTTCTAAGCGCTGGGGTAGATACAGGGTAATCAGGTTGTCCCACGTGAGACTCACAGTAAATCCCCATTTTACAGATGAGGTAACTGAGGCACAGAGAAGTTAAGTGACTTGCCCAGAGTCACACAGCTGACAAGTGGCAGAGTCGGGAGTCGAACCCATGACCTCTGACTCCGAAGCCCAGGCTCTTTCCACTGAGCCACGCTGCTTCCCAAGATGGTAGTTGAAGCCAGGGGAGCAGAGGAGGAAGGAGCCATCCAAAAGGGAAAGGCTAATGATGGTAATCAGGAAGGAAAGAAGAAAGAGTACACATGTTTTAGGAGGTGAGAAAGAATGAGGTCGGACACACAGGTGGGAGACCTAGTCTTGAGAGATGATCAAAAAGATTGAGAGCAGATGTGAAGGCAGGAAGGTGCTGTGGGAATCTTATCTCCATTGCCCTACTCCATGTGCCCTCTCAACCAAGGATTTATTGATCCTCTATGCTGTAAGCCCGTTATGGGCAGGAAAAGTGTCTAACCAACTCTTGTTATATTGTACTCGCCCAAGTGCTTTAGTATAGTGCTCTGCAAACAGTGTGTACGGGTGGAGAGAAAAATCCTTAAAGCCTTATTAAAATCCCGCCTCCTCCAAGAAGCCTTCCCCAGCTAAGCCCTCATGTCCCCTACTCCCTTCTGCATTGCCCTGGCACTTGGGATTTGTTCTTGTTCTTCACCCCACTCTCAACCCTACAGTATGGGTTTGAATCCCAGCTCTGCCACTTGTCAGTTGTGTGACTGTGGGCAAGTCACTTCGCTTCTCTGTGCCACAGTTACCTCATCTGTAAAATGAGGATTAACTGTGAGCCTCACGTGGGACAACCTGATTACCCTGTATCTACACCAGTGCTTAGAACAGTGCTCTGCACATAGTAAGCGCTTAACAAATACCAACATTATTATTACATATCCATATTTTATTTTTAATGTCTGTCTCCCACTCCCCCCCACCCCCGCTCCAGACTGCAAGCTCCTTGAAGGCAGGGAACATATTTTATTGGATTCACCCAAGAACTTAGCACAGTGCTCTGCACACAGCAAGCACTCCAAAATACAATTGATGGATTGATTGATGATGCATCCCACTAAACTCCACAGGTCGGATGGCCTTGTGTCCTGCAACCTTCCACCCTAAAAGCTCAGTGTATTCAACCCCAACAGAAGTGAAATGATCTCTTTAGGAGGCCTCCATCCTCCCAAAAGCACACAGGAGGATGGAGCAGAAGCCCCTGTACAACAGTTACAGGATTGGGAAGATTGTAGTGGTAGTTTGGATTTGGGTAGCCTGGACTGGAGTGGTGAGATGTGTGAAATAATAAGGATAATAATACTACTAATAATAAAATATTTAAGTGGTTACTATGTGCCAAGCACTGGGGTAGACACAAGATAATCAGGTTGGACACAGTCCCTTTCCCACATGGAGCTCACAGTCTAAGTAGGACTTATTCCCCGTTAAATATGTTGTTGTTTCCACATTCCCAACATTTGTTCTAGGAATTTGCCCCTTATAAAAGTTTAAATGTGATTTATTGAATAAGTATTTGTTTAGGGCATTCACAAATGCACTCTGCTAACCTGTGACAGCCTTGCATTTTACTGTTGAGGGGGTACCTGGGCTCTACGGGGAGGATTTATGACCCTTCTAAAATGTAAAGAATTCAACTCACCTTTTGTGGAAAGTTTTTAAAATTGATCTTAACCAAACAGAGCTCTCTCTCTCAACCCCTCCCTCCCCATCCCCACCTTCCTCCCTCCCGCCTTTTCCCTTTCCCATCACCCAGTCAGAAACCACATTACAACAGAAATGACCAATAATGTATTTGTTCCATACATACATACATTATAACTATATTCTTCTGGTTCTCACAAATATACTCAGAATGCAGAATTTGAATCAGTGCAAAGTATAGAATGAATGAAACCACCACATAGCTACAATGCAAAATATATACAGAAATAGTCTAAATACATGAAGACAAACTCATATTTTAAATATAAAAAGAAAAGTCCACCTTAATTGTTTGTACAGTGACTTCAGTTTGGGAACAATAATTCATATGGATCACTTACCACCCACAGTGGCTTGCAAAGCAACAACTAGAGACTAGTTACACCACTAAAATTCCATTTTAAAGATGAAAAACTACGGGTAAACAAATGAGAAACCTGCAAGTAAACAAGGATAATGTGCCATTTTCTACTTTTGAGGCACGAGCCCAATTCTTCCGCCTGAAGCTCCAGGGCACAACGTTCAGGGAAAACAACATCCCTCAGCCATTTTCTCCCTCATTCTCCATGTAGAGCAGGCAGAGAGCTGCTTCAAGTGGAAGATCACTCCACTCCTTTCGGCTAAATCACTGAGAGTATCGGCCCAGCGTCCCTCCCTCAGCGGACATAGACAAAGGTGCCATGTAACGTCCTTGCATTGCACTCAGGGTGGGTGAACTCTCCAATCCCTCCCCCTCCCCGGCAAATCTGCACAGATCTCCCCACAAGGACTTAGGGCAGGCTATTCTCTCTACATGGTCAGGTCAGAATTGGACTCACGATAATGAAATAATAATCCACTACATAACGGTTACACTGTTACAATTCATTTTTCTCCAGCAAGAAGCACTACACAATAGTAAAATGATATGAAATGGTACACAAGAATTCATTCCTTGGACCTCGGCAAAATGGTCCCAGCTCAAAGTTCTCGAAGCCGGTTGTCTCAGGAGTCACTACATTTCTTGTGATTGTCAATTTAAAAAAGAACTGGTTGCCAAATGGAAAATATGCATGAACGTGAAAATATCGAATAGTTGAATGAAAATGGAATTTGAAGTTTCAATATTTTAACACCCATAAGTCAGTTTTCCACAATCAATAACGAACAACGTGGCAAGCCTTGAACAATGAAACAGCACACGGCTGGATGGTACTGTGATCAACTGCTTGATGAAGACCTTAAAAGACACCTATTTCTTTACTTCTTTTCACTTCTCCCCACTATCTTCAGCATTTATTACATTCTTGCTAAAACTTTCTGTCAATGGTTTTAGGGAAAAAAAACTGAAGATGAGTACAATATGATTCATATTCTTGTCCAGTTTGAATATAGGCAAACCAAGCACTTGTGGCCCATGGAAGCCAAAGGTGGCTTTGTTCAAAAACTAAATGAACATTATCTCAACTGAGAGTTGGTGCATACTTTTACAATTCTATTTAAAATGGAAATATAAAGCAAATCAAGATGGTAGAGTCACACAAGGAACACGAGGGTTACAGAGTCAGACCAACAGTTCATCCAAAGTTGAAAGAGGTCATATTATCTTTGGTACAGGGAAGCTTAAATTCTAAGTGCACAGGTAAGTCATGGAGCACAACTCTACGTAGTGAAAATATCACGTCTAATGCTAATACTTTGAAATATAGAGGACTTAAGCACCTATTTCATTTACACCAAGAACTATAGTGTCTTCTGCTCCTTAAGAGTCTGAATTAGTTGAGCAGCTCTCCACTTGTCACCCCCAAAAGAGATGTGGGGGGGTGGGGGGAGAGAATCTCTAGCTGTTTCCTTTTTTAGAGCAGCATAAACTGATGCCAGTGTCTTAGCATCTGTAAAAAGCACAGAGATGGTCAGCCAGAGGGGAGGGAACATGCTTTGGTGACAGCTTGAGGGTAAAGAAAAGTAGAACAGAGGAGAGTAGATTAAGGACCCAGAATGCTACCTTAGTAGACCCAGAATGCTACCTTAGTAACCTGCAGGAGATGGTGCATTTCTCTAGGGGCTGACCTATTCCAAGGAATTTCTAGTGCCAGGGAAGGCTCTAGTTGACCATAACTAAGTTTTGTTCCATTTTATTGAGTCTTATGAAAAAGAAATCCTCAACTTTTATGTTGTCAGTCAACACTAAATCGTTCAGAGACTAATTATCCCGGTCCCTCCCTGCTGATCCATCTTCTGTCGGCCTTTTGGTCATCTCACTGCTAACTTATCACCTCCACCAGAATAAGTCTTCAGAAATAAATAGTGTACTGGGAACATAAAGGGTAACAGGTTTTTTTGGCTCTTAAGCATCTCTGGCACTGTGTTTGGGGGAAGAGGAGGTTGTAAGTGTTGGCTACAGTGAAGGTGTAGGATTATCTGTGCATATTTCAAGCATCAGGTAACTAACAGTAGCAAACTGCATTTGATACAAGTTGAAAGTTGGAAGTTATGATGATTGGTTTTAAGAACATTGTGTGAATATTCAAAAACCACAACAGAGATTTGATACGAAGGTCAAGATACTAAAACAATGCAAAGATGCAGAAGATGGGGGTTTGGGGGTGAGGGGGAGTTATGAGTATGGGCTAAAACCACAATTTAGATTATCTGTGGATTTCATTTTTCCTGCCCTCCATTAATTGTGATATCCAAAAGTAGCCCAAATTGCCTTTGATGTGATGTTTGACATTAGTTGGAAGTTTTAAGATATGACGCATCTGCAATTATAAATTTGTTCTCAACATCTAGCAAAATTAGAATTCTCTGAATATGATTTGTACATTTCAATTACTGAAAAATCTACCTAGACTTGAAAACATGCAATGAATATTGAAGAATCAAATGAAGGCATGCTTTTATCTCTTTAAAGCCAACACAAATGAAGCAAAAAAGAAATGGTCAGTGTTTAGCTGTACAGTACCCTAAGTTAGTGGCAGAAATCTTGGGCTCTTTCAAAGTTCTTCTCCTGGAATGCTGAGATGCCTACAAGCTTCCTAACCTTAAGAGCAGCAAGTACCCATCTAGACTGGCAGCGCAATGTGGGCAGGGAACATGACTACAAACTCTGTTGTATTATACACTCCCAAATGCTTAGTACAGTGCTCTGCACAGAGTAAGTGCTCAAAAAATACCATTGACTGATAGGTTGGAAATATAGAAAGGCAATTTTGTGCAAATATTAAGTTGCTTGACTCTGGGCCCATGCATTCCAAATAACTGAAGTTTGAAAGTATTTGATAATCACTTGTCTACTTTTGTTTTATTTATATTGCATTCAAGGTTGTTAAGGTGATATCTTCTAATCAGATTTCAATTCATTTTTAAACGGTTGAGTTTTCAATCAACATTTCAATGGTTTTTTTTATTATCCCAGAGAGGCTACACATTCTTGAATTCTAATACTGTGTTGTGGGCAGGGAACGAATTGCCAACTCTGTTATACTGTACTCTCCCAAGCACTTAGTACAGTGCTCTGCACCCAGTGCTCAATGAATACGAATGACTGATTCAAAAGGTCTTTCCAAGCATTTTATTGGGCTCTTGCTCTAATAGCTAAAGGAATGTGTGTTTGTGTGTGTGTCTGTGTGTGTATGAGAGAGAGAGAGAGAGAGAGAGAGAGAGAGAAAGCGCTGTTCTTCAGCTGAGATTGTATCAATATGTACCAAGGAGGATGAAAAGGCCAACGGTAGACATTTTCAGTGTTTGCCCTTTGGAGTGTCTGATGCTTCTTACGATCATTTCTCTTGCTATCGTGATCTTCCCCAAGTGTCTGTTCTAAAACCTAAAGTCACAGAGTAGTGAGTTGATGCCAAGGGACACAACTATTGGCATAATAATTCTATTTTGAAGGTAAAAATTAAATTCAAATGAGTTTAGACCAACCCTGAAGAGTCCAAAACTACCTGAAATATCCTACTCAATCAATCCTATCAATAGCCTACACATCAATATCACCCAAACTTGACTCTTCTACTGCTCTCCATACAATTAAGCTAAGCATCTAAGACAATGCTATGGATCCTGCATATTGGTTGATGAACATAACAAGCATCACCCAGAGCCAAATCATCTACATCTCAGGGTGGCCTACTGAAAAGACCTTGTGGTCAGGAGGCAGGAAGACCTGGTCTACGGAATCCACCTCTTCCACTGTCCTGCAGTGTGACCTCAGACAAATCACTTAATCTCTCTGTGCCTTTGTTTCCTCATCTGTAAATGGAGACCAACACCTTCCTTTCCCAGCTTCACAGTAATGTGGTGAAGATAAAATGAGCTCACTGAAAGCACTTGGGAAAGATAATAATGTGCTATGCAAATCGAAAATGCCATTGTTAATAAGAACGCTTCAATAAACACGTCAGTCATGTTTATGTATATGCTGATTAGCGATCATCTTCCACTAATATGAATTTCAATATAATTGAAAACTTGGAGGGAATGGGGAAGGATGAGAGCTAGGGAGAGCAGAATTTATTAAATTTCCCTTATATCAGATACTAAATTTCTTCAAGCCTGGCTATGTATTAATTTGCTGGGCTTATCTTAGATTCTAGGACGAACTGGATCCAGCTCTTTAAAGTGTGTGAGTGGACAATATCCAATAGAGGAGAGCAAAATTGTAATACCTGGAAATACCAATCATTTGATTTGGTTCTGATTCTGTTCATTTTCCTAGTATATCTAGAATTTGATCCTAATTGGAGATGTGTGGCTTATTTCCTTCATTTCCTTTTCAGGGTCTTCTAAATACTCAAACAATGCATCACAGGCCAAAAGGAAAATTTAGTATGACTGACCACATTTGAATTAGCTTACCCATTTATCAATCAATGGTATTTACTGAGTGCTTACTATGCGCAGAGCACTATCTAAGCACTTGGGCAAGTACAACACAACAGATTTAGCAGACACGTCCTTGACTTATCTTTCTACACTCCTGTTTCAAGCAACCATAGGACTGTTTCTCCTATTCCAGCTATCCGTAAGTAGCATGCGTTGGTCAATCTCTTACATTAGAGGCTCCTTGAGGGCAAAGATACCATCTCACTCAATCCATCAATAGTATTTACTGAGCGCCTCTTTACAAAGCATAGTACTAAGCCCTTGGGAGAGAGAACCAGAAGCCAAGGCCAGAGAGTCCCTCCCTCAAGGGGCTTACAGACACTCTCTCAAGCCCTCAGTAAAGTGTTCTGTGCAGAGTAGGCAGGTGTTCAATAAATATTATTGATTGAATTATGCCAGATAATGAGAAACACTGACACAAACTACAGAATTCTCTGCCAGGGTAAACGGTACCTGGTGAAAGAAGAAACGTGGCTATTTTCTATCAATTGATCTTACCAGGTTTATCTTAACATGGTTTTTTTTTCCCCTCATTTTCCCCTGTATTAAGCCAGAATGGCGTGGTAAAATGTGAGATGTGAGAGGAAGACCTAAAACCATCTGAAGATACTTTAGCGGAGGTATTTTAGTGAAACCCCGCCCTCAAGCAACAACTGAAGGGTCCACTCATTTCCAAATCGATGCTTTCATGTACATCCTCCTTTTCAGCTACATTCTTCACTTTGGCAGCCAAGAAAGGGGGTGTTTCCAACTAGAAGGACTAGTGATACACTCTCCCTGGACAGAAAAGGCGGGCCAAGTTTAAAATGAGATATAGAGATGTTTGTTTGGTTCTACAATGTGGAGATTTTCAGTTAATTTACATTAGGTGCCAGCCAACCCAGAGCTGAGGATGTGGCTGAGATAAAAAAACAATTAACTCCAATCCTCTAACTAGAATATAGCTTTGGAGAGTCCACTGACAACAAAGAAGTTGTGTTCTTGACAAACTTCATATTGTTGAAAAGTTTCATCGTGTCAACCATTGCTTCAGTGGTAAATTACAGGTTAGGGGAGAGAAGGCTGGAAAACGATCCTAATAGTACGCGTACTTTCCGTCTCACCGGGTGAAATTCAAGGAGATTGTGGAAGACTAAAAAGCATTCTAAGGCTCATTTCAAGCTAGTTCAATAACTGCTTGTAGGACGCTCAGTTTGAGGTTGGACTGTGGGTGGGGCAAGACAATGGCCCTTTGTCTCAAAAGGAGAAGTGAAGAGCATTGAGTTTCTCCCTGTACAGTTAAAGGACCTGAAACAAGTGGAAAACCCCCAGGGAAGTGCCTGTTAACACCAGGAAGCTCAGAGGAGGCTGGCTCAGAGCCCAGAGTCGTAAGAAGCAGGATCCAAAAGGGGTTATCAGGAAGCTAATGACTCAATCACATCTGGGAGATACTGCGGGAAGGTTAGGAGTCTCTCACTTCAGGACCTAGTTCCTGGAGAAAGACCCAGAACTGTCTGCACTGAGTGAAATACTTGAACTCCTCAGTATCCTCAGCATGCCAAAGGGCAAGCCGGGATATGAGAGATGGATCGTGTGTGATGGGTTGGGGAGCCTCACTGTGAAGCCCGAGACTTCCTGAAGCATAGATCTTCCGTGGATGGCAAATACACTTTCCTGACCCACATCTATGGCCACTCTATGGTGAACTTAGCGTTTGCTATCACAGCTGGGCCAGGGAATCCTTTACTGCTTAGAATCAATTCCCAGTGAAGACTGAATTTTAAATAGCTGCAACTGCCTCCCTTTGCTAGGCTAATGAACTACTGATTAGAGTGTTGCTCCACAATTCTGCCATCCTGCTTGAAATAAGTGCTAGAAGGCATTCCAGGCAGAGCAGCCTCATGGGATAAAACAATTAACAGCCATGTTATGGTTACTATGTGCCCTTATTCTTCCATCGTGGTCTATCCCAAATTGCTCTCTACGATGTACCATTTTGGCAGGATTACCTGTAGTTAATGGAAATCTATTCCACGGAAGTCCTCCTCTTTGGATCCCTCACTGAAATGAACTTAGGAAATAGTTCATATGAACAGTTGGGGAGGAACTTTGTCCAAGAGAACAACAAAAAGGATGATTAAATGAAAGCTTATATTCTGGATTTGGTGTGAAATTGAGTGACTTTTCTCTCTACCTCTTCCGACCTGAGGGTTCTAGCTGAATAAATCTCAAAATTAAACTACATTATATCAGAAGGTTACTTCATGCAAAAACGTTTAAATCTATCCGCGACAAGAAGCAGACAGGATCCACACAAAACACACAAAAGTATAAGATGATGCAGTGAAAGACATTCAATAGAATTCTGTCAGAAGTGGAATGCATGAAAGTTTGAAATGATATTTCTTTACCAAACTTCTACAGTGCAGTTTGTATTTAAACTACAGTAGGTGCACTGTCCATTTTTAGTCAGATCATTCTTATTTAGTGTCGCCTTCAGAGCTTGCTACATTATCTGTTTTTGCATCCTTCATGCTTCCAGTTGCTTTTCTCTGCTTCTTAGACTTTTTCAACATATGAACCTTTAATAAAAAGAAATAAAGATTTTGTTAGATAATTATGCACCTGCAATAATATTACCTTCTTATGAAGTAACACAGTTAAGTCTATTTCCCAACCACACTTCACTGTTTTTCCATCAGAAAATCCTGGCCTTCTCTCCTTCTCATCACTGAATTACATCACCCATTGATCCCATCCCCACTTCCTCCCCTCTGCTGCTGATCTTGCTGTCAATGGACCAATCTAGTGAGAGCCCAGACGTAACTACTACCCAACCAAGGGCATACCTACTCAACTCTTCCTCTTCCCTAAACCTCGACGCCTCGGTCCCACCCCTCTGCATCCCACACCTTATCCCTTCCAGAAACTCTAATATGCCTAGGTCTTAGACTCTCTGCAAGTCTTGCCCTGCATGAATCTAGGCCTGCTCAAGGGCTCTGACCATGCCCACGAGGCTGAGCTCAGACTAGGTATGAGAAGAGCAGGGCAAATTTGGTCCAGGGTACGGTGGTGAGTGCCTTCCCTGACTTCCCTGATCTGATCTCCTCGGACACGATGGAATCTCTGGAACCATTCAAAATCAAAGGAGAGCTTTCCGGAGAAAAGGTGAAAAACGGACTCTGGAATTGCTTAGGTAAATATTCTCTTCTACCTTTGGTCCTGAAGCAGAAATGATCATCTGGCCTGGAGCCTGAATCCAAGGCTCTCCATCGACTTGAACAGGAATTCGCTTAAGAAGGGTAACCCGGAAGTATGAGCCTTGGGCTATTCGAATTCCTGAACGCAGACCACCTTGAACTTGGCCCTGTTGAATGAATCAAAAAAGGTGACTTTAAGTGCTTTTACAGTCTCAAAATGAAAAAAAAAAACCAAACAAAAGACAGATCCATTGCTAAAAGACTGAAACACTATTTGTCACTTAAGGGTCTTGCAGGGATAGAATATGCTCTTTCTGTGTGAGATCTCCAGGGGAAACATATCTAAATGATGACCCCAAATCCTAAAAAAGATAGACAGTTGTTGTGAATAGGCCACTCCACCTTCTGACTCAAAAATACTCCAACAGAACTCAGCATCACATCTTTCCCAGGTACATTTCTACCACAGGAGACCCAAAGAGAAAGCCTCCTGCTACAGTCACCGTCCCGGCCAGGCAGCTATCACTTCCACAGTCTCCTATTACTCTTTCTCCAGAGCTTCTTTACGATGAAAGCAAATGTCTCTCCCAACTCCCTCCCAGCGCCATTCTCTGGTGGTTTAGGAACTGCCTTCAAAAATCATTCCATATCATTCTAATCTTTTCTTCTTCACCATCGGAAACCAGGAAATCGAAAATCACAATCTCCAAGACTTCACCACCTTAAATTCATCAGTTCAGGGACCACAGATCCCTCCCTCTTCCAATTCCCAACCCAGACATCTGCTCACTCTGTCTACATCCACCCCTTCCAAACCTGGACCACCTTACACATTGTTGCCTGTTCCAGGTCCCCTAGCACTCCTCACTCCACAGCTCTTATGTTCCTCAGCTCCTCCTGCCCCCTCTTTATCTGTGTGAAACCAAGTTCCACATGGGATGGACCCTCAAGGAAGAGGAAAGAAAAACAAAACACGAATAAAGACAAGACATGGGAGACCTAAAAAGAGAAAGATGGGGAAAAATATAATGGAGAATTCAAGAGAATGAAAAAAAAAGAGGGAAAAGACCAAGAACAAGGAGAAAGGAAGTGTATGCCTGACCCTAAAAGAGAACAGGATAGAAAGTGCGGAAATATCACCATCAACGGTATTTACTGAGCGCTTACTGTGTGCAGAGTATGGTACTAAGCGCTTGGGCAAGTACAATATAGCAGAATTGGTAGACATGTTCCCTGCCCACAACAAACATGCCAGCAAACAGTAGTGCAGTAAAGAAAAAAATGTAATTAAATAAGAACAAATTGGGACAGATGAGGAGAAGAGTTGTGGGGAAAGGGAGCAAAAGGATGAGAAAAGTGAGTAAAAATGAGGAGAAAAAGATATGGGGAATGTATGGGTTGTGACAAACAGAAAGGGTGGAAGGAAATTAGAGTATTTAATCATCAAAATGACACGAGGATGACAATTACCTCCAAACTATGGGGGATAGCAGACTGCAATAAAGTGAACACTGGGGTGCTGGTTTGGGGGGTTTTGGTTCAATAAAGTGAACACTGGAGTGCTGGTTTTTTGGTTTTTGGTTCTGTCAATGACTGACAAATCTCAATCTCACACTTGCTCTCATGCGCTCTCTCTCTCTCTCCTCCCCTTCCCCCAGTATGCTAACTGACAACAATAGTTCTCAGTATGGCTGCTGGAAATGCATTCGTTATGGTACACTGAGTGCCGAAACTGTACACGGTCCTGTACTGAGCATTTGGGAGGGTACAAGAGGAGTCAAACTCACTAACAAAAGCTGAAGTCTTTTATCTTTTCAGGGACGGTTATGAAATGATGTCCAATTAGATAACACAAACTTCATTATATATTTTGTTCATAATTGCCATGGTAGTGATCATATTTAATGAGCACCTGCGAATTGTAGTTGACTGTACTAAGGGCTTAGGAACACGCAGCACAGAAAATAATGTGCTTCCCTTCCCACAAGGAGCTTATACTCCAACAGGGAAGACATACTTCAAAGTACTTAATCGAAGGTACTCTATGCACATATGTATACACACGCGTTGAGGGTGGGAATAAATATATAAATTCTGGAAACAGGTGGTAAGTTTGTACCGCTTGGGGTGTTGGGGATTAAACAGGGATGGCAGAAGAATCGGTACGGAGGTACAGTTAACGGGTTAGCGGAGGTACAGTTAGTAGAGACAAATATCACTGTATCACTCAGTGATATTTAATGAGCGCTTACTAAGTGCCTGGGAGAGTACAAGACAGTTGGCAGACACTGAAAGGCAACAACAAGGCTGACTGTTTTCAGCATTAACTCATTTTAGAAACAAATCCCGATGGCCCGACAAATGCTAACTAGATTCGCCAAACAAAATTCCCTCATCAGACCTCTCTGCCTTTACTGATCAAAGACTTACCATACGTCTTTGCTTATCACAGACTTACCATATGAACAACACCAGTCACCCCAACGACTTCTAGCAAGCCATCATCGATTCTTGGTTTCTCAAACCGACTATCATTGTCAGACCCCCACAGATCGGCTCCAGAACCCCAACTGCACAGATACAACCAGCATGGAAACAAAGGTGAGCACGATTCGACAACTGGGCCAGATTTTCCACTAGGAGCAAATTAGGCTCTTTTGGAAGCTCTTTTAAGCCACTAGACCGACTGTGCTAGTGGTCTAAAACAGTTCATTCAGTTTCCCAAAAGGCCGAGCTTACATCCTGGAAGCAATTTACAAACTCGGAATATGCAGCGTCCAAATGTCAATAAGCCGATCACCACCCTCCCTCGGGGAGTCCCTACTCCTCTGAACGGTCCCTTTGGGACTCCCCATTTATACCACTATCTGGCCTCCACCCTGGCTGACTTCTTCCCGATTAATTTCTCATCCCCGTACTCCTAAATGCCGCTTTACCACTTCCGCAACACCCAAACACTTGGGCACTAGCCCCCTCCCCCACCACAGCATTCTATTACCTCTCCTCTGTAATTCATTTTACTTTTTCTCTCCTCTGCTATACTGAAAGCTTCTTGAGGGCAGAGATTGTTCTACTGATACTATCTGTACTCTCTAAAGCGCTTGATACAGTGCTCTGCACAAATAAGCACTCAATAAATACTACTGATTGAGTGATAATTCCCCCATCCCCAGGAGAATATCCTTCTCCTCTCCGTTTCCCTCTTTTCATTCTCCTGTTTCCCACAACAGAACGCCCAACAGTTCATCTCTTCCCTTGTCATTTTCCCCTGCTCCTCCTTGACGTACCCACTCCCTAGCCATGCCTTCCTCCTCCTCCTCCCTCCTCCTCCCCTCCGATCACCTGCTTGTCATCCCTTTATTCCTCCTGTTCCTTTCCCTTTCCCCTCCCTTGAGGGAGGTGCCTTCCCAGGTCACAGGAGTGTGAAACAAAGTCAGGAGTCCTGTCCAGCACTGGACAGGTCGAGGGAGGGAAACACCCAAATCATCCAGAGATGGGGGAGTCAGGGGGGCTGCTGCCAGACTGTTCAGAAATGTGGTCTTGGGAAGGGGCAGCTGCACACAGTGGTAGGATCTTTGGGCATGGGCAATGGTGGATAGCAAGGGGTTGCCACATGTGGGGGGAGAAGAAATACCTAATAAGGGCAAAAACAAGTGATCTGGTGGCCACCAAAGCAGCTGATAGCTGAGGTCACTGCTGCCCATTCCCTTAGTCCTGCAGTTTCTCTTCTCAATTTCCCTCCCCCACTAGTGATCCTGGCAATAACAGGGACCACTACTAAAGTTTAGAGCTCCAGAACAATTTCTCCCTGACTCCCAAACTTCTCCTTCTGGCCAACATTCTCCACCCCTGAAAAGGTTTTTTAAAAAACCCCAAAACAATCTTCAGGTCTGGCCACCACAGCATGAGCTGTGCACATACACACATATGGACAGATGAAAGCAGAGTCAGCAATCAACAGCAAACACACATTCGAGAGGAGGTGGGTGCTTGGCAGGTGGAAAGCTTTTAGTAGCAGCTGGGCAGTGGATAGGAAGACCGTTTAGCCCCAGGCCCTAGGATGGGTAGAACTGGGAGTTCATCGGTTGGGTGGGTAGGCATTAAAAAATAAAAAGGTAAAACTAAATGCTTGAAGATATTACTCTAATATTTGTGTGTCTCTCTCTTTGGAAAATGTCTAGACCTGCTCAAAAGTATATGTCCAAATTGGGGGTGGGAGGAAGATGGAAAAATAGGGAAAAGTGGGAAGGGAGAGGGTCAGAAGAGGAAAGGTCAGAGGGAGAGAGAGAGGGAATGTTTGTAGATATTACTAATAAGCCAGAATGCGGCAGGCCAGTGGAAATTTGGATAGGTCAGTTTTTTTTTTTGTAAAGCCAGTTGCAAGGTTGCTTTAATCCAAATCAAAAAACAGTTAGTTCAGAAATTTAACAAAAGTTTTCCAATGGTTATCTGGGTATTTCCAAATTACAAATGGGTGTTGTGGGAAAGCAGAAGTGATAATAAACATATTGTCCTTCATGATGCATAAGTATGTGAAGTTTCACAATTCCACCAGGACCTGTGATTTTTTTTCAATTAGCTAATGAACCAGGTTGTAAAACTGTGATCTTTGTGAGTTTACCTATCACACTATGGCTATCAATCTGCATTGGGCGGGGTGGGGTGGGGTGGGCGGAGTGGTAACAAGTAGCTTAAAGAGTGAATAGGAAGCAAAATCAATAATGGGACTGAGAAAGAATTCTGCTATAAATATTGGGAAAACACGCCTGGGTACACTACCTGGGGATATTGATGAAAATGAGTCCCTCAATATTTGGCAATTCCACTTCATGTTGATCCACCTGAAGTTTAATCTCCTTATGCAGGTTTCTAGTGTGACTTATCTTCTGTAATCCTACTTTTACATACACACCTTTATTGTGAAACCTAAAAATAAAAAGTAATTCCAGTTTTACCACAGTGTCTGTTCCTGTAGTCTCTCATTGCATCCAGTGTAATAGGGTAAAACTTTCTGCCCCCTCATATGTGGGCAGAGTTTTCAAAATACACTACTTCACTATTATTATTATTATTATTAATCATATTTATTGAGCGCTTACTGTATGCAAAGCACTGTACTAAGAACTTGGGAGAGTACAATATAACATCAGACACATTCCCTGCCCACAACGAGTTCCATTCATGAAAAACTTACCTGGCAATTTGAAGAGTTTCATCAACATAGACAGGGCAGTTGACTTCTTCAGCATCAATGACAGTGAGAGGAAAATCACAGCCAAAATCCTTCAAGTTTTTCTCCCTCTCAAGCTGTAGCTCTCTGAAATCCAACCCCCACTTCAAATAGCTAACAGATATTCCCCCAGGCCAAATTCACCTGTTTCTCTTTTTCCCCCCTCATATAGAGCAAATCCCAACTGGGAAGGCCCATTAAAGAAGCTTTGCAGTTAGAAGGAATTGTAGATTCCAGTTGATAGTGATGAGAATTCTACCTGTGATAATGTACCACCCTTGAGACACTGCTACGCTATGTTCACTGGGATCTGTCCCTAATATGATGTTCTCCCCAATCCATAAAAATATCTTCACTGGGATTCATCCCTCAAATGACATTTTCTCTAAGCCCATCAAAAAGGAGGGCAATTTTTGAAGGCACCATAATTTGCAATGAGATCTGCACTGGATCTGGTTTTGCAGGCTAACAGAAATTCAGCCCTTCGGGCTTCTCTTCGAACATTACCTGCTTGTAAATTTGCCTGGTTCTTCTTCTCTAGCATGATGAAAGTCCAAACTCAATTCTGCATCGATTCCAATGCCACAGTAATTGTTCATCTGAACTATCTGAAAAAAAATTCAAGAGCAATTTCACAAGGTGACTTCACATGCAGGACACCACCAGCCTTAGCTTCCCCCTTCCACAAGATAGAAGCTGCTCAAGGGGACCAGCTATGCCTGACAGAATATTGAGGGGAATAACAACCCAGGCTGCCCAAGGGTTCCATGCCACTAGGCCCTTTTAAAACCTAATGGTAGCCCCAGGTTGAAGAAGCTTCCAATTGATCAGTCGTTCATAGATCCTCTCTGGCCCTGCTCCACCAGCCAACCCACCTCCCTACAGACATATTTTTTTTTTCCACACAAAGTAATCACATTCTCCTTCAAGTAAAATGATTAAAAAATAAAAAAAATTAGAAAAATTAACACAACTTGTTTTTATCTTAATGTTCTGAATATTGCATGTGCCTCCTTTGGCCAAGAAATCCCCTAGTCTTTGAACACCTCCTGTTGGGTCCTTAATTATTGCTCTGTTCAAAGTCCACGTGTCAGTCTTACCCAGCAAGAAATTCTTTGACAGCTGCCACTTTGTCATTCTTAAATAAACATTAATAGCTCCTACCCCCAGTGTCTATTCTTCTCCTAGTGAGCCCTCTAGCACTTGAGAACAGCTTTTAACATTTTCAAACCTTCATTTTCATTTTATTCCTTCAAATAAATGCGAAAGAAAAATTCCAGTGCTCCATACTGAAGTGAAAATGAGCAAGTAGGAATTGTACATTTTTACCTTAAGTACTGACAAGAATTGGTTCTGCTGAGAGCAGGAAGTATCCATGACCAAATGAGGAAGAAAAGGAGACTAGAAATTCACTACAGTCCTTCTGCAGCATGAGGATCCCAAATGCTATCAATCAATCAGTGGTATTTGAGTGCTTACTGTGTGCAAAGCACTGTACTAAGCACTTGGGAGAGTACACTACAACAGGGTTGGCAGACACGTCCCCTGCCCACCAGGAGCTTAATCTAGAGGGGGAGACTGAAATTCAAATTATTTATGGCTATGTACTTAAGTGCTGTAAGCCTGCGAGTCGGGTGAATATCGAGTCATTAAAGGGTACGGATCCAAGTGAAAAGGTGACGTGAATATCGAGTCGTTAAAGGGTACAGATCCAAGTGAATAGGTGACGCAGAAGGGAGAGGGAGTAGAGGAAATGAGGGCTTAGTCAGAAAGGCCTCAGAGGAGGTGGGATTTTAATAAGGCTCTGAAGGTGGGGAGAGTGATGGTCTCACTAATATATGGAGAAGGAGGGAGTTCCAGGCCAGAGGGAGGACGCGGACAAGGGGTCGGTGGTGAGAGAGGTGAAATCCAAGTACAGTGTGCAGGTTGGCGTTGGAGGAGTGAAGTGCGCGGGCTGGGCTGTAGGAGGAAATTAGCGAGGTACGATAGGAGGGGGCGAGCTGATTACGTGCTTTAAAGACAATGGCGAGAAGCTACTGTTTGATGCAGAGGTGGATGGACAACCAACCGGTGGAGTTTCTCGAGGAGTGGGGAGACATGGCCTGAACGTTTTCGTAGAAAGATGATCCGGGCAGCAGAGGAAAGTTAACGGCTGTAGTGGGGAAAGACAGGACGCAGGGAGATCAGCGAGGAAGTTTATGCGCTAATCGAGGTGGGATATAAGGGCTTGGATCAGTGTGGTAGCAGTTTGGAAGGAGAAGAAAAGGATTTTAGCGATGTTAGGAAGGTAGAACCGACAGGATTTGGTGACACTTTCAATCTGTGAGTCGAACGAGAGGGGGGATCGAGATGTGATGGTCCAGATTGTCCACTCGTTTCACCTGCCCCTACAACCAGCTCTAAACTCGTTATGGGCAGGAAACATGCCTGTTATATAATAACGTTGGTATTTGTTAAGCGCTTACTATGTGCAGTGCACTGTTCTAAGCGCTGGGGGAGATACATGGTAAGCAGGTTGTCCCACGTGAGGCTCACAGTCTTCATCCCCATTTTACAGATGAGGTAACTGAGGCGCGGAGAAGTGACTTGCCCACAGTCACACAGCTGACAAGTGGCAGAGCCGGGATTCGAACCCATGACCTCTGACTCCCAAGCCCGGGCTCTTTCCACTGAGCCACGCAGTACTCAGTATCGTACTCTCCAATGTGCTCAGTACAGTGCTCTGCACACAGTAAGTGCTCCATGAAAACAACTGACTGACTGAGGCCTGGAAAAATTCCCACTTGACTCCTCCAAGGGATTAATTAAAATAATAATAATTGTTAAGCACTTCCTATGCGCCAAGCACTGCACTAAGCATGACTGTGGTATTTATTAAGCACTTTCTATGTGCCGAGCAACGTACCAAGCATCGGGGTAGACACAAGAAAATCCGGTCGGATACAGTCCTTATACAACATGGGCCTCACAGTCTAAGTAGAGGAACACTACTGAATCCCCATTTTACAGATGAGGAGACAGGCACAGCGAAGCTAAGTGACTTACCCAAAGTCACACAGCATGCAAGTTGCCGAGTCAGGAATAGAACCCAGGTCCTCTGACTACCAGGCCCATGATTTTTCCACTAGGCCAGGGTGCTTCCCCATTGTGGTGCCTGTTAAGTAGTTACTAAGTGCCAAACACTCTATTAAGCACTGGAGACAGATATAAGATAATCAGGTCCCAGTCTCCGCAGGAGGGAGAGCAGGTATTGCACGTCCACTTTGTGCATGAGGGAACTGGGGCACAGAGAAGTTAAATGACTTGCTCAAGGTCACGCTACAGGCAAATGGCAGAACCAGGATGAGAACCCAGGTCCTCTGACTCCCAGGCCCAGGGCTCCTTCCACTAAGCAACACTGCTTGTCCTGCCTCTATTCTGAAAACTGGAAGATTGTCACAGACATCCCTCCATACCTTCTCAGATCGGGCATTGTGTCCCCACAACACTTAATAGTAATCCACGAACATCTGTCCTACGAGCAAAGAGTAAAACTACACAAAGAGATTCCAAATAAAAGTATTTCACAAGAAGGCAAATACCTTTGGCAGTTCAGATTCCGTAACACGGTTTACTGTGCTTTCAGTCTCTTGAGCATCCAAAAGGATAGTCCAACGGTCCATAAGAACATCATCAGCTTCATCTACTGATATCAGGACAGAGTACGGATCTTCCCCACTATAGCCGGCTCCCCAGCGAAGCACCCTGCCCAAATCATTGCCTAAGAAAATTAACAGAAGATTTTAAATAATCGCCACGTTAAAAAATGTGAAGAACAAAATCATCCCCGAATAAACTTTGGTATATGGCAGGGAGGAGCCAATGTAGCCCAAGGAAAAGTGAATGGGACTGATAATCGATCAGAGAGTACTTGTCAAGCATTTACTGCATGCAGAACACTGTATTCAACACTTGAGAGAGTACAATATAACAGAGTTGGTAGACACATTCCCTGCCCACAAGGTGCTTATAGTCTATAGAGTCCGGTGACCTGGATTGCTAGTCCTGGCTGCTCTGGCACTGGCCTGTTGTGTGACCTTGGACCACTGTATATAGATATTTACCCTCGACTACAGTCCATAAAGGTCCAGATCCATTAGGCACACACAGATATCCTGGAAAAGTGCGATAGTCAGGCTTTCCGGTTTATGAGAGGTCATTCTGTACTTGTGAGTGTCCTTTTCAAGAGGAGAAAATTCACTGTGCTGTGTCTTTCCCCTCCTCCCTCAAGAATGTTGAAAACAGTGCCACAAATTCAATGGTCACATTAAGGTTTACATATGCGTCATTGAACTTTTAATATTTAGAGATGCAAAACTAAAATACATGCAATTTTTTTCTGATCCATTTGGCTAAGAATAACACCCACAAATGGTTTCAAAGTGAAATGTTTAAAACTAACTACGGATCCCAAGATGTATACAGGTTTCCATTGCCAACCGCAGTTGTAAATATCCACTCTTCAGGCTACGCACCACTGTGGCTACCCCTAGCACACGGTCCAGTGCTTAGAACAGTGCTTGGCACATAGTAAGCACCTAACAAATGCCATCATCATTATTATTTTATGTAACCATGGTTTTTCATGGCCACGCCTAACACTACCTTTTATTTCCACTTGGCTGTGCTCTAACTGGCTACCACAAATAACCCCAATTAGTATTACTGCTACTCCCAGCACTCTGATCGGTAATTCTTTATTACACAAGATACTGTATGGTAACTCTTTAAAACTACACATTTACACTGTAAGCTCCTGAGAAGCAACGTGGCCTAGTGGAAAGAGCCCGGGCTTGGAAGTCAGAGGTCGTGAGTTCTAATCCCAGCTCCGCTACTTCTCAGCTGTGTGACTGTGGGCAAGTCACTTAACTTCTCTGGGCCTCAGTTACCTCATCTGTAAAATGGGGATTAAGACTGTGAGCCCCACATGGGACAACCTGATAACCTTGTATTTACCCCAGTGCTCAGAACAGTGCTTGGCACATAGTAAGCACTTAACAAATACCATTATTATCATTATTATTATTATTATTGTTATGGTCAGGGAAAGTGTCTACCAACTTTACACTTCTGTTCTCTCCCAAGCACTTAGTACAGTGCTCTGCACACAGTATGTGCTCAATAAATACCAATGATTGACTGATAAGAGGTTCAATGCTACAGTTAGTTCCCTGCTTCATACTAATGAACCTAAACACAATGAAATCAGAAGGCCAGGTACACAGCTTTAAATTTCTGGTAACGGCCAACTTTCAAGAGTCTTTGTATTAGATCGCTGGTTTATACCAACCGGGAGTACTTTCAGGCATTTAACCCCCAGTGTTGGAAAGAGAAAGCCGTAGAAGGTCAAAAGATGAACAATACATGTGGTTCTCCTAGGTAGCGAGCATCTTTACTTCACTCCACTTTACGCATCCCATTCAGAATTTTAACACACTCACCTGTGCCTAGAGGTAAGATCGCTACGGATGGCTCCGGACAGGCAAGTTTATGTCTAATCTCCTCAAGAGCTCCGAGAACCCAACCCACTGTTCCATCACCACCACACACAAGTACACGGAAATCAGGAACTTGGGAGAATATATGAAATCTGAATTTAAAACAAAGAGGAAAACATTAATCAATCAGCGGTAATTATGGAGAGCCTACTGGACACCAAACATCGAGTTAAAGACAGTCAGTCAGTCGATTGTATTTACTGAGAGCTTACTGTGTGCGGAACCCTGTACTAAGTGCTCGGGATGGTACAATATAATAATAAACAGGTGCATTCCCTGCCCACAACGAGCTTACAGTCTTGAGGACAGTCTAGAAGATAGAGTCCCTGCTCCCAAGGAGTTTCTAATAAAATGGGAGTCTGGAAAATTATTTACTAATATTGGGAACAGGAGGTGAAACTAGTATTACAAACATATGAAAGGATGAAAAGAGATTAATAAGAGAATATACATATAGATGTAACTATTAAGGATGGCTGCTGGGTTTACCCAACTTGGAATGGTGGGGATTCCCAGAAGAGATGAGTTTTTAGGTGAACATTGAAGACAGAGAGAGGGCTGTGGCTGGGGGGTCTGAAGGATGGAGGGAGTCTCAAGCAGAAGTTACAGCCTAAGCCAGGGGTGGGGGGTGGACATTAGAGAGTCAGAAGGCAAGCTTGGGAAGAGTGATGAGTTGAGAGCAGCAGGTGAAGAACGTGATATGTGGTAATAGCTGTGGTTTTCACTGAGCACCTGCTGGGTGTAATGCACTGTGCTAAGTGCTGGGGAGAGCTCAACAGAAGCGCGAGGCATGTCCTCCACCTACAAAGAGCATATGCTCTACAGGGGAAATAGAAATATATACTAGCAGTGGAATTACACTAAATATATACATAAATGCTGGGCTGGTATGACCCTGGAGATGGGAGTTGATCACAAAAGGCTTCTGAGAGAGTGGGATTTTAGGAGGGCTGTGAACATAGGGAGAGCTATGGTCTAGCAGATTTGTGGGGGGAGGGATTTCCAGGCAGGACAAACTGCATAAGCCAGGGGACCGAGAGCGGAGACTCAAGAGCAACATACAGTTAGAAGGTTGGCTTGGGAGCAACGAAGACAGCAAGCTGGTCAAAGAGGTGAAAAGAACAGTAGGTAAAACAGGGAGACTGGGTGTAGAGCCTTAAAAAGCCAATGGTAAAGAGATTTTGCTGGACACAAAGGGAAACGGAGCAGCCACTGGAGATTTCTGAGGAGTGGACAGTGTGCCAAGTGACACGTAGTATACACTGAAGTGGGGAAAGAGGCTGGAGACCAGTGAGGAGACTGTTACAGTAGCCTAAGCATTTAGTATGGTGCTCAGCACATAGAAAGCACTCAATAAATAAATACCTGCCCTACGTAGGCAGAGACTGTGCTCCACCTAATTCCCCCGTATCTACTCAGTGCTTAGAACAGTGGTTGACACAAAATGAGCACTTAGCAAATACCACCAAAAAAAGAAAATAAAATAAAAGTTTGGAATAACTGGTAAAGGCGGCAGGCACGGGAGTCAAAGAGGTTATAATAGTGTTGCTGAGCAGAAGAAAGGGCAGAACTGCAATCTAAGGCAGACAATTAAATTAAACTCACTTAGGATTCTTTAAAGCAGAGGCAAATTAGTTTAGAAAAAAGTTTCTGAACAAAATTAATGGCTACAATCCAGTTTGGAATCAAATTAATGACTAGCAATCGGTCTATGTGTTGAATTAATGGCAAGCAATCAGCAAGGGCAAAACTTCGACTTTCTAGTTCAAATTCAGGTTTCAATTTGAAGTTCCATTTTCCAAAATCAGGCCAGTTTATGCAAACAATTGGGCACGAAAATAATAATTCCCTTAGTGGGGATGAGGGAACATTGATTCCAAAGAGATGCTGTAGGGCTTTCACGAAATAATTTAGCAAGTGAACACAAACAGATTGCATATTTATCAGATGAAACATTACACCTACATTTTCAAATGGAAAACTTAGAAAAAATGCATTCCCGAGCTCAGGAGTTTCTCAAGTTTACTTTTCAAAACCCTGGCCTATCTTATCATCCTGCTGAGTCACCAACAGGCAAAGGTTAGAAGAGAAATGGGAATGAGATAGGTAGGATTTGTTGGTAGAGAGAAATTAGGGTTGAGGGAGTGAAGAATAGTAGTAAATGGGTGAAAAGAGACTAGGAATGCATGGAAGAGTCACTGCTTTTCCAGAAGGGAGAGAGCAAGACTGTGACAGGTGTATAGAGAGTCACACACAGAGGGAACAGGATTCTCCTGAGGCACTCGCTGATTTTTCCTTTGCCATGTTTGTGACACCTGGCTGCTTGCTTCAGATGTTCTCGCTGTTGTACTCTAACCCCTGTTTGCTTAAAACGGGAAAGGAAGTTGAGAGAAAGGGAAAATGAAGACAGGAGGACCAGCATAGTGTTCCTTGTGTGGGCTGGAGCTGAGGGAAAATCCACTTAAAAAAAAAAGAAAGAAAAATCTCTCCTCCTTTCTGACTTTCAGCTAAAAATTTGGGTTTTTTAGATGACAATCAACTAACTATATATTTTCCTAAGCTCACAGGTAATAAAAGCACAAGTAGAAACACTGGAAACTATAGAAACCACCAGGCACAAAAGTAGATATTTATATCTTCCTTTTTCCCCCACCTGCCTAGATCTGAGCTCAGGACTTAGTTTCTCTACGAGTTACATCAACAATATTACAAATACCTAAAACAGTGCAGGTCCCATTTTAGGTGGTAGTGATAGCCTCAAAAGCTGCAGAGGAAAAAAAAAATCGATACTCAATCCTGAATTCAGATCTTAGGTAACAGAGCTTCACAGCTTTTTAATTAAAAAAAAAAGAAGAAGATGAAATGGTGGTCAAGGAGAAAACAGACTGATTAAATGTTTTATTGAGTTCCAACCACCCTCCACATTGGCAGAATTTCTTATTATTCAGCATTTTGTCTTCAACTTCATTTTTTCTGGCAGTAATTAATTTTTTTTAATGGAACAGAAATTTTAATACTTTCATCATTGAAATAGGAATTTTCATTTCTTTTCAATTGACAGACAATACAAAGAATCCAACACACACTGAGTAATACAGTTTATGGGTAAAATTATTTTTTGGTATTTGTGAATGTTTTTTGATTTGTCTGCCAACAGGCTAGTTAATCATATTAAAATGAGACGAAAATGGCCCCGAGTTATTTTTCCTGCTCTTTAATTTGGTGAAATTGCTATGAGTTTTTTCAAGATTATTTTTCAGAGCAAAATCTTACAAGTGGAAAAGATGCCTGTAGAGCAGAATCCAATCTAAATAAACCATGGCATATTTCAGAGTTACAGCCAAGAACAATAACAATAAGAAGAAGAAGAGGAACAATTATAATTACCCAGGTAAAGGCCCTCCATTGGTAAGTTCAAAGACCTGATGTGGATTCAGGAGTTTTCTGAAACTAGAGAGCAGATCTCGGCCTTTTAAACCTCCACTTTTTGGATTTACAAACACGAGAAGGGGACAGCAGTTTTGTGGAAGTTTTGAATGCTGCTAGAAGAAAAAAGAAGGGGTTAGAAAGATATACATTCTTTATAATCAATTCCATAGGTTGAAAGAACGGAACAGTACCGTCAGGTGGCCCCTTGGGAAGTACTTACTGGGAGACTTTTCTTGGTGAGGTAAGTGAGGGGTCTGGATAGAGTCAGATTTCCTAAAGAGGTAGTGTGGTCTAGTGGTCTAGTGGATAGAGCACAGGTCTGGGAGTCAGAAGGACCTGGGTTCTAACCCAGGCTCCGCTGCTTGTCAGCTGTGTGACCTTAGGCAACTCACAACTTCTCTGTGACTCAGTTCCCTCAACTGTAAAATGGGGATTAAGATGTGAGCCCCATGTGGGACAGCGACTGTGTCCAACCTGATTATCTTATATCTATCCCATAGCTTAGTACAGTGCCTGGCACAAAGTAAGCCCTTAACAAATACCTCCTCCTCCCCCTCAAAAAAAAGATTTGGCTTCTAACCTGAAGCTGTGAGAGCTTTATGAAAATACGGTGCTTCTGAGTTTCCCCCATGAGTAGACTAACTGTGTAACTTCAAACCACCCTATGCAAGGTGAATTTTCCATTAACAAAAATAAAAAGTGAATTGGTGAAAAGGAATCCAGTTGAAATACAGATTTCCCCGCCCATCCCCACCTCGCTCCCGACAATGGGAATTAAAAAAAAAAAAGAAATTTGACCACTTATAACTAAGTCTCAAACAACCTTCAGCTATAAAAGCCTTCACATATAATTTCTTGTACCACTTGTCACTCTGAATAGAGAGTCACACACTGAGCACAAAACACTTATGCCTACGTTGATGACTTTTAAAAAACTTTTTCTTACTTGTTTAATACATAAAAAGATAAAAACAGAACGGCATCAGGGAACGGCAACTTCTAGTATCTAGGGTGACAATACTACAGAGGAATAACTTTGGAACGGTCGCTATCCTAACCAAAAGTATTCCTCGTATTCGGGATGACACACAGCCTTCTAACCGCATGGTCATAAATTTGCCATGAAGTTACAACTTACCTATTTAATCGGGTGAGAGCAGCTAAGAGGGAAAAAAAGAATGCGGGCAACCATCTAGAAGATGTTGGACTTGGTCATTGTTTAAATTAGATACATATTCAAAAGACCATTTTCAAATTTAAAAGACGGAACTCAATCTCTCTAAATTCAAAATTTTGCTAGCATTCTGGAAAGCAAATTAGTGTTTTAAAAAAAGATTTAATCGTTAATATCCAGCTTTCTGCAACGTGGCTCAGTGGAAAGAGCCCGGGCTTGGGAGTCATAGGTCATGGGTTCGAATCCCGGCTCGGCCACTTGGCAGCTGTGTGACTGGGCAAGTCATTTCACTTCTCTGGGCCTCAGTTCTGTAAAATGGGGATGAAGATTGTGAACCTCACGTGGGACAACCTGATTACCCTGTATCTATCCCAGCGCTTAGAACAGTGCTCTGCACATAGTAAGCGCTTAACAAATACCAACATTATTATTATTACCCCTAATTCCACATCGACCTCTTCCCTGACTTCTTTGAAAGATAGCTGTAATTTAAGTGTATGGCCACAAGGAGGCACTATTTCCCCTTGATTACGGCTCCCATTGATTTCTCAGTTCTTTCAATATTGCTCTAAGCAAGCCAGGCGGGTATTTATCATTAAATCGAAAAAGGGGCTAAACTACTCCCCAGATTTCAAATGTTACTTGCCTTATCGCATCCAGGCTGCAGCAATCTGCTTCTTTCATTAAATATTAGACCATTCCTAACCACGTTCCAAAACACGGGACGGTAAAACATGCAGATCTTACCGTTACTTCAGGTAGGACAACTCCAAAAAGCTGTTTGTCATGAACAGTTGTATCTCTCACTAACATGTATATTCTTTCCGCTTCAGAAAAACAAGAGATGTGAAGTACCACAGCACCTGAAACAAATGATTTTAAAGAGCAATTTTCCAGCTAAACTACCAAAGGTAACCACTGACAAACCAGCTCAAAGAGAAGGAACTAACGTCCATTTAAAAAATGAAGAAAATATTTATAACGATGGTAAAAGCCTCTTCTCCAGTTTAACATCTTGAAAGATACCCCACTCTCCCATAAATGCCACTGGAGAAAAACCACAGTGGATTCTGTTTGAACATGTCTAGTTTTAATCAGAACAACAAATTTTCACGAATACTTCTTCATTTCTGTTTTTAAGAAAGTACAGACTACATAAAGAGTGCAGATTACCTCGACTTCCCTTGTAAGGTGGCCATGGGTAGGGAATGTATCTACCAACTCTGTTACTCTATACTCTCCCGAGGGTTCAGTACAGTGGTCTGCATACTGCAAGCGCTCAATAAATATGATGGATTGATTAGAGGGATCATGCTATCTCTCTCCTATTCAAAGACAATTTACTTAATGTGTTATATATTCTCCTATATGCAATTCCTCTCCTGTAACTCTCTCCTTCATCTCCCCTAGGCTTGTTTCCATGCTCAACTAATGACAATGACCTTTCAAAAATAATCAAAGCTTTCTTCATGGCCCAAAATCCCAAGGCCGCTATGATGCTTCCATCCTAATCAACACATCCTTAGTGTTTTACATAAGTGATTACCCTTTTTGTAATGATATTCGTTAAGCGCTTACTATGTGCTAGGCAATGAACTACCCCTTTCCTCCAAGAGACCAATTTGCTTTGGTTTCCGGGGGTTCTTCCCACCAAGCCTATTTATTCACCCCCTGACTGCTCTCCCTCTATGCAGTCCCAGATTTTTAAGTCACTATCTTTAAGATAAGTCTTTACCTAAATACTCTACCATTACTTCAAATCCATAATGGATGAACTTGTCTTCTTGGCCAAAGTTTCCCTACTGCCCCAAATCCCTTCTCCAATGCTGCCCTTCCATCATCATGAGCTGATCTAACCTGCCTGCTTCTAAACCTGAAGCTTTAGGGGAACTTTCAACATTTTTTTTCTTATGCTCCCTACATATTTTGTTGTTAACTCCAGCTGTTTCCATCCCCAGAACACATCTTAAATCTGTCTCTTCCTTTAATCCCTCTGCCAAATCCCTTATCCAGGCTCTAGTTATCTCATACATATATCACATACAGAGGCCACTGAAAGGTTTCATCTTTCTGGCTGGTGTCTCAGCTTCTAGCCTTCATATTTCTACACACTATATTTCTAAGCCCCTTCTCACCACTCCTTACACCTACCTAATCACTCACCTTGCCTTTCTTCCATTCATCAAGCCATGCACATTCATCTATTCCTATCTTCCTTATTCTCCATTGTCGATCCCTTGTCTCTGGTCTCTCTCGGTATCACCCTAGCCTGTCTCTCTTCCTTTCTGGAACTATTTCTGTTCCTATAGAACAAAAGTTGATCTTTCTCTCTCTCCCTCCCCTCCCCCCATCCCAATCACAACCCTCACTCAGATATTGGCAACGGGAGCTTTCTTAATTAGGTTAAATACGATTTGGGGAGTCCAGAGGAAATGAAGTAAAGGGAGACTGTGATGGAGAAAGGAGGTCTGTTAAACAGGATTTGCCTGGCTGTCCTGTGAGGGTTAGAATGAACCTAGTATATGCAGGTGCAACAGTTTGATCAATCAGATTCCTATGGAGAAAGCCCCCATTTGCCAATATCTGAGGTTTTAGCAGAAAGGTTTTAGCTGCGGGTCGAGAAATATCAATTTTACCAGTGCCCTTTTCCAGCAGCTTTCTGCCCCTATTCCTTTTTTCTAAGATAAGCAAGGAAGATTTATATGGTTATGAAAGCCAAAACTGGTTAGAACAATACTTCTTTTTTTTTTACATTTGAGGATAAAAGAGCTACAGAGGTTATCAGAGAGAGTAAGTTTATTAGGTTAAAATGTCATATGCTTACCTTGGGCTGAGTAAACATGACTCACAGAAACTAGATTTGCTGCAAAAATAAGAAAAAGTCAATGCTTGATTCAGCAGGAGTGTGAAAGCTGCTTTAGAAAACACAATCTGAATTATTCAAGTGTAAAGACTACCCAAAACAATAAAATGACTGTTTTTTATAACTTTAAATGGATGAATTTTAAATTTTTACAACTATATAAAATGTTGAGAAATTTCTTCATTTGATGCATTTAAGCCAATGTGCACGGCTAGAATTGGGACTTCAACAGGCCCCAGAGCATAAAAATTGTAAGGAAGGGCTCTCCCATTCTTTGAGGATATTGAATTTCATCCCTCAAGAATGACTGGTCTTCATGCTTTATGTTATGAAACAGACATCAGGGAACAAGCAAGCAAATTAACTTGTGGGCCCGGTGCCCAGGACAGCTACATATCCCTGGGTGTTCAATAAATCCTTGCTGACTGACTGATAAGCAGCCGACCACATTTTCTCTGTCAGATGCCTATCAAGAACTGCTCTGCTGTTGTTTCTTGATTTACTTTATTAAGCTTCCTTCCAACCCTCCAAGTTTTAAGGGATGGCTTAAGTTTAAGCTTTTGAAGTATATATATAAAAAAAGAACTAAATGACCTCAACATTCAAAAATACTTGTTTGGCATATTAATAGGTGTTGAAAATCCTGTCCCTGGGATGAGAAGCAGCGAGGCCTAGTGGATAAATCACGGGTCTGGGAGTCCAAAGGACCTAGGTTCTAATCCTAGCTCTGCCACATCTGCTGCGTGACCTCGGGCAAGTCGCTTAACTTCTCCGTGCCTCAGCTACCTCATCTGTAAAATGGGGATTAAGACTGTGAGCCCCACTTGGGACATGGACTGTGTCCAATCTGATTAACGTTTATCTACCCCAGTACTTTAGTACGGTGCCTGGCACATAGTAAGCACTCAACAAATTGCTTGGCTTATGCTGTCGAGTGGTCTCCGACCCATAGCAACGCCGTGGACACATCTCTCTCAGAATGCCCCACTTCCATCTGCAATCGTTCTGGTAGTGTATAAAAAACTGAAAGTCTTTGAGCTGATGCTAGAAAAAATGCCGAACAGCAAATAGAACAAACGGTACCCTGTCCCCAAGCCCCCAGAACCTGGTTTACTTCTGCTGGCCCAGGCCCATGGCTTTGAATGCAGAGAGAAGAGATTTGTTTCCTGCTTGGAGTGGAGGTCTGGCTGAGGTCCAGGTCATCTCTAAATTGGAGTGCTGCTGGGAGCCTGGGTTGATTCCAGGACCTGTAGGCACACTCCAGTCCTACCTGGAACGGACCCAACTCCCTGGGACGGAACTGAAATTGACCCCTGCTTCCTAGGAAGTCCTCTGGACCAAGGATAGGCCAGGAATCTTGAGACTGGCCTAGAGCCATTTTGTCCTCCAAAGGTGCGGGGCAAACCAGTCACTCCTCTGTCGGTTTTGTCTCTTTAGACTAATAATGGCATTTATTAAATGCTTACAATGGGCTAAGTGCTGGAGTAGAGATTTGGGCACAGTTGCTGTCCCATGGGGGGCTCACTCTCATCCCCGTTTACAGATGAGGAAACTGAAGCCCACAGAGATTAAATGACTTGCCCAAAGTCACGCAGTAGGTCATTGGCACAGCTGGGACTCGAAACCAGGTCTCCTGACCCCTAGTCCCGTGTTCTTTCCACTAGGCAACACTGTCTCCTTGTGACACTACTGTAAAATCGGCCACAATGACCAGGGAAACAGATGCCCAGCTAGCCATCCAGCACTGGAATCAGAGAGGGAATGCTTTGACTCCTGAGCTGGGCGAGGCTGAAAATTCATGCATGGGTGCAGCCTGGTGCTGATTTTCACAACAAATTGCCAGGGTGTGCCTGGACCTGCCGATGCCAGTCAGGGCTGTGCTGATCCAGTGGGCTGAGGTGTACTATATGACCAATGAAAATGGGAAGGACTGGGGGCCTGGGAGATTTGAAGAGGGAGGGAGTTCCAGGCAGTGAGAAGGGTGGGAGAGAGAGGTCACAGGTAGGAGAGTCAAGAGGGAGGCACAGTAAGAAGGCAGGCTTAAGAGAAGTGAAGAGAGTGAGATGGGGAGTAGTGAGAGAAGGGAATAGGTATGAAAGAGGAAGAGAGCTAGTGGAGAGCCTTAAAGTGGGAACTACTCTTTGATGAGGAGGGAAATGAATAACCACCAGAGGTTTATGAAGACTGGAGAGCTGTGTTCCAAACAAGGTTTTAGGTAGATGATCCAGACACTGTAATACAGTGTAGTACATACTGAAGAGGAGAAAGGTTAGAGGCAGAGAGATGAGTGAAGAAGCTGAAGTTGTCTAATAGGGAGAGGATGAGAAGTTGAACCGGGGTGACAGCTACGTGGGTGGAGAGAAAAGGGTGGATTTGGGAAATATTGTGGAGAAAGAACCAACAGGATGAAGCATGCGTCAGACTGAATGTGGCAGATTCATAAGAGTCTGTAGCCAATATTAGGTGTTTACTGAAAATACTGGATTGCATAAACCTTACTCATGAAAGCAAATTAAACTTCCTAGCCTTCTGAGAAAAAAATAATTCTGAGAAAAAATAAGTAAGTAAACTTACTTTTAATAGCCAAGTCATCCTGTAGGATTTTAGTGTATTCTTCAGAAGAGAGCTGAAGTGGCATAAGAGTCTGTAGCCAATATTAGGTGTTTACTGAAAATACTGGATTGCATAAACCTTACTCATGAAAGCAAATTAAACTTCCTAGCCTTCTGAGAAAAAAATAATTCTGAGAAAAAATAAGTAAGTAAACTTACTTTTAATAGCCAAGTCATCCTGTAGGATTTTAGTGTATTCTTCAGAAGAGAGCTGAAGTGGCAGACCACCAATATACAGGTTTATTTGGATGGCTGCATTGTCATTCTCTACGATGTAAAATCTTGTATGATTCATCTGATGTACTGAAGTCTGGGGGAAAAATAGAAAAGCAGAAATTACTTCGTTTTATTTTAATGTCTGTCTCCCCCTCCAGACTGTGAGGTCCTTGTGGGCAGGAAGCGCATCTATTAACTCTGTTGGATTGTCCTCTCCCAAGAGCCTAGAACAGTGCTCTGCAAACAGTAAGCACTCAATAAATACCACTGATCAACTGATGCTAGAGGTTAAGTGGAGGTGACGAACAGCAAGACGAAGGTGGGAAGACCAGGAGCTCATCTTCCAAGTCTGAATAGTCTGGAGACGGAGTTCATTCCTAAAGACGGAGTACCCAAAACTCCAGAGTCAGCCCACAACATTGTACAGTACAACCCCACTGGGCAGAGACAAGAAGAACGATAAGGCAGAGCTCGGCTCAGCGGAAAGAGCAGGGGCATGGGAGTCAGAGGACGTGGGTTCTAATCCCAGATCCACCACTTGTCTGCTCTGTGACCTTGGGCAAGCCACTTAACTTCTCTGTGCCTCAGTTACCTCATCTGTAAAACAGGGATTAAGACTGCGAGCCCCACGTGGGACAACCTGATTACCTTGTATCTACCCCAGCGCTTAGATCTGTGCTTGGCACACACTAAGCGCTTAACAAATACTATCATCATCATCATCATCATCATTATCAAAGGGAAAGTCAGGAGGAATAGCAAACAAGGAGTCCAAGAGCCTAGAGAAACAGGAAGCAGCTATATTCACAGGAGGATCATCATTTCTGAGACACTCAGACTGGAGAAGATAAAGGAAGGAAACAAAGACGCCAGGCAAGAGAAAGTCCTAATATACAGTCAGGTCTACCACATGTTTTCATTATATGCTGTGGATAGAAGACTCTTGAGGAATTAGGGAATGTTCTACCTCCAACGTGCACTCATCTGGATACAACACATATTTGTCAGGAAACAATGCACTACGGTGTCAGAAGAATTTGTTTCCACACATGCAACCTGGCCCTGGTTGAGGTGAAAGCGATACAAAGCAAATTCTTGAGAATACAACCCCTGTATTACAGGTGCACTGATTGAACAAGATTATTATATCACCATGCACCCTAAAGAAACATTGTGCTGCCAAAGAAAAAGCAACCACGGTTTCTAGCTTCCTCTGTACGGAAATCTATCATGAGTGCAAGTGAAAACAGAATGTTTCCCCCAGACTTTGAGTAGCCGAAAGATCACGTGAAAATCAGTAAGCAACTGCTTCTTCTGGACTTCTAGATTTCTTTGGGGCAAAAACCACTAAAATCCCATAACACCTTAAAAATTTTAGCTGTCTAGTTGACTAAAAATACATTGCTTTACCTTTCTTAGTGCTTTAAGTCTGCCAAGAATTAATTCCTGGTCTTCCAGTACCATTCTCTGAACTAAAAAACAAAAAAAAAACATAAGAGTTAGAGTTTATGGTTAAAAAACACAGAATTATGTTTAGATAAAATCATAAAAGCCCTAAATCTTCTTAAAACAACCCATAGTTTCAGCTACTTTATAACCTTCAAAGTATTTCAAAAGGTAGGGAAGGCATCTATTTTCTGTAAAATTTACACCACACGTATTGAAGAGGTTCTGAAATACACTCGCAGTAAGAACTTATATAAGAACCTGTAGAAACTAAATAATATTGAGCACATATTCCAAGGGAAATATGAACGGCCCTGATCCTATTTGGGTATAAAGGTACACCAATTCTTTTGGGCCACTGCAAATTTCCCAAACTACTGCTCCAGTGCCTAAAAACCTGGTTGGGAATTATAACTCTTAAGGCAAGGACCGCTCACAGAAGAGACCTTCCAAGGCAGTTATTTGATGTGATTCTCTTTGCTGGACTGCACTTAGCCATATGCCTGCCACCTCTTCCGTATGCCTCTCACCTGGTTTCCACCTCTTTCACTACCCTGCAACTGCCTTCTCTAAGGTCTGCAGTGACCTCCTTATCAAATCCAACGGCCTCTACTCCACCGTAATCCTCCTCCACTTCTCAGATGCCTTCAACACTGTGGACCACCCTCTTCTCCTAGAAACAATATCTACGCTTGACTTCACCAACACTGTCCTCCCCTGGTTCTCCTCCTATCCTTCTGGCTACCCCTTCTCCTACTCTTTTTCAAGCTCCTCCTCTGCCTCCCACCCTCTAACTGTGGGAGTCACTCAAGGCTCAGGCTGGGTCTCCCTCTATTCTCCATCTACAGCCACCTGGAGAACTCATTCGCTCCCACGGCTTCAACTACCACCTCTACGTGGATGATTCCCAAATCTACATCTCCAGCCCTGACCTCTCTCCTTCTCTGCAGTCTAGCATTTCCTCCTGCCTTCAGGACACCTCAAACTTATCATGTCCAAAAGAGAACTCCTGTCCTCCCCATGTCTTTCCCACCACTGTAGACAACACCACCACCCTCCCTCTCTCACAGACCCATAACCTTTGCATTATCCTCAACTCATCTCTCTCATTCAATGCACATATTCAATGTCACCAAATCCTGTTGGTTCTTCCTTCACCACATCACTAAAATCCGCTTCTTCCTCTCCATCCAAACTATCACTGTGTTGACCCAAGCATTTCTGTCTCACCTTGACTACTGCGTCGGCCCCCTCGCTGACCTCCCTGCCTCGTCCCATTTCGGTCATTTCACTCCGCTACCCCTATCATTTTTCTACAAAAATATTCAGTCCACATCTTCCCAGTCCTCAAAAATTCTCTAGTGGTTGCCCATCCACCTCCACTTCAAACGAACTCCTTACCATTGGCTTTAAAACACTCAAATCAGCTCGTCCCCTCCTATCTTCCCTCTACAAGTCCCTACTACAACCCAGCCCACACACTTCACTCCTCCAACACCAAGCTACATGCTGTTCCTCAATCTCATCTATCTCACCACCGACCCCCTGCCTGTGGCCTGGAACTCTCTGCCACTTCATATCCTACGGGCATTCACTCTCCCCACCTTCAAAGCTACATTAAAATCACAACTCCTACAAGAGGTTTTCCCCAACTAAGCCTTCATTTCCCCTATTCCCTCTCTTTTCTGCATCACCTATGCGCTTGATCTGTGCCCTTTAAGCACTTGATATTCACCCCACCCTCAGCCCCAAAGCACTTCTGTATATATCCATAATCTATTTTAATGTCTGCCTCCCCCTCTAGACTGTAAGCTCCTGGTGGGCAGGGAACATGTCTACCAACTCTGTTGCATTCTACTCTTTAAGCACCTAGTGCAGTGTTCTGCACATGGTAAGCATGAAGTCTAATAGTGTCCTGGGTTTCTTTAAGAAGGAATACCAAAAAGTTACATATGCCGTAGTTGTCAATAGTTGCTTGGCTCCCAGCTTTAATTACAGCAGTTTTGAAGAAGCAGAAGGGATCAGGGTGATAGAATGTTACAGCATAATTGACTAATGAACAGGAATGACATTAGGGCAATCTTAAATTACAATAAAAGGATTCAGGCTATTGTCTAAAATGGCTTGAAATGAACATGATAAAATAAGTCGGATTCTCTTAGTGAATGCAACTATGGATTTGGGGTGAGAAACCAAACTCCTTAAAATTGAATTACTTTAACACAGTGAAAGATATTAAAACACTGTAAAATAAAAATCTAGCCCCAAGGAGCGTTTGAAGTCAACTACACACTTAACGACCCTCACTTCCCCCGCCTAGCTTTCCTCATACTCACACCTCTTCCCACCACTCCATCTCCTTTGCTGGCTACCAAGTCTCATCCCAGCCCAGGATCAAGCCATGAACGTGAACTTGCCCCACGGTATTCTCTGGCTGCCTTGAATTCCCCTTGAGTTAGAATCCATCTGCCAATTAAGCTACTAAATTCAAAGCTCGTTCCCTAGAGAAACAGGTTTTGAAACTCTTCCTCCTTGATAATTGTTCTAATGGTCTTTCAGTGAAGAATCAATCATGTCAACACAGTGTGCGAGCTACTGTCTGCGCTTTTCTTACCTGCTTTGATTTCTGCTCATTGAATCAACACGATTGTTTGTTTACAACAGGATAATCTATATGGGAGCTAAAGCACTCAGTTTCCTTCTGTGGGAGAAGTGCAAAAGGGATGGCACCGTGGACGCCAGATCTCTCCCAAAATACTACCCACACCTCACTGTGGTTTGGAGGTGCAACGGCCTCAAGTAAGGGGGCGGCCATGCCAGCGGAGGTGAAGTTTTCCAACTGAAGAACATTCTAGGGCATCTCACGTGGGTGACAGGCTCAATAGAAATCCTGAAAAATAGCCGGCAATCGTTGACGGCAAAGACCACGGCAGCTGGCGACTCCCGGCACCGTGGCACAGCATCAACACTATGCTGCGGTCACTTAGGATGTGGCCATGAGAAGCAGCATGGTCTGGTGGAAAGAGCCCGGGCCTGGGAGTCAGAGGACCTGGCTTCTAATCCCGGCTCTGCCACGGGTCTGCTGGGTGACTTTGGACAAGTCACTTCACTTTTCTGGGCTTCAGTTTCCTCATCTGTAAAATGGGGATAGAATACCTGTTCAACCTCCTACTTGGACTGTGAGCCCCACGCGGGACTAGGAGTGTATCCAACCTGAGTAACTTGTAGCTACCCCAAGGTTTAGAAGAGTGCTAGGCACACAGTAAGTGCTTAACAAGTACCATGATATATAAACACATAAATGGTTTCCGTCTGGGAAACACTCATGTGGCTACTTGCTTCTTTTCTCTGAGCCCAATGAGGAACGTGGGTTGGCAGATTGAAGAGAGTGCAAACCACCATCATTAGAATCATCTCTACCTCCCCAAGGAAACCGGTGCAAAAATGAAAGAAACTTCAGTCCTGGTGTATGAGTTTCTATCTAGTAGAATTAAGGAAGTAAATCTGGTTGGTCCAGAGTCTTGTCTCCTACCCTTGGAGGCTAGTTTAGTCCGGGGGTTCTAGATTGAAGAAAGAGATCCACTCTGGAGTGACCCCTGTTCTTAGTTCTGAATAGGTCCCTAGTTCTGGCTTGGTTCTGGAATGTTATTGGTGCAGGGGCCCAGTGGGATTGAGTAGATCTCTAATGCAGGTGTGGTGAAGTCTGCTACTTCAAAGCATATTCCGCATTCATTCGTTCATTAAATCGTATTTATTGAGTTCTTATTGTGTGCAGAGCACTGTGCTAAGTGCTTGGGAGAATACGATACAACAATAACCAAACACATTCCTTGCCCACGAGGAGATTACAGTCTAGAGATCTGGGGACCGGTTACAGAGGCAGCCCTTTTCCACTTTCACATTATTTCAATAATGTCTTTTGTCTCCTCTCTCCCCCCAACCTTACACTTCATTTTATTTATTTTTGCATCTGACCTTTGGTAGATTAGAAAAATGTAGTCTCACATTTCTATGAAGTGGAGAAAAACAAATATTTCACAGATGGGAGAACAGAGTCACAAGGAAGGTGATTTGCTCAAGATCACCAGTTAGTAGCAGGGCCTTGACTAGAACCTAGGTCTCTTGACTTCAGTCCATGGATCTTTTCAGTAGACCATTCTGTCATGAATTTCATGATGGATTCTCTTTCCCTACACTATTTCATCATTTTTGAAAAAAAAATAATTTTGATATAATTTTGCAAGGGAACATTATTCCACAGTATAAGTTAGAAATCATGTAAAATGGCAAAAGACTGGCTCACTTGTGTCCCATCAGCTCATTGTGGGCAGGGAATGTGTCTGTTACATTGTACTTTCCCAAGCGTTTAGTACAGTGCTCTGCACACAGTAAGTGCTCAGTAAATACAATTGACTGTCAGAAAAAAAGCAGCAAACATAAAAAACATAAATAGTGTTGATTTTGCTTTTTCTAAGCAAACTGGGGTGGGGGCGGGGAGTAAGCTTAACCAGATGGCACTAAGCAACCAGTCATAAATATTAATCGGAAAACTACTGGAAGCCACCTTAGTTTGTAGGCCTAAACTGACACGTTCAAAAAGAAAACCGCAAAACTCTGTTGATCATCTTACCTTGCTTGCTGCCCATAAACACCTCCACCAATCGGAAATTCTCGAGACTCTCTGTCTGCCAAAAATGAGACATTAATATTTATTAGGATTTATCAAAGGTAACAAACCCTTCCACATGCTACTGCTTTAGTAATTAAGAGCAAGATTAATATTTTCCATTTTCTTCTCCGTAAGTCTTTCTGGGATCTCCATCTTGGGTCTTTACTCCCTTCCTCCCTTCAAAGGATGTTTCGTTGCCGCTACTGAAGCCACTTACCAATCAATGGCATTGACTGTGTGCTTTCTCTACACAGGGCACTGTACACTTATTAAATAAAAGTCCCCAAACTACTTTCAGGGGGTCGGGGCAGGGGGGGGGGGGGTTTATGCTGGAAAACCGTGAAATCAGGGGTCTTAATCTCATTTGTGGTTTATGCTGTGATGACCTCAAGCCAGAGGACCTTAAAGAGACACGATCTCTCTTGGCGCATGCATTCAAAACATGTGGGAAACACCACTGGAGGTCTGCAATGCTGAACCTAAAAATCAGATTACCTACTAAGTGAATGGCAAGGTGAAAAAGATGAGGGAAGATTGAAATATGCTGGGGGAGTAATTGGATACTAATTGGAGAAGCAGACTATACTTTCACAAAAACTCATTAGCCATCAGGGACAGTTTCGCAACAAAACGTCTTGGAAGCTATAGGTTATGGACCCTTTTCTTCCACTCCCTTCTGCGTCACCCTGACTTGCTCCCCTTATTCATTCCCCCTCCCATCCCCACAGCACTTATGTACATATCTTATGTAATTTTATTTATTTATATTAATGCCCGTCTCCCCCTCGATACCGTAAACTCATTGTGGGCAGGGAATGTGTCTGTTATATGGTTATACTGTGCTCTATACACGGTAAGCGCTCAATAAATACGATTGACTGACACCCCCCACCCCCATCCTAAAAATTCTGTGGGGTGGGATGACTTTAGAAGAGCCAATTAATTCCTTCCTCTTCAAGAGAAGACTGTTCTAGTGACTTCTTCCACGTTAGTTGACCTAAAAGATCAGAACCGATAGAACCCAGGATCCTTCTTGGTTAATTGGCCAGGACATCACATTACTTTCCTGTAATTAAAAAAAAGGAATCGCTGCCACTAAAGCACCATGCCCTAAAGTCAAACCTTCAATTACATACATGGCTGATTTGAACTAATGTAGCCATTCGGTGAGAGTACGGTGCAATCCAAGGACTTTAGCAACTCCTCAGTTTAAATCAGGTAAAGATGAGCATGACAACTGTGAGTCTGGACAAAAACGATGATTTTCTGACGAGGTAAGAGATGATAATGATTTGTGGTGTTTTTTTTAAGTTCTGACTATGTACCAGTCGTTGCACTAAGTGCTGGGGTTAATAATAAAATACTCAAGTCAGACACTTCCCCTGTCCCACATGGGGCTTAGGGTCTAGGGAGGTGGACATTTCTACAGATAAGGAAAACGATGTTACGGAACCTGAACCACCAAAGGTATTTTCTTTCTTATGAAATCATTTATATTTTGAACCATTTTTGTGTAGTTTTATTCTTTGCTCAGAGGATAAATGTTTTGATCACTGCGGATTACAATTAAGTGGTGTGAGAACATACTGCCCAATCTGAAAAGACGTGGTGGAATGTCTGTAACAATCTTCTAGTTTTCAGAACAGAGAGAAGACACCTATAATTATAATAAATGTGAGATTTGTTAAGCGCTTACTATATGCCAAGCACTGTACTAACCCCGGGAGTAGATATAAGATAATCTTATATTAATAATAATGTTGGTATTTGTTAAGCGCTTACTATGTGCAGAGCACTGTTCTAAGCACTGGGGTAGATACAGGGTCATCAGGTTGTCCCACGTGAGTCTCACAGTCTTAATCCCCATTGTACAGATGAGGTAACTGAGGCACAGAGAAGTTAAGTGACTTGCCCAGTCATACGGTTGACAAATTTGGCTTACTACTCTTGTCATTTCCCAGATCGACTACCAAATATGATCTCTCCGCTTAAGTCTCTACTCTCTCCACTCCATACTTCACTCTGAGGCCTTTTTTTCTAAAATGTCATTCTGCATACATCTCTTACTCCTGAAAAACCCATTTCTGTCCTCATCAAGCGGACAACTCCTAACTTGGTCTTCAAGCACTTGATTACACCTCTCCCTTCTATTTATCTACTCTCTCCTCCCACTACACCCCAGCTCACAATCTTTGTTTTCTACTAATTTACTCATTGCCTTTTGATTTCTTCTCATCCTCCGGCGACATCTTGCTCACACTCTCTCCACTGCCTGGAAGTCCCTCCCACTTCATATCCAAAAGACCACAACTCTCCCCATTTATAAAGCCCTTCTGAAAGCACATCGCCTCCATGAAATCTTCCCCAGTTAATCTCCAATCTCCCCACTTATAAACTTACCACTCCAGCCCATCTGTGCTAATTACTTAAGGACTTACAACCTCCCACAGCACTTATGTACATATACCCCATTACTTCCTTTCATCTGCAATTTATTTTAAGTGTCTCCCCTGCTAAACTTCTCTTGGAAGGCAGGTTTCAGGTATGCTAATTCTACTGAACTCTCCAATGCCTTAACACAGTTCTCTGCACAGGGTAGGCACTCAGTACATAATTGAACTTGTTTCTCTGTACAGTTGACTCTTCTTTTAACAGGTCCCACAATCACAAGCAGAGAAGCAACAAAGCCTAGAGGAAAGACCTGAGAGTCAGGAAACCTGTGTTTTCATCCCAGTACTGCCAATAGTTCGCTGGGTGATCTCGAGCAAATCACTGAATATCTCTCTGCCTCTGATTCCTCATCTGGAAAATATGAGTCCGTGTGGGACGAGACCTGTATCCAATCTAATTATCCCGTATCTACCCCAGCGCGTGACAATGCGGCACATAAGTGCTTAATATAATTAATTAAAATTCCATTATACCGAACACTTGAAAAGACTGTTTTTCATGAAAAACGTCAATTCGGGTTCGAGTTAACACATTTCTAGACTAACCAAGCAAATCTGGGTTCGCTCGAGACTCATTAAAACAGAAGTTTACTGTATATTCAGGCTAACTGAAACTGCAAAAGATGTCCTAACTGTAGAGCTGGAGGGCTGCCTTTCGGCCCCTCTGCTGCTAAAGTTGAAAGCTAATGCTGGGAATGGAGACAGGGATCTAGTTTAGACTGCAAATTCCTCAAGAGCAGAGCCTGGATCTTCCACTGCTATATGTTCCCAAACATCAAGTGAAGTGCCCTGCACCCAGAACGAGATTAATACTGATGATGAGGATGATGGCGGGGAAGCTGGATATCACCTAACTCCTGAGGAACAGAGAAGGATTTCTACAATCCCACCACTGAAACAGTAACTTGTTTCTTATTGCAGCACTTGTACTTTGTTCAAAGCTCACCAACCTGCCACATGGCACTTCCAGAAAACCGGCAACTGCAGTGTGGGCAGTATGATGTGAACGGCATTTTTTTTTTTTTAGTTTTAATGCAGGGCTAAGGAATCAGATTATTACCTGCTACATAATAGGCAATCTTAGTACTGAGGACAATAAAGAGAATGCAGAAAACAATCACTCTCATTAGCTACATTAAACATATACCGACACATGCAACAGAATGAAAATATTGCCTGGAAATAGTGTCGACCATAAATTTTTACCTGCCGTCCTAGTAACGGAAGTACTTCTCTCACCACCGTCTGAGCTGTACTCTCTTTCTTTACTCGGAGGGAGATATAAGCCACCCCAATCCTAGACAGAAAAATAATTTAAATAATTTAAATTCTCTCGTTATTAACATAGGTATAGCTCTGAAGATGTGAAGCATATCTTTTGTAGGTGTTCCGTTAGTCCAGATGAGCAGTGATTGAAAATCCAGTGGCGTTTGTGAAATGAGAAAGCGGTTTCAGGGCACATCTGTCAACCCTACATACACAGAGGTGTCTTTCGGTTCAGTGACGACACTGCCCATCTATGACATAATGGCTTCTCTAACTTCTGAGTTTCAAAAATACACTCACCTCTACATTTTATATCGTTTAAGAACTTTTTTTAAAAAAGCCCACGAGGAGCTCATACTTCCAAGGTAACTTATCTCACTCAGCCCTATGTTATCGGCACCAGAGTGCCAGAGCTCATTGGAAGCAAAATCCTTGTTCACCATCAATTTCAATTTATAGTGCTACCACTTGGCCTACTGAACCAAAGGGGTTTGGTGTGGTTGGGAGAACCTCGGTAAGGGTAAAGGAGGATATGGGGGTAAGGGATATGGGATGCCAGAAAATGAACACAGCGGCGAAAGATGGCCCCCTCTTAGGGGTCAGGGTGGTCAGGACACTACACTGCACAGGGCTGGCCTTCATCTCCAAGACACCGCATTCCAAAGCAGAGTCCAGAATAAGGGGCTGGCACAGTCCAGAATGTGGAGTTTGGAAGTTACTGCAGCCCTCCCCCTTCCCACCAACAAGAAAAAAAAATGGGATATGGGTGAGGCATAAGAGAGCAGGGAGCAAAGGAAAATGGGGAGGGGAGGAAGAAGAGAGGAGAAAAGGAAAACAGAAATCAATGAGAGGAGGAGCTGGGACAGATGAGTGAGAAGATGTGGGACTAGAGAAGAGAAAGGAGGAAGACAAATGGTGATTACAAAACGTTTTCATTCTCACACATTGCATCACAGAACTCCATAGTCTCACACAAATATGATGACCCACTAACAATATTTCTCAACTCTAATCCTTGTTTTGTAAGGAAAAAAGAAACAAAGAAAAAAGGAAGGTCGTCACACCAGCTGAAACTTGAGGTTTAAGGTTGACAGACCAAAAGCAGGACATTTCAGGGCGACTGAGTGAAATCATTTTGGGGAATATGTAAACAAGAGCAAAGGCAATTAAGTGCTTTTTATTGTTAAATATACTCTTGATACTGAGGGGGAAAAACTAGGGCAGAAAGAACAAGGTCTTCCTAAAATCGTTCCTCACTGCTTATCAGATAAAATAACTCATCTGCTGTTCCTTCTTAAATGCGTCAGGATTTATGTCGAAAAGGATGCAACTGTTTAAACTGCTTCGATTTCCAGCCTACTTGTTTCTCAGACTAGAACGCCCACGAAAATTTTTAATGGTTTATTTCCAAAACTTTTCTTAAAAAAAAAAAGGTGTTTAAAAAATATTTAAGCAAGCATTCTGCCCTTGGAAATTTCAGGCATTTCATTTCAATACCCATCTAGTTAGATTAATAGAGACATGTTCTTTACAGATCGTTCAACTTCAGTTAGGAACTCTTTCTCTCATTCCGGGAGTGATCGTGTTTGGTTAAATTGACTGAGTCTCTCTGGGAAAAGCGAGCGTGCTGGTTTGGCGTGCTTAATCATACCACTGAATTAAATGTTCAATAGAGTGTAATTGGGAATCTGACCCATTTGAGCACAATTTTTAAAGCGCCAAGTCAATGACACTCACTTCAACCAGCCGGGATAAATTTTGATTACTTCGTGATCCTTGGGTTTAGCTCTGATAATCCAAGCTTCAGGAGCAGACTCTTTGAATACTGAGCCAGTGGTGGTTTCATCAGTGACTCCATTTCGCATATTTATGTCCTCATCAACCAAGGCCTGCTGAGTGAATGTCTGGAGCGCAAAGTCTTGCCGATCTTCATTTATGTAATAGGCCCTCAGGGCAGCTTCCTACACCACCAGAAGAAAATACGTGTTAGCCTTAAAAGATTACAGCATTGTTTTAAAATAATTCAATTATAAACTACACACGTGAAGAGCTTTTCAGTCAAAGACTTTGAAAGGGGTTCCCCAAATTTGAAGTTCATAATGCTGAGCCAGATCAGTGAGCAAAATGAAAACCACCCACACGATAGGGCAAGGTGGGAATGTGTGTTTAGCTTTAGGGCTGACAACTTTAATCACACACTCGGACACCCACATTCAAAGACACAGACAAACTCTTACCCACCCTCCATTCCAGCTCCCCGCTAGGTGGGAAAAAGGAAAATTCCATGGAGGGCAGCTATCCAGGGCACTAACAGGGTATGAGAATGGGAGACAGAGACAGATAGAGAAGGTTGGAGTCAAATGTCACCTAAACTATACTGAGGAATAATCTCCAAAAAGTCCCTAGCGCAACTCCAAATGCTGACAATTTGAGAGTGAGTGCTATTACGATGGAGCAGATGAAGGCTTTGTGCATCAGGCAACTGTGAAGATGGAAAGAATAAGGGGATGGGGTGAGTGAGAAAGCGAGCCTTTTTTTTCCCCCCCAACACAGACAACAGACATCTAAATAACAGATAGGGAGAACCCACTGTGATAAGAGGGACAGAAGGGATGAAGCAGCTCCAGACTGGAAAGAGGAAAGATGAGGGGAGACATGACTGAAAGCTACCAAATCCAGCGCCTAGAACAGTGCTTGGCACATAGTAAGCACTTAACAAATACCATTATTATTAAATCACAGAGTATGAACAAGGTGAACACACAATTGTTCACCAAATCCCTCAACATTAGGACAAGGGGGCAGCACTGTAAATTTGAAGATGTTAAGTTCAGGACACACACACACACACACACACACACACAAAACTGGAAACACTCCTTCACCAAGCCGATGGTACACATATGGAATTAGTTACCCCCAGCATGTTGGGCAGGCTAAAAATAGCAGAAGGCTTAAGAGGGGTCTGGATAAATTCACAGATGAGAGGTCCAAAATGGGTTGCTAGAGAGAAAGGTTAGATACTGGAAGGCTCGGGAAGGGTTGAAATAGCTTCAGAGGACAGTAATAAGTTACTAGGAGGAAATTAGGGACGTTCAAAGGTAGATTCCTAACCTTGCAGTTGGAGGTCAAGGAGGGCAACCATCACAGTTCCTCCCAGCATCCTTTGGTGCCATTGTCAGCAACAGATTGCTAGACTGGTTGGGCCACTGGTCTGACCCAATACGGCATTTCTTATGCTCGTATGTTTATGCCAAATAGCTGTGAGCAGTCCTAAATCTGTTCCGGTTGGTGGGGCAGAAATAATCACACGTGACTATTTCTTATCTCTTACCAAAACCTCTTCATTTTGGGCTATTCTTGGAATGGTGATCAGCCGAAACTGATTGCGTTTTATCGCATCATTACCATCAAAAATCTTCAATGTTTGTTTGCCTAAGAGAACAAAGTATTTTGGTTTTATCAAAGTAAATAATACAAAATCACAACTAAATAATACTAAGACACAGTGATATGAAATCAGAATCAAAAGAATCAAAAACCGAATGTCCTCTGGGTTCATTGAAGCACACGCCATGCTTCAGTGAACGAGGACGAGTAGACACTATTTTCATTATTTCTGATTGCTCCAAGTCGAGATCTTAGACTTAAAATGTAATGTTTAATTGTAAATGGTGTGGTCAGAGTAAAAGCTAATGGGATTGACCTACTAAAACACTTGGCAAAAAATGCAGTGCGATGGAAAGAGTTCTTATTAATAAATCATAACCAAAGTAATACCCAAGAGCAGATGCCTTGCTTTTCTTTTCCATTTATCCATTACCATCAAAAGCATAGATATATCTGCTGCTTGGTCAAGAGCACAGGATCATAAACCAAGATCCACCTCCTCCGGGAAGCTTTCCTTGGTTAGCCCCATCTGCACAACTCCAGAATAGCCTATGACTTATTACACCTCAGTCTTAAAATGAGCGAGGCGTAGCAGCATGGTTTAATGGCTCGAACACAGGACTGGCAGTCAGAAGGACCTGGGCTCTAATCGCAGCTCCGCCATTTGTAGTAGTCAAATTTATTAAGTGCTTACTGTGTGCAGAACACTGTACTGAGCACTGGGAGAGGTGCACAAGTGGTATAGTAGACTGTAGGAGCAAAGGTGATGGTTGAGGTAGGTGCATCCGGTAGATGAACCCCTAACTACGTAATTGCGATCAGACAGAAATTTCAGAATCCTTAACACGGCGTGACATTCCAAGAATAAGGTCTCCCGAGGAAGGGCGGGATGATTCGCGATCGAGAGGGAAGATGCTTTTCAGAAGCACGGTGACAGTCCTATGAAGTTTAGCTTGGCAGGGATAGATCAACAAAGTGAGAACCTAACTAAAATCTTCACTGATTTAGGGGCAACCCTGCAGTCCTGGAGAAACTTAGGATCAAGGAGAACAGTGAGGAAAACTAATGGCTGCTTGAGATGTTCCTGAGAAGCCGTGCGGTTTAGTGGATAGAGCATGGGCCCGGGAGTCAGAGGACTCGGGTTCTAATCCCTGCTCTGCCACTTATCTGCTGGGTTACTTTGGGCAAGTCACTTCACTTCTCTGGGCCTCAGTACCCTCATCTGTTAAATCTGTGAGCCCCAGGTGGGGCAGGGACTGTGTCCAACCAGATTAGCTTATATCTACCCTAGCACTTAGTACAGTGTGTGGAACATAGTAAGCGTTTAAATACCATTAAAATATACATATGTATATATATTTAAATTGAAGGATCCCAGCAAATTAGCAGGAGGAAGTGTAGCTTATGACCACAGATATTATTTAAGCCAGGAGTATTTATGACTTCATGGGAGAGCATTTTACTGCTGGTTTTTGTGGGACAGTGGTATCTCTTCTTGGGGTTACTTTGGTATTCAGTCCTGGCGGAGAGATGTGCTTCCTCACTCTTTCCAGCATCACCAAATTCTTCAGACGAGAATCATTTCTACCACTGACAACAACACCCAAGCCACTTTCCATGGCATGACATTCATTCAATTCAAGCATATTTATCGAGCACTTACTTTGTGCAGAGCACTGTACTAAGCGCTTACCCTTCTGACATACCCTCTTGCCCAGTGTCAATAATAATAATAATAATGATCATAACCATAATGTGTCCTCTCTCCTCTTCCAGTGCTTTTTTGTTTAGAGCCCCATCTCCAGACTGTCCATGCTGGGGCTTCATTAGGGGAGGGGAGGAATGGAGAATAATGCTAAGCATGAGGGATATCTGCATCCCCCACAACTTTGAGGGCCCCTCAGTCCCAATCTGGCAATAGAAATGAGGGGAGGGAGCAGGAGCCAGGAATCCGTGTGGCCTTTATGGATTTTCGGGATACTTTGAGCACCCACAGCACACACAGCACTCTACTAGGGAGGCATGGTAAATATTCTACCTGGATCCTGCCTTCAAGGACCTTAAAATCTCCAAGTGGGCAAGTCAAAGATGCTATTTTAGCACAGCTATAGTGCCTGGCACACAGTAAGCCCTTAACAAGAACCGCAATTAAGTGGAAAGAGCACGGACTTGGGAGTCAGAGGTCATGAGTTCGACTTCCGGCTCTGCCACTTGTCAGCTGTGTGACTGTGGGCAAGTCACTTAACTTCTCTGTGCCTCAGTTACCTCATCTGTAAAATGGGGATTAACTGTGAGCCTCACGTGGGACAACCTGATTACCCTGTATCTATCCCAGTGCTTAGAACAGTGCTCGGCACATAGTGCTTGACAAATACCAACTTTATTATTATTATTATCATAGAGTGCACTAACAAAGGCAGGAATCCGGAATACCAGTCTAACGCCTGGAGTAAGTTGACTATGTGATGCCATGATGAGGGATTTCTACTTCTCACATTTCTCACCCTTTCAGCTGGCGTACCCAGGTGGGCTGGGTCTAATCCATTGCCAAGCAGCCTGTGAAACCTCGACAGATAACTTAATGACCAACTGAAGCTGACTGACCAAAGTAGTTGAGAAAAGCTCCTTCAGGGCTCAAAGGATTCTGAAAGTTTAAATGGGTTGGCAGTGGCTTTAGATGTCCTTTTCTAGCAGTTAAGACTCAAACCAAACAAGTAAACAAGGTGACTGTGACTCTTTACACAAGTCAAAATATCTACTCTGACTGAAAAAAATTAAAAAAAGACCAGTTCGCTGCAGCATAACCCACAAGAGGCCAGAATCTGCTGAGACTGTGGGTAAAAGCAGCCAGGAAGATCTGGGCCCCTGAAGTGACTAAATGTTCACAGGGTCTTTTTATTTGCTTTTTTTCCCTCTGTAACACCTATAGCTTGGTTTCCTCTAGATATCAGCCAAAGCTAAAAAAGATACAGAGGATGTGATATTTTAAGTTGCATAATCAATAAAGCTTTATTCAACGGCAACAATGAGCTATTTTTTCCTTTAACAATATTCTCCTTACTAGAATCTGTTGAAATCTGGGCATCTTTCAACCAGCTTGGTGAGGAGCCATCAATATCATCATCATCATCTGTAAAAAGGAGAAATGGAGGAGAGTTTCCATTTAATTGAAACTGCTTAAACATTTTATTTGTGCTGGTTTCCATATCACTCTGTCAAAAATAGTACTTTATGCTCTACTCAAACCAGTACCTTAAATTTGGGAAAATCAAACTTTAAAGAAACTCACACCAAAAAATGAGTTACCATTCAGAGTGCTTACGGTAACATAGCTACATTTCAAAAATCTAGTGAAATGCATGATTTCAGTACACCTCCATACTGTTTAATAAACCTAGCATTCACACGAAATTCCTGCTTATACATTTTTACTTCACTCTCTAAGATACTCAAATTCATAGAACAGTTTGTGAACTATATTTTCCACAAAGAACTACAAATATAGCTACAATACTGCAAAACCTGATTAATTCAAAATGCAACAAACCAAAAACAGGTTTAGGTCTCTAGAACAGCAGTAATGCAATTAATCAATCGTATTTACTGAGCGCTTTCTTTGTGCAGAGCTCTGTACTGAGCATTTGGGAGAGTACACTATAACAGAGGTGGTAGACTTATTCCCTGTCCACAACCAGCTTACAGTCTAGAGGGGGAGACGGACATTAATCTAAATAAACTACAGGCGGCAAGGCCACCCTATCACTCAACCCTTCACTCCACCAGGCAAGGAGCCTCAGAATAATTTCTTACTCCCTTCATGCCGCACAGTGGATCTTAGGTCAGATCTTGTAGCAAATTTTTCTTTCATGCCTTTCCCAAACTCACTTTCTCCCAGATTCTGATCATCTCTCACCTGGACTACTGCAACCTCCATCTCCAGGACCATTCCTCTCCCAGTCGATCCACCAAGGTGGTCCCCTCTTTGACTCTTGTCCTACTCCCAACAACTCCCCACTACCTCTGGTAGGGTCCTCCGCTTCAAGCATCTTTATCGGGCCACCACGGCTTCCCTTCCTTCATCCGTAGCTTTCTATTCCCAAAGGTGTTCCATGCCCCCCACCCCCCCGCCTTTTCTACAATTGCCATTCGCCAGAAAAGGGAATAGATGCAGCGAGTGATTGAGAAATAGAATTGGGATTAACATCTTTACCTGGTTCAGCCTGCAGACTCTCCGATATCCGGAAACAGTGCATTTTGCTGAAATTGCGAGAATATAAACGCACACAATTTGGAGGAAGAATCATGTTCCTGAGTCTTCCAAAAGTACATTCTGGTGTCACAATGACATAGCAAGCAGCATGTGCCTACAACCAAAGATACACCACAAACTATGAACAAACTTGATTCATTTCAAATCTTATGAAGAAACATCACCCCAGATATGACAGTAGGAGACGACAACCAGTTTGGGCGCCTGGGCTAGGATGGACTTACTCTTCAACCTGAAAGGAGGTGGTTTGATTATTTTTTTATATGCTCTTTCCTCCCCACTTCCCACCAACCCTGCCCTGTTTTTTTCACCAAACCCTTCCTTCGAAACTCATAGCATTAGTACTAATCTGGAATTTGTGTAAGTGTTTTTATGTTTCCACAGCACATTCTCATCAGTTATCTCATTTCATCCTCCCAACATCTCTGTGAGGTAGGGAGAGCAGACACTATTTAATCCCATTTTAGAGGTGAGGCAGCTGAGGCACAGAGAACCTAAGTGACTTGCTCAAGAATGCAGAGCTGAAACTAGAAGCTAGGCTTCCTGACTGGAAGGATCGTGCTCTCTCCAATCAATCGATCAATCTTATTTATTGAGGACTTACTGTGTCCAGAGCACTGTATCAAGCGCTTGGAAGAGTACAATTCAACAGAGTTGGTAGATATATTCCCTGCCCACAAGTTACAGTCTAGAGGAGGAGACAGACATTACTAGAAATAAAGTATGGATGCACACATAAGTGCTGAGGGAGGGGTGAATAATGGGCACAAATCCAAGTGAAAGGGTGAAATCCACTTGACCTCACTGGTCCCCAGATACACCTTCTCCATGAAATCTTTTCAGAGCTCAACAATTACCCTATTCTATTCACCAGTGAGGAAAAAGTCGAGGTTGATCAGTGGAAAATTCGACTTGTAATAAGCAAAAACAGCAGCCAGGAGGCAGAAAGGTATTGAGATGAGATACCAGTCAAAAAAAATTCTAAGCCCCCCAAAAAACCCACACGAGCCAAGTCAAAAAGCAGCTAGAGATATTTGTGAGTCTGATAAACTAAGCCAACATTTGTTGGGTCCTAATTATGTCTATTGCCAATAAGTGTGTCTCTCCTTTATGTTTATATGAATCTTTTATATGTTCTAATGCTTCTGCCACTTGGCTTGTTTCCTTTTATGTTTGTGCAACTGTGCTGTCCATACTTCCTTCCCATTAGATTGCAACTCCCCCAAGGAAAAAGGGTTAGCTTTTCAACTGCGGTGTACCCAGAGAGCACTCAAATAGTGTCAATTGGCAAGCAACCCACCATTAAGCTACCTGCTCCTTTAATATGATAATTCATTCCTTCGAAGTCTTTGAAACACCCATTCCCCAGTGAAGAATCCTTTCACTAAAAATATATTGCCAAGAAAACTTATACCTCTGGGATAGAACCACTATGTCAGAAAGTACCTGAAAACACAAATTTAGCCCCTGATTAAAGACTCTACCTTTACGTCTTCTCCAAAACTTTAGGTACACTATAACAGATTATGTAATTAGCACAGCTCCCTCTTATAAAAAGCCAAAAGCTGTAAGAAGCAGTTTGTTTTTTGGGGGGGGGGGAATATGGTATTCATTAGGCGTTTACTATGTGCCAGACACTGTTCTAAGTGCTGTGGTAGATACAGGTTAATCAGGTTGGACACAGTGCATGTCCTATCTGGGGCTCACAGTCTTAATCCCCATTTTACAATTGAGGAAACTGAAGCACAGAGAGGTGAAGTGACTTGCCCAAGGTCACAGAGCAGACAAGTGACAGAGCCGGGACTAGAACCCAGATCCTTCTGGCTCCCAGGCCTGGGCTCTACCCACTAGACCATGCTGCTGTCGTTTAAATCACCCTCCCCTACTGCACACCCATCTCTCATAACCAGGGATGCCCAAGAAATGCAACTTACCATAATGCCACACCACTCACACCTCATGCCAGAAAGCACTTCAGAGGAACCACAGGTTTTCCTGCACACCTCACAGCGTGCATTCGAAGAAAGATTCCCCTCCCTCCAGTGATGATGGTAGGTGTCCTAGGAAAACCAAACAAAAAAGACAAGGATTCCCCCCGCCCCCCCAGAAAACATGGATTAGCAAAAAATAAGAAAAATTAGCACCTTGTAACTTCATCATCTTAAAAACAAAGCTACTTATGTTAAGGTAGGTTCACTGGCAATGAAGTGAATGGCAGAGAACCTTGTAGAATCAGTCAAATGAAATTACTGAGGGCGCTTATTACATGCAGAGCAATGTAGAAAAAGTATGACTGATGAGGTGACGGCCTTCAGTCGTTTCAGGGATGCAAAACTGTTGCATTACAGAGTAGAACGCTCAAAGCGCTACTCCCAATGAAACATTTTCCTTAGCTTTTTGATAGGCACTCACGGAAACTTACATGATCCTGATGCCCATCTTGATGACACTGTCTGCAGTCACTGCAAGCAAACGGGGCACACTCTGCATGCACATGTAGTTCACACACTAAACGGAAAAAGGAATGTTTGAATCCAAGAGTTTACGCTTCATCCCATTTACGTCTCCAGTCTACGTATACGTACATTCCATATACATCGTTATATGTACGTAATGGACGCAATTATATCGATAACCGTCAGATTTATTGAGCATCGACTCCGTGCAGAACACTGCACTAAACATTTCTAGACTAGAAGCTCATCTCTAGATCGGAAGGTCGCTGTGGAGAGGGAATGTGTCTACCGACTCTGTTGTACCATACTTTCCCAAGAGCTTAGTACAGTGCTCTGCACACAGTAAGTGCTCAAATAAATACCATGGATTGATTGATTGAGAATAGCAGAGTTAGAAGACATGTTCCCTGCCATCAAAGAGCTCATAGGCTAGGACAAAGACACACCCAAAACAATTTATAGATAAAAGAAAAAGGAGAAATGTATACGTAGGATAAGTTGACAGGCACACAAGTGCTACAGGTGAGTGTGAGTGCTTAAGTTCATTCATTCAATAGTATTTATTGAGCGCTTACTATGTGCAGAGCACTGTACTAAGCGCTTGGGATGAACAAGTCGGCAACAGATAGAGACAGTCCCTGCCGTTTGACGGGCTTACAGTCTAATCGGGGGAGACGGACAGACAAGAACAATGGCACTAAACAGCGTCAAGGGGAAGAACATCTCGTAAAAACAATGGCAACTAAATAGAATCAAGGCGATGTACAATTCATTAACAAAATAAATAGGGTAACGAAAATATATACAGTTGAGCGGACGGGTACAGTGCTGTGGGGATGGGAAGGGAGAGGTGGAGGAGCAGAGGGAAAAGGGGAAAATGAGGCTTTAGCTGCGGAGAGGTAAAGGGGGGATGGCAGAGGGAGTAGAGGGGGAAGAGGAGCTCAGTCTGGGAAGGCCTCTTGGAGGAGGTGATTTTTAAGTAAGGTTTTGAAGAGGGAAAGAGAATCAGTTTGGCGGAGGTGAGGAGGGAGGGCGTTCCAGGACCGCGGGAGGACGTGACCCAGGGGTCGACGGCGGGATAGGCGAGACCGAGGGACGGCGAGGAGGTGGGCGGCAGAGGAGCGGAGCGTGCGGGGTGGGCGGTAGAAAGAGAGAAGGGAGGAGAGGTAGGAAGGGGCAAGGTGATGGAGAGCCTTGAAGCCTAGAGTGAGGAGTTTTTGTTTGGAGCGGAGGTCGATAGGCAACCACTGGAGTTGTTTAAGAAGGGGAGTGACATGCCCAGATCGTTTCTGCAGGAAGATGAGCCGGGCAGCGGAGTGAAGAATAGACCGGAGCGGGGCGAGAGAGGAGGAAGGGAGGTCAGAGAGAAGGCTGACACAGTAGTCTAGCCGGGATATAACGAGAGCCCGTAATAGTAAGGTAGCCGTTTGGGTGGAGAGGAAAGGGCGGATCTTGGCGATATTGTAGAGGTGAAACCGGCAGGTCTTGGTAACGGATAGGATGTGTGGGGTGAACGAGAGGGACAAGTCAAGGATGACACCGAGATTGCGGGCCTGCGGGACGGGAAGGATGGTCGTGCCATCCACGGTGATGGAGAAGTCTGGGAGCGGACCGGGCTTGGGAGGGAAGATGAGGAGCTCAGTCTTGCTCATGTTGAGTTTTAGGTGGCGGGCAGACATCCAGGTGGAGACGTCCCGGAGGCAGGAGGAGATGCGAGCCTGAAGGGAGGGGGAGAGGACAGGGGCGGAGATGTAGATCTGCGTGTCATCTGCGTAGAGATGGTAGTCAAAGCCGTGAGAGCGAATGAGTTCACCGAGGGAGTGAGTGTAAATGGAGAACAGAAGAGGGCCAAGAACTGACCCTTGAGGAACTCCAACAGTTAAAGGATGGGAGGGGGAGGAGGCTCCAGCGTAGGAGACCGAGAATGATCGGCCAGAGAGGTAAGAGGAGAACCAGGAGAGGACAGAGTCCGTGAAGCCAAGGTGAGATAAGGTACGGAGGAGGAGGGGATGGTCGACAGTGTCAAAGGCAGCAGAGAGGTCAAGGAGGATCAGAATGGAGTAGGAGCCATTGGATTTGGCAAGAAGGAGGTCATGGGTGACCTTAGAGAGAGCAGTCTCGGTAGAGTGGAGGGGACGGAAGCCAGATTGGAGGGGGTCTAGGAGAGAATGGGAGTTAAGGAATTCTAGGCATCGATTGTAGACGACTCGTTCTAAGATTTTGGAAAGGAAGGGTAGTAGGGAGATAGGACGATAACTGGAGGGGGAAGTGGGGTCAAGAGTGGGTTTTTTTAGGATGGGGGAGACGTGGGCGTGTTTGAAGGCAGAGGGGAAGGAGCCCTTGGAGATTGAGTGGTTAAAAATAGAAGTTAAGGAAGGGAGGAGGGCAGGGGCGATGGTTTTAAGAAGGTGAGAGGGAATGGGGTCCGAGGCGCAGGTGGAGGGGGTGGCACTTGCGAGGAGGGAGGAGATCTCCTCTGAGGATACTGCAGGGAAGGATGGGAAAGTAGGGGAGGGGGTTGTTGGGGGGGAGGGGAGAGGCGGAGGGGTGACTTTGGGGAGCTCAGACCTGATCGTGTTGATTTTCGTGAGGAAATAGGTGGCCAGATCATTAGGGGTGAGAGATGGGGGAGGGGGAGGAACAGGGGGCCTAAGGAGAGAGTTAAAGGTCCGGAACAATCGGCGGGGGTGACGGGCATGGGTGTCGATGAGGGAGGAGAAGAAGCTTTGCCTGGCGGAGGAGAGGGCAGAGTTAAGGCAGGAAAGGATAAATTTGAAGTGCTTAAGTGTGCACTTGGGACAGACGTCCTGATGTGATAGTTGGGGGCTATGACCTGGGGGGAGAAATATTAACCGGAGAAGGTCTTATGGAAGAGATGTGATTTGGGGAGGGATTTGAAGATGGGCAAAGGAGTGGACTGTTGGATTTGAAGGAAGGGAGGGTGGGGAGCTTGTCAGTGAGTCAGTCAATAATATTTACTGAGCACTTACTGTGTGCAGAGCACTGTACTAAGTTCGTGGGAGAGTATGATATAACAATAAACACATTCCCTACCCACAACGAGCTTACAATCTAGTCTTCTTCGACTGGGAAGAAGGGAGGGGGCAAGGAGTCAGCCTGGGAGGAGGTTGCTTGAGAGGAGGGATTAGTGTGAGCTAGACTGTAGTGAGAAAGCAGGGAGAGAAAGAAGGGGGAGAGCTGACTGAGTGCCTTAATAATGTTGGTATTTGTTAAGCGCTTACTATGTGCTGAGCACTGTTCTAAGCGCTGGGGTAGACACAGGGGAATCAGGTTGTCCCACGTGGGGCTCACAGTCTTAATCCCCATTTTACAGATGAGGTAACTGAGGCACCGAGAAGTTAAGTGACTTACCCAAAGTCACACAGCTGACAAGTGGCCGAGCCGGGATTTGAACCCATGAACTCTGACTCCAAAGCCCGGGCTCTTTCCACTGAGCCACGCTGCTTCTAAAACCAATGCCTTAAAACCAATGGTCAGGAGTTTCTGCTTGCTGCACAGAAGAATGGGTAACTATTAAAGGTTTTTGAAGAGTGGAAAGAACCATGTTCTAGAAAAATGACTTGGGCATCAAAGTGAAGTTTGACTGGAGAAGGGAGAGACTGGGGTCGGAAGACCAGCGAAGGGGCTGGTACAGAAGAGCAAATCTAACTAGATAACTATATTCGCTGATGCTTAAAAGTAGTTTAACGTGAGTTTTGGATACACTGTGAATCCATCTGTCTAGTCCAGAGGAGATTAGGCGAGATTAGGGCAGGTTCAAAGGTAGGCATCAAGTGGCTCCGATGCCAAAGCCAGCAACAGGTTCAAGTCCTGGCCAGGGCTCAACGAACGTCGGCTTAGTGCACGAAACAAAAATACGACGCAACTCTCACTTTTCCTGGCCTCACCAGGGCTTTTCCAGAACTGCAGTCTTTTACTTTCTCTTTGTTTTTCTCCTTGGTGCTAAATTGTCGTGGCGAGAGCTGCTACAGCAGATAGACAGGTATGGCGTGATGCAATCAAGAAAAGGTGACTTTTTTAGCAGAGGGTTTGGGAGGATCCTGAGAGAGCCAGGCACAAGACAGTCATTGTGTGTACCCAGTGTGGTCAGGGCCATCAAATCCACAATGACCATTTCAGGCACACTGCAGCTAGAGGTCAGTGACATTTCTGAAGACTAATGACAGTTATACACAGTTGACTCTGCCATAGTGTGTATTGTGCTCTCCCAAGCGCTTAGTAGAGGGCTCTGCACAGAGTGAGTGCTCAATAAATACCACCGATGGCAAGGTTCTTATTTGTCTCTATGATGCCATTCATCGAGGTCTCTATGTCATTCATTGGTGCCTCTATGATGTCATACATTGCCTATTTCTCTGCCAAATTCATTGACATACATGCCCAAAGAAGAAGAGAGAAGAAAATAAGGGATTGGATAATCAGTCCATGAATACTCGAAAATTGCATCTGTTTATATTAGGGTTTCCTATTTTGAAAAACTTTGGGAAAGGTGTATATAGTAGTTTGACTTTTTCACAGTAACATATAAATGTTCACCAAATCATTCTCCCTCAAAATCTAATGCCCATAGTAATAATAATAGCAATAATTGTGGTATTTAAGTACTTACTATGTACCAAACACTGTGCTGAACACTGGGGTAGCTACAGTACAATCAAATCAGACACAGTCTCTGATCCACATGGGTCTCACAGCCTGAGAGGGAAACCAAGTATTTCATCCCCATTTTACAGATGAGGAAACTGAGGCACAGAAGTTCAATGACTTTCCCAAGGTCACACAACGGGCAAGCAGTAGAACCAGTATTAAACTCTAAATCTCCTGATTCTTAGTGCTGTGCTCTTTCCACTAGACCACAATGCTTCTAGGGCACACTCTTTAACTTCCCAATTGAGTGTTCAGTAATACTGGAATCCTTTCTGTGATGTTTATCACTCACAGTAACTTGTAATTATTATTCAGGACTTTATCCAGTATGTGATTTCTGTATGCAAACAGCCTCACGTGATCAATGCAATAGCCATCTTATCTTCTAATTTCACCAGATCATTCAGTTGCTTTCCAATCAGCAAACTCCACAGAACACAGGAGATTTTTTAAAACCCTACCAAGCATTCTTTACTGAGGGTATTTCGGGGCAGGGAAGGGGGAGTGACCTGGACTGGACGATTTAGGTTTTCACCTCCAATCCTGTATTCTCCTGTATTCTCCACATCCTCTATGAAACTGCTAAGAGAGAGGCATAAGAAGAGAAGAAGAAGAAAAGCCAGAACGGACGAAATTAGGAAACGGGAGGTTTGAAAGAAGTAATCTGTTAGAGTACACACTGACCCAGAGCAAGTAGTGATAAGTCATCAGGACGAAGGAGGAGACGACAGATAGGAGGACAGTGTTTTCAGCTGGTCGAGAATGCTCCGGGTTGCAAAAGAGGATGGGGGAAAAGGGGAGGAATCAAAGACGATATTCAGAACCCAACTTAAAAGGAAACGAAAGGTTCTTCAGTACTGATAAAATCCCATTTTAATGAAATGTACCAGGATGCCCAAATCCTTTCATTATAAAGGATTGTCATACTAAAGGAATTAGGCAGATCCCCCTGCAGCCTTCTTCACCTATTCTAGCCAACCGGAGACCACCACAGTAGGAAAAACGGGGCTTCGAGCAAAGCCACCCAACTGTGCCCGGACGGTAAGCCCCTCATAGCTGGTCAGAAGATCAGTGTGGTAGACTGCAAGGGGAAGAGTGAAACCCGACATGGGTCATGGAATGCCCTGGTTGGCTGGGAGGATGGCAAAGTCAGGTCACTTCGCTTAGTCTCGCTTCTTTCACTGCAGTAATCTCCAGCCAGCCAGGTCCCGGAGTTCTAGCAACTTGCACTGGAAACAAATTTTCATTAAAGAACATTTGGCACTTGGTGTAGAGCAGTGGAAGATGTTGGGGAGGCTGTTCAGGCCTTGGGAAAAATTCTGTTTAGCGAGTGAAGCGTTAGACCAGCATTCTGGATTCCTGCCTTTGTTAGTGCAGTTTATGATAATTGCATTTCTTCTTAGGGCTTACTATGTGCCAGGCGCTATATTAAGCACTAAGGTGGATACAAGTAAATTGAGTCAGACACAGCCCCTCTCCCAAATGGGGCTCACAGTGCTAATCCCCATTTTATGGATGAGTTAACTAAGGCACAGAGAAGTTAAGTGACTTGCCCAAAGTCGCACAGCAGACAAATGGTGGAGCGGAGATTAGAATCGAGGGCCTTCAGACTCAAGGGTATTTACAGAGTCCCTGAATGCAGAGCGCTATATTAAGTGTGAGAGTACAACCAAAGCAAACCAGGCTTTCCTGACCTGAAGGAGCTTTCAAATTAATATGGAGAGACAGACAAAAGTTATTCCAAAAGCAGCTATATGACAGGTAGTGATATAAATCGGTCAGGGTGAAATAGAATAAATAAGCGACTTTTCAACGGAATAAAATTATATACTTGCATGCTGAGGATGGGTATAAAGACATAAGTGGTAAGGGTATCTATTGGGTTGATGTGATATGGGTTTGGGAAATTAATGAGGGAAAGGTTCTTGGAAGAGGTGAGATCTTAAGGAGGACTTGGAGAAGATTTTTGGCCTGGCAAATCTGGGGAGGAGGGGGAGAGGAAAGACAGTTTCAGACCAGGAAAATGGCACGCACAAGAGGTCAGAGGAGGAAGATCCATTGTGAGGCATAGCTAGAAGGTGAGCTTGGGAAGAGCAAAGCGCGCGAGCTAGAAAACAGGAAATTATTTATAGTAATGTCCATCTCCCCCTCCAGACTGTAAGATCCCTTTCTTATGGTATTTGTTCAGGGCTTACTATGTGTCAAACACTGTTTGAAGCACTGGGATAGAAACAAATGAATTAGGTTGGACAGTCCCTGTCCTGCATGGAGCACACAGTTTAAGTAGGCTCCTCGAGGGCAGGGAACATGTCTACCAACTCTGTTATACTGTCCCAAGTGCTTAGGACAGTGCTCTGCACACAGCAAGCGCTCAATAAAAACCATTGATTTGACTGAGATGAAAACAGACAGAAAGTAAAATGGGGAGAGCTAGTGAAAAAACTTTAAAGGTGAGGAGCTTTAGCTTCATGTGGATGGAACTGGGTTCCATTAGAGGTTCCTGAGGCGTGGGAGAGACACGTACTGAGCAGTGGTTCAGAGAGATGATCCAGGCAGTTTTCCATAGTACAGACTGGAAGGAAGAGGCTGAAGGCAAGTAGATGGATATAGTAGTCCAACCATGATACAATGAAAGTTTGAACCAGTGTGGTGGCCATTTATGTGAAGAGGAAGAGATGGATCTGGGAAATGTTGTGGAGGAAGAATGAGCAGGATTTAACGGTGAACAGAGAAGCAGCATGGCCTAGTGGATAGGGTATGGGCCTGGGAGTCAGAAAGACCTGGGTTCTAATTCCACCTCCGCCACTTGTCCCCTGTGTGACCTCGGGCAAGTCACTTCACTTCTCTGGGCCTCAGTTACTTCACCTTTAAAATGGGGATTAAGACTGTGAGCCCCATGTGGGACGACTATGTCCAACCTGATTAGCTTGTACCTACTCCAGTGCATAGTACAGTGACTGGCACATAGTAAGTGCTTAACAAATACCATAAAAAAAATCACGGTTAACAATATGAAAACTGAAAAACAAAATGAGGAGTAAAGGATGACACCACGATGACAAGCTCTTGGAACAAAAAGGATGACAGTGTTCTCAGCAGAAATAAGAGAGTTGAGAGGAGTGAATTTAGTTGGGAAGATGAGATGTTCTGTTTTAGACACGTTGAGTTTGAGGCGCCAGTGCGACATCCAAGTGGAGATGTCCTGGAGTCAGGAGGAAATGTGAGATTGAAGAACTGGCAAGAGGCCAGGACTCAAGAGGGAGATTTGGGAGGCATCCACAAAGGGGAGTTTGTTGAAGTCATGTGAGGAGATGAGCTCCCCAAGAGAATGAGTGCAAAGCAAAGAGACTTAGCAGACCCAAGGGCACCGCCACTTAGGGGACGGCGGGGAGGGGAAGAGGAGCAAGTGAATGAAACTGAGGAGTGGTCAGAGAAGTAAGAGAACGATCAAATGAGAGCCAGAGTTGCAAATCAGGGTCTGAGAGCATTTCAAGGAGAGAGAGGTCAACAGTGTCAAAGACAGGCAAGAAGTCAGAGAGGTGTTGATAGAGATGTTGCTTTAGGCTATGGAGTCAATCTTGGAAAGGCATTTTTAGGCTTAAATGAAGAATGAAATTTAGCTGCTCTGTGCTACATGGAGATCTCTTTTATTCTAACTCTCTTCAGGTTTTACTCAGTCAACGGTATTGAGCGCTTACTGTGTGCAGAGCTTGGAGAGTACAATACAACAGAGTTGGAAGACACATTTCCTGCCCACAAGGAGCTTACAGTCTAGAGGGGAGGCAGACATTAAAATAAGTTCCAGATAGGGGAAACGGCAGGGTAGAAGGACATCAAGTGCTTATAGGATACAGATCCAAATGCAAGATCCAAATGCAAGATACAGATCCAAGCGCTTAGTACAGTGCTGTGCACATAGTAAGCACTCAATAAATACTATTGAATGAAATGCATAGATGATGCACAAGGGAGAGGGAGTGGGGGAAACAAGGATTTAGCCTGGACAGACCTCTGGTAGAAGATGGGAGTTAAAGCCACGGGAACAAACGAGCTCTCCAAGGGAGTGGGTGTAGATGAGCTAAGCCTTGAGAGGCTCCCACTGTTTGAGAGACCGAGAAGGAGCGATCAAAAAGTTTTAATGGGCTTTAATCAGACCATCTAGTGAAATGTTTTGAAATCAACTTTAGAATTGAATATGTAAAAAAGCCAGGTGCTGGGGAGAATAGTGACACAGTCACACATCTGAATAGAGAATAAAACTTCCTGTCCAAAAAAAGCATTTGACTGCGTGGGGGAAAGCACAGCCCTGGGAATCAGAAGGTCATGGGTTCTAATCGCGGCTCCGCCACCTGCCCGCTGTGTGGCCTTGAGCAGGTCACTTCACTTCTCTGTGCCTCAGTTACCTCGTCTGTAAAATGGGGATTAAGAATGTGAGCCCCATGAGGGACAGGGACTGTGTCCAACCCGATTTGCTTGTATCCACCCCAGCGCTTAGTACAGCGCCTGGCACCTAGTAAGCACTTCACAAATATCACAATTATTATTAGGAGAGAATCTGGGGCAGCTCATTCACTCTGTCATGGAACAGAGCTGAAATGAGGACCTGAAAACTTACAGGTGGCTCTAGGTGCACAAAGAAAAGGAACTTGGCCTGAGCTGATAGGAGTAATCTTAAGCTTTAAGGCTCTCCACACCTAACTGATAACACCCTGCTCCACCCAAAGAAGAGTTTTCTCTCCTTTCTCTAATAAAATTCCCTCATCACGAATACTCCAAACCACGAGGTTTTTCCAGGAATGTGAGTCAATAGACCTGTACCTCCTAAACAAGTGCTAAAACTCTCGAAACCCTTGTAGATCCCAGTCCCATCCTTCCAGGCCACCTAAATGGCTCCAGTTTGAGAACCCGCACTGCAACAGTCCAGGCTATGCCTTAAAACAAAAGTGTAGCCAGGGAAGGCATGTCAAAGTCCAAGAGGCCAGGGGATAAGAAACTCTCAGCACGTCCATCTGCTTTCAACAACCCTTTCTGCATCCCAGTACTCTGGCTCCTGCCCAGGATGCCCATTCAGGAAGAGAAGAGGGAGAAGAGATGTCCACTTTTTTTTTTTTATGGCATTTGTTAAGCGCTTACCATGTGCCAGGCACTGTACTTAGCACTGGGGTAGATACAAGCTAATCAGGTTGGGCACAGTCCAGGTCCCACATGGGGCTCACAGTCTTAATCCCCATTTTACAGATGACAGAAATGAGTCAATCACATTTATTGAGCGCTTAATGTGTGCAGAGGACTGTACTGAGTACTTGGGAGAGTACAATATAACAATATACAGACACATTCCCTGCCATGAAGAGACTTGCCAAAGGTCACACAGCAGGTAAGTGGCGGAGCCGGGATTAGAACCCAGGTCCTCCTGACTCCCAGGCCCTTGCTCTATCCACTGTTGATAGTTTTGTCAGGTCATCTTCCACCTTTCACCCCCTCGCCCCCATTCTGCACTCCTCTTGGATGAGGAAGGAGCTGCCAAAAATATTCCTAGACTGGGGTTAGTCCTACTCTGGAGTTCTCTGGAATCACAAATCGGCAGATCTGGTCAGATAAGAAGGAAGCAGCCCGAGTCGTCTCTCCAAGATTAGCAGGACTAATTTGGCAGTGCAAGACAACTCTCATCCACTGAGGTAACTGCCCGGACAGGCCCCTATTTTTAGGCACTTTTAGTACCTGTTTAGTACATGATGGTCTCAGGTTCATGAAATAATAATAAAATTAATCATAATAATTACAGTACTTGTTAAGTGCTTACTGTGTGCCAAGCACCGTTCTGAGCCGAGGGGTAGACACAAGATAATCAGGTGGGACAGAGTCCCTGTCCCACATGGGCCTTGCGGTCTAAGTAGGAGGAAGTGGGATTTAATGTCCATTCTACAGATGAGGAAACTGAGGACCTGAGAAGTTAAGTGATTTGCCTGAGGTCACACCGCAGATAAGTGACCGGGCCAGGATTAGAAGCCAGGCCCTCTGACTTGGGTGTCCAATCATTCATGTTGTAAGAATCAAAGTGAGCAAGTTATTCTTTACCGGTAAAAAAAGAGATTATTAATTTTAAGTTACCTTCGCAACGGAATGCAGGGCTCTCTAACTGCTTCCTGCAAACAATGCAGAATTTCTTCTTGTAATGTCCAGGAGGTCCAAAGCAATGTGCAACCGGAACCTATCAATGCAAATACAAGCCACAGGTCTTTAAATGAAGCTCATTTACAAAATGCATATCCTAGCGGATATATACACACACATAAATAAAAGCACACTAATCTTTGTGGGACCGCCTGGAATGAACAGAGACCAATTAGTGATAGCATTTGTTTCGGACAGCACTGACCGGTTCACTGCCTTTACCTTCCAAAAATTAAATGCATTCCTTACCCAACCGATTCTCTGTTAAGTCCAACTCTACATTTCTTTTCCAAGAATCGGAACGAGACAAAGTTAAATTCTCAAATGAAAAACAAAAGGAAAAAAATAAAGACCATCCAAAAAGGCTAGATCTCAAGAAACACAGAGTTGACATTTTGACATAGCCAGAATTTATAATATCATACCGGGGAAGAAGCAAGTTCCAGCCACAAGTCTGCTGGAGAACATGAATATGAATATGGTTATGGTCAATAGCCCTTACTGAATGTTCAAAACATAAAGGGAAGGTAGTGGGTGCTGTGGGGAACCGTAATTTATAATATTGATCATTACAATACTTACTAAGCACTCGGGTGCCAAACACTGGGTTAAGTCCTGGGGTAGATTCAAGATCATTAGAACTGACAGTTTCTGTCCTACATGGGGCTCACTAGCTAAGAAGTATGCAGAGTAGGCATCTAATCCCTATCTTGCAGATGAGAAAACTGAAGCGTAGGGAGGGTTTGACTGAATGAGAGGATCCCCATCCTCGGGGCATTTTAAATATACTGGGGAAAAAGGACAAACATAAAAATGTAGGTCATAAGCACCTGTCCCATAAATGACACATAAGATCACAAACGATTGAAACAAAGTATCACAAAGGATATGAGGCAATCTGGAATTTTCCCTAGGGAGACGGTTCACCAGAGGAAATTCCTGAGATTTTAACTTGACCCCTAAAAGCCTCAAAGAGCTCTGGCCCCCATCCCTTCCTCTGAGTCTGTTTTAGGGCTAGTAGAGTCCGATCATTTTTAAACACTTGTCGGTGATCCGTAACTCCATATGCTGGTAGTAAGCTATTAAAATGGCCAAACAATTCATTTCCCCATCACCCAGAAGAAACCCATAGAGAAAATGAAAACTAAAATTCACCCCATCCTGACAAAAAGTTACTAGTGCCCGAAATAAACTTACCCTAACAAGACTGGGCGCAATGCACGAGCACAGAATCTTCACGTGCTTGAGGCACTTTTCATGAGACATAAAATTGCAAACTGTGGAGATAAAAATAATTTTGATTCAGGCTTACAGTGTCTCCAACATAATTCAATAGTACCATATGCAGCAGATGACACAGGTAAAGAGAGAAACGGAAAATGCCCCAGAAATATATAGAGTACTCACCCCCAAAAGTTGGTGATGATATCATTCGCTACCTATTTACCTTAATACTAATTTTTTTATGGTATGTGATATCAGCTAAGCGCCAGGGTATATACAAGGTTGTCAGGTTGGACAGTCCCTGTCCCGCATGGGGCTCGCAGTCTTAATCCCTATTTCACAGATGAGGTAACTGAGGCCCAGTGAAGTGAAGTGACTTGCCCAAGGTCACATGGCAGACAAATGGCAGATCCGGGATTAGAACCCAGGACCTTCTGACTTCCAGACCCTTGCTCTATCCACCAGGCCGTGCTGCCTCAAAAGGGAAAAGAAGAATGGGAGACACCACAAGCACTCTGGTGGAAGAATCAATACCACGTACTTCAAGAAGGGCCTGAGAGGGCAGGGTAAATGTCAAGGGTTAGCGCCTCTTCCTCTAGACTGTAAGCTTGTTGCGGGCAGGGAACGGGTACATCAACTCCACTGTACTGTACTCTCCCAAGTACTCTCCCAGAGAGTACACTACTCTGCACTCCATAAGCACTCAATAAATACCGTTGATCGATTGATTCCGGGCCCCTCACCAATGAATGGTGTGGGGGGGGGGGGGGGGAGGTCAGGGGATCAAAAGTGAGTTTGGATTCGGTCATGAGGAAGTGTATGCTTAATGTGAAAGAAGAGTAGGATTCCAGGCTTCCTCACTTGGCCATACAACCCCTGCAAACTTGGAAATGGCAGTTTCTATTTGAAAAATATCATTTCTGCTTTTCAGGTTTTTGTTATCCTTTTAGCAGAAAACAAGCAAGCCTGCAAGATTTTAGGGAAATGCAAATACACTTCAGAAGCCAAGATGACAAAAATCAGATGTTTCAAAATAAGTGGGGACTCAATAGTGCTCAACAAACCTATCCAATGGCACTGATGTTGTGCCCATCCAAAAACATGTTTACTGTATTAAATAAAACCAATAAAATGTACAGCTGTTTCCGGTTGTTCAACATCCTTCGGTATCAGAATAAACCCAAGTGAACCTCACAAATCCATCCTAGATTGAATGACATTTTCGAGAGCCTGAATGAATTTAATTAGTAAAGAGAGTTAATTCAATCATGCAAACAAAACAGCTAATAATATCTCTAAGGTTTAAGAGCATAATCATATTCCAAGGAACTCTGACAATAACAAATGGAAAACTACATTGACAGCCCTATTATTTTTGAAAAGTGACATAAAAACACGAACACCAGTACTCGACAAAAACCACTATTGTCCCAAACCACCTCAATGTTTAACTCAAAACAAGGATTTGATTTACGACAAGACAAAAGAAGACACACACTATTATTTCCATTGTCTATTGTGGACCCACCATCGGCTACTAACACAGAACAGCAGTCCTCGGATTTCAAAACTGACATTCTATACTGATAATAAGGTGACTCACTATGCCAATTTTTTAAAAGGAAGGTAGCACTCTCTCAAAATGTCAAGCTCATTGTGTTTCCATCATCTGCTGCCATTAAGAGGGGAGAAAAAAAAGATAACTTTGAAATGAATCAGCATTACTCAATTCTATCACCTTTGCCTACTTACAGAAAAGCGTATATCTGTATGCGTGTGTACATAATACACTCCCAAACCTAAATTTTAATCTGTAAAGGTCTCACTTCATTAATAGTGCTGCAGAGTAGAGAACCTGAGTACAATAAATGGATTTTCTCTCCAACTAAATGACGGTTAATTTCATCAGTGTTTTTACCAGGCTGACTCATAGGGAGATTGAGAAAAATCATTACTGTGAAGCACTCTTCAAAATGAAACATTCTCTAATGGTTAGTATTCATCTGGAACTTGAAAATTTGTTTTGAAATGGTCACCGGCCTTGTCCAACTATAACAACTCTCTTTAATGCTTCAATTTTCCAACTGAAACAGGTTTTGGGTTGTTTGTTGTTTTTTTTAAAAGCACTTACAATGTTCCAGGTACCATACTAAGAGCTGGGGTAGATTGGTTGGATCCAATCCCTGTCCCACATGGGGCTCACAGTCTTAATCCCCATTTCCCAGATGAGGTAACTGAGGCCCAGAGAAGTGAAGTGACTTGCCCAACGTCACACAACAGCTAAGTGGCAGAGCCTGGATTAGAACCCAGGCCCTCCGACTCCCAGGCCCATGCTCTATCCATTAGGCCACACTGCTTCTCAACAGTTCATAATCCACACTCATGTTGATGACTCTTCAGACACTCCTTCCTTACCGTACTTTGTTTGCCTCGGATCTGCAACCTCTAACTCTTCCCCACATCAGCTACTCAATCGATCACTCAATGGTAACTGTTCATCCATTCATTCATTCAATCGTATTTATCGAGCGCTTACTCTGTGCAGAGCACTGTACTAAGCGCTTGGGTAAGTACAATATAATAATGAACAGACACATTCCCTGACCACAACGAGCTCACAGTCACTGTACTAAGCACTTGGGAGAGTACACGCAATAGAATTGGCAAACACGTTCCTCGCCCGTAATGAGTTTACAGCTACTCACCAGCTGGGACCCACCTTTGACCTCACAATCAACTAGATGCTACACTTCCTCTGAAAGTATCCAATCACTCAACCTCACCATGGCTTCAGTCCCTTTCCTTACCCCACTGCCCTGTTGAGACTTGAGTAATTGTAACAGTATTGACTGAATGCCTACTGGGTGTGGTGCACTGTATGCGGGAGATACATCCAGAAGCAGTGTTGCCTAGTGGAAAGAGCAGAGTCCCGGGAGTCGGAGGACCTGGGTTCTAATCCCAGCTCTGCCACTTGCCTGCTGTGTGATCACGGGCAAGACGCTTCTCTTTGCCTCCATTCCCTCATCTGCAAAATGGGGATTCAATACCTGGTCTCCCTCCTGCTTAGGGTAAGTCCCATGTGGGACCTGATTATTCTGTACTTACTGCAGGGCTTAGTAATGAGCGCGACACATAGTAAGCACTTAACTAATACTGTGATGATGACGATGATGATGATTATCATCAGCACAAAACACATTTCCTGCCCATATGGGGGAGACAGACACGGAAATAGCTACTAATAAGGTAATCGGAATAATTGACCTGACTGTACGGTGACAAAAACACAATCTATTGAAGCAAAGACGAGATGGTGTTTTTATGGGAAACTATTCCTTAATGATGGAAATTTTTCTACCAAAAGAGTCCAAGAAACCTGAAGGGTTGATAGGCATTGGGGTGGGATTTATAGGAGAACTTCGAAGGTGGAGAGGACTGCAATCTGGCAGAGCGAGATGGGGAGAAGGGAGTTCCAGGCTCTGGGGATGATGAAAACGCAGTACAGCCAAAGGGTGGGCTGGGGAGGAAATATGACTGCCGGTAAGGGAGTAATGGGTGATGAAAGCTGGTTAGTAAAGACAAAGAGAGCCAGTGGAGAGCCATAAAACCAATGGTAAAGAGTCTTTGCTTGAGACTCGGTGAGATGGGTGACCCCTGGAGGATTTTGAAGGGGGGGGAGATGTGGGTTTCAGGAAGATGATCCGGGTAGCAGCATGGAAGAAGAACCGACGTGGAGAGAGAGGCTGGAGAGAGGTCAGCAAGGAAGCCGACAAACTAGTCCGATCGTGCACCGATGAGTACTTGAACCACTGCGCCGAGGAAGGAATGGAGGCACAAAATGGTACTGAGGTAAAATTGGCAGGGTTTGGCCAGAGAGCAGAATGACGTGAATTGAGGATGCTACCAAGATCGCGGGGTTCAGTCAGAGGGAGGAAGGTGAGATGAGGGGAAGGTTTAGAAGCGAGGATAAATTCAGTTTGGGACATGTTCATTTCGAGGTGCCGGCAGGACCGTCCTTGTGGAGATGTCTTAGAGGCGAGAGGAGATAAAGGGTGGGCTAGCATAGGAGAGATCGGGCAAGCGGTAGATTTGTGAGACGGTAGCATAGAGAGAGTAACTGAAGCCATGTGAATAGCTAAGTTTCCCCAATAAAGGGAAGGTAGAAGAGCAAGGAAACCAGCACCGAAAGTCTTGCGAGACTACTACACTCTTCAAAGCATAGTAAGTGCCCAATAAGTACCATTAATTGACCCCCATGATAAGGAGATGAAATGTAGAAGAGAAAACAGAGGAGAGGTAGGACGACAACACCACATCACCTATACCAAGATCAGATAACATCCTAAGGAAAGTGAGTCAAAGGTGGTGGAGAAGCTGAAGAGGATTCTGACAGGTAGACCACATTGCGCTTAGTTAGGAGAAGGTCGCTGATGATTTTGGAGAGGGCGGTCTCAGTGGAGTGAAGGGGGTGAAACGTGACCACAGTGGATCATGAAGAAAGTTAGTAGAGAAGACGTGAAGGTGGGGGGTGTATACGATCCTTGCAAGGAGTTCAGTGGGAAGGGGAGGGAGATCGGACAATGGCAGCTAGAGAAAGTTGTTTTAGTACAGGGGAGATAAGAGCATATTTGAAAGGAGAGGGGAAGGTCGAGAGAGAGTTAGTTTGAGATTTTATTTAAAAATACACATGGGGAGCAGCCTGGCCTAGTGGAAAGAACACAGGCCTGGAGTCAGAGGTCCTGGGTTCTAATCCCAGCTCCTCCACTTGCCTGCTGTGTGACCTTGGCCAGGCCACTTCACTTCTCTACACCTCAGTTACCTCATCTGTAAAATAAAAATGATGGTATCTGTTAAGCGCTTACTATGTGCAAAGCACTGTTCTGAGCACTGGGGTTGATACAGGGTAATCAGGTTGTTCCATGTGGGGCTGAGAAGCAGCGTGGCTCAGTGGAAAGAGCCTGGGCTTGGGAGTCAGAGGTCATGGGTTCTAATCCTAGCTCAGCCACTTGTCAGCTCTGTGACTTTGGGCAAGTCACTTCACTTCTCTGTGCCTCAGTTACCTCATCTGTAAAATAGGGATTAAGACTGTGAGCCCCACATGGCACAACCTGATCACCTTGTATCCTCCCCCAGCACTTACAACAGTGCTTTGCACATAGTAAGTGCTTAACAAATACCATCATTAATTATTATTATTATTATTATTATTATTATTAATCCCCATTTTACAGACGAGGTAACTGAGGCCCAGAGACGTTAAGTGACTTGCCCAAAGCCACACAGCTGATAAGTGGCGGAGCCAGGATTAGAACCCACGACCTCTGACTCCCAAGCCCCTGCTCTTTTCACTAAACCACGCTGCTTCTCTTATGGGGATTAAGACTGCGAGCCCTATGTAGGACAGGGACTGTGTCCAACCCAGTTAATCTTGTTTCTACCCCAGCGCTTAGTACAATGCCTGGAATGTAGTAAGCACTTAAACACCCTAAAAAAAGAACGAGAGAGAGAACGAAGACAGAGGCAAGGGACGGGAGGCGAGCAGGAGCACAGGAGGGTCAAAATCCCCAAACCTAATCGTCGCCGCTATCCCTGTTTCCTGACCCATCCCTCCATCACATTCCACTCACCTATCCCCAAGCCCACAATCAGCCCACTAGTCACTTCCTACACCTCTGCTGCTGTGCATCTGAGCAATTCTGGAGGAAATCCAAAAACCCTGTTAACTTAATTCCTGTAATTACCCAAGGGCGCCCCATGTCTAAAAACATTTTTCACTTCTGCTTACGTGACACTCAACCGCCACACACAACCTGCTGCTGCTTCCAAGGTCATCTCTGGGTGAGCAGCCTAGGACCTACCACTTCTCGCTCCCACCATCACTGATGCCACCGGAGTCCAGAAGAGGACAACAGTTTCCAGGGGCCTCAGCCCCAGCAGTCTCTAAGTGGATTCGCTTCACGTAGCGAGCAGACCAACTAAATCCGACAGGGACGGAGATGGGCGCTGACACAGAGGCACGTAGTAAGGGCCTAATAAACACCATAATTATTATTTTAGAAAGAGACACCAAGAGACAGAGCCTGGGGGATACAGCACAAAGGGACCAAGTCATTTCCCATTTGTAGAAAGGGGATCTTACTAAGTCACAACACAGTCTCACTTGCATAGGACCAATCTGCCTTAGTCATCTACACCATTCGTTTCAGTCAAAAACAAGAGAGTATTATATTGGCAAAATACTTAATAACCCCCGAAAGTAGCAATTAGGTTAGGAAAAATGCATGCAAGAGCTTGGGCAGGCAGGATAACAGAGCATTATTCTGGGAACATTATTCTGACAGTTTTTATTGACACTCACACCCTACTCAGTCTTACCCACAAGAACTGCTTTGACGGGCTTCTCTGTGGAAGGATGCATCGATGCTTCCCCGATCATTCCCCAGACCTGCATCAGTCAGTCCGTTTAGGAAAAGGAGAAACCAGGTGTCGAGGGAGGACTCCGAAACAATGAGTTGGACTCACAGCCTCTAGCGTCTGATCATTTTACTGAATTTGAGACTCAGCCTGGCTTAAACACTCTCCCAAAGGTGATTTCTTTAACCGCCCCCTTTGTGTCATATGTCAGGACTATCACCCTTCAGGTTACAAACCTTGGAGCACTCTGCCATAGGAGACTCCCTGAAGTCAAAATGTGGAGTCCTGGCCACCTGAACACATACTCTGTAGCCCTCCCTGGGCCAGCTGCTGCTCTTGATACATTCTGCCATCACCCAACCACACACACATGGTCCTTCTGGCATGGTTTACCAACACGTTACACCCCTCGCTCCCAAATTAGCACTGCTCCCATCTGTCGTAAAGTTGATGAGGTGGAGCAGTACACATTAAAAAGTCAGATACCTGAGATGGCGGGGATGGAATGGGGGAGAGTGGACTTTGCCGAGAGCAGTCAGCTTGCCCGCTAATTGGGATGCAGCTCTGGAACCCCTGAACATAAGCAATGTCATTATCATCAGTGGAATTTATTGAGCACTTACTGTGTGCAGTGCACTCTACCAAACACTTGGGAGAGTACTGATTCATTCAATAATCGTATTTATTGAGTGCTTACTGTGTGCAGAGCACTGTACTAAGAGCTTGGGAGAGTACAATATAACAATATACAGACACATTCCCTGCCCACAATGAGCTGACAGTCTAGAAGGCCAATCTGCCCATGTCCTACAGTGGCACCAACTGATCTTTGGAAGAACAGAATGATAGTTTGGGAGGGTATTTTTAAATAGTATTTATTAAGCACTTACTATGTATCAAACACTGTTCTAAACACTTCGGTAGGTACAAATTAATTAGGTCAGACACAGATCCTGTCCAGCATGGGGTTCACACTGTAAGTGGGAGGGAGAACTGATATCCCCATTTTACAGTTGCAGATACTGAGGCACAGAGAAGTTAAGTGCCTTGACCAAGGTCACACAGCAAGCATTAGCAGAGCTGGGATTAGGTCTGACTCCCAAGTCCGTGCTCTCTCTACCAGGCCATGCCGCTTCTCTTTATCAACCATCCTGAGGGTTAGGGGTATGCAATCTATAATTTGCTTTTTCCTTCAATAATGGATCATGGACCTTTTCAAGGCTTCCAATACCCCTCTTTCCTCCTAGCATTTCCCTCAAATAACTAATTATGAAGTTTCCATCCAGAAAATCATGCAAACTCCTTCCAAACAACTTACTGTGATAATGAACTCCACAAGCTTATTACCTGGTCTGGGAAGACACACTCCCTTTTGTTTGTTTTGAACCTACTACGATCCAGCTTCAGTGGGGGCCCTTTGCAGTCCTGATGTTATGGATTTTGGTGAAAAATTCCTCGGTTCAACCCACCTAAACCCTTTATGGCTTTGTAAGCTATCGTATTCCCTCTCGGCCTTTGTTTTTCCAGACCGAAGGATGTTTTTCATTCCTCCCTCATACAGAAGCAGCCCCATCCCATTGGTCATTTTAATTGCTCCATGCTTTTCCAGCTCCTAATAGGCCCTTCCTAAATCACAGTGACCGGAATTGAAAGCAGAATCTCAGGCGCAGATGAATCATAATAATAATAATTGTGGCATTTGTTAAACCCTTACTATGTGCCAGGCACTGTATTAAGCACTGGAGTAGATGCAAGATAATCGGGTTGGATTCGGTCCCTGTCCTACATAGGGCTCACAGTCATAGTTTTCATTTTACAGATGAGGAAATGAGGCACAGAGAAGTGAAGTCAATTGCCCATGGTCCCAGAGCAGAAAAGTGGCTGAACCGGGATTAGAACCCAGGTCCTCTGACTCCCAGGCCCAGGCTCTATCCACTAGGCCACGCTGCTGCTCATGCAACCATGAAACCACAGTCTCAGACCACCCCTCTAGACTGTGAGCCCATGGTGGGCAGGGATTTTCTCTCTTTATTGCTGTACTGTACTTTCAAGAAATACGACAATAAATGAATGACCAAATTATACTTTGGGTTTTTTTCTAAACCCTCGCTGGTCTCCAGCATTCTGCTAGCCTTTATGGAGGCCCCTACACCTCGGACTGTTGATTGAAAGAAAGAGTTGATACTGACTCTAAGGTTTTTCTTGAGTCGTGACTGATGGCTCAGAGCTCAGCATCATGCAATTGCAATTTGGATCATTTTCTCTAGAGGCACATGTTCACAATGAAGCTCATCTGCCACTTTGCTGCCTACTCAGATATATATATATATATATATATATATATATATGTATTTATATACGTATATACGTGTGTATATATATATTGCCTTCCTGCAGTTCTATCACCAGTGGCAAAACACACTGCCAATCAGGATAGCTCAGAATTTTCTTCACCCTTGAAAATTTCACTGGGCACTCCTTCTCTAGATCATTTATAAAAGTGTTCCCCAAATCCAGTCTTAGCACAGATCCCTAGGAGACCCCACAACTTACACTTTTCCATCAAGAAAAGTGGCCGTTTCTCCTTACCTTTTATTTCCTGTCTCTTAGCGAGCTTTCTATCCGTAGCGAAGCTTTCCAATCCCATGTATATCTATAGTTTCTAAAAAGCATTTGTAGTGGAACACTGCCAATAGGCGGTATGTCGATTTCCTAAAGGCCTTTGTACCCACTGGTTCCTTTCTTACCACCAGCAACTCCATCCTTCGGAAATGATTTCCCTTCAACGAAATCCTGCCATCTTTGCCAACAGGTTGTGTTGATCTAACTGTACAGTCGATTCAATTATTCTGATTACCCCCGTTTGTAAATAGCTTTAAGTCTGTCTCCTCCACTAGAATGTAAGCTCTTCACAGGCAGAGAATGTGTCCAGTGCTTCTGTTATTCTTTCCCAAGCACTTCATAACAGTGCACTGCATCCAATACCAAGCTCAAATACCATTACCTACCCAAACCAGACACAGAAATGAAATGCCCCAGCCTATAATTCCCATTTTCACCTCTGCAGTGCAACTCCTGTCTTAAAGAAAGATTATAATCTGCTAGTCCTCCATCATCATCATCAATCCTCTTGACTGAGTGCGTTCTGTGTGCAGAACACTACACTAAGCGCTCGGGAGAGTACAACAGAGCTGTGTGACCTTGGGCAAGTAACTTCATTTCTCTGTGCCTCATTCACCTCATCTGTAAAACGGGGATTTAGACTTGTGAGCCCCACGTGGGACAGGAACTGGGTCCAACCCGATCTGCTCGTATCCACCCCAGTGCTCAGTACAGTGCTTGGCACAGACCTAGCTCTTAACAGATGCCAGAATTATTAACAGAGTTGGTAGACACATTCCCTGCCCACAAGGAGTTTACAGCCTAGAGGGAAAGGAAAGGATCCCTTTTTGATTTGGGGGATCTGTATATTGGGCCACGGGTACCACCCTCATACCCAATCCCATTAAACCGACGGGGTCGGGGGGGGGCACTGTTGAACTGTGGGGATACAAATATTTAGCCACCAGGGACCCCAACGCAGTCGGGACCACAGGCCTTCAGCAAATGAGAAAACACAAACCCAAAAGGCTATTCCAAAGGCACACCTTTATTTTTACTGCTGCATTTGTTTGCATCTCCTCAACGGGAGTGAGAGTGAGTCCTTATTACTGTTTACCCACTCTTTATATGCACTCCATATGTGCTCTTCAACCCCATTAACATATATTTCCCGTCTCAACTCCTCACATGTGATTCAATCGGGTCCATGATAAATCGCTGTCTCCTTGCTGTCTGCTGAGGTCTGAAGGAACAGAGAAATCATTGGTCCCCGGGGCGGGGGAGGGTCCTTCTTTGATCCCTAGAAAGATGGTAATGCTTCTACCAACTCTTATATTGTACTCTCCCAAGCGCTTAGTACAGGGCACTAGTAAGCACTCAATAAATATGACTGATGGATGGAACCATTTAATCCTTTCGTTGATTCATTTAGCTGTGCTTTCCTCTTACTTCATCTCTCTCCAGTGCTAATATTAGTGAGACTACCATCTTTAATCGAACAATTACTGGAATTTGACTGAGTCTAACGCTGGGGTCATCTGATCAGGTTTCCTGGTGAATCTGGAGACTCTGGCCTAGTGGAACCTGGGTTTTCCAGCTCTCCCATTCCGAGACATTACAATTTACAGTCCCATACAGAGAAAGAAGAGTCAAGAGTCCTGGGTTTCAAGCCAAGTATAGTCTTTACTCTCCTTATTTCTCAAATAGAGCTATCATCATGAATGGTATTTACTGAGCTCGTGGTGGGCAGGGAACGTGTCCATCAACTGTTACGTTATACTCTCTCAAGTGCTTAGTACAGTGCTGTGCACAGAGTCGGCGTTCAATAAATACGATTAACTGTTATCCTATTATGGATGACAGAGCTAATTCTAGCATTACTTTCATAAAAAATTTAAATTCTAGGGAAATACAACAGCATGATAATAATACTAGCCGTGGTGTCATTTTGTTAAGTGTCTAATATTTCACTAAATCCCGGGAAAGGTAAAGAATAATAATCAGGTGGGGCACAGTCCCTCTCCCATAAGGGGCTCACAGCCTAAATGTTCGATGGCTGGCTTTTTTTTATCTTCAATGTATCTGTTAAGCACTTACTATGTAGTGCTAAGCGCTGGGGTAGATACAGCTAATCAGGTAGGACATGGTCCATGTCACACATGGGGTTCACAGTGTTCATCCCCATTTTGCACAGATGAGGTCACTGAGTGAAGTGACTCGGCCCGAGGGCACACAGCAGTCAAGTGGCAGAGCAGGGATGAGAACCCAGGACCTTCTGACTCCGAGGCCCAGGCTCTATCCACTAGGACACTGAGGACAGGTGGGGAAGGGAGGGAGAGTAAGAGGGGTGATAGCAGCTGAAGAGAATGCAATAAAGCAGAGAAGAGAAAGAAAAAGGGCAGAGAAAAAGTTGAGGTAAAAGATGTGGCCAGCTGAAGGTGGGGAAGAAAAGGAGGAGCGAGAGAATCAAAACATCTAAGTGGCAATATACCCCGCACTATGAAGCAAGTTTTTCAAGCAGATTCCTTTTTCTGAGTAACCACAGACATCAATAAACTAAAGCACAGCAACATGCTGTGTCTTCTAAAACTCTCTCCCCATGATAGCTCTGGCAAAAACATCACCTATGCCCTGCTAAACTGGTTTGTTACTAAACAGGATGTCAATCTTCAAAACTTACTTGAACTTAAAATGCAATCCAAATAGCCAAACAAAAAATTGAATTTGATCTAGAAGAGCAAACTGTTATTCTATTACGGATGACAGAGCTAATTATAGCATTGCTTTCAGGAAAATATCTAAGTTCTTGGGAAATACAACAGCCTAATAATCATAATAATGACAGCAATTGTGGTATTTTGTTAAGTGCCTCAAACTGCGCTAAGCCCTGGGGAAGATAAAAGATAATCAGGTTGGACACGGTCCCTCTCTCACATGGGGTTTGTGGTCTAAATGGTTGGGAGAACAGTGTTTAATCCCCATTTCACAGTTTAAAATCCTCTAGACTTTAAACTCGTTGTGGGCAGGGAACATGCCTACCGACTCTGTTGCACTGTACTCTCCCAAGAGCTGAGTACAGTGCTCTGCACACAGTAGGCACTCAGTAAATACCACTGACTGATGAGGAAATGGAGGAATAGAGAAATTAAGCGACTTGTCCAAGGTCACCCAGCAGGCAAGTGGCGGAGCCGGGATTAGAGTCGAGGTCCTCCAACTCCTCATCTTGTGTTCCACCAATCCACCAGAACACCCTGCTTCTCTGCTTAAAGTCAGCAGGATTTAAAACCGTATCCAGGGCAGCTGCTCGGGTTGGACGGAAGTAGTTGCCAGAGTTGGGAAGATTAAGAACTGTTGTGGGCAGGAAAATGGAGCAAAGGAGTGTCCCGCAGTCACGGTAGAAGGCAAGCACATATTTACTCATCTGGTCCTGCACCACACTTGGCTTGGTTCTCGTAGTAAACCCCGCCGTCCTCTTCTCATGTAGGTGCTCATCCTACTCCCAGTCTAACCCTTTCCCTCTCCCCAACTGCGGGTCCCTTTTCCGTTCCCGTTCCCTCTTCTGGGTTGCTGCAGCCTCCTCTTCCTCCTAAAATAACTGCCGAAGCTCCTAACCACCTACTCTCTCCAACCCTCAAACTCAAAACTTTGGTTTGTATTTCCCTATCTGTGCTTCCAACAGCCAGCCAACTCACTGATTAATCCTCCCACATTTCAACTTTTCACTCCTTTTTCGGTCCATTGTCGCTACACCATCTATTTTCCGAGTACCAATCCCAATCTCAGAACCGGCTTTCCAGAGTTAATATTGACCTAAGCATTTATAATATCTACTAAACATGAACGCTACAAAACCAATGATTAATAAATCTCATCTGTGCCTCTGGATCGAAATGGTAGTTTGTAAGGGGGGAGAGCTCATCTTTAGCCAAGTTTCTCAGGCATGAAGTATAAGGACACAGTTATGGCTTTCTTTCAAAAATATCCCCAAACCGGTACCACGAAGTACACGTATGCCGTTTCGTCTTAAAGTTAACAAGGCTGCCGATGCCTAGCATCCTATATGTAAGGACACCAGTATTTCCAAAAAAATCAAAAAAACACCTAACTTCAATCCCAAAATTTGGGTTGCCATACTACCGTGCTACTTTTTTTTCCCCCATAAATCGAAATTTCTCCTCTCTGTGATCTTAACGGTCCTTCTTTGTTTGTTTATAGCTCTGAATAGTGAAAAATCTAAGCTGGAATGGAATAAAGAGAAAACAAGAAGAGCATAAAAGAATAATGATGCAGAAATCTTAAAATTGTAGCAGATGGGTCCATTTAAGGAAACTGGCTATTACCGTTCAATGTCACTGGTTATAAGCCTCTTTTATATTTTCCCTCTAGAGAGAGTGTGCATTAATGACGAGCATCCAAAATTGTGGTGTCTATTGACAAAATGATATTCAATTATCCAATCATGCAATTTTGTAGAGACCTAGAGCTTTCAAAAAAAAAAAGAAACCCCAGGGCGCCTTAGATTTAGAAGGAAGAAAGGCACGGTTATTGGGATTATTCCATGCCTAGAAAGGGGGACTGATTCTTCAAGTCGCCCACTTGTCTGAGGGGCAGAGATGCAATGGGGAAACCACCCCAGCTCTCTCGCTGTAAGCAAGGAACCCCATCAAGCTTGCCTTATCTGCTGTAGGGGGCTTGGCACGCCTAGCAGATGTGCCAAGCAGTAGGACTTACCACTGTACCATTACACTTACATCCATGCTGTGGAGGTGGGACTCGACCTGCACCGAGAACGTGTCCACGATCCACCTCAACTCTTCCTCCTAAACCGGGTTTGGGGACTGCTTCCTGGGTTCCCCACAACTAGTCATGGGCAAATGGGGGTTGAAAATAAATAGGCTTATTTGTGTTCTATTCCCCTGCTTTCCAAGAGATCTAGAATCTAAACACAGGCCACAAAATCCACTCCGTCTGACACACGGATCCCCCCAATCTTTTGGCCCCGATCTGTGACAGAAAGAGTTATAAGCAGCCCCGCCAAGTTACTGTATCGCTTCGAGTTGTTTTCCTCGTCCCCCTAGACACGGCTTTAGAGCTACTCCTCCAGGGATGCAGAAGTGGAGGGTGGGGGAGAGAAGGGGTGAAGGGGAAGGGCAGTAATCGCTCAACAGTCATCCTACCTTCCACTCGTACCTCACTCCAGCCTTGGGTGGACACTGTAATGCTCAGAAATAACAGCCAGCCCTAGCCGATCACCAGACACGTGCAATACCGGACAGGGTCCAGACCAACTGAAAATCAGACGAATGCCCACCCTAATCCAGCCACCGTCAACCCCTACACAAACAACGTGTGATGCTTTCCTAGGGAGAGGCAAAATGCATGCTTCATCTTCATTGCACATTTTTCAAGCACAGATCAGTCGAGTACCCAGTGTGGACTAAGTGCTTGGAAAAATACAGCAGAATTAGTAGACATGATCCCTGCCCTCAAGGAATTTACAATCCAGTAGGGGAGAGAGGCGCTAAAATAAACTACATATAGAAGGAAGTAATAGAGCATATAAGAACTGAGCATCATAACTGTGCTATTTGTTAAGCACTTACTATGTGCCAAGCACTAACCTAAGTGCTGAGGTAACGACAAGGTAATCAGGTTGGACTGAGCCCCCTATGGCCAGTCCCATAGGGGGCTCACAGTCTAAGAGGGAGGGAGAAAAGGCATTGAATCGCCATTTTACAGATGAGGAAACTGAGGCACAGAGAAGTTAAGTGACTTGCCCAAGGTCACACAGCCGGCAAGTGGCGGAGTTGGGATTAGAACCCACGTCCACGGTCTCTCCACTAAGCCACGCTGCTTCTGCTTCAGGAAAGGGTGTAACTACTTAAGTACCGTGGAGGCCCCAAAATGCAGGTGTGAAAATCGAAGGATAAAAGGTGGTGAGATTAGAAATCAACTGAGGAAGGCCTCCTGGTGGAGAGGTGATTGCAGTAGGGTTTCGAAGATGGGGATGGCCGCGGTCTGGAGGGAGAGGGAGTTCCAGGCGGGAGGGGAAGAGTGTGACCTAGAGGAGAGAATGAGGCACAGTTAGTAGGCTGGCTTGAGCGGAACGAAGACTGCCGGCAAGGGTGGAGTCCCTCTGGACTGTAAGCTCCTTGTGGACACGGAACATGTCTACCAACTCTGCTTTTCTGTACTCCCCCAGGTGCTTAGTCCAGTGCTCTGCCCACGGTAGGCACTCAAATACCACTAATCGATAGCGGGAGAAGAGAAATAGGTGGGAAAGCTGATTGAGTGCCTTAAAGCCAGTGGTCAGGAGATTCTGCTCGGTGCGAAAAGAAAGGGGCAACCACGGGAGGCTTCTGAGGAGTCTGTGACGTGTGCGTAACATGGCATTTCCAAAAAAAAAAAAAAAATGATCCGGGAGGTAGGGTGGAGTATGGACTGGAAAGAGGAGAGACCAGAGACGGGGAGAAAGGGGAGGAGGCTGATGCAGTAGTCAAGCCAGGGTTAGGACAAGTGCCTGGATGGCACAGTGATCCTCTGGAGGAAAGGGAAATGTAAAGACTATAAAATAATAAGGCAGCTTCCAGTAAAATCTGACATTCTCTCTACTCGGCGCTGGTACGGTTAGGTGAAAGTCGCGCCAGTCATTTTCTCTTCATTTGAGGATTCCGTATACATTGCTCCCACCCGGTAACATCTGCTTTCTGATTTACAAAATATTAAACAGCCCTAAGATGATGGAACTACACGTTCTAACAATCAATGCTCACAACTTATCTTCGCAATTAATCACAGAATGTTTCAGACTAAGGTCACAAGCTGTATCCAGCATGATAATATCCATAGAGATGACCTGAAAATCCATCTCGAATACAGCGAGGAGCAAAATGAAAAGACGCAGTCCGGCTCACCCGCTCAGTAGAGGGATTCGTAATAAAAATCGAGGTCTTCAGCACCGTCACTGACGGTTTGAAACGAAATAAAATTCTAAGCAACGAGTGAAATAAGCCGACGGTCTCCGGGTCTAAAGGGGCATTTCCTCGAACGGACAAATCTCACCGAACGCAGACGAGGACTGTCGAGGTGCGCCTCGCACCACGATATTCTCAAACGACCCTCGTTACTTCCTCTCCTCCGCCGCTTATTAAAAATGTAAGAGCTGGCAGATTTGGTCTTATCTAAGATACCCTATTGCCCAATATCAATTTACTCACAGAGGGCAATGAATGGCTTGGGATTATAAGTGATCGTCATACCATTTAAACAGCCACGGCCAACTGGTACAGTTCCCAGTCTTCCAAATCAAAAACCCCCTCGGGGTCATTAGCCGGACCAGTTTTCCTTGGGTGTTCGATTTCATTTTAATCCCCCTCTTCCACTCCCATTCCCTCGCCAAGCTGCCATTAACCTAGTTAGCATTCACCGCCACCTCCTCCAACTATCGGACAGCAGCTCTTTTAACGTTTCCATTTTGGAGGGGACCATGAGAGAGTAAGAAGAGCAAGAGGGGTGGCGTAAGACAGGAAAAGCAAACTCCACTCGGGAAAAAGGCTGCCAAATCCTGCCTCTCGGATCAAAGATCCATGGGCGGCCACTACAAAGTTAAAGGCAGGGAGACGTCCGAGATGCCGGGAGCGGTGCTCTTCGACGCTTTATCGTCGTCATTAGTATTCTGAGAGCACCCAGAAGGTGCTCATCATCCTTCGGCACCACGGGAGGCCCTCCTGTGAGAGAACGAGAAGAAGTGTGGGAGCCAGAGTAAAACTAATAATAATAATGTTGGTATTTGCTAAGCGCTTACTATGTGCCGAGCACTGTTCTAAGCGCTGGGGTAGACATAGGGGAAGCAGGTCGTCCCACGTGGGGCTCACAGTCTTAATCCCCATTTTACAGATGAGGGAACTGAGGCACAGAGAAATTAAGTGACTTGCCCACAGTCACACAGCCGACAAGTGGCAGAGCTGGGATTCGAACTCATGAGCCCTGACTCCAAAGTCCGTGCTCTTTCCACTGAGCCACGCTGCTTCTCCTAGACATTCCCTGAACGTGCCAAACGTTTAGTTCAACAAACCTCCGCACGAATGCCACCCGATGGTCACCTAAAGTAAAGAAGCGAACATAATCGTCAGTCCCGTCCTCTGTTGGTCAAGCGGTCACTTAAAACGTCGGGTTTTCTGGCATCTGTGTCACTGCCCCCGCGGCAACTCCCGGCCCCGAAGCTTCCGGCGCCCGGCCCGGCAGAGGGGCACCGCAACCGGCCGCGATGGCAACTCCGCGCCCGTGCCAACCCCGTCCACCACGGTCGGGGGTGACGCGCTGCTCCGCGGCTGAAAACGGGGTGCGCTTTTACAGCCCGGGGAGCTCGGCAGGTGCGGGTCCTTGCCTGAATTTGGCCACCGCTGGGCTCCGATGACTTACTCGAGTGGCAAGAGGCTTTCTCGAGTGCCTGCGTGCACTTCTGAGTGCTCGAGAGGAACGAGACCCCATCCCCGCCGCCAAGGAGCTCACTTCTGGGGGTTCCCATCAACCGGGGGGCGGGAAGGACCGATTCGACAGCCCTGGCACGGACTCGGACTACCGGAACAGTGGCCGTGAACGCTGGAGAGGTAGCCCTCCTTCGGCCGTGGGCTCTACCGGCCTCTTGGGCCGGTTTCGACCAGGCTACTCCTCTTGGCCGAAACGCTCCTCCAGTCCGCATCGGTGCCGGGTCCTGACTCCTTAAATCAGACCGAAGAAGACTCGTCCCACCGGCCGAATCCGCTGAATCATGCGGTCGGGGCTATCTAAAACCGAGGCTGAGCGCCGGTCCCCCTCGTCCCAAACTTTCTCCCGTCCAAGGGCTCCCGAGCACGGACTTTTCCGGGCCGGAGTCGTTCCCTGCGTCTTGGCAAGGAGGAAGCCCGAGCGAGACAGTCCCCGATCCCGCAAATGAGTTTCCCGGTCCGCTCCCCACCCTGTTTCTACTTCTGAAACCTTCGGCGACCCCGCAACCCCACCCAACCCAGACGGGAGGATGAGAGAAAGGGCAGCATTTCCAACTGCCAGCAGGAAAGCCAAGGGACGGGGTGTGTGTGCGTGTGCGTGCGAGAGAGAGAGAGAGGAAGAGAGAGAAGTTGGAGAACAGCAAAAAAGCCGGGGAGGGCAGAAGGATCCTCTCCCGCCAGGGTTCAGTGGGGGCGAGTGAGCGTGTCTGGGTGTTGCAGGTGGGCGACGAAAAGGGGGTCGGGGGCCGAGTGTCCGAGCCAAGCGGTCCCTTACCCTCACACTGGAAGCCGGCCAGTCCCCAGATGAAGTCCGTGCAGTAGTGGCAGAAGGTGGGCTTGGTGAGGGTCACTCTCCTGAAGCTGTGACCCGGGGAGCACAGAGGCTGGGAGGGGGGCTTGGAGGCCGGCTCCGGGCCGGGCTGCGGGGAGCGCTCTCTGCCGCCGCCCAACAGGGGGCTGGAAGCGGGGCTGCCCCCTCGGGAGCCGCCGCCGCCGAGCCGGGAACGAGCCCCGTCCCCCGCCGCCGCCGCCGCCATCCGACCCGCATCCGCTCGCCGCTCCGGGCGGGAGGGAGGGAGAGAGGGAGGGAGGGAGGGAGGGAGAGGGCGATCAGCCCGGGCTCGGCCCCGGGCGCATGATCCGGCCGAGGCGGCGCCGGAGCTGCTCCCCGCGCGGTGCGGCGCCGGCCAGCGCGGACAGAGAAGCTGCGGCACGGCCAGCCCGGCTCGACGCTTCCTGCCGGCGGGGAGGGGCGGGACGGGGCGGGGCGGGACGGGGCGGGGCGGGACGGGGCGGACCGTCCGGCCCCGCACCCCCCCTCCCCCTCCCCCCCCCCCCCGCCACCTCCCGAGCATGCGCACTGGCGGTGGGGACGCTGCGGGACGGAGGGAGAAACCGAGAGAGATCAGAGAGATAGGAGAGAAAGAGAGACGAGAGAGAGAGAGGTCCGGCGGCCGGCTGACGGGCCTGGGCCAAGACGGGGCCGGAGGGGGCAGACAGAGGATGGATGGCCACCCACACGCACTCCTAGGATAGAGCCGCTCTCACCCAAACCGGGGATCCCGCCGGCTGGAGTGAGCGGGCGGGAGAAGAGACGTCTCTGCAGAAGAGACGGGCGCTTGAGCCGTAATAATAATGTTGGTATCTGTTAAGCGCTTACTATGTGCAGAGCGCTGTTCTAAGCGCTGGGGGAGATACGGGGTCATCGAGTGGTCCCACGTGAGTCACAGTCTTCATCCCCCTTTTACAGATGAGGGAACTGAGGCCCAGAGAAGTGAAGTGACTTGCCCACGGTCACACAGCTAAGTGGCAGAGCCGGGATTCGAACCCGTGACCTCTGACTCCGAAGCTCTTTCCACTGAGCCACGCTGCTTCCCTCCATCCATGGCTCATCGATGCTGAGCCAAGCGGCTGGGAGAGGACCGGACAGCGGTCGGTAGACACGTTCCCTTGCCTACGACGAGCTTCCAGGCGGCTCGTCTCAAAGCGGCCGGTGCGCAACGGCTGTCTGAAAAGCAGTTCTCGGAGATTCCGGACTGTGCCCGGCGGGGAAATGGGCCACATTGCAACCCGCCCTTATCACCAGTGAGCGCCTAGCGTGGGCGAGGGACCGCACTAGACGCTTGGGAGACTCGCAGGCGTATGAGACGGAAACCCTGCTCTCAAGGACTAATTGGGACTGAAAATAATAATGATACTGTTGGTATTTGTTAAGCGCTTACTACGTGCCGAGCACTGTTCTAAGCGCTGGGGTAGATACAGGGTCATCGGGTTGTCCCACGTGAGGCTCCCAGTCTTCATCCCCATTTTACCGATGAGGTAACTGAGGCCCAGAGAAGTGAAGTGACTTGCCCACTGTCACCCAGCTGACAAGTGGCAGAGTCGGGATTCGAAGCCGTGACCTCTGACTCCCGAGCCGGGCTCTTTCCCCTGAGCCACGCTGCTTCTCTGAAAGAGAGCCGGTGAACCCAGGTGCGCATAGAGCTTTCTGCAATGGAGCTGGAAAATGAAAAGTTTGGTAACGTTCGGTCTGATGAATTGCAAGCCGACAGCATGAGCCTCCGCCACTTCTTCCGGATGCATACATTCCACTCGGCAAATCAGATGCGATGGGCTGTCTGCCCCGGACAAGTAGGGTCAAGCGTATGTACGAGAATCTTGCTTGAGCCCGGCTCGCCAACTTTGCACCAGAAAGGACCCCGTGCCAAACGACGGAAAACTGGACCCAAGAGAAGCCCTAGCATCAGGAGTGGAAGTAAGGCAGGATGGTCCAGAAATGCGGGCCCATTTCAGCTTGAGTTAGTTCAGAGTGGACACTAGTTTTTATTTTTTTCCTTTAGGCTCCCTGGCAGTTTATGAGCCAGGCCGCCCCTCACTGACATGTTTGCCAAAGAACACACTTAGCTCCCACTCACTGACAGTCCCGCAACGCTGTCAGTTCCTGCAGCAAGTTGTCATGGCTCCAGGTGGAGCTGGAAGATAATAATTGTGGTTTCTGTTAAGTGCTCACTTTGTTCCAGGCACTTGTACTAAGCGCTGAAGTGGATACAAGTAAATCGGGTTGGACCCGGTCCCTGTCCCGCCTGGGGCTCACGGTCTTATTCCCCATTTCACAGATGAGGTTAACTGAAGCACAGAGAAGTGATCTGTCCAAGGTCACACGGCAGTCAAGTGGCAGAATCGGGATTAAAACTCACGACCGAGTTGTGAGGTACAGTCCCGATGGGAGCCGGGGGAAAGCTGGCCCACGTTGCTGCTGTGTCCACTTTTTCGGCCAGCAGGACCTGTCCTCCGACCCGGCCACCTGCGGCATCCCCCTCATCTGCACCTGCCTTCAGGGTGAGGTGAAGTCGCATCACTGCCACCGGGATTTGAAATGCCTTAATTCTCCCCCCTCCCCCCCCCCCACGCAACTCGCGTGTCCCGCCTGGTCTTATCAGAATGGCCGGGATTTTGAAATGCCTTGGCCCCGTCCCCTTGTTCCGATACTAGTCAATTCTTACCATCAGCCCTGCCTAGAATCCTGCACGGATCAGAGCCAAGCTGAGATCAAGTTCGGGGTGGGATAATCCACCCCTTTCCTACTCTCTTCCCTCCTCCACTTCTAACTTGCCCACATCTGTCAACACCAACAGCCTCATCCCTGTCCCAGCGGTCCATAATCTTGCTGTCATCTTTGATTCCTCATTATCTTTTAACCTTCACATTCCGTCTCACTAAATCCTGCCAGTTCCTTCTCCGTGATATGTCTCGGATTCCCCCATCGCCCTGATTCAAGCTCTCGTCATTTCCCGATTAGACCCCTCTATCATCCTCCTCCCTGGTCTCCCTGCCTCCAACCTCACCCCTCTTCAGGCTCTACTTCACTCCACAATCTTGATCATCTCCCTAAAGGCCATTCAACTCATTTCTTTTCCCTCATCAAAAATCTCCAATGGCTACCGACTGCTCAAGGGCCAAAACTTCTGATTATTGATTTCAAGACTCTAACAGCTCTCTCCTTCCTACTTCTCTGCTTTCTCCACTTCTCTAGCGAGGGAACCATCTCTCCGTCCCTCGTTCTCACCTCTTCATCTCATCTCACCTCTCATCCCCTCCCCATCACCCTGACTCGCTCCCTTTACCCCCTCCCCGCCCCACAGCACTTGTGTATATATGTACGTATTTATAATTACAATTATATTTACTTTTATCAATGTGTATATACCTAGAATTCTATTTAATGATTTTAATGATTAATGATGCCTGTTTACTTGTTTTGATGTCTGTCTCGCCCCTTCTAGACGGTGAGCCTGTTGTGGGCAGGGATTGTCTCTATTTTGTTGCTGAATTGTACTTCCCAAGCACTTAGTACAGTGCTCTGCACACAGTACACGTTCAATAAATACGATTGAATGAATGAATCTCTTCAGCCTCAGGTCCCTTGCGCACATCATTCCCCCACACCTGAAATCTGCCAAATCACAGCTCTGCCCCTCTTTGAAACCTTCCTGAAATCCCATCTTCACCAGAAGGCAATCCCTGATTAATTTTCTTTTCCCCAGCTTGAATTTTTCCCACTATGCCACCCAAAGCCACTTATGTAGGCATTGATTTGTCTAACTCTATTTAAGCACTTATTTTTTCACATCCCTATTTCCACCCTCACGTTATAATCATGTGTATCTCTCTTTTTCCCCTGAGCTGTAAGTACTTTTGTGTCTGACTTCCCCCATTTGATCGTAAGTTCCTTGAAGGCAGGGATAGTGTCTTTTACCTCTATCGTATGGTATAGTATTCTCCCAAGTGCTTAGAAAAGTGATTTGTACACAGTGGGTTCTCAACAAATTCTACTGATTGATTTCAAGCCAGGGAGGATCACAGCTTCCTACAGATGCAGAAGTTGTGGCTTTCAATTCATTCGATGGTGTTTATTGAGTGCTTACTGTATGCAGAACACTAAACTAAGCGTTTGGAAGGGGACAACTTAACGGGGTTGGTATACTTGTTCCCTGCCCCAAAGGAGCTTATATCTAGAGGGGCCACTGCCGTAAATTGCACACGAGTACCTGTGTGCCCACTGGGACTGCAAATCCCAGGAATCCCCAGCGACAACTGAGGTGAAACTTAGTCTGTAACATTCTGCAATTGACTGCGAAGATAAGTTATGAGCCTTGATTGTTAGAACAAGCCTCGATTGTTTCATCGTCTTAGGGCTGTGTAATATTTTGTAAATCAGAAAGCAGATGTTAAGTGGGAGTAATGTATACAGAATCGTCAAATAAAGAGAAGATCACTTGTGTAACTTTCACATAACCGGAGGTGAAGGCAGATCTTCTGGGTACAGGGGCCCATACTCCCAAGATTAGCACTGGATAGGCCTCCAGCTTTTCAGTCTTGGCCAGATTCTAGCCCTGCACTTCGCTCCATCACAGAACCATTTTTAGCACAAAAACGATTAAGTCTGTAGTGAGGGAAAAGCTTAGGGCTTGCAGAACAGTTAGCCCCACTCTTCCCTAATTTCAATCCCGAATTTACTGGCCATTTGGTAAGTGCAGAAATTTCTAAAATAATTTGGAACGCTAAAGCTGTTCAAATATTAAAATTGATTTCCACACAATGAACCATAACAACAAAAGGATTTGGGCACAAACCGTTGACAGGATGGCAGAAACCCCATATCCCAATCGGCCCCAGCAAGGTAACATTCCCGGGCGTGTGTTGGAAATGTGGTTCAACCAGCGTCAGGGTTCGCCCACAGAGCTGGAGAGTCTAGTCACCTCAGTCAGTTGGGTTCAGCCCTGGAACCTGCCCCCAGAATTCCCCCCCCAAAATGAGCTCTTTTGGAATGTCTGTGCTATTTAAAACGTTGTAGGTGCGGAAATTAAGAATTCCGTTGGTTTGGCAGAGCAGAGCAGAGCAGAGCATCCGTTACCGAGGCGCTCCCTTACCCAAAATCCTCGTGCAATACACGAGAGGAGCCGTGGAGTTTTGCAGAGCACCTGGTATGCCAGACGGTTAATAATGTGCATTTCTGCTTCCTGTAGTTGGGGATTGTCATGTTGGGGAAAGGGAGAAAGGAAGAAAAGGAAGGAGCGAAAAGGGGGGCCTGTAAGTTGTAGCGCCAAACAACTGAAGAGGAGGGAATTTACCTTAATTAGGCTGGACCAGCATGTGGTGACTGAGACGTATGCCTTGAGCGCCCAGCTGGAGGGGCACTTGGAAGAGCTGTCCAAGGACGAGCCCTCAAAGCAAGAAAAAACAATGGCAGGAGTCAGGAGATCTCTACAAGTCCTGGGCTGTTTCTATGAGTCAGACAAACCCTGAGGCTAGGGCAGGGACTTGGGCTGGGCCTGAAGCTGGAGCTGCTGAAAAGGAACGAGGCTGGAGGACTTCTAGGAGTTGCTACTGCTCTAACTGGGGCAGACGGGTGGCTGCCCCCAGAAGGAGCAGGAGCTGCGAAGATGAAGGATAAGGAAGAAAAGGCAGTTCCCTCCGGTGGAACTCTTGGAATGAATAGGTAGTGATGCCCCCCGCCCTCCGCCACCACCACCTCCCAACCAACCTCCCTCCACCTTCAATACCCCCTGAAGTTACCACCTTGTCCGGGAAGAAATGGCACCTCACCACCCCTCTTAGAGGGGAAATATCTCCGCCGGCTGAGCTTCCAGCATGAGGAGGCCAGAAGTGAAAAAAGCAGAGACCCGACCCCCTCACTTTCTTCAGGGACACACACTGTGGAAAAAATGGATGAGTGCCTCACTCCGCCTTCATGACTCACTGTGTAGAAAAAGGAGAGGTTTCGCAAGCAGTGCCTACCTTCTGAAGAGGTGGGGCGGGGGTGAGGGGGCAGGGAGGAGGTGAAAAAGGGAGTTAATTTGTGTTCCGTTCTCCCACCTCCCTCCCCACCACTGGAGGGCTTTGAAGTTTGAGGAAAATGGAGGAGAGCCCTTCCCTCCCACCCTCATTTTCACAGGGCAGAGAAGGGAGAGCTTCAGTCATGCCTCTTCCCCCAAATTGGTCGAAATGATCGGAAGGGGATGAATTGAATACCCACTGGGGGCAATGAACTGTACTAAGCGCTTGGAGGAAGGGAAACTGAGGAGACTAAATTGTCTGTCAGGATGAAATCAATCGGATTTATCGAGTGCTTACTATGCGCAGAGCACTGTCTTATGCGCCTGGAAGGGTACAAAATAACAGACTTGATAGACATGTTCCCTGCCCTCAAGGAGAAATTCACTGTATTGCTTAAGGCTGGGCCAAGGATGTATTCATCATCAGGGAATTTACTGAGCACTTTCTCTCAGAGCAGGACCGTGAATAATCTTCCTATCCCCTGGTCAACTGGACTTCCTTTTTCATTTTTCACGGGCTTTCCTCAAAATTCCCAAGATTTGGCAGAGTTGCTGTCCTCACCCATTCCTGCGAATGGGCAGGGCTTGGAGTCAAAATGGAGGGTTGGAGAGAGGGTGAGACCAGTTAAAAGGACTCAAGAGTCCCCACGTATCTAAGTGCTGGTGTTAAAAGAGTGGATGAGGCGCCCCGAATTGTACTTGTTGCCAATTCCTGTAGGTGGGTGGAGCCTGGAGTCCAAATAAAGTGGGGAATGTCTAAGGCCCTATACCTGCCGTCAAAAGACCAAGTCGCATTCTCCAGATTCCCTCTCAAAAGACTTCCTCTACTCTTATTCTTGGGATTTTCCTACTTTAGTGTGTTTTTCCCCTGTCACACACATACTTATCAGCCCTTCTCCCTAAACCGGCTCCTCTATCAAGTTTTCTGATGCCCCATGTGAAGGTGGGTGGGGGCAGAGGGAAGAGGACGGCTGGCTGAAGGAACCATTGCCTTGGGCACAAAAATACCTCATCTCAGCCAGAGCCTGCCTAGTGCTTCTGAGCGATCAGCTTACCTACAGCTTCCAGAATGAATCAGACTACTGCGCGCTGCAAGGTCTCGGCACACGCGCACACTTAACACGCCCTGCTGTACACAGTCATAACCACAGACACCCATTAAGATGCATCCAGCTTCACAAACACACCAGACCCCCTCTAATGCCCATTATTTGTTAATGTTTACAAATGCCCGTTTAACAAATACCGTTGAAAAATAGAGTTGATAAACGTGCAATCTGCCCTCAAGGAGCTTACACGGAAGTGGAGCTCATTGTGGGCAGGGTATGTGGCTGTTTATTGTCGTATCGGACTCTCCCAAGCGCTTTGTACGGCGCTTCACACACAGTAAGCCTCAATAAATACGATTAATGAATGAACGAACAATATACTGACTCTTGCCAGATCCAACCTATCTCTTGGTTTCGGATCGAAAGCCTTAGCGGCCTCTGTGTATCCAGGAGGGAATAGGGACCAGAATGGTAGTAGATGGCTGGAGTGATGAGGGGTCGCAGTGCCTGGGCAACTGGCCAAGATGGGCCAGGTTTTTAGGCAGTGGGCGGGGAGACTGAAATTTGAAAAAATGTAAAGCTCAAGTTGTCGCCCTCAGAAGCTAGTACGTAAATGAACTACATTAAAAAAAAACAACAGCTTGTCTTTTTTCCTTTGCTCTACAATGAATACCTTTCCAAAGGGATTCCTCGGTCAGCTCAAACCAGAAAAGTTTCAATAGCGCGGCCCTTCCGATCTCCCCTCGCCCATGGACCACCCTGTCACACTGTCACTTCTGATTTTAAGATGAAGAACTAGGAGTATTGTTTAACCCCTGAAAATCTAAAATAAGAAAAGTGAGCTTTCTCTTACAAAGCTTAGTGTTTTCATCCATGCATCCCATTGAATAGATTGGGTCTTGGGTAAATAGATCCTCATTCTGCAAATACCACATCCCAGTAAACTGCTTTTCAGCCAAAGGAATTTCCTCCCAGGAAGTGTCGGCTGCGAAATCAGAAAATAAGCAGCTGGAAAAATCCATTTTGCAGTGGAGGAGAGGGGTGTACTTTCTAGACCAATTTACTTGATTGGGTAACACCACAGAAATATCCCAAGAACTCCCCTACCCCAGACTCGGCTAAAACAAAGTCTGCCACTGCTTTGGTTTCTCTATGCTCCCCGGCGGAGGTTAACCAACCCAGGGGGTTTAAAGTGCTGTCGAACTAAAGTGCAAGACACTGACTTGTTTCTTGAGCAGTTTTGCAGCCAGAGGAAGGAAAGAAACAGTACAGTTTAATCACACAATCAGTTCTTCCTTCACCCCCGTGTCATGAGGTTAGTTATAAATTGGGGTGTGGTTAGATGGCTCCTGCTCCTTATACAGCAGAGTGGGACCTTTGCATTTTACGTTATAAAAGTGGATGCCTCAAAAACCATTGGACCTCTGAACCATTTCTGGAAAAGCACAGGATTTTGGTAAGCTTTTCCTTTCCTTTACGGGATCAAACGCAACAGGAAATGGGCTGGGCTGATTCCACTTGTGACTAGGCTCAAGAAGATGACGTCTGTAGTCTTGTAACGTGCATTTTCTTTGGAGGACAAGGTAGTATGGTCTAGTAGCCAGAGGGAGGAAGAGGGGGGAACGGGGAATGGGGTAGGTGGGTGTGTGACGGTAAGTGGTAGTGAAGGGGATTGGAAAGTATTCAAACAGCTGGGTGATAGGATCCAGGTAGACAGCTTTAAAATTTCAGAGCTGGCGAGAAGTATGTAAAGTCAAGGTACCGTTTGTGAAAAAACAAGTACTTATGGGAAGCAGCATGGCCTAGTGTACAGAACATGGGTCTGGAAGTCTGGAAGGACCTGGGTTCAAATTCCGCCTCTTGTCCAGCCACTCGTCTGCTGTGTGATCTTGGACACTGTCACTTCACTTCTCATTCATTCAATAGTATTTATTGAGCGCTTACTATGTGCAGAGCACTGTACTAAGCGCTTGGGATGAACAAGTCGGCAACAGATAGAGACGGTCCCTGCCGTTTGACGGGCTTACGGTCTAATCGGGGGAGACGGACAGACGAGAACAATGGCAATAAATAGAGTCAAGGGGAAGAACATCTCGTAAAAACCGATGGCAACTAAATAGAATCGAGGCGATGTACAATTCATTAACAAAATAAATAGGGTAACGAAAATATATACAGTTGAGCGGACGAGTACAGTCCTGTGGGGAGGGGAAGGGAGAGGTGGAGGAGCAGAGGGAAAAGGGGAAAATGAGGCTTTAGCTGCGGAGAGGTAAAGGGGGGATGGCAGAGGGAGTAGAGGGAGAAGAGGAGCTCAGTCTGGGAACGCCTCTCGGAGGAGGTGAGTTTTAAGTAGGGTTTTGAAGAGGGAAAGAGAATCAGTTTGGCGGAGGTGAGGAGGGAGGGCGTTCCGGGACCGCGGGAGGACGTGACCCGGGGGTCGACGGCGGGATAGGCGAGACCGAGGGACGGCGAGGAGGTGGGCGGCGGAGGAGCGGAGCGTGCGGGGTGGGCGGTAGAAAGAGAGAAGGGAGGAGAGGTGGGAAGGGGCAAGGTGACGGAGAGCCTCGAAGCCTAGAGTGAGGAGTTTTTGTTTGGAGCGGAGGTCGATGGGCAACCACCGGAGTTGTTTAAGAAGGGGAGTGACAGGCCCAGATCGTTTCTGCGGGAAGATGAGCCGGGCAGCGGAGTGAAGAATAGACCGGAGCGGGGCGAGAGAGGAGGAAGGGAGGTCAGAGAGAAGGCTGACACAGTAGTCTAGCCGGGATATAACGAGAGCCCGTAACAGTAAGGTAGCCGTTTGGGTGGAGAGGAAAGGGCGGATCTTGGCGCTATTGTAGAGGTGAAACGGGCAGGTCTCGGTAACGGATAGGATGCGTGGGGTGAACGAGAGAGACGAGTCAAGGATGACACCGAGATTGCGGGCCCGAGAGACGGGAAGGACGGTCGTGCCATCCACGGTGATAGAGAAGTCTGGGAGAGGACCGGGTTTGGGAGGGAAGATGAGGAGCTCAGTCTTGCTCATGTCGAGTTTTAGGTGGCGGGCCGACATCCAGGTGGAGACGTCCCGGAGGCAGGAGGAGATGTGAGCCTGAAGGGAGGGAGAGAGGACAGGGGCGGAGATGTAGATCTGCGTGTCATCTGCGTAGAGATGGCACGGTTGCCTCGGTTACCTCATCTGTGAAATGAGAATTAAGACACTGAGCCCCACGTGGTACATGGACTATGTCCAACCTGATTACCTTGAATCTACCCTAGCGCTCAGTACAGTGCCTGACATATAGTAAAGACTTAGCAAATACCACTGGGGGGAAAAAAACGTTTAATCACCCTGGACTGGAGTCCTAATAATGTTGGTATTTGTTAAGCGCTTACTATGTGCCGAGCACTGTTCTAAGCGCTGGGGTAGACATAGGGGAATCAGGTTGTCCCACGTGGGGCTCACAATCTTAATCCCCATTTTACAGATGAGGGAACTGAGGCCCAGAGAAGTTAAGTGACTTGCCCACAGTCACACAGCCGACAAGTGGCAGAGCTGGGATTCGAACTCATGAGCCCTGACTCCAAAGCCCGTGCTCTTTCCACTGAGCCACGCTGCTTCTCCTGATTGATGTCAGAAGTTCTGAGAATGGGCCATTCACTTTGGGGCACCAGCTCCTCGAAGCAATAAAGCCAAACCACCCCTTCATGTTGTAGAAAGCCTGGAAGGTTAGTGGCAGGATGGTTTCAATGCCAATGTACTTAAATCCCTGGTCGGGAAACTACGATTTAATTGCTATTCCTGCCCAAAGTGCATTTTTATTAACACTTTGGAGACAGATGTAGATTTCATTTTCAATTTTTGGAAGTGCACAATACACGTAATAAAGCAGCGCTTTTGTTTTTTCAGATTAAATTTTGCAACCTCATTATAAAACTGAAATGTGATTATGGTTTTATTCTCCATATCTTATTGAAGCAGATTTTTATAAAGTCAGTGATTGATTAAGCTATTTGGGAAATATTTTTGCTCCCCTGTAGTAGGACAATTACCATTATTACCAAAAACAACACATATTTGTACATTAAAAAGGATCCCTCTAGCAGATTAAAAAATCCTGTGAGGGGGTCTTAAGATCCCCTTCCTCCCTTCTCACCTTTCCAATAGGTTCCCTCCCCTCTCCTCCTACCACTTGGATTTCTTTTCGATCAATCATTAGTTTATAATTGAGCGCTTACTGTGGGCAGAACACTGAGAAGCAGCATGGTGTAGTGGATAGAAGATGAGCCTGGGAGTCAGAAGGTCATGGGTTCTGATTCTGGCTCCACCACCTGTCTGCTGTGTGACCTTGAGCAACTCACTCCCCTTCTCTGTGTTTTACCTCATCTGTAAATGGGGATTAAGATTGTGAGCCCCATGTGGGACAGGGACTGTGTCTGACCTGATTAGCTTGTATCTACCCCAGTGTCTACTACAGTGCCTGATATGTAGTAAGCACTTAACAAATATCATTTTTAAAAAACACCGTACTGAGCGCTTGGGAGAATACAATGCAGTCGGTAGACAAAATCTCTGCCCGCAAGGACCTTGCAGTCTAGCAGGAGAGACAGACTACTTCAATTACAGATAGGGGAAGCAACAGATATAAGGCTGTGTACATAAGTAAGAAGTCAAGCCGGGATAGGACAAGTACCTGGCCCGGGGGGGCCGGAGGGGCGGATCCAGAAAAAAGGGGTTACCCACCCAACTCCCCTCCCCCCCATCTAACCAGGGTTTTCCATCCCTTCCCCCCTGCACTTTCTACTAACGATGCACAAAAGAATTAATTTTAATGATAGTGGTTGGCAGAGTTCCACTTGCACTTGCCAATTAGGTGTCATCTGGTGCACAGAGTGCCCAATGGAGTGCAGTGAGCAAATAGGTAGGCAGGAGGGCGGCACGCTGCAATGTGCTTAAGTGTTTTTTGAGTTTTTTTAATGGGCAGGACCCATTTACAGCCCAAGTACCTGCTGCAGAGGGCTGACTGGAAGCTTATGGGCAGGGATCATGTCTACCAACTCCATCGTATTGTAGTCCAGTGTCCTGCGCACAGTAAGCACTGAGTAAATGCCGCTAACCCAGCAGACAGTTGCCTTGGAAGCCACCGTGGACTTTGCCTGCCCACGTTAGCCATCTATTTTGTAAGATTTCTGAAGGGTCAATCCACCTCATGGAATGCCCTAGGCGGTTCTTCAGTCTGCATCGTCTGGCCCCGGCAGGCATTCTCCAACTGGATGGAACTGACACTAGAACCCAGGTGTCCTGATTCCCAGACCTGTGCTCTTGCCACTGGACCAATAGCATGCTCTTTTGTTCGTTCATTCAGACGTATTCATTGAGCACTTACTGTGTGCAGAGCACTGTACTAATGCTTGGGAGAGTACGATACAACAAGAAAAAGACACATTCTCTGTCCACAGTGAGCTTACAGTCTAGAGTGGGAGACAGAAATTGATACAGATAAATAAATGACAGATACGAATGTAAGTGCCGTGGGACTTGGAGGGGGGATGAATAAAGGGAGCAAGTCAGGGTGACGCAGAAGAGAGTGGGAGAAGAGGAAAGGGGGGCTGAGTCAGGCAAGGTCTCTTGGAGGAGATGGGCCTTCAATGCTCTCTGATATCTGAGAAAACCAGGCCCGACGTGATTCAGTTAACAAATCTTTTTGGATAACTGAGGCAGGTGATAGCTGTATTCCATTTCTGGCCCTTCCCCAGCCTTCCCCTCAACTTCCTTGCAACTCTCATTGGAGCCTGGTCATTTTGAGTTTAACTTCCACTCAACTGGGGGTTGCTGGGGAGCAAAGAGAAGCCCACAGGTATACAATTAATGTTCTTTTATTTGAAAAAAAAATCTGCAAACTTTAATCATGTCCCCTCTCAGTCTTCATCTTTTCAGACAGAAGAGCCCTGATTCATTCATTCATTCAATAGTATTTATTGAGCACTTACTATGTGCACAGCACTGTACTAAGCACTTGGGATGAACAAGTCGGCAACAGATAGAGACAGTCCCTGCCGTTTGACGGGCTTACAGTCTAATCGGGGGAGACGGACAGACAAGAACGATGGCAATAAACAGCGTCAAGGGGAAGAACATCTCGTAAAAACCGATGGCAACTAAATAGAATTGAGGCGATGTACAATTCATTAACAAAATAAATAGGGTAACGAAAATATATACAGTTGAGCGGACGAGTACAGTGCTGTGGGGAGGGGAAGGGAGAGGTGGAGGAGCAGAGGGAAAAGGGGAAAATGAGGCTTTAGCTGCGGAGAGGTAAAGGGGGGATGGCAGAGGGAGTAGAGGGGGAAGAGGAGCTCAGTCTGGGAACGCCTCTTGGAGGAGGTGAGTTTTAAGTAGGGTTTTGAAGAGGGAAAGAGAATCAGTTGGTGGAGGTGAGGAGGGAGGGCGTTCCAGGACCGTGGGAGGACGTGACCCAGGGGTCGACGGCGGGATAGGCGAGACCGAGGGACAGTGAGGAGGTGGGCGGCAGAGGAGCGGAGCGTGCGGGGTGGGCGGTAGAAAGAGAGAAGGGAGGAGAGGTAGGAAGGGGCAAGGTGATGGAGAGCCTTGAAGCCTAGAGTGAGGAGTTTTTGTTTGGAGCGGAGGTCGATAGGCAACCACTGGAGTTGTTTAAGAAGGGGAGTGACATGCCCAGATCGTTTCTGCAGGAAGATGAGCCGGGCAGCGGAGTGAAGAATAGACTTTGGTCTCTTCTCCTACGGAAGCTTCTTCATTCTCCCGATCTTCTCGATACCTTCTCCAACTCTATTCTTTCCTCCCTAAAAGTGGGGCAACTGGAACCGCACCCAGTATTTGAGGGGCAGACTCTGTGGCGCTGCAGGCATCATTCATTTTTCCATTCGGTACAGGCAGCAGCTGTCATTCAGGCCCATCCTGGGCCAATCAGAAAGCATTCTTGAGAAGAAGCCAGACTACGGACTGGTTGCCTTTCCTCCACCAGTCGAAATCATGATTCCACTGTGAGCCAAGCTCAACTGTAGTGAACATCACCGGTTGCTTTGCCCCAGGACAGAGCCATAAATAGGCTGTTTTTCCGGGGGTGGGGGGAGGTCTGTTGAGAAATTGTCATCCCCACACCCCTTTCGCTTAGCCACACGGTTCTGGTGTAGGCACAGTGTGTGAGTGTGCTTGTTGTATGAGGATGTGGGTGAGTGCAGCAACCCGATTCCACAGATGCTGCCAATGCCTAGAAGCATTGGCAATTTCTCTGGGCTTGTTAGCAATGTGTTGCTAACCCCCAAACTTCTAAAGTGCATACCTCACTTTGTTCTCTACTTATGCTCCTTTGCAGCATAAACCATTCCAAAATTGTTCTTGGATATTCTGATGAGTGGACAGAGCTGGAGAGGCAGCTGCCCTGAAATTTTGCATCCACATTGTGCACCTTGTGATGGAATTTTTTTATGGTTCTTTTTAAGCAGTTACTATGAGCCAAGTACTGTCCTAAGCACTGGGGTAGCTACATGCAAGATAATCACGTTGAACACAGTCCTCATCCCACGTGGGGCTCACAGTCTAAGTAGGAGGGAGTAGAATTTAATCCTCATTTTACCGATGGGGTAACTGAGGCACAGAGAACTTAGATGACAGGTCCAAGATCACACAGCCCCAGGCAGCCAAGAGTGAAACAATGGAAGCCAGAACACAAAAAGAGGAGGCGGTATTAAGCAGAGTTCAAACGGAGGAAAGGGGAGGTAAGGTGAAAGGGATGCTGGAAGAGTATTGCCAGGGGTGCCCTTCGTCTCATCCCAAGGAGCCGGTTTCTACTGATGAGTCAATTCATGAACCCTTGGCAGTCCACTTTGAAGCCATTGGCTTCTAGTGGTAGAACTGGAGATTCGGAGTGGGATTCGATTCCGAGGAGGATGTCTGTGCTCTTCGCTCTACCCTGCAGTACCTAATGCAGATCTGAATTTGAGGGAAGACTTCAGGAGACTTAGGGAAACCAGCCATGTGACACAAATCAGCTCCAGTAGGTGATTAATTGGAAGTGGCATGTATATAACTACAGTCTTTATCACTAGAAATGTTATCTGATCTTTTCAGTCTGCTTCTTTCTGGTACTGAATAATTAGTCTTATCCTGTGCCCAGCTTTATCCAGTCCCCATCTATTTGTAGCAAAATTTGAAAAATATACAATTGTCCTGAAATTGGCTAATCAGGTAAATCTGGCTTTTACTATGCCCCAGCTGCTTCTGCTCACCTTTCTCCTGTGCCCATCCTCGCCAACCTCCTCAAAACCAGCCCTCTCCTCCCCCCTGTTTTGGGGGGGTTTTTTTAGATCATGATGTCCCTGAGGGTCAGGGACCAAGTGTTGTTTATCCCTTATTGTATTTTTCCCCAGCACACTGTAAGTTCTCAATAAATACCGCTGAATAAATAAATGAAGGGATGGATGAATGAATGAATAGTCCACCTGGTTTTTGAACTACTGCCAACAACTCCTCAGCTGCACAAGTACAGGAGTGGAGTGGGACGTAAGGGTTATCCAGGGTTGGGGACTGTTAATGGGAATTTCTCTACATCCTTTTGAAAATGCCTTAGCCAAAATTGGGCTTGAAATTCTAATATAAAAAACAGTCTGGCTATTGCAGCATAATAGAAAAGGGTTACTGCCTGACTGTGGTATATAGCCTAGAATCCTACTGCCCATCTTATCTAGAATCGTATTGTATTTTTTCAAGAAAACAACAACAAAAAACACCACATTGTTGACTCATTTTCAGCTTCAATTGTGACCCTCAGGTCTTTTCCTGCTGTTCTTGTGACCAGCCAGTCTTTCCACATCCTGTGTTTGTGTTGTTTGTTTTTCCTCCCTAAGTGCTCCATGTTGCACTTGCACTATTGAATTTCATCCTGTTTTTGTACAACTGTTTTTGTCATTTTGCATGCTTCTTCTGTCTTCCCAAGTGTGACCATCCCCACCCAATTTAGAATCATCTGCCAGTTCGAGGAAGGTGCCCATGATACCTTGGCCCAGGTCCTTAATAAAGACCTCAGCTATGTCAGAGAGTGCCAATCTCGGCACTGTATGTCTTGCAGTACCTCCTGTCCATGTTTTGTGAATCGGCAGCACGCCCATAATATAATCTCAGGAAGACCTCCAGGAATGAACATTTCCACGGTCCAAATGCGGCTCCTCAAAGCTGTAGTGTTTTTGAGAGTGTCTCCTTCAAATTCTTTTTTCTTTCCTTTTTCCTTCAGCCCTCCTTTGCCGCACAATAAATCTGAGCTCTTTGATCTCAGCAAAGACCAGCGCATCAACCTTGCGTATATTTCTTCGGTGCCACATAGCGGCATTGAACAAGTCAGAACCCACTGGTTACTGGAGCTGGTTACTGCTCGGTAAGTATGACAAACAAACGAATGCTGAGAATGTGAAACCCTTTGTAGGCAGAGAGAGAAACTTTAGTATAAGCTGGTATACATTTGTCCTGATGGAGACTTGTTTTATAATTTCATGGTGCACTGGGAGTGGTTGGAACGAGCCAACGGGTCATGTAATAATGATAACTTGAATTTGACTAGTGCTTTTACTTTCCAAAACACTTTCACATCACTTATCTCATACTGTCCTCGTAACATCTCTGTGAGGAAGTGAGGGGCCTTTTTCGAGAGGAGGAAGCCGAGGTACTGAGAGGATTCCCTCCAGTAGGGTAACGGCAGAGTCGGGACTAGAACCGTACTCTTTCCCCCAGACCAGGCAGGCCTGTAGAAGGATGGGAATGCTGGAGATTGGGAGTGGATGAGCTACCATCTTCACTGATGAATGATCTCCTTTTTGACAAGTGTCCATCTACCAGCAAAAAGGGTCATGGGTCCTTAAAAATTTCCAACAGCATGTATTTTATGTTACTTTGCGTGAATCATTAATGCTGTTTGGGTCGCCTTCCCCCCCGCCTTCAGCCCCAGTTGGACTGTAAGCTCTTTGAGGGTGGGTGGGGATTGTTAGCTTTTTCTCAAAAAGCAGCAGTCCCTGGCTTAGGTGCTCAATAAAGGGGGCACTTAATAAATGCCGTTAACTGATGGATTCATTCTGAAGTGAGCACCGGGCCAACTGCTGTTGTGCCTCCAGCACATATGCAGAAATGTCCCTGGAAACTAGTCCTTCCTGGATAAACCCAATGACCCCAGTTGGCTGAATATCTGCAGCTTTTGTGATCTGGGTCAACTTCTGGGGCACCCAGGAAGTGAGCTGTGCCCACCCTATTGCTTATTTAGCTCATTTCCCCAGTATCCCCACAATGGCCCAGATTTAGTCCCAGTTCTACAGCAACATCGATGTCTCAAACTCCTCCCAGGCCTGAGGTGCCATGCATCTTGGGGATGTCCATGTATTTGATTAGCTTTCCAAAGGGACAGCTGAGCAACAAGGAAGTACCAACTGACCCGATTCTGTATGTGGCCAGGGCAGAAGTGAAGAGGAGAAGATAGGGGGAAAGGGACCGACACATGCAAATTATTCAGCGGCTAAGCGCCTCCCTCCGCCCCCACTTCCCTCTTCCTTTTTTAATGGGATTGTTTAAGCAATTACTATGTGCCAGGCACTGTAGTAAGATGATCACAGTAGACATAGCTTATGGAAATAGCCCTCTCCATGAGCTCAAACCCACCACACACTCCAAAAGAGTGCGTGGCTGGGAGACGGGGAGGGACACAAACCGATTGGCCCTGTTGGGTGTTCTGGTCATTTTGCCTCTGTACAGTCCATGTCCCACATGGGGCTCACAGTCTTAATCCCCATTTTACAGATGAGGTAACTTTCATACAAAGTCACACAGTGCTGCTCTTTTGCTGGACACCGTGGAACAGAGAAGTCAAGTGACTTACCCAAGATCACAAAGCAGACAAGCGACAGAGCAGGAATTAGAATCCGGATCCTTCTGACTCACAGACCCATGCTCTATCCACTGGGCCAGGCTGCTTTCCCCCCTCTCCCAGCTGGCCTGAAAAAGGAGCATATTTCTAGAATGACAGCCAAGTCATTCTCTTGTTCAGGGGTATGGATACCTGGCCAGATCAATGATATGGAAAACTGTTTGTGCATTAAGAATATAATAATAATAATAATGTTGGTATTTGTTAAGCACTTACTATGTGCAGAGCACTGTTCTAAGCGCTGGGGTAGATACAAGGTAATCAGGTTGTCCCACGTGAGGCTCACAGTTAACCCCCATTTTACGGATGAGGTAACTGAGGCACCGAGAAGTTAAGTGACTTGCCCACAGTCACACAGCTGACAAGTGGCAGAGCTGGGATTCGAACCAATGACCTCTAACTCCAAAGCCCGTGCTCTTTCCACTGAGCCACGCTGCTTCTCTTTTGCCCGAGGAACTCCAAGGAAGAACTCCAGCCGTGACAAAGAGCCAAGAAGAGCTAAAAGCACGTTGGTCTATACTCTCTGCAAAAACCTTATAAATCGTCCTGGAGAGTACTCATTTGTCCTTTTATTTTCTTCTGGAAATGTGCTTAGCCCAGAGAAAGGCAAAACACAGCTCAGGGGCACCATCCAGCCCACCGTGGTGTCCAGCAAAAGTGAGACTAAATATCAGCATTGTGTGAATTTGTGTGAAAGTGACATAAAAGGGCTCTTTATGCTGTGACTGTTATCATTTTAATAACCGGTACTGGGCCAGTGCACACGGCCCTCAACAGCTTCCTACAGCATATTAAGTGGCTCTCGGGTCTAAGTAATTGCCCACCCATGGTTTAGACCATGCTAGCAAAAATTATGTCCGCCTTCCTCGAGTTGCAAGCCTGCCGGACCTCACTAGGATTTGTTTATTTTTTAATAAAATAGGCAGAAAAGAGTGTAAAGAAAGGTATTTTATTTTGACTCTGCTATTCAATCCTTAGTATTTTTTATAAGAAGCACTGACAGCAGGATGGTTGCTCTTTCCACTCACACCAAAATACAGTATCCTTTATTTAAAAACAACTATGCTAAAAAAAGAAAAAAAAGTCCTCGGTGAAAGGTTCTTACCAGTGCAGACTGGTGAGCAGACACGGAGAATAGAAATCTATCACTTCAGCTTGTGGTAAAAGTGAATCCCCCAATTCACTCCTTTGCCTTTGGAAAGATGTCAGAGATGGAACCCTGGGCTTGAGAAGGAGAAGTCTCTTTTATTCTCCCCTACAGAGTATCTCCCTGAGCCAAGGTTATGTCCAGTTTGAGGAGAGAAGAATTACTCTTAAGCTGGTAGGCCTCCACAGCTTCTCTTTTTGTGCCTGAAACAATAGAGCAGCCAAACTGCCAATGGGAGAGCGCAGCCTCCCTCGTCTCGCTTGTCACGCTGCACACTCCGGCTCTGAACCAGGACATTTAATAGCTCTCTAAACATGTTAAAGCCTGGAAAGGAATGACCTACTACTACTAATAATAATAATGATGACAATAATTCTGCCTGACCTGCTTCCTCGTGGAAGCTATTGAAGCTGTTGAAAACCCACCGAAAGCCAGCCACTCTGAGTTTATGGAAGTAGCCTTCTCCACGAGCTCAAACCCACCACACACTCCAAAAGGGTGCGTGGCTGGGAGGCGGGGAGGGACACAGATTGGACCTGTTGGGTGTTCTGGTCATTTTGCCTCTCTGCCTGCTCTGAGGTTTTCCCATGCTGCTTTCTAAATGGCCTGACAGCTGTACCATGGCCGATATCTCCAGGGGAACAGTTTCCTCACCTCCCGCCGCCCCCTCCCCCCCAGCCCGCCCTGGGAAGGAAGCATGGCACTGCACTTTTGTGAGGGAAGAGTGACGAATTGGACTCAATCATTACCATGGCCTTCTTTCCCTAGTCTTGGCAGTGTTGACTTTAAAGCAATGTTTTGCGACTTTTCCTCAAACAAGTCCATTTTGAATGGGTTGTCTTAATTTGCTGCTCCACCGCCTGAGCGGTTTCTCCCACCTTCCCTCCCTTGAACCATCCTGGGACTGGGCTCCTCGGGGATGGCACTACAAACCCTCACTAACGTGGACACTAGAGATCACAAATGAGCATCGGAACCCCGCTTTAAAGGCTTTGAGAGGCTGCCCGGGATTAACCCCCGGAATCTAAACGGTAGAGTCCGCCATCCCCTCTCTCTCTCTTACAAACTGAATGGCACTGTGTACACTGTAAAACACCAGTTCCTTGGTGATTTCAGCATTCCCAAAGTAGCCACCCCTTTTCAGAGAGTCAATCACGGAGGGATTGCAACAAGCAAGAAGAACGGCGATATTTACTTCCTTATAGTCTTTCGCTATTTCTTTAAATGTGTTGATGCCAGCTGTGTCTAAAAAGAGGACCGAAGAGCAATCAATAATGATGGTTTGAAAATCAACCTGGTTTGGGACCAGAGAGGAGGTCGTATCAATTTGGCTCAGTCCTTTCCAACTTGCTTCTTCCTCATTGCCCTTTTCAGGGTGGATCCTCTTTCCTTTTGCCCCCTTTTTCCTCTTTGCTGTTTCCAAGACGGGATCTAGCCCTGTCATTCTATAGAGAGACCTTACAAAGAAGTCTTTATTCGCATAGTAGAGCGGTGCCTCGAAACGAAATACCTTGATCTTGAGCACAGGTAAAAGATTTTCATATTCCCTGTCATCTTCGTAGAAGACCGTGTTTTCGATCTGCCCTAACAGGGCGGTGTGAGGCCGCTGCGTGCGACTGACGATGCACATGATCGAAAACACAGCACCTACCAACAGTCCAATTTCTGTACTGATTAAGGCACAAGAGGCCATCGTGACGCACCAAACCAACGTGTCGATTTTGCTCAGGCGGTACTGCTTCGCTACTTCTTTGAATTTCCGAAGGGCTCCTCTCAGACTGACGATGATGATGCAGGCCAAAACGCATTTTTGCAAGGAATAAAAGAGGGGTGCAAAGAAAAGCAGCACCAACAACACCACCACCGCGCTCACCACACTCGACACTTGGGTGTGACAACCCGTCGACGTTTTAACGAGGCTTTTTGCGAGAGCCGCGCTGGTTATGATAGAATGAAAGAAAGATGGAATTATGTTGCAGAAACCGATTGCAAACATTTCCTGATTGGCTTTGATAGTGTAGGCAAATTTTTTGGCAAACATCTCTGAGAGGGACACCGTAAATGCAAAGCCAATGACGGCGAGGGGGACGGCATCCAGAGCGACCCGTCGCATTAACTGGAAGTCTGGCGCTTTGGGGGCGATAAATCCTGTCGGAATTTCCCCAGAGATGCTTGAGGCATACCTTTCATTTAAATTCCCGTAGTGGGAGATTAAAGTGGCCACAATGATGACGATCAGCTCTATCGGAAGAGGGATCTTCAGCTGCTGTTTGTACCGGTCCGTTAATTCTTTGGCAGCGACCAGCACAACCAGACAAATGGCACTTGTTACGACATCACACACATTGGCCTGTGAGATATTTTGAAAGAGATTGATCCAGGTCACGAGGAACATTCCGTAGCCATGATGGCGTGGAATTCTGATTCCAAAGAGGTACTTAACTTGGGACGTTAAGATTGTTAAAGATGCTCCGGTGGCAAAACCGTCTAGCAGAGGCTCTGAGAGGTACATTGAGATGAAACCTAGATGAAAAAGTCCCATGAGAACCTAAAAATGAAAACAGAAACCCCGTAGATGATCAGCCAATTGAGCAAAGGCATGAAAACAACTCGTAATAAAATGTAGGGCGATGCCATGTTGAGGGTGACTCATTTTTCGGCCGAGTTGTGTGGGGCCGGGAGCCAATCAGCGCAACTGAAAGAGCCCACTTTTCTGGGAAATAGCAACTGTCTCCCTCTGCCCTATGACTAGTCCCTTTTTAGGCAAATGCTGGCCAGAAACCTGGTCACCTTAGGAGGAATGAACTGGAGGCAGAAAAGGGGCTCAGAGCCAGATAAGGGAAAGGGGGAAGAAGAAGCGGAAAAAGAAGGCAGAGAGGGGTGAGGGGAGGTCCTCACTTATTTCCTCTGCTGCTCCCCTGCTGTGGAAAGACCTCCCAGAATGGGCCAGTTCACCCAGGGCCAGTACTAGCCCTTCTACCTTCTTGGCAGTAATGTTGGTCCCAGGAGATCCGGCCCACTTGGGGCCATCTCTCGGCTGGCCTGTGCCCAGTGGCTGTACCCACCTTGCAGAGCAGCTGCGGCTTCCCTTCCCCGTCTTCTCCATCCCCGCCCCTTCATCCTTCCCATCAACTGAGATGCTCATCCCTGAAATTTTGAGCCTGCCCTGCTTTAATTGGGACATCGATCAGTCCACGGGATGTATCCAACGCTTCCTGTGTGCAGAGAACAGTACCAAGCGCTTGAGAGAGAACGTTAGAATACAGTTGGTAGACACGTTCCTTGCCCACAACGAGCCTACAGTCACCTTCCGGCAGTCAGTACAATGAGCCTATACTGGAAACTCGAGGGTGATCTAACTAACCACTTATTAGAAGTCTAGGAGTCTGTGACTTGCAGCATTATGAAGGGGGGAAAAAAGCAATCTTTAGAATCAATGATCGATGAAATTAAAGTTCTGGTCTGGAAGGGATCATTGAGAGGCAAAAGAATTTTCAGTAAGTTGGAACCAAGAAGCGGTCGCTCGGTTACATCTGAGAGGGTGCAGAAACCAGGCCCTGTCTAGGCACAGTAACAAGGGAACACTTTCTCTTCACCCTTTTGTGGAGACTCTCCTCCAACCAGGGTTATAGTGGATGAAAGGGAGAATTACTGTTCCTGACAGCCTCTACCAATTTTTTTTATGGTATTTGTTAAGCGCTTACTAAGTGTCAGCCACTCTACTCAGCACTGGGGTAGATACAAGCTGATCGGGTTGGACACAGTCCATGTCCCACATGGGGCTCACAGTCTTAATCCCCATTTTACAGGCGCGGTAACTGAGGCACAGAAAAGCGATGAAGTGATTTGCCAACATCACACAGCAGACAAGTGGTGGAGCGGGGATTAGAACCCAGGTCCTTCTGATATCCAGGCCTGTTCTTTATCCACTAGATGAGAACACCTGCTTCCTAGATGAAAAGTTCTGGAGACTGTGAGTCTCACGTGAGACAGGGAATGTATCCCACCTGATATACCTGCAGCTATCTCAGCACTTAGTACAATGCTTGGTACATAGTGAGCACTTAACAAATACCACCCCCCTGCAAAAAAAAAAAGAAAACCAAAGGCAAGTGAATTTATAGGGGGCCAGAGTGGCTACTTCTGGGCCACTGCCTGAATCTGCAGCTGGAAAATGCCACCACCTCCATGCCCCTCTCTGCAATTACAGGCATGAGCAGAGACACTGCCTTCCTCCATGCCCTTGCTAAAGAAATCCAGTCTTCAAAAAAGTTCCGATCGTTCAATCCCAGGCTCCCGTGCACTGTCCGGTTGGTATTTCTTCCCTAATTAGTGAGAAAAAAAAATCACCATGACCATACTGAATTTGCCATAGTGTAGCGTTACTGCCCCGAGCTGTAGGTTAAAACTCCTCAAGTGACCTGTGCCCGCCTTACCGTCGACCTTTCTATTGGAAATCTTACCTGATACGCTCCGGCAAGAAAAGTTAAGGCTGTAGCAATGCTGATTGCGTAACACTCTTTCCCACATTCCACGCCCATTCCTCCGAGAGTCAAGGGGACAGTTGTTAAGTTCATGCCACTGGCGTTCCCTGCCGGCATATCATCATTCAGGTCAAATCCTGCCAGCTGCAGTTCTCTGTCCACCACTTGGCCCACCATGAGGCTCAATAAGCTGAAGATGCCCACCGAAACATGCCGAGAAGTTCCCATCGTGAAGTAAATGATGTTGGCAAAGAAAGACGTGTAAAGGCAGTAAATGGGCTTCAGGCCGGCGAGCAGAGAGTAAGCAATGGCCTGTGGCACTAAAATGATCCCGATAATGAGACCCGACATTATATCCCCCCAGATGTATTCTTTGAACCGATAGTGTGGAAGCCACCCCACTACGGGGAAGAAGTCTAAGATCATAGCTTTCAACTTCCCGGTTGTGCAGACAAAGTTCTTCCTCAGCTTTGCTTTGATCCGTTCTCGCGTGCTTCCCTCGCCAGGAGGACTTCTTTGCACTAACACAGGAAACTGAAGATGATTCTCCACGGCCATGGACTCGCTCTGCATTTCCATTTCCTAGGCGGGCGCTAAGCATGCAGTTGTGGGCCTGAAAGAGGAAGAGTGTTGTCTCGTGTTCAGTTGTCAGCGGGGCTCAATCTAAAACACACCAGGCCTCATCTCACCTGCTTTTATCCATGTACAGGTGTACCGTATATGCAACCCGGGGAGATGGTCTGCACTGTTTTCTGACTCACCTTGACGTACGGACCCTGTCCCTGACATTCCAGCCAATGACCTCCGGGAAGTCCATTCTCTCCCCTCGCCCCGACCCCGCATCCTCCCCTTGCCCCACCCTCGCTAAGCAGCATGGTCTATTGGAAAGAACACAGGGCCTGGGAGTCAGAGGACGTGGGTTCTAATCCTGACTCTACCTCATGTCTGCTGTGTGACCTTGGGCAAATCACTTCACTTCTCTGGGCCTCAGTTACCTCACCTGTAAAATGGGGATTAAGACTCTGAGCCCCTTGTGGGACAGGGACTGGGTCCAACCTGATTACCTTGTGTCTACCCCAGTGCCTAGAACAGTGCAGTGCTTGGCACATAGTAAGCGCTTAACAAATACCACGATTATTATTACCCCACTCCTATTCCCAACTGCCTCCCTGAGGAAGTGGAAAGAGCATGGGCCTGAGAGTTAGGAGACCCAAGTTCAAGTCCCGGCTCTGTCGCTTGTCAGTCAGTTGACCTTGAGCTTCTTCGTGTGTAAAAGGGGAATAAGATAGATCATGAGCCCGTGGAAAGGGGACTGTGTCCGATCTCGTACCCTCGTACCTAACCCAGTGCTTAGTGCAAAGTAAGCACTTAGTAATGCCACAATTATATCCTTTATTTGGGCCTTCCCTCTCCATAGTCTTCCCCTGTCTCTTTTAAACTAATCGTAATGATGGCAGGTGCCGCTCACAGCCACTGCCTTCCGCCACCCCCTGCCTCCTACTTGTAGTTCCACTTTCCCACCCCCAGCTGTGGAAATGGAGATGGGGTTGGCTTGGACCGGTTTAGGATGGGGGTTGGGAGTAGAGGTTTCACAGTACCCACCCAAATCACTGCCACTATCACCCATTCCTTCCTTCCTGTTCCCGTTTCCATAATTTGGGCCCAGATGGGGAGGCGGGGCTTCAAGCATAAGGGGAAGGGGAGAGGCAGTGACAGCTGCCGCTCTGGTTAGTTTAGAGAAAGAAAAATAATAACGGGGTAAGGTGGGGAGCCTGAGTTTGGGGTGCAGGAAAGCTGGCAGGAACAGAGAAGGGCAGGATGGGGGTAGTGAATGATTTTCGGTGTCGAGCCGTCACAGTGGGCTGGTTCTGGAACAGAACCTAACTGATTTCACGCGAGTCTATCGGTAAGCGTAGGCCACTATCCCACCACATTTTTCAAGGCCCGAGACCAGGTTGTATCCTGTGGTGCGCCTGTAATTCCATTTCTTCAGACATGTGTTTAGTGCCTGTACTGCTCTGTTCCAAAACCTAATGTCAGGACTGGGAAGACTGATGCTGATCTGGGCCGGGGCCACGGGGCCATTGCTTTGTAGACTAGCGTTTCTCTTATGTCCCAATATAAGTCTGCCAGGGGTTAGAGTCCCTTCAACATTACCGAGTTAAATTAAATATTCAATATTTTCTCTCACAAGAGGGCTGTAGATGCTGCGGAGTGTGGGGCTGCTGGAGCTAAAATGTTTGTTCCGGGCCCCTGTCCTCACATCTGAAGGTGATGAGGCCTCAAGTGCTTTTCTGCTGGTTCTTTCCATAGGCTTGCTCCTGTCCCTTTAACTATCAGCTAGCACAAACAACAGCTACAGGGCTTGGCTGAAAGGGACATTGGAATACCCACTCCCTCCTCTGACCATGTCCCAATCCTCTGTCAATAATCTATCCAAACCCCCCCCACCCAAAGCCTTCCCAAATAAGGATTCTGGTTCCAATCACTCCGGTCACCCCCCAATAACCCCAAGCCTCTATCTTCATCTCTTTTTAGGTTCCTGTTGTCAGTGTTTTTGTGAATCGTGGGTTTCTGTTTTCGTAACAGTAATAATAATAATGGTATTTGTTAAGTGCTTACTATGTCCCAAACACTGTTTTAAGCGCTGGGTTGGATACAAGTTCATCAGGTTGTCCCACGTGGGGCTCACAGTCTTACCTGCCCCCCCTTTACAGATGAGGGAACTGAGGCCCAGAGAAGTTAAGTGACTTGCCCAAAGTCACACAGCTGAAAGCGGTGGAGCCAAGATTAGAACCCATGACCTCTGACTCCCAAGCCGGTGCTCTTTCCACTAAGCCACGCTGCTTCTATAACATTATTCTTATTGACCAATAGTATTGAGCGTTTACCATGTGCAGAGCACTCCACTAAGCACTTGGGAGAGTACAATTCAACAGAATTAGTACATACATTCCCTGCCTATAACAAGCTTACAGTCTAGAGGGGGAGACAGCCATTAATATTAATAATTTAAAGATATGTACCCGAATGTTATTATTCAATATTATTCTAATACTCTTATTAGAACCTAGGTTCTAATCCCTGCTCCGCCACGTACCTCCTGTGTGACCTTGACAAGTCATTTAGCTTCTCTGTACCTCAGTTTCCTCATCTGTAAAATGGTGATTCAATACTTTTTCACCATCCTACTTAGATTGAAGGTCCCACGTGGGATCTGATTATCTCGTCACTACTCCAGTGCTTAGCACAGCACTTGACACATAGGAAGCTCTTACCACAATTAGTATTACTGTTATTCGTATTTTACCTTATTATATTTTTTGCCACGTGCTTTAAGGGGTTTTTTTTGCAATGTCTGGCACCCACGTTCCGAGGAATATAGGAAAAGGATTCCATGGTTGTGGATCGAGTTGGAGGGCCAAGAGTTGTCACCCCCAGAGAAACGCCTGGGGTCCAGTGAGGTCGGGGTGCTTGCTCAAAATGATGTGTATGATGTCATCACGTTACACTGTGTGCTCAGCGTACGTGTGCCATTCTGTGCATCTCAGTGTCTCGTCTTCTTGAGTGCTTGGAGTGGTGGGAGTTGAAAGGGCTGTGAGCCCAATGCTGTCCCCTTGGGGAAGAAGAGGATCTTATAATTTGGATGATGGAGGGGTCTCCCTGTAGGCATTATTTTTAGACTTCCTCTAGTCTCTAAGCTCACTGTGGTCAGGGAACGTGTCTACCAACTCTGTTCCATTCTACTCTCCCAAGTGCTTGGTACAGGACTCTGCACACAGTCAGTGCTCAATAAATACCATTGATTGATTGGTGGTGAAGGAAATGAAGCACCATCCCTTTGCACAGTGCAAAGACAATATATCAAGTGCTTAGTACAGTGTTTTGCACAAAGTAAGCGCTCAATAAATACGATTGAATGAATATGGTGTTTCTTCGAGGGGAATCTGGTCAGAAGGGCCATGTTCCTGGCAATTCTGCCATCACCATGGCTACCACTTCTCTGCTCCCCTTCTAACAGTTGTTTAATGGACCTCAGAGGGGTTCACGGAGGAACAGTGAAGTGAGCAGCAGCTGCCCAGGGAGCAATTCTCCAAGTGAAGCAGGTGTTTTTTCCTGCTTCAAGTGAAAAATAGGGGAGGGAGTTGAGGGGATGTGACTTTCCCACCCCTACCCCTGAAGGTGTCTCTTGCACTCTTCCGAGCTCTAACCTGGAGAATCTTGCACTCTCTGGGATTAGTCCCAAGTTCCGCCTCTGCACTGGAAAGATTGTTTCTTAAAAAAAAAAAATTGGATTTGCTAAGCCTAAGCCAAACTGATCTGCCTTTTTTAAAATGTGCTTTTTACGATGGATTTGAAAGCACTTTCTAACATTCCCTGAAGCATTACAGAGCAATGAGTGTTATTACTATTTAGCCATTAAAGCAATCTGTAGCATCCTCACACAGCCAACCATCTTTTTGCAGTTACTGATCTAATGCTAAAAATGTGAGTTGCAAATGTTTAATATTGCAAGTGTTAAGCCCTTGATACAGACCCTTAAACTCCTATGAGAAACAGTGCAGTATTCAGTTAATGAATTAATTTATCAGCAACATAGATGCAACCCAAAAACTGTGTTCTTTGCAAATGGTCTCACTCCTGTTTGCTCAATCCAAAGCGATTTTGATTGAATGTGGTCAAAAGTGATTCTGCAAAACACTACACCTTTTTGGCTTGGAAAATATGTAACAAAATTTATAGGGTTTTTTTTTTCCTTTTTGTTTGGTTAAAATTAAATCCTAACCGAACGTTTGGTTAGAATGTAAAATAATTTGTATGTTGAAAATCATTTTAACTGAAGATTTGAAATGAATTTTTCACCTTAGTTACAGTTCTGGTATAGCCATGACTGGTTTTATTCCAGTCTATTTCTGGTTTAAGCAAGAAACAATTCAAAGCAATACAAACCTGTCCACTTGGAAAATTGGTTTTACTGGAAATATTTTTTCTGGTTAGCTTCAGCTCAGGTTCCATAAAAATTTTTTAAACATGATTCCAAGGTGGCTACAATTTACAACTTCTGGAACTGTAGTGCTTTAAAAGCGATCTTTATTTAAGTAATGAAATAAAAGTTAATGTCAATTTCCAGTGAAATTGAATTGAAACTGTTTTTCTTTTTTAATCAGAATTATTTAAAAGCTCATCTTCTAGCTTATTTAGAGTTTCAATCAGACATATTAACCAGACAATTGCATTGAAACTCTGGGATTGAACCAGATTTTAGAAAGCTGTGGGTCAACAATTATGTGGGTGAATAACTTCATATACTTCCCAGCATTTACTAGAAAAATGCTTGAAAGTAATTAGCTCCATTTCCAAAAATTCTTTGGTAAACAAGGATTTTCCCATTTGCAAAGAAATACCACAAAATAATTCTTACCTAAATTGAGCCTGAAGGTACAGTGATGGCATCAGGAAATGCAATCCTAGTTCGAGTTCCACTTATTTTCATCATCAATCGCCAAATGCTCGTAGCCAGTCCACAATAAGTACCGTAAGATTGTCTCACTAGCCTCAAACTAGCGGACAGTTCTGTTTTAAACATAAAAGAGCCAGACTCCTGGAGTGGACACCCTCAAATTACACTAACACTTGCTAGTTGGTGTTTTTCTCTGCCGAGAGTTCAATTATTTACTTAGGAGACTGCTGACTGATATCTTTCAAAGACAGATCTTAAGTGAAAGGGTAATCTAGTTAGTTGTACAATAATCATAGACTCAGGAATAATGAGGATTTTGGGGGTGCCTGATGAACACAATTGAAATGTAATTAATGAGATAATCTCGCTTTAGTGTGAGAGGACAGATGATGTTGATTGATAGTAATGGTTACTGCCTGCTCACTATCTATGAGAAGTGAGCACCTGGGAGCAGGATTTTCCCTCTAGTGCCCAGAAGGACAGGAGCATAAGTCTTTTGGGTTGCTAAAGGGAGAACAGTCCTCTCCATCCCCCTCCCAAATTCTTCCCTCCAAACTGTTGGCCTTAAGCCACTGGCAGTTTATTCCAGTTCCTGGGAGAGAAGGGTTTTACCCAGATGCCAGAATCGCTGTCCAGATGCGGTTGTCGTTTCTATCCCGGGCCAAGCGTCTTTCTGTGCAAAGGAAGAACAGTCTTGTCCCTTTCATTTAATGCAGAGATTCAGGAAAATAGTCTTTTAGAATGGTCTGCTCCCCTAGCCCTCCACCTCCACTATAGTGCTATGGATAACTGGCCACTCAGAATGAAAACCAGCATTGATAAAAATGAGAATGCTTTCTCTCCCTCTTGAAGAAAAAGTATCAACCTGAGTATCTCAACCCAGGATTATACAAAGTGGGGAAAATCACTTCCTTCCCTTCATCCATTCAATAATATTTATTGAGCGCTTACCCACATATAGAGCGGTCCTACAAGAGGCTGTTTGGCTGGTATGCTCTCTGGGTTGCACAGAGAAGGAGTCAATGATGAGTGGAACTGGAGAGTTTTCCTATCATACTCTAGCTCCCCCTGCTCACATCCTGTGACAGCTACACTGCAGTGCTTTTACAAATTTGAATTTAGGGTTTGAGTGCAGCAATTTTTCATTTTCATTGTGGGGGTAGAAAGGGAGCTGGTGGGGCTTTGAGGGGAAAGCAAGAGGGATGGGGCACGGGAGTAGCAGGCTCCAAAGAGCTAAAGAGTCAGGGTCTTATCAGTTCCATTAGTCAGAGGAACCGGCTTCTAGTCCAGGCTTTGTCAAATGCTTGCTGTGTGACCTTAGGCAAGTCACTTAATTTCTCTGTGCCTCAGTTATCTTGTTCTCCCTCTTACTTAGACTGTGAGCCCCAAGTGGGCCAGGGACTGTGTCCAGCCTAATTCACTTGTATCTACCCCAGTGCTTAGAACAGTGTTTGACCCATAGTATGTGCTTAACAACTATCATTAGGAAAAAAAAATAAAGCAGAGACCTGGAAAGAGTAAAGATGGGAGCCCAGCCTCAAAAGCTGTGGGAGGAAAAAGACTATGCCTTCATCCCCACAACTTGAAACCTGTGGGGATAAATGTCTTCCGTTGCCCTTGTGGAGTTGGCATCTATGTCAGGGAAGCTATTTTGCTGGAGATGAGGGAAGTTACCAGTATCAGGAAACCAATTTTTCCTCAAATCCATTGCCTGCTTCAAGAGGACAATCCCAGAGGGAGGGTTTTCTCCTCTGTGTCTGAGAAGAGATTGGCTTGTCTAGGCAAGAAGGGCAACATTGGGCTCACTGAGGTGTGTTGGAAATAAGTGGTTTAATCTGGAACCGGAAATCTGCTGTTGGTTCGATAGAAAGGGCACTGCGCGGGAAATCAGGAGACCTGGGTTCTAGCCTCAGTTCTGATGGTTCCGATGCCATCAGCGGCGAAGATTTCTGATCCCAGAATCACCTAGGGCATTCTGTGAGGTGGACAAGCCCCACGGGAATCCCGAGAAATAGCTGGGAATGTGGGCAGCAAAGACCACGGCAGCTAACAAGGCTCTGCCAGTCGAGCTATGGCATTACCGCACTACATCAGCACTGTTGCAGTCACTTTAGCTCTAAATCGATCCTGCACATAAGAAACCTTTGCATGCACTTAGAAATGCTGTTCACTCGCTTGTACGTCACTCAACAAGTCAGGGACCCAAGTATCCCCATTCTCAGTGATGCTGAAACCTCCCAATCTCTCCCCCTATTCATTTGGCTAGTTTGTACTCTCTGAGCTTGGACAGGCACTCAGGAAGACTGTGGTGAGAAGAAGAGTCTTCTTCCATATGCTAACTGTGTGTTGAATACATAAGGAATAGAATGGAAATCACTGGATAAAAATGGTTGCAAGTGCTCCCCACTTCAAAAAACTTAGTGGGGAGAAAGGAAGAGGTGTTTCTAAAAGCTGGATAGGTTAAGAGAGATTCCCAGGGAGAGATGGCTCTGTGCCCTGAGATAAAGAGGGGAGCCTGAGAGAATGGCCAAGGAAAAGAAAATATAGCCAAAAAGACCGTGAAAAAAGGAAGGAGAGTTGAGAAACCGAGAGAGTATTTTCCAAGGGGGCTTGTTTGAGAGCCGAGAATTCTTTGGGTCTTTTCTGCAGAGTTAGGCTACAGAGCAGCACTTTCAGAGAGTAGCAGCCCTTCTCAAACTGGACCCCTTTGAGTTCTGCTTCTCCAAAGGCATGTATATGGAGAGTATGGAGCTCCCTAACCTATTTCCTACACTAGAGATTGATGTATATGACAACCAGAGGAAATGGACTGGAACTGGAGTAGGGAAGATTACATTAACACAAAAGAATAACTCCCTCTACAGAGTGTTTTTAACTCAGGATTGGTTTCAGAGGGAACATGTGGAATCGCCTATCCTGGAGGTATTTGAAAGATGAAGGAAGTGACAAGATGGGAGTTTGCAGTAGAGCCATTCGTGGCCCAGGCAGGTAGAGGCCCCCACTTATCCCTGGGGCTGTGGAATTTTGACATCCCAGTAGTCCATAGGGGCAAGTGCATATCTGTGCCAAGCCAACAGTTTCACGTCGGATAGAGGCCAGGTTAGGCCCCAGGGTGTTTCAGCTTGGGCAGACATCTAACTCAGGGCCCTCTGTGTGATTCCCCAAACTGGTCACTTAACTGGATCACCTTAGCTCCCCAGTGAGGGTCAGTTATTTCCTGGCTTTCTCTTCTTTCACCAGATTTGGGCAGAAATTCAAGTACAGGTGCTGTCTCGGTTGTCTCGGTGGGTTTCTCTGAAATGTAAGTACTCCTGGGATCCAGCCAAATTTCCTGATGTCTTTGTAGAAAAATGGGCAGAGTACTGATAAGGTAATACAGTAGTTAGATTGCTAGCTTTGCTGGAAAAAAGCAAAACCATTTAAATCAATTCAGATCACTGCCAGATGTGGTTTGGGACAGTTTTTCTCAGGGGTCTTCAACACTGAAGGACACAAGATAATATGGTGGTTATCGCATATGGCAATATGAATTGAGGGTTGTAGCTTTTACTTTGCAATAATTAAATTCTGTATTGAAATGCCCTCCTATAATAGCAGAAAATTACTACATTTCACACCCTCCTCATCAACCCCCAAAAAGGGAAGATGAAAATTAAATGCACATATTTTTCTGGGTCCTATTTTCATGTCCTTTCCCCCGGGAACACCACCAAAGGTGACCTATTTCCTCAACAGTGGGATAAGAGAAAGCTAGCTTTGGCAGAGAGGGAGAGTCACACAGAGTCGAGACTGAAGGGAGGGACACAAAAAGGAGAGGGAGATAGGGGAGAGAGATGGCGAATTAGGCACATGGGTTCAGACACAGAGACTGAGACAGAGATGTGGAAACAGAAAGAAGAGATGGGTTAGAGGACAGAGAGAGAGAGAGAGAGAAAGTGTCTGTACATTTAAATGGTTCTGCAGAGCACTGTACTAAGCATTGTCCTCTCACCTCGAAACCCCTGCCCAAACTGTCTTTTCTGTGTGGAAAAGTTTTCCTCTTCCTTTTGGCAACACCACCTCTCTCCCTTCTTTTAAATCTTAGCTCAAGACCCACCTACTCCAGGAAGTTTTCCTTGATTACATTTACAATTAATTCCTTAATTACATTTCCCATCTAATTCATTGCCTATTCTACATTTCAGCTCATTTTTGTAATGATCATATTTTATGAATACATTCATGTTGAATGTATGTGTTTGTCTGTCCCGTCTCCTCTATTAGGTTGTAAGATCCTTGAGTGTAGGCACTGTGGCGGTTCTAACAATCACAACCTGTGAGCCTTCAATAATTGAAGATGATGATTACAATAAAGATAATGGTACTGTACTCCCTTGCCCCCAGCTCTGTTTCCTCAGATATTTTAAATAATTTTAAGGATAACTCCAGGGACAACACAACAATAATAATGATAATAGTTGTGGTGTTTCTTAAGTGCTTACTACCTGCTAAGCAACACACTAAACACCTGGGTAAATACAAGATAAGCAGATCAGACACAGTCTCTGTCCCACATAGGGCTCACAGTCTAAGAGGGAGGGAGAATGGGTATTGAATCCCCATTTTCAGATGAGGGAACTGGGGCACAGAGAAGCTCAGTGACAGAGCCGGGATTAGAAAAGTAACCTGAAAATCTTGACAAGAATAATAATAGTAATAAGTGAGGTCTAAAATAGTCTGCGGAAAAAAACCTCCAGATGTCAAATTCAGGAGACTCCCTTTGGCCACAGGTAACACCTGGAATCCTAGGAGAGGTAGCAGCTGCAAGTAGAGAAACTTAGCCTGCAAAGCTAAATTGCTCTATTTGCTGCTGTCACCTATTGTAGGGAACCGCAGTTGGGGTAACTTAAATCTCCTTGATTCCACAAGACCCTAAGAACCATTTTGCTCACATTTATGTCCCGTACTCTCCCAAGCATTTAGTACAGTGTTCTGCACACAGTAAGCACTCAATGAATATGATTGAGTGAATGAATGAAAGATTACCAGATTGGGTTTTTTATTCGATGCTGAACCCCTCTGTCTAATCTGGATGGGGCCCTAATTTGAGCTGTGAATTGCCCCATGAGTTAGTTAACTAAGGTTAAATATTTTTTTATGGTATTTGTTAAGCACTTAGTATGTGTCAAGCAGTGTTCTAAGCACTTGGGTAGATACAAGATCATCAGCTTGTACACAGTCCCTGCCCCACATAGGGCTCACAATCTAAGTAGAGGATGGAGGATTTAGTCCCTGTTTTATAGATAAATTAACTGAGGCTCAAAAAAGTTAAGTGACTTGCCAAAGTCACACAGCATACAGTAGGTGGAGCTTGGATTAGAACCCAGGTCCTCTGACTCCCAGGCCCATGCTCTTTCCACTAGGCCATCCTGCTTTCTTTGTCAAGATCCCCCTACCAGTTAATGCAGAGGAAGAATTAAAATTAATATGCCAGGGTTGCACTAAGCAAAACCAATACTCATTTAAAAAAACAAAAATGTTGCTTAATGGCACAAATGTGACCTGTTCCCTTTTCAGTTAAACCCTATGGGGATTGGAAAACAGCCAAATGGCCATAATCATTTTGAATCTGAATGAGTAGGGTTCTGTCCATACAGATGCAGTTTGTTATTGGATTCTCCTTGGGCCTCCAAAATGGCCCAGGGCCACACCTGACTCTTAACTGCTGTTCCTCAGCTCACAGCTGACTCCAGTGCTGGCAAACGATTGACTTCTCCAGCTCCCCGACTACTGTCCAAGCTCAGGAAATAAAGGTCCAAGACCACCAAGACCTCCTCCAGCCAGAGCCATTCCACAGATAATGTCCTGGAAGGACACTAAAGGTGGGCTCCCTAGGAGATTACAAGAGACCATGAAGGTAAGAATAAGAAGTTCCAACACATAACAGGCTGTTTAGTACCCTCTACTCTTTTCACTAGCCATTCAATGTTGGAGATTGGTCTCCTTTGCCCCCTGCTAGAACCTTCCTGGTATTTAGGATTATGGTCAGGTCACCTCTCTCTGTCGCCATGTCTTTCTCTCCTCCATCTCTGTGCCTTTGCCTCTCTCATTTGCCATCTCTCTCTGCCCATTCTTCCCTCTCTCCCAACTGTCTGGGAAAGGCTATCTGCAGACTACCCAATCGTTCAATCAATCCGTAGTATTTATTTAGTACCTAATGTATGCAAAGAACTAAACTAAGCACTGGGGAGATCACAGAACCAGAACAATTAGTAGGCAGAATCCCTGTCCTTGAGGATCATATGATCTAATGAGGGAGACAGATATTAAAATAAATTACAGATAGGAGGAAGGAGGAGAATACGAGGATAAGGGTAGCCAAGTGCTGAAATAGCATTTTGCGGGGATAGGGTAGGGAGATGAGAAATTCGTCAGGGAAGACCTCTTGGAGATGAGATTTCAAACAGACTTTAAAAATGGAGAGAGGAGTGAGCCATCCTCCTCTCCCCAGAGGGCAAAGGGGAGGGTGTGAGCAAGAGGCTGGTGGTGAAAGAGAGGATCATGAGACTGTAGACTGTAAACTCACTGTGGGCAGAGAACGTGTCTACCAACTTGGTTATACTGTAGTTTCCCAAGCGCTTAGGCCAGTGATTGGCACACAGTAAACGCTCGATAAATCCGATTGATTGAGATAAAATGAATAGGTTGGTTTGAGAAGAGTAAAGCATGTGAGCTGGGGTATAGTGGGAGAAGAGTGGACAAGTAGGCAGAGAGCTATTACTATTATGGAATCTGGTAAACACTATGTGTCAAGCACTGTTCTAAGCAGACTGAGTGCTTAAAGGTGATGTCAGAGTGCTGTTGGTCCCCCTAATTAGATTGTAAGCTCCTCAAGGGCAGGAACCAGGCCTTTTACTGTAAATTCCCAATGCCTATACAGTGCTGTGCATACAGTAATACGGTGCCTTGCGTATTACAAGTGCTGAAAAATGTCATTATTACTATCAGGACACTAGGTCTTAAATGTTCTTTGATGATGACAAGGAAAGCAAGTATCCAGATAATTGGCCCAGACTTCATTTATGACAGAATGACCCAGATAATCACCTAAATAACAATGACAACTGTGGTATTAACTACTTGCTGTGTGCCAAGCACTGTTCTAAGCCTTGAGGTAGATATAAAAAGATCAGACAGAGACCTTGCCCCACAACTGTTCTCCTTCTTACTTAGATTGTGAGCCCCATGTGGGAAAAGGACTGTGTCCAATCTGATTAACATGTATCTTCCCCAGCACTCAGAACAGTGCTTGGCCCATAGTAAGTTCATAACAAGTATCATTATTACTACAACTATCATAATTACGATTATTCACGGCCTAAGAAGGAGAGCAGGTATTTAATCCCCATTTTACAAATGAGGAAACAGAGACACATGCAAATTAAGTGATTTGCCCAAGGTCACAGAGCAGGCAAGAGGTAGAACTGGAAGTTAAACCCAAGTCGTTTGACTCCCAGGCCCGTGCTCTTTCTACCAGGTCAGCCTGCTCAATCCCTCATCCCACTTTACTTTTGACACCTGAGAGATGAAAACTTAATACAGTGATTAAAAAATGCCGACTTACACAGTGTGAATGTTGACAGCCATCCAAATGACTCTGGGGAAAAATATGCCTGTTTTATGAAGGAAGGAAGGTGGGGCATTCCATCATCTTCCATCTATTTGATTAGCTCACATCATCCAGTTGGCTTTATTTTATGCATTTTTAAAGGTTTTTTTTCCTGAAACACAAAGCAATTTTAGGATTACTCATGGGTCTGTGTAATTATTATTATTATCATATTTATTAGGCTTTTACCTTGGGCTCAATCCTCGGCCAAGTGCCAGATCGATGTATGCTAATCACATAAAACACGGTCCCTGTTCCATAAGGGACTCAAAATGTAATAGAAAATAGGAATAAATTACTAACAGGACGAGTCACTTCAGAAATGAAATGCTCTGAAGGACAACACCAAAGTAAGAAAACGATCAGGAGACACCTCATCGTTTCAGTTAACAGCCCAACTGCCAGTGTTCTGACAGTTGGTCCAGGCTTCACTCCTGTGGGGTCCGGGTGGGGGAGGGGGCTAAGGGAGGGGGAAGGGAGGGCCTTTTCATCCACCAGAAACATCCCTAACGCTGAGACCCAAGAACAGAAAAGAATAAGGGTGTTTCAGGAGACTCAAGTCAGAGACTCTGAATTGTACTTCGCTGATGGCAGGGCAGAGGGGGTTATTTAAAATCCCTCTTGCTCCTCCTAAAACCCTCCCCTCGCTCCCCATCTCCTTTCCACAGCAAGCAAAAGCTCCTCACGGCTCCAACTCACCCCACCTTCCAGATCTGCTCTCTTCACCCACTCTCCTCCCTCACCCCCATATTATAGAATGGATCTTAGTTTGTGCTTCGGTAGCTTGGGGTCACCGTTTTCATATTATGAAATAAGGAATTCAGGATCCGGTATTCTTATGGTTCTATTTCTTTTTGCAGTGTTTTTCACGTAAAAAACGTATCTGTTATGCCAGGCAATGTGGATGGTAAGCAAAAAGTAAACTCCTGCCTGTAATGGCCAATTCCCCGATTTGAGGTTTTAAGGGTGCTACAGAGGGGAGGAGAACTTTTCTCCACTTACAATTTTAAATGCAGAATTATTCCTATTCTTCTTAGGGTATCTGTTAAGCGTGTGGTATGTGTCATGCACTACTCTAAGCGCTGGGGCAGATACAAGTTAATGAGGTCAGACAGAGTCCCTGTCCCATATGGGACTCACAGTTCAGTCATTCTCCGCCACCCTCAAATGCGCCTACTTAACGTATTTCTATCAGATGCATTACGGAGCTACCAGAGAGTCTAGACTGTAAGCTCCCTGTGGGCAGGGAATGTGTTTACCAACTCTGTTGAGTTTTAGTCTCCCAAGCACTTAATACAGTGCACCTATTTACACCTGGAGATACAAAGTATGCACAGAGCATTATGTACTCCCAGTGTTGGGGTGGGGGGTGGAGGAGGGAGTGATAGCATTCTTTCACCCCTTGGAAATTCACAAAGAGCCAACTCCGAGCCGACTCCTTAGGTGGATGAAAGCTCATTCAACCCCCCTGAAGGGAAAAGCATCCGTCTTATTATTTTTATGTGAATCTTAGAACCAGATAGCTAGAAGGGACCTCAGGAGATCAATCCTGTCAGCCTGAAACGTTCTCACTCTCCCAGTCTCACAGCAGCTATGTGAGGAAATTTTCATACTAATGATTGCAGCTGGAGGATGAATGCAATCTGTTCGTGAGCTGGTATGGATATTTAGCATAAATAATGCATTCCTAGTAATGAATTTCCTCATTATGTTGACAAAATATCTGTGTAAAAAACATATTTTATGGGGTGGGGGGGGGGGTTGAAGGAAGCAATGAATCCCATTGTGAATTGATTTATTCAAATTACTCCTGCTCAGGCAGCACGATTCAGGTTTCTGCAAATAAATGGTCTCAAAGATTAAACTCCCTAAAGACTGTCACACTGAGGTGCTTTGTTTCATATACCAGTATCATTAGCTCAGATTTTTACCATTTTTAAAAAGAAGACTGTAGTGATCATTTTCCCTAGTGCACAAAAACTCACCTCAGCCCCGGGACTTACTGGTGCTTTGTCTCTCCCCCTCCATCTTTCTCACACATGTCTGCACACAAGAGCGCATACACAGACACACACAAACACACACTGTACTGTAAAGCAGTTCTAAGAAACAAACAGAAATAGGTCAATTAAGAAATGAGTCAACAAAGAATCTTTACTCTTCCAATGTAGTCTATATATCCTTCCAATATGCATTTCTTTTGTTACAGTGCTTCTTTCCTGAAATAATTGCTATGGTAATGACCCAGAGAAGCCATGTAGCAGGAAATCAAATGGATACAGCTATTTGAAAATTATATATTTACAGTATTTATTTAGCATTTACTATGGAATAAGTACTAGGGTAAATACAAGATAATATCTCAGGGATGGTCCCTGTCTCACATGGGGCTCACAATCTAAAATGTAGAGAGAAAAACAGAGGCGCGGAGCAGTTAAGCGATTTGCCCAGAGTCACTCAGCAGGCTGGTGGGAAATCTGGGATTAGAACTCAGATCCTGACTCCCAGTCCCATGATAGTTCCCTTAGGCCATGCTTAATCAAGACTGCTTTCCATTTTATATAATGTAGAGCCTGTGTGTGTGTGTGTGTGTGTGTGTGTGTGTGTGTGTGTGTGTGTGTAAGCACACACGTATATCCACACATAGACAATACATATTTAAAAAGCCAGGTAGAGAGTAGCGCACACAACAGAGAGAAGCAAGGCAGAGAACAAGACAATCATCCAATCAATGGCTTTTAGTGACTTTATTGAGCTCCTATTGAATGCTAGGCTCTACAAAACAGTAGAGAGTACAACAGTAGCCCGACACATAATTCTTCCCTGCCCTCAAGTTTACGGTCCAATATGGGAACAGACAAAAATCATTTACAGATAAAACCAGATAGAACAAGTATAAGCAGGAACCCTGTTGACCTTCCTACTTTCCCCCGCTCACCTTTATTTTCCTCTCTGTTTCTTCCCCTCTTTTCCTCCCTCACCCAGAGAAGCAGCATGACCTAGTGCATAAAGTACAGGTCTAGGAGTCGGAAGGACCTGGGTTCTAATCCCAGCTCTGCCACTTGTCTGCTGTGTGACCTTGGGCAAATCACTTCACTTCTCTTTACCTGTTTCCTCATCGTAAAATGGGGCTTGAGACTGGGAGCCCTATGTGGGACAGGGACTGTGTCCAACCTGATTATCTTGTAAAATAATAATAATAATAATAATGATATTTGTTAAGCACTTACTATGTGCCAAGCACTCTACTAAACTCTAGGGTAGATAAAAGGTAAGCAGGTTCTCCCACGTGGGGCTCACAGTCTTAATCCCCATTTTACAGATGAGGTAACTGGGGCACAGAGAAGTTAAGTGACTGCCCAAAGGCACACAACTGATAAGTGGCAGAGGTGGGATTAGAACCTCTGACTCTCAAGCCCGTCCTCTTGCCGCTAAGCCACACTACTTCTCTATCCCACTTAGTACAGTGTCTGGCACATAGTAAGCGCTTAACAAATACCTCAATTATTATTAAAGTCTGGTGTCCCAAATCCCTATAATCAATTCCTTCATGCAGGTTCTTGGACCCCAAAACTTCATGACTGGACTGAGCCTCATCTGCCATTTATGATGGGAGATATATCAGAATCATCATCATATCTAACTCCTTCACCTTCCTCTCCCGCCCCCCCCCCCCCCACCGAACCTAATCTAACTCCTTCACCTTCCTCTCCTGCCCCCCCCCGAACCTTATCAAACTTTGCAGTATTCTTAGGAGGTAAGTGGGGACCGGTGGTTTTACCTTCTCATCCTACCAGTGGAGAGAATGCGACTCAGATAAGTTACATGACTTTTCATTCAACAAAAGCAAAATGGCAGAATGGTGACTGAATCCTGACCTCTTGACTAACTCCCTAGACCTTAAAGTACTCAGGCTAAGAGGACATTTTCATGCTTCATATTACAGACTTTCATTCAAAAGTCTTACTTTAAGGTAGAGTTAATCATTGTTGAATTTTGATCCCATGTATAAGCAAATACTTCAATAGATTACCTATGGCAGTGAGTTAACAAATCTGAATGGGTTTTGTGACTGTTGTACTTTACTTTGGACTTTGGAGTTTGAATGGCTGTGCTTAATTTTTACCTATATACAAGCTAAATCTGGTTCCTAGGTTTCAGTGATACTCACCTTTAGATATTCAGAGGCAGTTTGGTCTTAAGCACTTTAAAGTGAACAGAAAAAGCAGGTCGTGATACTGATATGTTGACACTGGTACTGAACTGTAGTTTGAAAACACCTGAGCTCTTCTCCCGGAACAGCTTTGTGAGGTAGTAACACATCTTTTGTTTCTGTGGGAGACCAAGTCGACTGATGGCAACTGTAGTCAACTCTGGCCCCATGGAAAATATTTTAGTTCCTCTCTACACCATACATAGTCCTAGAGAAAAAGACCATTTACACAAAAACATAGGAAACATTTGAGCTAAGCGAGAACCTATCTTAATTTTTAGCAACAGAACGTGTAGGTTTCCTTTTTCCTGCCAATCTTTTAACTATTTCCCAGCATTATTAGCATCGCTACCAGAGGGGCCATGACTGTTAAAAGTTGTAAATGATCAACAGTTTGGCCTGGATTGGACGGTCTCTTTAAAACGAACGGCGTTAATTTCCAATGCCGGACCATGGGATGTCAGATTTCAAGAGTGTCGATTCAGGGGGTGAGGGTCTTGGACTGTGGACATTTGAAATGTGCAATTTCAGTGTTTAAAATCCACTTTGGGCACAAGACTCAAGCAACTCCATCCAAAAGAATGAACCCAATCCAGATTATTGAGGATTCTGTTGCTGAGGGCATACAGTGCCCTGAATTCCCAAGTTCTGTGATCTACCTTCAGTCTTTGGGGTACCCAGTACTACCAGAAAAGCTTGGGGAGCCTGCTGTAGGCTGCCTTTGTGGGAACCAGGCCTGTCCAGGTCACATTTGAGCCATGTGGCCTAGTGGATAGAGCACGGGCCTGGAAGTCAGAGGGACCTGGGTTCTAGTCCCATCTCTGCCACTTGTCTGCTGTGTGACCTTGGGCAGGTCACTTGACTTCACTGTACCTCAGTTCCCTCATCTGTAAAATGGGGATTCAGACTGTGAGCCCCATATGGGACATGGACTGTATCGAGTCTGATTAGCTTGTATATACCCCAGTGCTTAGAAAAGTGCCTGGCACATATTAAGCACTTAAATTTCATAAAAAAAAAAATTCAGGGATTCCCTCAGGAAAAGTCTGTAGCTAGAAAGAGGCCCTTCCTACTCCAAGACTACCCAAACTCCTGACAGGCATCCTGTATTTATAGGACACTAGTCCCCTCAGGCCAGGGAAGTAGGAAAACGGCATGGCCAGTAGGAAAGAGCATGGGCTCAGGAGTCAGGAGATCTAGGTTCTAATCTCGGGTCCATAACTTGCTTGCTGTATGACCTTGGGCAAGTCACTTAACTTCTCAGGGCCTCAGTTGCCTCATCTGTAAAATGATTCGATACCTGTTCTCCATCCCTCTTAGACTGTTAGCCCCATGTGGGTTAGAGAATGTGTCCCATCTGCATATACCATGCCCACCCCAGCATGGGGTGTAGTAAGTACTTGACAAATACCACAATTATTATTATTATTATGGTAAGCACTGACATTCTGGATCCTGTGGGCCCTAGCAGTGTGTTGATAGGGGGTGCTTCCCAACAGCTGCTAGGCTGGAAACAGGATTGCTACCAGAGGAGAGGAGCAACTTCACCACCAAAATGACACCTGTTTAGTGTCCCTGCACTGGGTACAGTGGGAATAAAGTTGGGTTCCTGACATAAGTCTGGAGAGGGCACCACGACCATGGATTTACCTCTAGTTCTTGCCTGGCACTTTTAGCTGAAGACCCCTCTAATATGAAGAAGAAAGAAAAAAGATTCAAGGGCAGGAGAGGTAAAAAAAAAAAAAAGACAAAAGACCAACAAACAAACCAGGAGCTGATAAGAGGGGAGAAACAGCCGAATGGAAAAGTTGAAAAGCCAGGACACCAGGAGAAGGGAATAAAAGGAAAAGGGAGGACAGAACCTAAATAAAATTGGAAGGAGAAGATAAGAAAAGAAAGGTCAAGGAGAGGAAGTTTCGCAGAAGCAAGAGGGGCAGAAACAGAAAGATTTGAAGAGTGCAGGAGGGCTGGTGAATGACAGTGGATGAGTCAGCCGAGTGGGGGGCCGGGGAGAGGGGCAGTGAGAGATTCTGAGTTGGTGGGTGGTGGGAGCACCCCACTGCTTAATACAGATGGATGGGTTTTCTGAATTTTAAAGTAATTTATCGGTCCTTGGCCCAGGTATTTTGATATTATCTCTATTTTGAATCTTTGCTCCCAGGAAGCCTGTCTAGTGTCCTGACAATGAGAATTACTGAACCTTTTATTTCTCCCAGAAGAAAAAGTACCAATCATATGGGCATATATTAGTTGGTATACTTGTAACACAGCACATATTCTGTACTGTCTTGTTTATAAGCCACAGGTGAAAATATTTTTTTACATGGGTATTTATACTAAAGTTAACTTCTGTTTTAACAAAGTCTAGCTTAATACTGGATCAGCCAAGCCTAGGGACTCCTTCAATTGTACGTCTCCGAACACCGCAGAAAGAAACTTCTTTTTAGAAAAATGAGTACCTTTTTTGCTAACATCATATATGTTTCTGTAGAGTGGAAGATGGAGAACTTCGCTACAATTTTACCAACCTGGACAATTTTATGGATCTTCTCTGGGAAAACCAACTAATGCCAGGTAATAGTTGGTCAATTTCAAGTATTAAGGGATGATGATGAATTATTTAGCTCCCGTGAGAAAGTGGGGCAGGATCATAATACTGAGAATTAGAGTGTATCCTGGTTATCCATTGATTCCTCGGCCCTGTCTGAATGGGGAAAGCTGGTTCTCCCCCTGTAGACTGTAAGCTTCTTGTGGGAAGGGGACGTGTCTGCCGACTCTTATATTGTACTCTCCCAAATGTTTAGTACAGTGCTCTGCATATAGTAAGTGCTCAGTAAATACCATTGATTGATTGAATGAAAAAAATTCATAGATCTCTCGTGCATCTTAATAGCACAAAGATCGTCTGATTCGCTAGTTAGCTTTAGGGAATGCAAAATAATAATGCCATAGTTCAGCACAAAGTTACCTCATCTGTAAAATGAGGATTAATACTATGAGCCCCATGTGGAACATAGACTGTGTCCATCCTGATGATCTTGTATCTACCCCAGTGCTTAGTACAGTACCTGGCACATAATAAGCACTTAAAATGAAATGCCATAATTCCAAAATACCATAGTACCATTAAAAAAAACACCAAAAAACCCAAAGAGGATGCAATCCTCCAGATAGAATATTTTCTTGAGATGACTACATCTTCATCTAATCCTGACTCTGCCACTTGTCTGCTGTGTGACCTGGGGCAAGCCACTTAACTTCTCTGAGCTTCAATTACCTCATCTGTAAAATGGGATTAAGACTGTGAGCCCTACATGGGACATCTTGATTACAGTGTATCTACCCCAGAGCTTAGAACAGTGCTTGGCACATTGTAAGCACTTAACAAATACCATAATTGTAATTATGCCTCCTAATTGATCCAGGAATCCACCCATTTGACAGCTGCTGCCCAGAGATGCCTCAACTCACCCAGCCACCAGCCTGTGAAGCACCAATCTTGGGGGGAAGGGGAAGATCCAGGGGGTGTTAGAGAAAACCTTTCTCCATTCTGTTCCTGGAGAATGATGTTTCCTGTGCAAAGGAGAGAATCAAAGCCCAATCTGGCCTTGGTCGAAACAGTTAACACCTGTTAGCAAACTCTGTGTGGCATTTGAAGGTTTTGAAAAATATGTCTAATGGATCTTTCTTCAAGAGAAATCCAGACTGCTTTGAAGACTGCATGTACCGTGTTTTATCAGTGCTGTTAACCTTGAATGCAAGTCACCTGGTGTTGATTATATTGCCAAGGACAGAATTAGGAGAGGCAGGAACATGCCGGAAGATTGCTGTTCAGCACTGCTTGCTGAACGAGGCCCAAGAGTACTTTAACCTGCCTCGGATAAAAGAATAGCATCACCCCGTTGGACTAATCCCTTCCTAGAACAGGAAGTTTACACTCATCTAAGATCAGAATTGGGCGACTAATTAAAATGATCTGTCTAGGACCTCTCTCTCTCTCCCTCCCTCCCTTCCTCCCTCCCTCTGGATCAAGAGACCTCGAAGGGGTTGAAGAACACCAAAAAGTATCCTCTGAGCAGAAAAAATAGCAAGTCTAGGACATCTGTATTTATGCGCTGGAAAAAGTAGATGTAGACATACACATCCCCCTGATAAATCACAGACAAGGTCAGGTGGGGAGAACTTAATTCTTTATTGCTTCAACCAACTCCTCTCTGATTGACTACCCAAGGCCGGGGCATGAATCCAGTTTCCTTGTCCTTGAATGCTATCTGCATCCTTTGGCCTTTTGGTTTCTACTCACAAAGATAATTCTAGAGCAAACTGATGTCTTCTTTAACTGAAGTTTACATAGGAACCGATCCTCTGTGAACAGTCACCTCCCCCTGCCCCTTTCCGGCAGATAGACGGCCCTTACCTCAGTGAGCAGAAGACTCCTTCCTTCCCTCCAAGTAATTAATCAATTGTGTTATTTGTTAAGCACTTACCATGTGTCAAGCACTGTAAGAAACACTGGGGTAGATACAAGATCATCAGGCCCCATATGAGGATCACAGTCTAGGAGAGAGAACAGGTTTTTAAATCCCTATTTTACAATCGAGGGAACTGAGGCATGGAGAAGTGAAGTGATTTGCCCAAGGTCACCCAGGAGGCAAGTGGCAGAGCTGGGATTAGAACTCAGGTCCTCCGATTCCCAGACCCGGGTTCTTTTCACTAGGCTATGCTGCTTCTCTGGAGCCGGCCTTCATAACCCTGTCTAGTGAAAGCTGCAGGAAGGTGAATAGGAGGGGGAAATGGCTTCCCCTCATCTGCCCCTCCACATGCACAGTCCCAGGGTGCAAACCTCAGTGCTTAGTACAATGCTCTGCACACAGTGCACTTGATAACTATGATCGATTGCTTTTGACCTTCATACCCGAGGCCTGTCAAGGGGGCAGCCAATAGCCTCAAAGCAGCCTCTGTTCCACGTAGCAAGTACATTCAACCTTTAGAGAAGTTTGCTGATCCCAGGTGTCCTATTATCCCGGTCTCGGCGGGAGAAGGTGTCGGAAACTGGAATGCCCGTTGTCAGTCTGCGTCTCGGCGAGGGCACCGTTAGGAAACTAGGGAATGTTAGTCCGGCAACGTGAACCTGTTTGGATAGACTGTAAACTCGTTATGGGCAGGGAAAATGTCTGCTAGTTCTGTTGTGTTGGACTCTCCCGAGCGCATAGTACAGGGCTCTGCGCATAGTAAGCGCTCAATATATACCACAGATTGATTGATTGAGTAGGTGGTTTAGGCTACCCCATGCTGGTGCCCTTACAGTAGAGAACAGGACAAGCCACCCAGCTGGAACGCAGATTGACTTCTAACGGAAGGCGAATAACAGAATCCGAATGGGTGGCCCTATGCACAATTGAAGTGATTGGTGATGCCTTCAGCAGCCCCACACCACCAAGTTTCTTGTTGTTTTCTCCCAGTTGTGCTGTGGCTGCCATTCCTTCCCTTCTCAGGGGGCTTTCCGCACCCCTCAAAAAGGGCACAGGGAGGTTATTTTGGTAGAGGCCGTGAAGGCCGGCTGCAGCTGGGCGTAATTGTGCTCAAGGGACTTGGAGAAGGCCTTCCCCTCTTGAGGCTGGGAAACAATAGTGGAGAAATGAGCTCATTGTTTTGGTGCATGAAAATTATCTCCCGAAAAATGGCTGGAACACGGCATCAATGTAGTTCATTCAGGATGCATGTAAATGTCTTTGCATGTACGGTAATTAAAACAATCTATTCATCTTGTCAATTCTGAATAGTGAGAGTGTCCATTCTGTCATTTTAATTCAAGTAATGTTCAAGAGAATGAAAGGCTCGTTTTTGGCTTTTATATATCTGTATTTAAGGTTTCGAGTTGATGGGAAATCCTTCTGGGTATTTTACTGATTTTGAAGATAAAAAACAGCTTAACGAGTGGAAGAACTTAATCACTTTATTAGCCAAGAGATATATAGGTGAGTTCTGAAACTTAGTTGTCCCGTTTAAGTATAATTAATCTGGTTTTCTCCTGCTTTTTCGGGTCCTTCCTCCACTCCTCTTTTCCTTTTTTCCTCTAGGTCTCTACTCCCTTTTTGTTGATTTTAATTTTCAGTCTAAATGTGGAGGATGTCAGCAGTTGGGCGGATAGAAGAGGATTTACTGGGTTTGGGGACAGGGCTAATAGTTGGACTCGATCACCACATCTGAATGAAACAGTTTTTGGAGGAGAAACAGGACAAGTCACCCAAAATGGAGTGCAGAATTGCTTTCATTTAAGGGTGAAGAATCTCAATGGGTGGACTTGGGATAAAGTGAACAGCAGGAATATTATTGGGCAAGACTAGTCACAGCTGGATGGGCTATGGTAATGTTTTGGGAGCAGAAATAATTCACGGGCCAATGTACTAAAGTAAGTGAAGCTAGAATTGTCATGTACAACAAATAGGAGGTTGGTAGGCCTCCTATTTGTGCTTTGGTATGTGTCTTAATCCCTGGAACATGTTGTCCCCTTCTATTCTTTCCCTCCCATTAGCGGCTAACGAATGATCTCGACTTGGGTCCCATCTCTGTTTCAGGGAGGAGACCCCCCCCCCCCCGAAAAAGATGGGTTTGGTGATCTAAATTGAATATGGATTCCCTGCTTTTCTGATATGAGGAGGGAAGGGGAGAGGAAAATATTAGGGAGCTAGGGTTTGGTTTATCTGAATTTGTGGCACTACATTATGTTGGATTTATACTGTTTTAAAACTATGTGATTTAATTTTGTAGATAAATATGGATTAAGATACGTTTCTAAATGGAATTTTGAAACTTGGAATGAACCAGATCATCATGACTTTGATAACCTGTCCATGACAACTGAAGGTAAATTACTGTTGTCTTGAACTGCTTTGAGGGCTCATCTTAATTTCAAGAAAGGTGGGGGTAAGAGTAGAGGAGGAGGGTTAGATACATTTTACCAAAAATTGTAACACAACTTTAAAAACCTGTGGAAAAATATTGGTTTATATTTTGAACAATAATATTATAATGTATTATATTAATATAAAATTAATATAGTGTATGAATATTATTATTGTAATATTATTTCTTAAGTGCTCACTATGTGTCTTACACTGTCCTAAGCCCTGGGATAAGATTCAAGTTAATCAGGTTGGACACGGTCCCTGTCCAATGGGGCTCACTTTCAAAGTAGGAGGGAGAATGAGGAGCAGCATGGCCTTGTGAAAAGAGCACAGGCCCGGGAGTCAGAGTACTTGGGTTCTAATCTCGGCTCTGCCACTTGCCTGCTGTGTGACCCTGGGTAAGTCGCTTAACTTCACAGCCTCTGTTTCTGCAACTGTAAAATGGGGGTTCGATACCTGTTCTCCCTCCTACTTAGATTTTGAGCCCCTCGTGGGACAGGGACTGTGTCCGACCTGATTGACTTGTATCTACTCCAACGCTTAGATGAGAACCTAGGGCCTCTGACTCCCAGGCCCGTGCTCTTCCCACTAGGCCACACTGCTCCTCAAAAGACTTCATATAGGAAGACTCAGTGTTATCTTCCTTACAGATTTTAGATCACATTCACTTATGCTTTTTGCAAAGAGAATCATTAAAGGACTATTGTAAACGATCTTTGCTGGAAAATGGTTGTGGTTTTTATATTTTCCAGTGCTAGATATGTCAGTAGCAAAACATAAAGAGTTAAGTTGGGGAGCCTTAGCTCTTCAATCAGTTGGTGGAACCTGGAGCTCTGGTCGGGGGTGATTTTCTCCAAGAGTTTGACAGTTTAGGCCCCTGAGGTAGATTGAGATTCAACCCTGAGATTCTCCTCCAACTGCCAGGACAGGCTGGAGAATAGTTTAGGACTTTTAACCACTAAAGTTCACTTAATCAACACCTGGCCTAAACGAAGCTGTACGTGATCATTTGGGCTTTGATTCTAGGTTTCCTGAACTATTACGATGCTTGCTCAGAAGGTTTAAGAGAAGCTAACTCTCTTTTGAAGTTTGGAGGTCCGGGGGATTCCTTTCATCCTCTTCCAAAGTCTCCCATATGCTGGAGCCTCCTCAGTCACTGCTACAATGGAACCAATTTCTTCACGGGAGAGACTGGGGTCCGGCTGGACTATATAGCTGTGCATAAAAAGGTAAAACTGAGGCTATGTGCTTTTGGCTAGCACAAGAAACATGCCAACCCAAACTCTGCTGGGCATAATTCAGGGCGGGAGAAACATAAATACATTTACGGACTTGCTCGGTGCCCTCACACGTGACCTATGAACCCAACACGGTAGTCATAAGCCTTGATGTTTTTCCAGCTCACCGCTACAAAGGCAAGAGGAGCAAAGGTTTAGAAGCAGCCTGGACTAGTGGGTAGAGTCCGGGCCTGGGAGTCAGAAGGACCTGGGTTCTAATCCCGGCTCTGCCACTTGTCTGCTGGGTGACCTTGGGCAAGTCACTTCACTGCTCTGGGCCTCAGTTACCTCATCTGGAAAATAGGGATTAAGACTGTGAGCCCCATGTGGGACACGGACTCTGTCGCACCTTATTACCTTGTATCTACCCTGGCACTTAGAACAGTGCCTGGCACAGAGTAAGTCCTTAACAAATACCATAAAAAAAATCCCCATAAGATTATTCCACAATGATTTGACTGGCTATGTCACGGGGGAAGGTGCCTTGCCTAACTCTTTCTCCATCACTGATGGAGTAAAAGTGTGATTGGGCCATTTTAATGCAAGTGGACACGAGGACCTGAAAGGTGATGTTAGAACACTCTTCCAATTCACTAGAAAACTCTTCATACTCAGCAGACAAGCATCAACACAAATCCTTATGGAATCCAACGGGGAATTGCTGCATGCTAATGATTGTGTTTTACAGAGGAAGAACAATGATGTGGACTAAAAGTAAGCCCAAAAAAGATTGAGATTCTATTGCTAGCATTAGGAAAATTTTACTGGGGATTCAAAGCTGAATGTTGTCATTGAATTCTCCTTTCTAAATACCACAATGTCCAGTGATGCACTGATAGAGAAGTTGCAAGCCTAATTAGAAGGCTGAATTGAGAGGCAAACAGGGCATTCGCTGACAACATGACATCTAAATGTCCAAATTAATCATCATAATAGGATTTGTTTAGCACTTACTGGGTGCCAAGCACTGTAGTAAGTGCTGGGGTAGATACAAACTGATCAGATCAGACACAATCTCTGCCCATATGGGGTTTATGGTCTAAGTAGGAGGGAGGATAAGTATTTAATCCTCATTGTGCAGTTGATGAAATGGAAGCACAGGTAAATGAAATGCCTTGCCCAAGATCACACAACAGGCAGCTGGCAAAGCTGGGATTAGAAAGAACCCAGGTCCTCTGGCTCCCAGGCCTGTGGTCTCTACTGGGCCATGCTGCTTCCCATAAAATATAGACACATTTTCCTAGTAGTTCCCCAGGCTACTCAACCTTTAGCTTTTCTTCAAGTGCTTGTTGTCCACCATTTAATTATTTTTATCTATTCATCATTATCACTCACAAACTTATCAAATGACAAGGCAGAGTCACCAACCTCAAGACCTGCTCCTCTCCACACAACTTTGGCGCAGCTTTGACACATAGTAAGCCCTTAATAAGTGCCATCACTATTAAGATTTAGACCACATCATGTTTATCTCCCAACAGCCCCACACCTAGTCCGTGCCATGCCCCCCTCCCTCCTCCCTCATGTGGCAGGCAAGTTGGCTACAGTCTGGGCCAAACTGAGGCCCAGAAAAGTTAAGTGACTTGCCCAAGGTCTCCCACCCTCTTGATGACCTGAAATAATAACGTGTTGCTCTTGACACAAAGGGGAGACACATTGACACATGGGTTTCAGTGAATTTCTCATCTGCTCTTGACATGAAGGGGAGAAATGAGCCTCAAGTTTTGTTTCTATTTTTGTTTTCTTGTTGTTCAGCAAAATCAGTTACGCTTCAAATTGTCTTTCAGGGGGCCGGGAGTTCTATTTACATCTTAGAGCAAGAAAATGAAGCGGTTCAGCTAATTCAGAAGCTATTCCCAAATTTCACTTCTGTTCCCATCTACAACGACGAGGCTGATCCACTGGTCGGATGGTCACTTCCTCAGACGTGGAGAGCCGACGTAACCTACGCTGCTATGGTGGTGAAGGTACGGTGGAATAGCTCGGTTCTTCTTCATTCCCTTAACATTCTCTTGTTTTGGGTTTTTTTTCCATTTAAAGCATTTCTCTGAAGAATTTGCATACAAGTTAAAAAGCTTCGAGGAAAATGTGTCAAGTGTATTCCAGGCACACAAAACAAGGAATGTTTCATCAGATCCTTCCACTCCCCATTCTGCTTGAGTCATCTCAGCACTCAGCAAGCCCAGGGTTGGGGCTGGCAACTTCCCAGGTGGCCCTGTAGCCAACATTGTGTGTCTCTTCCACCTCCCCAACTGTGGTGGAAAGGATTCGTTACCTCTCTGAAGTGGTCTGAGGAAGCAGCTTTGTCAGCAGCTGAGAAGGGGGGCTCGATGTGGGAATGAGTCCTTGAAAGGGACGGAACGAAGGCTGCTTCCTCCTTCCTTGACCAAGAGGGTGTTCAAAGAGAACAGTAACCTCAAATGGAATGGGCAGAGAAATATTATCAGATGAATAACAAACTGCCCAAAATGGAACTCCTAAAGTTCAGTCGGCAACAAATCATCGGCCTCACGTTCAGTCACCGACAGTCCAACCGTCTCTACTGCCGACCACGGTTAGGAGAAGCAGGTGACGGTTTAACTGTAGATCGGTTTACCCGGGGCAGTGGGGAGGAGCCTGCCCGGATCCCCCCGGTCCTCCAGAGACCCTCTATTTCCTGTCAGTCTAGCCGCTCCCACTGGCCCAGCCACTTTGTAAACAGCTGGAATCCCTCCTCTTACCCCAACCACATTCGTTTTAAATGAAGTGAAGTTTTAGCTCCAGAAATGGCAGTAAGGAACAGAGAGAACTAGTCATCGACCCACCACCAGCCCTCCTATCCAAATGCCCTTTTTACCTTGTTTTCATTCCGCTCTTTTCCCATCTTTGCCTATCCTGCCTCTTGACCGGTTCACAACTTGTTTTCAAGTAATTTTAGACTGCCAGCCTAAACGCCTCTTTGCCACCCAAACCGAAAAGTCACAGCCCAGCCCTTTCCAAATTGACACATGGGTTTCAGTGAATTGAAGAACAATATTTTCAGAAAGAAAAAGAACCACCTACCCTACCCACCACCCCAGCTCGGGGCAGTGGCTGGATACCCTCCCTGAAGGAACCCTAACCACTTTGGAGACAGCCAGAATCCTCATTTACTTTGCGGCCTTATTGCCAAAAATCCTAAATCCCTATCACTGCAAGCACACATCATTACTGGATGGCGGTTTCCAAAACATATATTTGTGTGTTATGGTATTTGGGAGAAGGTTTTTTAGCTGTCAAGAGAGTGTCACAAACTGCTTTCCACTGGCTCTCTGTTTTCCAGCGATACCCCAGAGAAGATGAATGATATGCATTGCATGAGTTATGAGACGGAGACTATGTAATACAAACACAAGCCACAAAGACTCATAGAGGACAGAGGGAAATCTTTGGCCTCCTTTTCCATTTAGGGGTCTGGCCAAGCACCCTGCACCAGTTTCTCACAAGTAACTGCAGAGAGATAGAGGATCCAGCCACGGGGAGCCCATTGTGGAGCTGGAGTGGAAGGGACTGGGGGCGAATAATAATGATAATAGTACTTGTTAAGCACTTACTATGTGCCAAGCACTGTTTTAAGCACTGGGGTAGATACAGGGTAATCAGGTTGTCCCACGTGAGGCTCACAGTCTTCATCCCCATTTTACAGATGAGGTAACTGAGGCACCGGGAAGTTAAGTGACTTGCCCACAGTCACACAGCTAAGTGGTAGCCAGGATTCGAACCCATGACCTTTGACTCCCAAGCCCGTGGTCTTTCCACTGCTTTCCTGACCCTGGTCTTTCTGCCAGAACCACGCTGAGAAGCAGTGTGGCCTAGCAGATCGATCACGGGCCTGGGAGTCAGAAGGATCTGGGTTCTAATCCCACTCTACTTTTTTTTTGTTTGCTTTGTTAAGCGCCTACTATGTAGTGGGCACCGTATTAAGTGCTGGGGTGGATACAAGCTAATCAGGTTGGACACCTGAAACTTGGTGAGAATGGACCCTCTTGCCAGCCCTTGGGACCCCCAGCACAATAGTCCTAACCTGGATGTTCCCAGCCTCAGAAGTTTGAAACAGTCGATCTTTCCAGGAAGCAGGGCTAGGACAACTTGCTGGATTCTCCTTCTCTTCAGTCCCATCCGGATCCCAAAAGCAAGGTGGCCCAGTTGGGCAAGGGACAGAGACTGTAGGGCGCTCGTTTACTCGTTTCGATCCCCATTTTTAATCAACCCATCAGTGGTACTTATTGAGCACTACTTTACGCAGAGCTCTGTATTAAATGTGTGGGAGAGTACAATAGAGTTTTCATTAGCCCAGGTCGTTGTTTTTAAGGTTCCAGAGTCGGGCAAGCAAAATTCACGATAAAGAAATGAAAAATGACCTTCATTTTACAGGTTATCACCCAGCATCAGAATCTGCTCATCTCGAAGGCAAACACCACTGTCAATTACACATTGCTGAGCAATGATAATGCCTTTCTGAACTATCACCCTCACTACTTCACACAAAGAACGCTGACGGCAAGATTTCAGATGAATGACACAAAACCACCCCATGTTCAGATCGTGAGGAAACCGGTACTTACGGTGATGGGATTACTGGCACTGCTAGGTATTACAAAGTGTTTCCAAACAAATGTGATTTCTAGCTCTCTGCCTTTCTCTCCCTACCGTTTTTCTTCCCGCCCTCCTCTGGATTTCTTTGTTTATGTGGAAGGTTAACTGTAAAGCCAGTAACTGGCCAGGTTTTCATCGGGTAAAACCAGCACTCAGTTCGAAAAAAATAATCCCCAAGCCCTCGTGTTTCTTTGTAGCTTCAAAGGAAACGGGGTTTTTTTTTCCACTAGACAAAAAGGTAATTTGCAACTGTTGTTTTGGGTATAATGTCCATGGTTTGTCTCAAAACTGTCAGAGGTCTTAAATGTCTGGTTTTATTCCCTATGAGGTTGTGGTCAACAAGTGACTCTTTTAAAATTGTTGCCTGGGATACAGCTGCTAATTTTTTAGTGGTTTTTTTTTTAATGTACTAAGTGCTGAGATAGATACAAGCTCTGATCAGGTCAGACACAGGCCCTGTATCTGATCTTAATTTCTCATCTGCTCTGTTCTTCTTTTAACACCCCTTAATTCCACTTTCTTATATACTAGCAAATGAGAAACAAACCTAGCTGTGCAGCAGTTTCAGTTTCTGCCCAGCTTTGCACATTCTGCCTAAGCAGGGCTTGAGTTTTGTCGGGGAGGGCACAGAAGGGGAACCCAAATTTCACGCCACCCCCAGCACGCCAGCACCCCTGATTTCTTTCACCCAGCTTGCTGAGCGGTCTTGATGACTGTTGCTGCTGACATTTATCAGCACCCCCACTCACACGCCTTTCCACTCCCACTAATGGGGACCCACTTCTTTGGATGTGCCTGGGAACCCCAAATTTAAAATTAATTCCACTGCTGCCCGAGGGCTATTTCTATTCCCTGCACTCCTGGCTGACTGATGGTCTCCCACTGGAGGGAGGCAGGCTGGCAGGCTTTATAATAAAGTGGTAAATAAAACAGCTCTCTCTGTCATCCTACTTTCCCCCCTACTTTATAATCAATTTGACAGGAGTGTTTGTTTACTCAGAGCTTCCCAGGGTAGCAGGAGGATAAGGGTGGGTGGAAGAACTTAACATGCAGCCCCGTGAGGCAGGACAAATGGAAGATGGCGCCCTGTCTCCTCCGTGAAAATCTGATCTGGCCCTATTGATGAGAGATTTGGGATAAATCCCTTAGCAATAAATGGAATTATACTGTGCAGTTGTAGTGTACAGTATACATGACCATATACCCCACCCAAACCCCTGCCTCCTCCCAACTTTCCCCATCACTGTAGACAGCACCACCATCTTCCCTGCCTCACAAGCCCATACTCTTGGCGTTATCCTTGACTCCTCTCTCTCATTCAACCCACATAATTCAGTCTGTCACTAAATCCTGTCGGTTCAACCTTCATGACATCGCTAAAATGTTCTGGAGCTGGCGAATAAAGGGAGCAAGTCAGCACGATGCAGAAGGGCGTGGGAGAGAAAACGAGGACTTAGTCAGGGAAGGCCTCTTGGAGGAGACGTGCCTTCGATAAGGCTTTGAAAGCTGGGAGAGTAATATGAAAAATATCATCTCCCTCTCTGGCTTGATGATAGCCAGCTTCCCCCAAGGCTTTGGTAATAATGTTGATTGAAATTTTGTAGGTGAAAAGCAGATCTCAGCCAACGTCTACATCGACCAGGAGGAAATGGATAGCAATCACACGATCGGAGTCCTTGCCAGTTCTCACGAACCCACGGAACTAAACCCATCAGATAGCTGGCAGGCAACAGTTCTCGTTTACGCCAGCGATGACAATCGGACATCTTCTAACAGCAGTTTTGTTACCATACGGCTTGCCAATTTTCCCAAGTTTTACGGTAAAAATCCTTCCTCAGGAAAAGATGAATTGAAAATGTGCTTGACAACGGGAGAGTTCCCTGTCCCATCCTGGAACAGCACCTGTTGGACTGCCCCTCCCCGCCTCCTGTTTTCCCTTTCCTGTGGCTGGTTTTCACTGGGTTAGGGCTAGAAAGACCAGCAGGACTCGGCACTTATGGCCACTCGGACTTCTCCGAGAGTGACGTTAAAAGGTGGGAATTCAACAAGATGCTATCCCTAAACAAATTCCAGTTCCCAAGGGTCCCTGTAAGTCCCCCTGTCTCTCTGGCCCTTATTCTCTCTCTTGTCTCTCTCTCTCTCTCTCTCTGTTTCACGGCTAGCGCATCAAGCTTCCTCAGGCACTGTATTTCTGGCCTCCAGATGCTCGGGTCCTGGAGCCTACCCAAGGATGGAAATGTAACCCTGTTTAACTCTAGGCCCGCTGCAACTCCTAAATGGACAGAGAGTCTATCCCATGCCCAGTTAATGTCGTGTTCCTGGAAAACACCCAGAGTCTTTTGAAATCCCAACGTGCAGCTGGAAAATGCACTTGAGAGCTTAATCCCCAACTCCCATTTTCCAGGAATTCACTATTGCTTCTAAGGAACTCAGCGGGCTTAAAATATATAGATAGAACCCTTAGGCTGGGTCTTCAAAAGCCACTCTTGCCCCACTGACAGACTTATGAAGTAGAAATATCCCATTTTAGACCTCAGTCAGCACAGGACATGCCTACCATTAAGTAACAAACAAGACTTGCCCTGTGCAGATGGGACATTTTGGATGCTGCATCCCACAAGTCCCTCCTCTGGAGCCCGGATGTCAGCATGCCAGCCCGCACACCCCAAACTCTGTCTTCCTGTCCCTCTGCCACCTTGGGTGGCCTCAAGGCAGCCCCCGCCGACCCTCAGCAACCAGGCAAACTAGTGCCAGAGTAAAGTGGAGCAGCGCAAAGCTGCCAGTCCCCTTGAACAAACGGCTGTCAACCAGGAGACTCTCTTGGGCCAATGTCGGTGTCAGGTTATGTGACCCCGAGACCGTGAGCTCATTGTGGGAGAGGAATATGCCTGTTTATTGTTATATTGTGCTCTCACAAGTGCTTAGTACAGTGCTCTGCACATGGTAAACACTCAAAAAATACAATTGACTGACCCATTTCAACAAAATCCCTTGGATTGGGCTGCTCTGAAGACTTCGCTGTTTAGTATTTCATAGGCAAACAATTTACAAAGCAAACAGTTAATATTTGATTGGGGAGGGTCGGGGGTGGGGGGCGGCGGGGGGAGGCGTTCCATCCCAATCAGCATCTTACACACTTTTTTTGCTTTTCCAAAGAGCTCGTATATGTGGCGTACTACTTGGACAACCACCTCACCAGCCCATACCTTCAGTGGAAAAACCTAGGACGGCCTGATTTTCCCTCTGTAAAGCAGTTCCAGCGAATGAGAGCAGCAGAGGTCCGGTGGGGCTGCTTGCAGTTTTTCCAAAACAGTGGAGCCAGTCTTCCTGCTCTTAAGATAGTGGCAGAACCATAAATGGTGGAACCTTACCCTAAGGATGTTGCAAGTGCTCTGGTGGCGGGGAAGGGCATCAATTCATATACAGATGCACCCATGCTGGGAAGCACCATGGCCTAGCAGATAAAGGCCGGGCCTGGGAGTCAGAGGACCTGGGTTCTAATCCTGACTTGGCTACATACCTTCTGTGTGATCTTGGGCAAGTCATTTCAGGGTGCCTCAGTTCCCTAATTCACAAAATGGGGATTCAAAACTGTTTCTCCCTCCTATTCAGACTGTGAGCCCCATGTGGGACCCTGATTATCTTGTATCTGCTCCCAGTGCTTAGTACAGTGCGTGGCATATAGTAAGTGTTTAGAGAAGCAATGTGGCCTAGTGGGTAGAGCATGGGCTTGGGAGTCAGAAGGACCCGGATTCTAATCCTGGCTCTGCCATTTGTCTGCTGGGTGAACTTGGGCAAGTCACTTAGCTTCTCTGGGCCTCCGTTACCTCATCTGTAAAATGGGGAATAAGGCTGTGAGCCCTATGTGGGACCGGGACTGCGACCAACCCGATTCCCTTGTGTCTACCCCTACGCTTAGTACAGTGCCTGGCACATAGTAAGCACTTAACAAATACCGTAATTATTATCATTATTGTTTAAAATACCTCTATTATTATTATTAGATAACTACCACTTGCAGCTGGGAGAATGGCTGCCAATATAGTCTCTCCTTGTTTCTGTCATAGTTTTGGGAGAAAAGAAAACTTCCTCCCTCCACACCACAGAAACACATCTTCCCCAGTACAAAGGAAAGTACTGAGCCAGGAGAGCTGCTACTTGAGTTCTTAATCACCTAATTACAGCTAGACCTGTAGCTGTATGTTTTACATCATCGGTTTTCATGACAGCGTGAATTTTGTTTCTTCAGGACCCTGTGGTGATGGGACCACTTCCTTTCCCTAAAGATGGCCGACTGATCTTTAAACGGGAACTTCCTCTTCCTTCTGTTTTTCTCATTCATGTGTGTGCTAGGCCTCACCTTCCTCCTAACCAGGTAGGTGTCACATTTACTTTCTGCAGATTTCATTCAAACTGGGCCCAAAGCATGGATTTCAACTCTATATCTGCACAATCTAATTGTCTGGTGATCGCAAGCCATAAAAGCCCATCTGCCTGAAATAGCCAGGAATTGCCAGACAAATAAGCAGCCCACTGAGAAGCAAGGCAAGGCAGGTTGTCAAATAAAATGAAAGAAAATCAACAGCTCTCACCTGCTGCTTTGGCTCAGCTCTTACCAGGTCGATACCAGGCAAACACTAGCTTGGAGTCAAAAAAACCCAACAAAGCAGCAGGTGAAAGACGCATCCTCCTTATGCATGTTTTGGATTGGCTCGGGAGTTTACACAATTATAGCTGCTGCTTCTCACTTTGTCCCTTGGAAAACAACCAAAACAACAATTTTACAGAGGCAGATCCATATCCTCAAATAAACACTCCCAGAGTAAGAGTGGGAAGTTGGAAAGGTATCTAGTTCCTTGGCTCCAATCTGGATCATTTGGGCCCAAGAAATCTGACTTGAAACCATCTGGTGAGTCAGTCAGCCGTACTTATTGAGCGCTTAGTGTGTAGAGCACTGTACTAAGCACTTGGAAGAGTACGATATAACAATAGAACAGACACATTCCGTGCCCGTAACGAGGCTGTCCAACGGCTCAAATGACCAGAAAATATTCACGTTTCCACTTTGCTTTGGGTAGACTTGATGTTGCGGTCCATTTCTTCTAATTCGATAGAATGAGTAATGGCAGGGGTGTGTGTGTGTGTGTGCGCGCGGCGGGGGAGCATAGGAATCAATCAGGAGTGGGCAGTTAAAATAGTTAAAATACCTTTATCACGCTAAATCGGGTTTCTTGTCTTTGTCAGGTGAATGAAGTTCGAGTGATCCCTCTCACCCGAGGACAGATTGCTATAGCCTGGAGTGATTCCTGTGTGAATTCCAAGTACGTGGATTGGCATGGCCAAGCCAGTGGGAACTCGGGAGAGGATTTGGCTCCAGTCTCACCCCCTTGGAGAGGGGAAGCTGATGTACCTCATCCCACCTGAGACCACCAGCAGGGGAAGGTTCTGTCACGGCAGATAGTCGCGATCCCAGCTCGGGCCCCCAAACCAAGGCCGGGATGAGCACTCACATTATCAGACCTGCTACCTGCTTGAGCCACCTGTAGTCAGATTCTGTGTGTGTAAACTGCTCCCACGGCTGGATTAGGCAGCTCGGGGGCTCGGTCCAAACTGGCCGCCCTTATGCATTTCTGGTCCAACTCTCTGAGGTAATTAGAACCGGGGCCTCCGCCTGTCCATCCACAGTGTCCACTGGGTCCATGGTACCGTCAACTCAGCTGAGGCCAACTGGCAGTACCCCACCCCCACCTGGCCACACCCACCTTTTAGGTGGCCCGCCCAGAACAAGCTGTGAAAAGATGCTTCAGTGCTATAGAGGGTCTCTCGCCTCTTGCGTAATGACAAGGATTCTCTTCTGCCCGTGGTGGTGGCCGGGTCGATATGGGTCTGTGGCGGCTCGCCCCCGTCTCTCCGCAGAGGGGAGAATCAAGCCGCGATCAGTCCGTTAACTTTCTGATCGACTAAAGGGCCGCTCATTCTTTTTTCCCCTTGAGGTGTCTGAAAACGTATGAAGTCGAATTCTCACCAAATGGAAAGTCTTACAAACGGATTAATGTGAAGGATTCTACTTTTAATCTATGTGTCTATAGTCCAGGTAAGATCACCGCATTTGTTTGTCATCACCGCTTAGTCTCTTCCACTCGGTGGCCCTCTTGGGCTTGGATCAGAAGTCTTGGTGGGTGTAAGCTTGTGGCTCAGTGGACAGAGCATGGGGCTGGGTTCTAATCCTGGCTCTGCCACTTGTCTGCTGTGTGACCTTGGGCGACTCACTTCACTTCTCTGGGCCTCATTACCTCATCTGTAAAATGGGGATTAATAATAATAATAACAGTGAAGGGAAGCAGCATGGCTCAGTGGAAAGAACCCGGGCTTGGGAGCCAGAGGTCTTGGGTTCGCATCCTGGCTCTGCCACTTGTCAGCTGTGTGACTGTGGGCAAGTCACTTCACTTCTCTGTGCCTCAGTTACCTCATCTGTAAAATGGGGAGGAAGAGTGTGAGCCTCACATGGGACAACCTGATTACCCTGTATCTACCCCAGCGCTTAGAACAGTGCTTGGCACATAGTAAGTGCTTAACAAGTACTATTATTATTATTATTATTGAGATCTTCCAGAGATTAGAGCAGATCTCATATCTCCAGGCAATTACACACCCAGCTAAGTCCTCTGGAGCCGTCATTCATTCAGTCGTATCTACTGAGCGCTTACAGTGTGCAAAGCACTATACTAAGCGCTTATCGTGGTCCAAGCCTCACTAGAGTTGGCCCCAGATCTTGGAGATGTGGGTCAGGAGCACCCAGTAGCATTAGCGTTGTACACCCGAGACCCAGGCTACTATATCCTCATCTTTCCTCCCAAACCCGGTCCTCTCCCAGACTTCTCTATCACCGTCGATGGCACGACCATCCTTCCCGTCTCTCGGGCCCGCAATCTCGGTGTCATCCTTGACTCGTCTCTCTCGTTCACCCCACGCATCCTATCCGTTACCGAGACCTGCCCGTTTCACCTCTACAATAGCGCCAAGATCCGCCCTTTCCTCTCCACCCAAACGGCTACCTTACTGTTACAGGCTCTCGTTATATCCCGGCTAGACTACTGTGTCAGCCTTCTCTCTCACCTCCCTTCCTCCTCTCTCGCCCCGCTCCAGTCTATTCTTCACTCCGCTGCCCGGCTCATCTTCCTGCAGAAACGATCTGGGCATGTCACTCCCCTTCTTAAACAACTCCAGTGGTTGCCTATCAACCTCCGCTCCAAACAAAAACTCCTCACTCTAGGCTTCAAGGCTCTCCATCACCTTGCCCCTTCCCACCTCTCCTCCCTTCTCTCTTTCTACCACCCACCCCGCACGCTCCGCTCCTCTGCTGCCCACCTCCTCACCGTCCCTCGGTCTCGCCCATCCCGCCGTCGACCCCCGGGTCACGTCCTCCCGCGGTCCTGGAACGCCCTCCCTCCTCACCTCCGCCAAACTGATTCTCTTTCCCTCTTCAAAACCCTACTTAAAACTCACCTCCTCCAAGAGGCGTTCCCAGACTGAGCTCCTCTTCTCCCTCTACTCCCTCTGCCAACCCCCCTTTACCTCTCCGCAGCTAAACCCTCTTTTTCCCCTTTTCCCTCTGCTCCTCCACCTCTCCCTTCCCATCCCCACAGCACTGTACTCGTCCGCTCAACTGTATATATTTTCATCACCCTATTTATTTTGTTAATGAATTGTACATCGCCTCGATTCTATTTAGTTGCCATTGTTTTTACGAGATGTTCTTCCCCTTGACTCTATTTATTGCCATTGTTCTTGTGTGTCCATCTCCCCCGATTAGACTGTAAACCCGTCAAACGGCAGGGACCGTCTCTATCTGTTGCCGACTTGTTCATCCCAAGCGCTTAGTACAGTGCTCTGCACATAGTAAGCGCTCAATAAATACTATTGAATGAATGAATGAATAGATGCTTCACCGGAGTTTCCCCTCACGGGGGTCGGTGTAGGAAGGGAACGTGTCTACCAACTCTGTTACAGTGTACTCTCCCAAGCGCTTAGTACGGTGCTCTGCCCCCAGTAAGTGCTCAGTAAATACCACTGATTGACGGATTGAGAAAGGCTGGGCCCTGGGAGGTGCCGCTGGGTTGACTCCCTGGGCGTGGTAATTGTGCTAACGATAAAGATGGCCCACCCGGCGTGAATTGAAATGCTATTTCAGAGCCCAAAAGACAGGGATGCAAATGGTAAGTATTAGGCTTTCCAAGCAGAGGCACTGGAGAGCCCAGAGCACAGATGTCCGCCAACTCCTGCAATATGTTGTTTGTGGCAGAGAGTCTAGTTCACGATTGGTTTGAAATGCCACTTCCAAAGCCTCAAAGGATAACGTGCAGGGTACACTGCACAGCAGTATTTTGAGAGAGCAAGAAGCAGAAAGCTAAGTTTACATTTTTAAGTGCCACAATTTCAGACCTAATGCACACGCCCCAGAGGACCCACAATCTCACACCACTTGAACATCTGATTGCTGATACCCTCTAGACTGTAAACTCGTTACGGGCAGGGAAGGTGTCTACTAACTGTGTGCTCTCCCACGCATTTGTTATATTGCTCCGCACCCAGTATGCACTCAAATGCCGTCGATCGGTCGACTGATTACAAACCCTAGCGGGGCCAAATCCACATCTTTGCCTTCATGGCTCCTATTTACAACCACCTCAATTTCCTCAATCCCCCTGTGCAGGGTTTCCATCTTAAAGTCCTCGTGACTGGACCGAGGCTCGTCCCTGATAGAGTCCATCAGCATCGCTGATTTGATCACCAGTTTAACAGTTTTCTGGATGTCAGGGATTGAGGGTGGGGGAAGGGCAAACAACTTCTACACTTTAGGGAAAACGGCCCATCTTTTATCAGTTTTAAGGGACGGGGTTGGAGGTGTGTTTAGACCAAGCAGGAAGTTAGAGGCTAGACGTGCGATCTACTTGTATGAAACAGAAAGCCACAACTGCACATCTCCAGCTCTTTCCATCTTCCTCAATCGTGTTTTTGTTTTGTTTTTTTAAAAGGGATAGCCAGTAGCGAGCTCCTTATATTAGTTCAGTGTCTTTTTTTTTTTTCCAGACAATACAAGTGTCTCTGGTTTCTACAAAGTCCGTGCCATTGACTACTGGGGCAGGCCTGGATTATTCTCCATTCCAGTACGATATACAGAAGCTACAGAGTGAGTCGCTGACCGGGAGGAAAAAGCAGGCGCTTGCCTATTTCCATGGGAGCACTAGGATTTATTAAGCAACCGCTCTATGTATCGCGGGGTGATAGTCGAGAAAATATCCCAAGGATGCTAGCGCTAACCGAGCAAAATCGGCTCCGGTGATTGATCGATCCGGGCTGCGACAGAAGGATGGTCTGCATAATTCCCTTGTCTTATTCTTCTTCATGTAAGGAATTCTGATGCCAACTAGTAGCCTGCAGTCCCTTCCCAGAGGATAAAATAGCAACATCCAATTCAGCAGTTTGGGCATTCAATTCTGGGGCTCAGAAACTGGTACCTTAGGTTAGGAAGTATCCTTGTGGAAAGGCATCAGCTCTAACTAGCCATTTTTCACATTCCCTGTTTTGCTCTGTAAATTCTATTTTCCAATAAGGTATTCATCAGATTGTATCTGACGGGGGCTGGCCTCTTCTTCATTTCTTCAGGTCTGTCTTCGGCTAATCACGTCCTCACGTTTCTTGGGTCTACGCTGCCCCGGGAGAATTTCCCCGCATCTTCTAGCGTGGTTAGATATTTGTTATTTTCCTTTTTAACTTGGCTCTCCCTTCCCGTACCGGGAGAATGCTACCTTGGCTTCTTCTAGGGCATGCTACCAACTCCGTTACATTGGATTCTCCCAAGCGCTCAGTAAAGTGCTCTGCAAACAATAAGGACTCAATAAATATGAGTGATTGGTTGATGGATTGCCGTAAGCTTCGGCCTCCCAACACTCACCCCTCCTCACCAGAGATTCTCCCTTTCGTCAGATTCCCCTCCCTGGCTGGAGGGGTGAGTTGTGGGACAGCATCAGCCACCTACACTCTTCCCTCCCCCTCTAGACTGTCAGCTTGTTGCGGGCAGGGAATGTGTCTGTTTATTAATAGAATAATACGATGCACAGTAATAATATTGTACTCTCTCAAGTGCTTCATACAGTGCTCTGCACACAGTAAGTGCTCAATAAATACAATTGAATGAATAAATGAGCCTTGGAGCAGAGGAACCCCCTCTGCTAGTTGCTCTGCCTTTCTCTCCCCCCAAGGACACGCTCACCATCCAGGCTGACAGTAGCCTGGGGGCCCGAGGGAAGGAGGAGAAGGAGAAGGGAAGAACGTGATACATCTCCCCCAACGCCCCCGACCCCTGATAAGGCTCTGAGAGGCAGGGGAAGAGGGCCGTGAGGCAGTCACGTATGTGGGGCGATGATGTGTTTCGCCCAAATGCCAAGTCTAATGCCCAGATCCATTTTCTAAAGTCTCTTGTCACGAAAGCAGTGAAGTACGAATGCTGCAAACAGCACGCTCTATTGGGAGGCATAAACGAAAAGAAGAAACCCAATGAAAGAAGTAGTTTAGAATGTTTCGCCAGCCGAATATCTTCCCCCGGCCTCACAGTGGAAGGGAGGAGGTAGAGAGCTGGCCTAAATGCATCATTTTTCCCTCCTCTCCTCCTCCCCACCCCACCGTGCAGGAGCTCGAAGGGAGCAGGGTGTGCGGACAGATGGAAGCAGAAAGGCACCCACCAATTATACTGTAGCTCCCTTCTGTTGCTTGGGAAGAGGCTTAAGGATGGTGGTTTGGGTTTTGTTTTGTTTTCTGACCCGCAGCCACAGAAGCCACTAGCTCCGGGTGAATGATTCTCCCCTTGAACTGGGCCTCAAGAGGGGATTTGCAGGAGGGCAGGGGGAGAAAGTAGTTCCCAGATGCAAAGAGGAACGTCGAGCAGAATGTGTTATTCGTTCATTCACACAGAACACTGTGCCTAAGGTACAAAACGAATCTCAAGCAATATAACTTGCCAAACTATTGTGTTTAGTTAGGCAAACAACAATGACTATGCGGTGTGTTTTTTCACTCCCAAAATGGCCCAGACTTGATGCTGTATTTTCCTTAGCAGGCTCCTGCAAATAAAGAGAAATCACCATTTCAAATGAGCTCTTACTGCTTCCACACTCATTCATGCCTTTCTAGTCCAATTCTAAAACTCTTTAAAAATTTAATAGGGTCCCATTCACTCACACCAGAAAGCTGGTCGACCATGGCTCTCTTCTCGGCCTAGATTAACGATAAAACCCCAGAGGGCGAATTCAAGCCGATGAAATCCAATCCAGCAGGGACTCGGTGAGGATGGGGAGACTCACGGCCGGGTATCTCTCTCCCCATGCTTCCCTTAAGAGCGAAGGACAAGGGGAGAGTTTGGGGGCTGAGAAAAGGGTAAGAGGAAGGTCAGGAGTGGAGGAAGTTTCACTCTGGGGTAAATGTCACCTCACCACAAGGAAACCTCAGGATGAGGTAAAGGAGGTGAAGTCCCACAGCAGAGTCAACTCTGCCTGCTCCAGATCGGTTTTCTCGGAAGAGGACCTCCTGGGAATGTCTTCCAGAATGGGGAAGGCACAGATCTAGCTCTGGATCATTTTTCTACAGAGACATTGCGTCCGTGTTTCCCCACTCCTCAAGAACCTCCAGTGGTTGCCCACCTACCATCGCACCAAACAGAAACTCCTTACCGTCGGGTTTAAAGCAGGCCATCACCTTGCCCCCTCCTACTTCACTCGTTGCTCTCCCAATGCCCGCACACTTCACTCCTCTAATGCTGACCTACTCATTGTACCACGATCTCTTCTAACTCGCCAGCGACCTCTCACCCACCTCCTGACTCTTCAGGTCTGGCGGACAATGACTGTCCCCATCTCTGAAGCCTCACTGAAGGCACATCTCCTCTAAGAGAGCTTCCCAGACCGACCCCTCACTTCCTTTTTTCCCCACTCCCTTGTGCGTCGCCGAGATTTGCTCCCTTTATTCACCCCTCCTCAGCCCCACAGCCCTTATGTACGTATCCGTAATTTGTTTATAATGGTGTCTGTCTCCCCCCTCTAGACTGTAAGCTTGCCTAACAACTCTTATATTGTTATATTGTACTCTCCCAAGCGCTTAGTAATAATAATAATAATGATGATGAAGGCATTTGTTTAGCGTTTACTATGTGCAAAGCACTGTTCTAAGTGCTCTGTGTGAATTAAGTGCTCAATAAATATGGTCGATCGGTTGATCTCTATGGACTAAATTCCCTGTGGGCAGGGAACACGTCGCTTGGTTATTCGGGGCTTCCCAAGTGCTTAGCACAGTGTACTGCTCCACGTGGGTGCTCAAAAAATGTTGCTACTTCTATTGCCAGACTTCCGAAGACTATTCTGGAACAAAGCAGATGTTCTAACCTTTGGTCCACTGCCATGTCTGTGCACCAAATATACACGCTCTAATTTTGAACCTAAAAGTCCAGCCATCTTGGGAGAATCCTGCAGTTGTGTTCTTTGGGATAAGGTGCCCATTCCCAATTTCTTGGTGAGGGCTATCTCCAATAGACCGGTTTGGGCCCCAGTATGCCCAAAGCCTCTCCCTTGTCCGTCTCTTTTTTTTATGGTGTTTGTTAAGCGCTTACTATGTGCCAGTCACTGTACTAAGCACTGGGGTAGTTACAAGTTAATCAGGTTGGCCACAATCCATGTCCCACACGGGGCTCACAGTTGTAGTGTCCATTTTACAGATGAGGTTATTGAGGCCCAGAGAAGTGAAGTGATTTGCTCAAGGTCACACAGCAGAAAAGTGGTGGAGCCGGGACTAGAACCCAGGTTTTTCTGCCTTTTCCCCGCCAACTTCTCGCCACTCCTGCAGTTTGAGATTGATACCGTGGCCCTTCGGGACAGCGACATCATAAAAAAAATGCCACAGTTCAAGGGGAGACACTTGCGGCATCAGCGGGTGCATGGAGAAGAGTGAAAAAAATGGGCCCTGCGAAATGTGTGGCTTGATCAGGAGGTACGTGGTTTACACTTTGAGCCCCTGTGTGTTTTTTTTTTCCCCAGCACCTAGTACAGTGCTCTTCAAGCAGTAAGGGGCTAATGAACATTTTCAACCGGATCATCCATGCGTTTCACCTGCTTTAGCTCCTCAGTCCAAACCCCTACCATTTCTCTCTAATATCCCCAATCTCCTTGGAGAATCTGATGCCTGTCTTTCTTTTCCTGAAACCCTCCTAGAAAATCTCCTACACACTCGACAAGGACAAGTTCAAAACTCATTAGGGTTTGAGATGAATCCATAGACACCTCCACCTCCCCTTTCCTCCCCTGTTTAGTGGGTGGTTTCTTTGTATTTTAATGGTGCTTGTTCAGCGCTTACTATGCATTAAACACTGTTAAGCGCTGGGGTAGGTACAAGTCGATTAGGTCAGACACAGTCCCTGTACTGCATAGGGGTCCAAAGTCATAAGTAGGAGGGAGAACAGGTATTGAATCCCCATTTTAAACTTGAGGGAACTGAGGCACAGAGCAGTTAAGTGAGTTGCCCAAGGTCACACAGCAAGCAATTGGCAGAGCAGGGATTAGAACCCAGGTCTTCTGACTCCCAGGCCTGTGCTCTTTTCACTAGGCCACGCGGCTTCTGTAGACTAACAGCAACATTCTACTTCCCCAAAACACCAGCGTGGCCAAATTTCTCACACTCAACTTCCCCATTTTTCCCCTTTTTTTCCTTGCACCAGCTCTATTGTCTTCTACTCTCTCAATCACTTAGGACAGTGCTCTGCACAATCAGCGCTCCATAAGTACCTTTGATTGATTGATTGCTTTGGGGAGTGGGAGGCAGGAGGAGAACAGGGTGTCATTTCCATCGGCAGATGGTCGGGGGAAGCCTGATCTGAACATGCCGTGGGCCCCTAATAATAATAATGGTGCTTGTTAAGAGCTTACTTTGTGCCAAGAACCGTTCTAAGCACCGAGTAAAAACAAGGTAATCGGGTTGGACACAGTCCCTGCCTCACGTGGAGCTCACAGTCTTAATCCCCATTTTACAGATGAGGTAACTGAGGCCCAGAGAAGTGAATGGACCTGCCCAAGTTCATACAGCAGACGTGTGAGGGAACCGACATTAGAACCCAGGTCCTTCTGAATCCCAGGCTCGTGCTCTGAGGCTCTTCTCCATCCTTCCGGTTGCCATTCTAACACCCCTGCCTGGTTTGAGCCGAATCTGAGAGCTTTCCTTCTCCGCCCCAGACACGAGGAAGGTGGCTTATTTTCCCGACTGAGCGTTTGAAGACTTATTACCTGACTGCAGCACTGGCTGAAACTGGCCCGACATACAGATCTCATCCTGCTTCTGGCGAATAATGCGCTGAATGGCTGGGGGGAGCCCCCGGGGACTGCGGGAGAAAATAATGGAGTAACCGTCATCGCACGACCCATCCTCCTTCAGACTGCGGCAGGCATAGGTGATGGCGTAATTATCATAATCCGTATCAATCACCCAGTAGTTATCACCTGTCAGGAGGGGGGAAAAAAAAAAGGATAATTAATCCCTGGGGAACTGATTTCATCAGGCCCGAGTGGAGGCTTTAGATCCAGAGCCTAGTTTAATCCTGTTTTCAAAACCATCGCTAACTGCCTGGTACCCAAATAAATGTACCAGGTCTCCGTTCAGATTCACTCAAGAGAGGGGGATCTGAGTACGTGAGATAGGACTTTAGAGAAAAAATGGGGGACAAGGCTCACCCACCTCCACTAGACAGGTAACTGGCCAACCCTTGGTAAGTCATGTACATTTTTGCTGGAGTCATAGGGTCTGGGACAGTATACTGGGCTGCCATGTCTGCACAAATCACCCAGAATCTGGAAAAGGAAATTGAGACACAACAGAAATTGCGGATCCTAAAAGCACTACCCTGTTTCTAAGAAGAGATCACATTGTAGATTCAGAAAATGCACATCTTTTTATCCCCTGTCTGGCCTCACCGATTACACATTCCACCTCCTTCTCCCCTTTCCCCCTCTCCTCTCCACTATCCCCCATCCGCACGCACCCTTAGGCAAAGAGGCCAAGTTGCGCTGTCCTATCTTTCCAGACGCCAATTCCCAACAGCACAGCCCCTGGGGGAAACCGACAATACCCACTCCATAGAAATTTACTCTCTCCCCGCTTCCTTCCCCCCTTTCCTCCTCCTCCTCCTCCTCCTCTCCCAGTCTCGAGGAGATAATCGGGATGACAGAGACTGATGTTCTCCTTCCCTTCCAGCAAGTGCCAGCAGTGGAGAAGAGATGCTAGAAAGGAGAACAGGCTTGATTTCATCCAACCCTCGGATTCTTCTCTCTGGACCGGGTTCTGCATGTGTTCAATCACTTCCTGGCTGCCAGCAGCTAAGGAATATAATATCGGCTTCCAGAAGGAAAGTGGCACTTCTGTCGCGAAACGACTGCCCCTGCGAGAGCAGGAAACTCAGAGCCCAAGCAGGCTCTGAGGGGGCTTAGTGAAGAAACACCACCCTCCACCGATTATTAGGTGGAGGGAGAGAGAGAGGAGAGGGAGAGGGAGAGAAGGAGCGAGAATGAATATGAATTGTACCCTCTCGAGCACTCAGTACCAGTGCTCTGCACACAGCAAACTCTCCATAAATAACATTGGCTGATTGATTGATGAACGGATGGGGCTTTACGTGTCCATTTTCAATAGTGCCCAAACTGCAGTTCTGTGGTGGAAGAGAAAGGAAACTATCAAATGTCCAAGATACATTTAACGTATGCATTTAGTAAGTTTACGCTAAAGGTAACCGTGCCCGAGATTAGAAACTCTAGCTTATTGTGATGAAGCATTTCATTTTTTGCTTTTTTCGAACCACGGGCTCACCCAAACAGCTTCACTCGGCCTTTGGACGAGGCGCTCATGGTGCCATCCTCCTCGATTGTGTACTCAGCAGAGATGTTGTCTTGAAGGAATAGGCCTTGAGGATCCCTCTTGGCTAAGGCGTACCACTTCCCTGTATACTGCAATGAGGGAAGACAGCGATTACCACGGAGCAGGGTTTCACAAACTGAAAAGTGCAAAGGGTCCCAGGGGGTTTAAACTACCATCTTGACACCCTGCCAGTTGCCCTGGTTGCTGGCCCACCTCCTTCTCTCTCCGCCCATCTGGCCTCACCCGCGTCACTATCCCGCCCCCTCCCCAGTCCCCCATGCCAAAGACCCACCTCCCCGGGTCCCGCTCATCCTAGGAGTGAAAACCCCTCTTTTCTTCCATCCACCGGCTCTCCTTCCTCCCTGCTTTCCTCTCGGGAGCCGGAATGATTCGGAACTGTGGGACGTGTAGTACCGTGGAATTCTGCTGCCTCTGTGGGATCTGGGGGTCACGGGCCGCCCAGCTGCACATAGGTGAAGGGTTGAAGTAGGGTCACCGGTGGAGAATCTGTCTATTTTGATATTGTACTCTCCCTAGCACTTAGCACAGTGCTCTGCACCCGGTAAGTGCTTAATAAGTATGACTGACTGACACGGCTGCCACCCACCGCCCCATCACTTCCCCCTACCATCCTGGATTGAGGAGACCCCCCCCTCAAGTCCAGCCCTCCACACCCCCGCCTCAGAGCCTAGCGTAAAATCAGCAGTTCGGTCGGCACGTCACCCGTTTCCTCTTCCTCCCACCTTTTGATTTTTTTTTAACGGTGTTTCTTAAATGCTTACTATGTGCCAGCCACTGTACTAAGTGCTGGGGTAGATACAAGCTAATCAGATCGGACCCAGTCCACGTCCCACAGAGGGCTCAGAATCTTAACCTCCATGTTACAGATGAGTAAACTGAGACACAGAGAAGTCAAGTGACTCTCCTAAGGTCACCCAGCAGACAAGTGGTGGAGCCAGGATTGGAACTCAGTCCTTCTGGCTCCCAGACCCGAGCTCTTTCCACTAGACCACAATGCTTCCTTCCTGACTTCCACCTAGAGTCTTCTCTCTACCCGCTTTCTTCTCCGCTCTTTCTCCATCCACTCTCCCTTCCCCTCCCCCTCTTTTTAATGGTAGGTATTAAATGTGCCAAGCACTGTGCTAAGTGCTGGGACGGGTACAAGATAATCAGGTCCCACATGGGGCCCCAGTCTAAGTAGGAGGGCGTAGGATTTAATCCCCATTTTACAGATGAGGAAACTGAGGCAAGAGAAGTTAAGCGATTTGCCCAAGGTCACACAGCAAGCAAGCGGAGCCGGGATTAGAACTCAGGCTCTCCGATTCCAAGGCCCATGCTCCTTCCGCTAGACCACACTGCTTCCCTTCCCTCCCAGCCCACGTACAATGGGACGTATGGAACGTATACGAAACGTGTTTTGCCAGAGGGACGATGGAAAAGATGAAGGGGAAGGGGTTCAGGGAACGATATTAATGGAGAAGAACAGGCCTGGATCAATAACGCTACGTATGATAACAGCCAAACCTCTCCCTGGGAACCCTACCGAGATGGAGTTCAGAGAATAAGTTCACGGTGGGTTCTGAAAGCAATCTGCGCTACAGTTTTTTTATCCCTCACTCCCCTTTTCCACATCTATTCTCTCTCTCTCTCTCCCCCATCCCTTTTAACTTCTTGCCGCCTCCCTACCTTCTTCCATTAGCTACAGTACTGTACGATGTTCTGGTGAAATATCGCACGCCGACGTCTGTCCGGTGTCTAGGCAGCTTTTGATATGGCTCTGTCTTCAAGGAACCAGCCAAGGTTCAAACCTCCTCAACAAACCATCTGACGATCGCATTCCTTGTCACCCTTTTCCTCTTCCTCCCACCTTTTAATTTTTTTTAATGGTATTTGTTAAATGCTTAGGGAGTGTCGAGGGGTAGGAGTGGAGCTGCTTCACTGGGTCAGTCAAAATGGTAAGGGCCCAGAGTTATCCTCAAGGAAACACTTCAGAAGCAAGCATACTGCAGTGAGCCTAGGGAAGCCAGATTTTCAATGCTTCACCTCCGCAGCACTAGAAAACTTAAATCAAAGTCTAGTTCTGGCCCAAAAAGGAAGGCTGGTTAAATAGCAGAGACTGAGAGGCTGCCTGGATGAAACCGGCTTTTTTATGGTATTTGTTAAGTACTTCCTGTGGGTCAGCCACTGTATTAAGCGCCGGGGTGGATCCGAGATAACGAGGTCAGATGCGGTTCACATCCCACATGGGGCTCACAGTCTTAATCTCCATTTTACAGATGAGGGAACCGAGGCCTCAGTTGAAGTGAAGTGACTCGACAAAGGTCACACAGCAGCCAAAGTGGCGGAACCGGGATTGAACCCAGGTCCTCCTGCCTCCCATGCCCGTGCTCTTTCCACTAGGCCATGCAGCTCTGTATGGATTCACTGATTCGGCACGCATGAGGGAGGAGAAATGTTTTCGAGATGGCTTACACACTGAGTCATGTGAGTGGTTTATGGATCTAAAATCTGCTGCCATGAAGTTTTCTGCCAACTTTTGAGTGCCCATTTTTACCCCAAATTGTGAGCTATTTAGAGCAGTATGCTGACTGATGGGGACATTTCCTTGCAAAACCACAGGAGCCTTCTTTGATTTAAGTTACTTGGACTCAGGCAGCATGTTCTGAGTCCTGATGAAGTCCTAAGTGGCTCAGCTGCCAGTTCAGACGCTCTGTAGTTCGACTTGGCTGCTTCCACTTTCCCAACTCCCCCCACCAGACCTGCCTTTCCTGAACCTCTACCTTCTCCTAGCCAAGAACGGGGAGAGTTCAGGGGCCAGTATGTGAGGCCAGGAAGGGTTCTTCCTCTCCTCTCCCCTCCTCCAGCCCACCCCCCGACCCACCTCCAACCACAACACATACACACACCTCACTCCGGTTCTTTTCCCTCCAGCTAGGGTTATACAGAGGCAGGAAAATGATTTCTGTCTCTGGTAGCTGGGCTTGGCTGGCAAAATAGCATATCTTCTTGATTTTTTTTTAATTGGCATTGGTTAAGCACTTACTGTGCATCAAACACCATTCTAAGTGCTGGGGAAGACACGAGTTAATTAGGTCGGCCACAGTCCCTGTCCTGCATGGGGCTCACAGTCTAAGTAGGAGGGAGAACCCCAGGGGCAGAGACTGTCTTTTGCTCTTATTATATGCTCCCAAGAGTCTATCAATCAATGGCATTTACTGAGCTAACTGTGTGCAGAGCCCTGTACTAAGCACTTGGGTGAGTACAATTTAACAGAGTGGGAAGACACGTTCCCTGCCCACAAGTCGAGAGTGGGAGACAGTGCGTCATCATATGCTCTCAACCATCTAGTGAGAAGCAGCATGACCTAGTGGATACAGCACGGGCCTGGGAGTCAGAAGGACACGGGTTTCTCGGCTGTGTGACCTCGGGCAAGTCACTTCACTCCTCTGGGCCTCGGTTACCTCATCTGTAAAATAGGGATTAATGCTGTGAGCCCCGTGTGGGATGTGAACTGTGTCCCACCTGATTAGCTTGTCTCTACCCCAGCGCTTCGAACGGTGCCTGGCACATATTAAGTACTTAACCAATACCAACATCATCATACAGTGCTAAGCGCTTAGTACGGTGCTCTGCAGACAGTAAGCGCTCAATAAATACGAATAGAATGAATCATCTAGTACAGTGCTCTCCATAAATACAAATGCGTGAATTAAAGAATGAAGTGTACTTTCGACTCACATTTTAAGTATTCTTAATAGTTCTCACTGAAAAGAACAGAGAGGAAATGACAGGCATACTGGCATAAGCACGGCATGAGCAAGATACTAGTTCCGTCCTCCACAGCGAAAGAAGAGCTGCCCTCTCATTCAGAACTCCACACAAGCCCTCACCACCGCGTGAGTGGGGTTGTGTATCGGTGCTAATCTTTTTTCTCCACAGAAATACAGGCAGGGCTCCTAAAAACCGTCACACCAGCTCCTTCCTACTTAGATTGTGAGCCCCATAGCGGACAGGGACCGTGTCCGACCTAATTAATACGAACCTACCCCAGCGCTTAGGGCAGTGTTGACACACAAAAAACGCTTACCAAAAAAAAAAGGGAGGGGAAGGAAATGGGTTGGTTGATAGGGAGAAAAGGGCCAATTCTTGAAATCGGATTCTTGAATGCACTCAAAGTTTTTCAATAACCAGAAACATTTTTCAATGCCTGAAGAATGATCATGGGAACTACTGACCACTTCCTTTCCCCCCCTACCCCCCATGAGGATGCATGGTGAAAACAGTCCAATTACCCTCTTTGGATCAAAGTTGTCTTTCACAGGAAGCGAATCCACTGTGCAGGATTGAGCAGCGCCTGGAGCAACGATGGATAAAAGACCCACCAAGAAGACATACTGTGTGTATTTCATTCTGCCGAACAAAAGAAAAGTGGGAATGAAGCGTCTTCTACCGACTCGGGCCTAAGTCCAGCTCGTTGGAGTCCTTTGTTCTGAACCGGTAGAAAGACCGGGGCCCTCTCTAAAGCCCTCGACTGCCCATCGACCTGGGTGGGCATCTTGAAGCAGCGTGGCTTAGTGGAAAGAGCCGGGCTTTGGAGTCAGAAGTCATGGGTTCGAATCCCGGCTCTGCCACTTGGCAGCTGTGTGACTGTGGGCAAGTCACTTAACTTCTCGGTGCCTCAGTTACCTCATCTGTAAAATGGGGATTAACTGTGAGCCCCTCAGGGGACAACCTGATGACCCTGTTATCTACCCCAGTGCTCAGAACAGTGCTCTGCACATAGTAAACACTTAACAAATACCAACATTATTATTATTATTATTATTATCTCCGGCCCTTCTGAATCCTCCCCCGTTGAGACGGCCGACGTCCGGCCACCCGGGCGGATCTCTTGGCCTCTCTCTCAACCTCCCTCCCGGGTGGATCTGATTTGCGGTGGGGAAGGGCAGGCGGAGGAAGCGGCGGGACAGAATCACTGGAGTTCGGCCTCTCGCGTCCCTCGGTGATGGTGCAGGGCAGCCGGGGCCGGTCCCTCGCCAGCCGGCACGTGAGGAGGGGTGAGGGAGGTGGCTCCCCCCATTAGCCAGCCCTTCCCCACGGTAGTCACTTGTTAGCTGTGTGACTGTGGGCCAGTCACTTAACTTCTCTGGGCCTAAATTCCCTCATCTGTAAAATGGGGATTAACTGTGAGCCTCACGTGGGACAACTTGATTACCCTGTTTCTACCTCAGCGCTTAGAACAGTGCTCTGCACATAGTAAGCGCTTAACAGATACCAGCATTATTATTATTATTATTATTGTTATTAGTCAGGGGGCCTAAGGTAGACACGGGCTTCGGGGCCTCCTAGTGGCCCACGCGAGAAACGGCTTCGGGCCTCGCGGCGGGAGAGAATAAAGCTTCTTAAATTCCATCTCCAAAAAGTTAAAGGGAATTTGGACTGAGCTAAGGACGGGAATATTAAAACTCCTTCATAATAATAATAATGTTGGTATTTGTTAAGCGCTTACTATGTGCAGAGCACTGTTCTAAGCGCTGGGGTAGATACAGGGTAAGCAGGCTGTCCCACGTGAGGCTCACAGTCTTAATCCCCATTTACAGATGAGGGAACTGAGGCACAGAGAAGTTAAGTGACTTGCCCACAGTCACACAGCTGACAAGTGGCAGAGATGGGATTCAAACCCGTGACCTCTGAGTCCCAAGCCCGTGCTCGTTCCACTGAGCCACGCTGGTGAGACAGTGTAGTGTAACGATACACCAGACATTCCCTGCCCACGATGAGTTTACAGTTAAGCTTAAGGTTAAGCTTGCCAAATTTAAGGTTGCCCGGAAGCAACCCCTCCCACAGTTCTCCATTTGTCGTGGGTGAATCCTCACCCAAGGCAGAAATTAAGACTCGGAGAATTTTTCCCGAAATCCTTTAAAAAAATTCCCAGCGGCCCCAATCTCCAAGGAGTGAAATGGTAACGTTCAGCTTGGTTGTTGAAAGACCGACACCTTACCTGCCGAAGGAAAAAACTTCTAAGAGTTTACTCCGAACGGGTCATTTCGCTTCCCGTGGAGAAAGAGTTCTTGGGCTTCTCTGTCCTTTGTCTTCCTTTAAATAAAGATTTGGCGGTCACTAATCTGTTATCTTCCCTCTTGGGCTTGAATAAATCGCTTAATCTTAGTTAATCCATTACATAAAAGCCAACCGTAATCCCGATATTAATGTTTACCGGAATAGAATGATTGGTCTTTTTACATAGTGAAAAGCTACTCAAAGGTGTATAACCCAGTGGGGGACACCTCCTGGTCACTCTGGATTATGGAGATAGTAGTTTGGCATCGGCGATGAGTCCACCCAGAGCTGTCCTAGCTAGGAACAAGGCAACATGGGAAGCGGCGGGGTTGAGTGGCTAGAACGCGAGCCTGGGACTCAGAAGGACCTGGGTTCCAATCCCCGCCCCGACACTTCTCTGCTACGTGAACCTGGGCGAGTCACTGCACTTCTCCGTGCCTCAGTTACCATATCTGTAAAATGGGGATTAAGACTGGGAGTCCCCTGTAGGACCGAGGACTGAGTCCGACCTGATTAGCTCGTATCTACCTCACTGCTCAGTTAAGTGCTTGGCACAGAGTAAGCACTTAGCTATCCACCGCCACCCCCCCCCCAAAAAAGCGAGGCTTCACAACCCATTTGGTGGCACTATTCATGGCTCACCTGGTACGTATGCTGTGAGCCACTTAGCCTAATGAAACGACTGTCAAATCCCATTCATCTTGGCTTCCCGCTTGGAGCAGAGCTGTCCTCAGGTGCAGGGCCATTGGCTCGGAACTCTGGCTGAGCAAAAGCAGACATCTCCCCCAAACCAGCCCTGGAAAGCCACCAAGGGATGTGATCCAGAGAAGGCCTTACCTAGATTGAATTGGCCGTGCAAAAGAAACACCACCCTGCTCCGGAGCCAAACAAGCCACACGGCATATCTGCTCCTCAATAGCCCCGGAAGCACCTGGCGAAAAGCCCACCTAGCTGGACCTTCACAGTGCACATACTCAGGATTCTCTGGTGCGCACACACCCAGCATTCTCTGGGGAACACACTGATCGGCCGGTACCCGTGCAAAGGGGCTTCCTTGGCACTAGGAGATTTTCTGACCCACCCGATGTACATAGTTGGCTCTTCGGTGCCTTCCAAACAACAGATTAGACCTTGTGTCTGGGAACGTTTGAAGCCTTACTTAGGAGACTCTTAATCTCATTGAGATTATGGACATTCTAATAATAGTTAATTACTTTACCGCACAAGATTTCAATCTGTGGAGTTAACATCTGTCACCCAACTGCCAAGGAGACACGCGGTAGCAAAGATTGCCTGAAATTTCAGTGTTACATAAAGTTACATTTAGCCCCAAGAAAACCGTGGACCCCGCGACTGGCAAAATGAAAATCTAACAACATAATGGCAAAATTCCTAAAGTGTTATGGTCTAATACAATAGCCACTTCCTGATGGAGCAAATTGGTCCCACTCGGTGACGGGGCTGGCTTTCAACATTTTTCTGCCCTGAGGTGGGGAAAAACTTCCCGTTCCATACGTCATTTACATCACGCTGGGTGGGGGCAAATTCTAATGCAACGACATCATACCGGTGTCCGTTCAGACCGCCAAACCTAAAGCATCCTTGACTTCAGAGTGGTTGTGGCCCCTTAGATTTCTATTCACACGAGAACCACTTGGTTTTGATTCAGGCAGCGGGAGACTGGCAGCTTTCAAGTCTTGAACTGCCAGCACTCAACCACCTCCCTTGAGGCAAATGCCTCCCTCACTTGCCACCTTTAGTTGGCTTGGCAAAGTGGGTAGAAGGGCTCAGGAGAGAAGTTCTTATTGCTGTTATCATCATCGTAATGATGGCACACATTGAGCACTTACTGGGCATCAAGCACTGTTCTAAGCGCTGGAGTAGATATAAATAGGAGGGAGAATGGGTATTGAATCCCCATTTTACAGTTGAGGAAACTGAAGCACAGAGATGGACTTGCCCAACGTCACACAGCAAAGCAGCGTGGCCTAGTGGTTAGAACACGGGCCTCGGAGTCTGAAGGACCTGAGTTCTAATCCCAGCTCTGCCACTTGTCTGCTGGGTGACCGTGGGCAGGTCATTTAACTTCGCCGGGTCTCTCGGTTCCCTCCGTAAAATGGGGATTAAAATTGTGAGCCCCGTGTAGGACATGGACTGTGTCCAACCCGATTGGCTTGTATCTATCCCAGCGCTTAGAACAGTGCAGTGCACATAATAAGCACTTAAATATCCTTACACTAAAAAAAAAAATGGGGAGAACTGGAACCCAGATCTTCTGACTTTCAAACCCAAGTTCTACTCATTGAGTTGCTGTTCAAAGTTATGACGGCAAAAATCAGTCCCACCAATTCTGGAAAGGCTTTTTTGAGGTATTCATTAAGTGCTTACTATGTGCCAGTCACTTTACTAAGCACTGGGGTAGACACAAGTTAATCAGATTGAATACAGTCCATGTCTCACATGGGGGTCACAGTATTAATCCCCATTTTACAGATTGAGGTAACTGAGGCATGGAGAAGTGAAGTGACTCGCCCAAGGTCACACAGCAGAAAAGCAGCAGAATCGGGATTAGAACCCAGGTGCTTCGGACTCCCGGGCCTGTGCTCTACCCACTAGGCCGTGCTGCTTCTCTAAGGCTTAATAAATATGAAGTACACAGTCTGACAGGCTGGGCTGCCCACAAAATCAGTTTCTGGAGATTCAGCTGTGGAAACACACATTTTCCAACACTTCCTGCTCCTGATTAATTTCCATCCTTGCAGTGACCCAATGTCCCCATTCATTCAGGAAAACCAGAATAATGGAATAATATGGTAGGAACGCTTAGAAGAGGGATACTGAGTGCTTCTTATGCAACTTATCTCGATGTGCCCGAGGCATCTTAAAGTTTAGGGGCTATTTGTAAGCTAAAAGTGTGGTGTCATTAGGAGATGTGTCTGTTTATCGTTATATTGCACCCTCCCAAGCCTCTGGTACAGTGCTCTGCACACAGTGAGTGCTCAATAAATACGATTGAATGAATTTGAGTGTTGCTCTCTCCTGCCTTACCTCGCTAATTTCTTACAACGACCCAACCCTCACCCTTCCCTCCTCTACTGCCAACCTATTCACTGTACCTTAATCTCGTTGCCGACCCCTTGCCCTCATCCTTCCTTTGGCCTGGAACTTCTTCCCCCTTCATTTTACAACAGACCACCCCTCTCCCCACCTTCAAAGTCTCATTAAAAATTACATCTCCAACGGGCCTTCCCCACCTAAACCCTCATCTCCCCCACTCCCTCCTGAGTCGCCCTCGCACGCAGATAATTATAATGTTGGTATTTGTTAAGCGCTTACTATGTGCCGAGCACTGTTCTAAGCGCTGGGGTAGACACAGGGGAATCAGGTTGTCCCACGTGGGGCTCACAGTCTTAATCCCCATTTTACAGATGAGGGAACTGAGGCACCGAGAAGTTAAGTGACTTGCCCAAAGTCACACAGCTGGCAAGAGGCAGAGCCGGGGTTCGAACCCATGACCTCTGACTTCAAAGCCCGTGCTCTTTCCAGTGAGCCACGCTGCTTCTCTAATCCGTTGTACCCTTGAAGTACTTGATATTCACCCCGCCCTCAAACCCCCCGCCGGCACTTCAGTTCGTATCTGTAATTTATTTTAATGTCCGCCTCCCCCTCTAGACCGTAAGCTCCTCGTAGGCAGGGAGTGTATGTCTGGGGAATCGTACTCTCCTAAGTGGCCTTCAGTAACTACCAGCGATTAGGTGAAGACTTCGGAATTGTGCTGAGTTTTTCCGATCCTTCGGCATCAGTGCCCCCCCGGGTCAGAGTACGAAGCTTCGGAATCGTGTGAGGACATCAAGAGCTTCTGCCATACAGACGTCCGGTTACTGGCTCAGAAGGGAAGCCCTCCCGCCGTGATTTGGACCCCAGATGTGAGCGGTCTCACTGAACAATGGCTTCTGGAGTGCCTGAAGCCACAGAGACCGCCTGCTGTTGAGAAGAGCATAACCCAGAGATTTCCTGTTTTTTGGCCACAGCCTGAACGCGGCCATCTTGCAATGTGTGTTTCTGGACATTTTCCACATGTAATCCGCTGGACCGTAAGCTTGTCGTGGGCAGGGAATGTGTCTATCAACTCTGCTATACTGTACTCTGCCGAGCGCTTAGTATGGCGCTCGGCACACAGTAGGCGCTCGATATGATCAACTGATTGGCACATTAAAAAGGCGCTGCTCAGATAGGGAGCACGGGCCCGGGAATCAGAAGGTCATAGGTTCTAATCCCGGCTCGGCCACTTGTCTGCTGGGTGACCTTGGGCAAGTCACTTGGCTTCTCTGTGCCTCAATTATGAGTGTGAGCCCCATATGGGACAAACACTGTGTCCAACTCGATCAGCTTGTGTCCACCCCAGTGCTTAGAACAGCGCTCGACACATAGAAAGCGCTTACTACCACCGTTAAGTGACCTCAAAAAACCCAATTACTTATAACAAAGTTTCAAGGATGACTTCTCAATTGATCATTCGGTGCACAAGACATTTCAAAGCTTAACTTTTATTAACTGACATTATGCCAAGAAAGCAAATAGACTAGTCATCTCATTTCTCGTTTTTAATTTTTATATACACATAAATATTTATATATTTTGACAATAGCAAAGTGAATACAGAGCAATGCCTGACGAGGTCCAGAATAAGACACGTCTCCCATTCAAGCAATCACCCGGGGGGAAAAAACCAAAAAACCAAAATCACAGATATAGAAACTACAGAGAAAACATTATTAGTATGTTAACATTTCTCAACATAATTAGCCAGAACTCAGCATTTACAGTCTGAATTGCAAATATACATTCAACTGAATGTAAACATTTCTCAAGTGTTCACAATGCAACTAATCTGATTTGGTATCCTATGGAACATAAATAAGTCACATTTTGGAGAAAAGAATGTATGAACATTATAAAAACCTACACACGAAACGTTTCCTTCATAACACATATACCTACATAGTTCTGGAGTGCCGATTTCTAACATACAAGGACTAGCACTATACCAGGTTGGCAGGATCTGTGGCGATCGGTCTAGGGAAAGGAATGCAAAGGCTTCACAATCAAAAAAAAAACAAAATACTTCAGATCAAGTAACGTCAGCAGTACTCACAGAAGAGCCCATTTTCCTTGCTACCACCTGGAAGAAGATGTCTCATCGGGGAGCTTAGAACCTAAAAGCCTTAACAAGGCACCTTCATTTGGTCAATGGGTAGAACCACGAGTCCATTCAGTAAGGAAACAAGATCTGGATACTCTGCTTGAGCTTTTCTTTTCGGGTAGCAATGATGGAGTCTATTAAGATTTTGGTTTCATTTCACCTCGATGATGCTTACCATACAACTATCTTTAAATGCAAAAAATACATAAACCATACACAAATCTGAGAATAAGTTCAGGTATCCCCAGAATTTTTAACACCCTCTCCTCTCATCTGCATTTTCTTCCCCTTAAAGCGAGATGGTTGTCAGACACCAATAGCCCTTTTGCCTGACACGTCGGCTCCGATCACGTCTCCCGCCGATCGATCAATGTGGCTCCCCTAATCACTGCTGGAGTTGTTTCAAGTGGACAACGTTCATGGGTCCACAACCTTCCTATCTGCATTTTGATCATTTTTGTGTCGGCCATAGTTTAAGGATTGGTAACAGAAGGGCAGAAAACATCTTTGATTAGGCTCCGGTGAGGAGGAAAGTAGCATTCGGAATTGACAAAAGAAAAAAAACACACTGATTACATCACTAACACAGCCCGTGATACATTCGAGAATAATAAACACTCATCTTCTAAACTTCTAATAAAAATTTTTATGCAAATAATACATTTCCAAAAACTGAGGTATTTATGCTGGGCATCAGGCATGCCCTTGGAAGGGAGCAATCGATTTCTGTTTGATGGGTACTTCAAAAGTAAGCACAGATCGAATGCTTACGAGAGGCAGATGCAAAATCTTTCCCATCTACGGCATGAACTGATGCCCAGGAACCACACGACAAGCAAACCCAAGGTCTCGATTGGGTTACTTGCCCTGGTGCTCCCGGGGGGAGGTTGATGCTGCCTCTGCCCCGATCGATCGCAGGAGCTGGGACATCAGCACACCTCTTGGCTGACTTGCCTTGTTCTTGGCTTTGCCCTCCCGGAAGCCCTAGAATCCTGACAAGATACCTTGGTCTCTATGGGATCTCAGGAACCGATCTTCGTGCACTGAGGAGCCTGTATCACAACTAGATCACCTGGCTTAGGGATAGAGTGACCTAACTGAAAAGAGCAAATCGTGTGGTGCTGGTCACATGGACCTCACGAACAGGGGCCCCGCGAATGGTTCCAAAATGCTGAGGCAAAAATGTCTGCCCCCCCCCCCAACCCCCAAATCCACAATGTTCAGTTTGCCTTGAAAAGACGGGACCGTTAGTAACGACTAAGGCACTCTAAGGAGGGAAGAGTCAAGGGAGACCCGAGCCCTAAGGGGACCCCTGAAGCCTCCACAAAGGAAGCAGCTTTTCTGTTGCAAAGGGAAGCACAGTTGAATAACATCGACCCCCCCCCCCCCCCCCAAATATCATTAAGTAAGGAGATTAAAACAAAATGCTTCCAGGCAAGTTACAAAATGAATCTTTAACCAATACAAAAATCTAATTACATATGTGCCTGTCTGTTCATCTAGGCACACTGTTTCCCGAGGGAGAGGAGGGGGGTGGGAAGGAGGGAAGCAAACAATTCCACCTAATCCATCACCCCAACAGCCGCTACTGTTCTAACTGCAATCTGGACCACACCCTGGCTACGGTACCCGTATCGCGAACGTGGCGATACACATCTCCGAGACCCTGCAGCTTCTGGCCCAGCTTCTCTGGCTGTCAGAACTGCCAAATAACAGATGACTTGATTACCCTACCTCTTCCAAACACCAACAGGTAGCCCACTGCCTCTGCAATTATCAGCCCTCCCACAGCTTCTGCTCCCTGACTAGGCCAGAGGCCGTCTCCTCACCTCGGTTACAGCAACGGAAAAGTTTCTTTCGGGTCTTGGCTAAGTCACTTCTATTGCTCTGGGCCTCAGTCTCCCCAAGTAGGAAAGTGGGAGACCACCACCGGCTCCCCTCTCCACCTCAAATGATCCTCCCCGCTAAGCATCTCTCTATAAGGCAATGATATAAACAAAATCATCCCTCATTGCTGCTGCCGTTTTATCAGTTACTCGGTTCACTTGAACGTTCTTTTTTTTTTTTTTTAAAAAAAAAAAAGGATTTTAAACCCAGAGATGGCTTTACGATTTTAAAACCTCCACCCACTGTTAACGGATAGGCTTTCCTAAAATGTAAAACCTCACAATCTCACGTTAGCAGCTGGTGCTCATTGGAAAAGTGAAGCAATGCCTTTTTGCATGTAGGTTACGCCATGCAGCCGAGGTATGATCTCTGAAGTCAAACCCGCACATTGCTTTGAGAGTTGATGACCTGTCAAACTGGAAATCCTATTCTCCCCACTCTCGCTGGCCCTGCAACCTCCATTCACATGCCCAGGGATGGTGACAAGCTGAACCAAACAGAAGAGTACGGCCACCCATTCCTATAGGATCATTTTCGGGTCAATGACTCCATCCCATTTGTTGACTGTTGGGCAAATGTCTAAACAGTAGCAGGGAGGCTTCTTTCATTGCTGAAATGATTGAAGTCAGCTTTCCTAATTGGCTCATTACAGGATTTTCTGCTGCACTGTTTTTCAGGGTTTTGACCAGAATAAAGCTGAATTACTCAAATATTGGAGCTCTTCCAACTTCCCTCAAGATCCGGTTCCCCAGAGGGATCTCTTGCTCAAGTCCAATTTCTCTTTGAAATGTATTCAATGACTTTCTTAATGATTCAAAACAATTTCTCTCCATCTTCAATACGGTGAAGACTGACTGCTTCTCACGAATAAGAATATTAAAGAGAATCAGATCCAACACTGTACCTGCAGGTCTCAAACTGCGCTTCTCCACCAACAGCTAGGTTTCTCAGGCAAACATTATTTGCATCTGTTTTCTCATACTGTTTTCAATTACCTCTAGAGGAGGTTGAGCATTTTGTAATTCTTGTGTCAATAGACCTAGCTCTAAGATGAGAAGGAGGCGTTCTGGCGAAGCCTCGCTTTCAGGAAAACCGGTGATGGACGACTCGCCCGTTCTGCTGCTGCTGCACACGTACACGGGCGAGAGCACAAGCCAGTTCTTCGATAACGTGCCACGCCAAGCCCAAACGGGCTTGCGCCGTGAGAAGAGGGTTCGCTAATTGCGGTCTAGCCAGAATTCTTTTTTGAAAACCACCATCTGGCAGAAATGAGTGTACTTATAAAGACACTTCATAAATGTTTTAATGGACCTAAATACTGGACATTAAAACTGCAGACACTATTGTAAGCGATCGAATTGACTGAATGAACAAACAATTCAAGTCTATTTGGCAATGTCTTCTAATAAATAATTCCTGATGAATGATTCCTATCAAATAACAATTCAGTCTATTTCCCCTCTACCCATGCCCCAACGCACTTCCTAGCCATGATCCTACTCCAACTTCTTGGAAGGTGGATGGAGAAAGGAATACTTAGAGGAGAGTCTTAATGACCAATTTGGACCGGGGCCACTTGCGAGACACCTGAAACACAAGCACTGACACCCATGGGGAGGGACACTTCTTAGCTCTTTGCCCAATTCACCCCCCCCCCCCAAAACTGTAGAATCCTGTTCCACAAACACCAAGGCTGTAGTCAAGCTGGGATCTTTTATTTGGGGGTAGATTCCTATCAAACAGTTGAGAAGACTGTCAATACAGCATGTGCCTTGGGCATACAGGAAGGGCTGGTCACTAAATTTTCAGAGTGGCAAAAAAATAAAAGCAGCTCTGGACTTTTCTGTAGGGTTTCAACCAGCACCCAGATCCTCAGGGATCTCATACACCTTCGACCTGTTGGACCAAGCTCGCATGTATGTGAGCCAGGAGGCCAGTGCCTATTTTCGGGGGCTGTTTCATTCCTCAGGACAAACCCACCTTTAAGAATAGGTTAACGGTAACTACGCCTGGAGAACAGAAAGCATGGGCGAAATGCCGCTCGTTATACTATTACTAGCATCTTCACTTTTCGTCATTATTTTTTTACCATGATCTCACTGATCTTTCCAGGTGACCTACGTTCTGCTCTATATATTCTGGAAGGGAGCTCACTATGAGGCTGAATCAGATTAGTACAAGGAAGGACTGGAATAAAGGTCAGTTGCTCAGACTCCCCTGAGCCTCAAAGTCAGATTTTTAAAATCAGAACGCTGCATCTGGAAATAACGTGGGGGAAAAAAAAATACCAAGAACATTGCCCTAAAAGATTTGAAGCACGAGAAGGGTTACTACTGTCCTTACCTTACTCCAGCTCCAAATCTATCCCGGGCCACACCAGAACTGGATTAGCTTTTCCTTTTTTGCTAGTCTTTAACGTTTTAATCAGAACTTACTCACTGAAAGACTACACTGTTGCAGCTCCTACATGAGCAACCTCTTAGGCTGGGATTGGAATTCAAGTATGTGCTCGGATACAAAACCCCCCCACAACACACAAAAACAAAAAAGCAGTTCACCTCAAAAAAGTTACATCCTTGCTCCCTTTCTAAGTTACAGCTCTTTTCTAAAGGCGGCCAATAAACCTGCATAGTTCCAAGTACTGAGTCTCTATTTGATAGACAGCTTTTTGCAGAATCAAGAAAAATCTGTAATGTAGAACCCTCCAATTTAATGATAATTTGCACTCGACCCATTCAGTGGGTTCACATCATTTTAAATGTGGATTTTAAAGGCTTTTTACCACGTTTCAGCACATCATTGGTTCTCGTACTGGTCTGGGATTTAGCCGTCCTCCCTAAAACTCCCAAGGTATAAATTCCTGAACGCAAAGATTGTCCAGCGAGTCATGAATTATTGCTATTCCACATTCTGACAATGATATGGATTGGTCTGTATAACGAGTAGGCTGCATTTATCATTATAAAATTCATGATTCCACAATTAGGAGACAAAACAAAAAACCACCCAGGAAATTATACAAAGTGGTAAATAGCTAGTGATGAAAAAATTTACTCATTGACAAATAGAAATCAAACTACAGTAAGTTATACTGTGTTCACATTTCAAGGTCAGTTTCAGGAATCTATGACAACCTCTTTGTCCTCTTCTATTAATGCATTCATAGCTCCAATTGAAGGCATATTATTCCACTGAAAAAACTCACAAGCAAGTTACAATCCATCGGGCTAGAAAAATGACCATTAGCCATGAATTTATGGTCTGAAAGTTTACAATAAATAACACAAAAGATTTTAACATGCAATAGCCTCCATTATAAAAAAAAGCACATACGTGTTTGTCCATACGATGTGCAATTCTCCCCACCCCAAGGGTTAAGATATGTAATTTGACAACAACCCTAGCTCACTGTTTCCAATAACTGGAAGCTTCTGGCTAAGCAACTGTCAATTTATGATCAGGAATACAGGTTGTCATCATAAAATATTTTAATTATATACAGTACTTATCAGCCTGATTACACAAAACAGATGCAAATTTCCATCCTTTATAGATTCGAGAACGTATGATATGCTCAACCAATTCACTTGTTTATAAGGCTCTAAATCATTTCCAATGAGTTGATGGGCACTAAACGTCAAAATCAAAACTAAAGGAAATAAGTGAAAAGCAAAATAGAACTGTGCTCCTTTTATGCCCCGACAACTAAAATCAGTGGCTTTGGAATGGCTTACTCTTCTTAGACCATTACACCAAAAAGAAAGAATAGAAAATCATATATATGTTTGGGACTGGTTTTCCAAAAAAATCAGACTAGATTTTGAAATGTCTAATGGCTGTATATTAAATGCATCTGTGTATTGGGCGGCATTTAGATCCTACAATACACCTCTAATCTATAAGGCTGTACCCTTAAACTTCATGATAAACGCATACAACCATCTTCCCTACACTCAAAGCGTTTTAAGTGTTCAGTTAAGTTCAGGCATCCAACAAAACACTCGAAACTCCATTGTGCTGCAAATGCATTCTGAGCAACATAAAAAGCGAGGTCTCAAAAGAGAGCTTTGGATCCCTGGTTTTCAAATTCTGACCACGCATCATTTAATTCCATGAAGATCATTTTGGCATACTGTTCATAAGGCTGCCCTGTGGCCTGTGGAGGAAGAACAAACAAATTTATTACATACATGCCCCCCTTTGCTTCCTGGGACTCCAGGTTCACCGCTGGCAGATTCCCCCCTCCCCCCAGTTTCTAACGCAGTGCAAGTGCTCTGGAAGTGCGGCACGAACGGCTAGGGCACAAAGCCATTCTCTATAAAAGGGATGTGCACAAAGCAGCAACGCATACCAATTCTGACGTAGAAGGTCACGTGATAAGCCTCTCCCAACTCCCCGTGAAGGCGACCCCCTCCTTTCAGACCGCTGAAATTCTGAGCTGATAAGAGATTGCTAACAGGCCTGATCCTTAAGAGTGACCAAATTCCAAGTGGGGATTTCCAAGCCCCACTACGTGGACTCTAATTACTCTTCAGTTGCAGTGCTTCCCTATCACTTCTTAAGAAAAGAGAGGTGTCGGTCAAAGGACGTGAATCGAACTCCATACTGAAAGCCTCTCTGCTCCTGGTCATGGAGGCAGCCCCTTTACTCCAACCTCCTGTACAGTGCTAGGTGCGCGTGCGCCCCCCTCCCCATCCCCCCGAATCTTCTCCCGTCCCTCACAGTCGATAAATATTTACCGACTGCCTGAATTACCTGAAGCTCGCTAATAGGGCAAAATTGTAAATACACACAAACCACCGCTCTAGTCTAGTTTGTGGTAATTTTGCAGCACACAACCCTGTACATGTGACCTTAAGTGTGTGTAGAATAATGGAAAAATCTGCCTCCGGGAATGCAAAGACAGAGTAAAGGGCATGAGAGAAATGACCCAAATAAGGGACAGGAAGGAACTGACCTTAAGGGGCAGGAGGGAGAGGGGGGAGAAAGAAAAATATTTCACTCTGTTGGAGGAGGAAGTCATAGCACTGATCTGAAAGTCACTACCCCACCCTGCTGTGGTTTTTATTGGAGGGACAATGGGGTCCTTTGTAGGTTCCCACCACCCCGAAGACCGGCTGGAAATTTTATGAGGGTCAGGCAAAAGCCCAGGGCAGCTTCCAGGTCTTTTAGGACCATTCTGGGGGAAGTTCAGAAAGCCTCTTTCAGATTCCTTTCAAATAACTGTAATAATAAGTATGGCATTTATTAAGCACGTACTACAGGCTAAGCATTGGAGCACCCTGTTTGAAGCCACTGTATATTTTGGGGGGGGGGGACGGAGGGGGTCCACCGGGTAAGATAAGGAGCCGGCTTCTCTGGGGTAGACCCTAGAAGTCCTAGAGCGGTTCTGGAAGAGTCGGGGTCCAGGCCCAGGAACTCCAGAGTCTAGTTTCAGCTGCATGGTTAGCAGGCTGGCATTTTACTGTCTGGTAAAGGGCTGAAGGCTCTGGGTGGGGTGGGGGGGGTTGTAGGGTGGTGGTAATAATAATAATGATGGTATTTGTTAAGCGCTTACTATGTGCCAAGCACTGTTCTAAGCACTGGGGTAGATACAAGGTCATCAGGTTGCCCCACATGGGGCTCAGTCTTAATCCCCATTTTACAGATGAGGGAACTGAGGCACAGAGAAGTTAAGTGACTTGCCGAAAGTCACACAGCCGACAAACAGCGGGGTCGGGATCTAACTCCCTCTCACCCCCTCCCCACCTCTGTTGGAGATTCAAAAGGTCAGCTGATGGACAGCATCAAAGTCATCTCCCTCGGGTAGGTCCGTCAGCTTCAAGAACTCATTCCATCTGCGTAGTGAGATTTTAGTACAATTGCCACTACTGAAAAAGGTTTGCCCTGTGAGCTGAATGAGCCCTTTCGCAAAGCTCACTGTTCGCTTCTAGGATTTGGGAATATTCGACTGACATTCAAAGTAGAAATGCATTGTGAATGTAGACTTTGTGTTACTCGACTCAAAAAACTGGCAAATACGGAAAATAAAAATGATTTGTCCTTCGCCCCTCTCAAAACTGGAAATCCTTTAAGTACCAAGATCTTGGCTTCCCGTGGGCCCCTTTTCCAACAGGGTTGTGCTACGTGTGGCCAGATAAACAAGTAAAAATGGAGAAATTCCACCCCAACAACTGTTCCGCCAACCAGCCCCACGAACATCACCGAGTAAACTCTGAACAGCTCACCTTATCTGGATGAACTACCAGCACGGCCTTTCTATAGTATTTCTTCACTTGCTCGGGAGTGACTAAGTCTGCCATGCCAACTGGTTTCCATCTACTCTCCCCCTCCCAAAGCACCAGGTGAAGAGTAGAAATTAACGCTCTTATATTTCTTTCTTTTCCTTCAATCCAATCTAAAAGCTGGAAGAGGAAACATTAAGAAATTTAGCTTACCCTTTTGCAGCCCCTTTAAAAACTGCAGTCTTTCTTTCCAAGATACTCCAGAACTTCACTCAATATTGCTTACCCCCGAGGATGACCGTTAAGGGGCATGATCGTCCCAAAATGCGAACCGAGACTAAGAGCACCCTATGGCCGTGAAAGCAGCCTTTTCTTATTCCCTGTGCACCGATGATGATGATTCTGGTATCTGTTAGGCACTTGTGTGTCAAGCACTGGGGTAGATCCAAGTTATTCAGGTTGGACATAGACCCTGTCCCACATGGGGCTCACAGTCTAAGGAGGAGGGAGAACAGACATTGAATCCCCATTTAACAGTAGAGGAAACTGAGGCGCAAAGAAGCGAAGTGAGTGGCTCAAGGTCGCCCAGCAGGCAAATGGGGGAGTCAGGATTAGAATCCAGGTCCTCAACCTCCCAAGCCTGTGCCCTTTCCACTAGGCTGTGCTGTTTCTCTTGCTCATGTTCTTATTATATCTATTAAAGGTCACAGAGCCAAGAGCAATGCAGCGTGGCCTACTGGAAAGAGCCCGGGCCTGAGAGTCAGAAGGTCTGGGTTCTAATCCTGGCTCTGTCAACTGCTTGCAGGGTGACCTTGAGCAAGTCACTTAACTCCTCTGGAGCCTTGTTCTGGGAAAGGGTCATTTTCCAAAATACAACAGGGAAGGGGTCTCAATCTTGAACTTTCCCAAATCGTTACAAATGTCATTTAAATAGGCAATTGAAATAGCATTTTAATTGGGGCAATTAAGGATTTTTATGATTTCTGAGGAAAAAAATTCTAAAAATTACACATGTAAATGGCTCATCTGACCGGAATTTTTGAACCAGGAAATTATTTTCATTTTGCAGAAACCCATTGTCAGATGAACCCTAATCCACTCCTCCTGTAGTAAAGGTTCGCTACAGGGCTCATTAAAATCTCCTGTGAATAAGCATGTCCTGTTTCAGGACAGTGGATTAAGAGTGGATGGCCAGTCATTCATTGCTCCCAGCATTAACAATAATAATAACAATTATGGTATTTGTTAAGCGCTTACTATGTGCCAAGCACTAACTGAAGCACTGGGGAAAATAAAAGTAGTCAGGTTGTTCCACGAGGGGCTCACAGTCTTAATCCCCATTTTCCAGATTGAGGGAATTGAAGCCCAGAGAAGTGAAGTGATCTGCCCAAGGTTTTACAGCAGACAAGTGGTGGTGCTGGGATTAGAACCCATGACCTTCTGACTCCCAGGCCTGTGCTCTATCTGCCTGGGTGAGGGTGCTACTTGGAGATCGGTTTTTAAACAAATGTTGGGGGCCATTAACCCATAATCCAGAAGCTCTGAAATACACTTCAGTCTGCCTGACAAGGAAGCACTTGAAGTTTCTCCACCGCCAACAAGTCCTGTCCTCACAACCTGCTGCTAGCCCGGGTGGTCTCAGGTGAGCTCCCACTCAGGCCGAGGGTCGCCCTCACCCTTGGGGTATGATTGGCAATCCCCCAGACGCACGATAGACAACGCTGAAGGACTACCACAAAGATCCTTCATGTCCTCTTTCGTAAGTTTAAAAGGAAGCTGGAAAGAGTAGTGCAGTGAAGATACAAGAAGGATTCACAAGGTTCCTTTTCTCTATTTTCAGCCTGTTGCAGACTTGAGCAGGAATAAATGCTGGATGGTACCAGGCAGGTCATTTCATCTTCCTTAAGAGTCAAAACCATCTGCTCCTCACACTATGTAGACACTTTCACTGTGCAACACAACCCAGTTCTCTGGTAAAACCTACAGACATTTTACCTCTTGGAAAGAACCTTAAACACCCTCAATAGAGCATTGGTTAGGGACTACTTTTTTTCCAGCATTGGTAAAAACATCCATAATTTTGTTTACCAGGCTACCATTTTTTTTTTTTTTTAGCCATAACACACAAATCTCAGTAACTCTTCCTCCTAAGTTTGCTTTTTTAAGGATGGCTTTGAAATATCAAACCTTTAGCTTGAGAGGATCCATATCTTTCGACATTTCTTGTTTCCTCATTTCTGCGATGGTTTTTGGTCCCTTTTTGTCAGATTTAGCTGAAAAGCCTTGATTAGATAGCAGATCCTCAAAATCATTTTCTGAAACTTTTGGCTTTTGACCTAAAAGAAAAAAAAAAAGACAAAAAGAGGGCAAGTCTGTCAAAGTGAAGGAAGGTGTGGTTTTCTCTTTCCCAAACGATTTTCCCTATTTTTTCTCGGGGAGATTCCCATTATGCTTTTAAATGTCCAGGAGCAGCTTCTCTGCGATCACCCTTTCAAATCTGGGAAGCAGCTGAAGGATGCATATGATCGTGCACTAAAGACTTCGCTGCCATCAAAAGCAGCAAACTCGTCTTAAAATGCAGAACTGAGAAGAGTGCTCACCTTCACAACTTTTCCTCATAATAAATTATCTTTTTCAAGTAAAAAGCCCCATGGAAAAAAAAAATATGTTCTTGAAGGGCAGTGATTCACCGGGATCAAAAGTACCCAGGGGCCAGATTAGATGTTTGCCATTCACTTGGGTATGAAACCAAGGGCTTCCCGTCCACTAGATAGATCTTGGTATGCCAAATGCATTTTCCAGAGGCCACCTTGCCTTTTTTTGGAGGAAGTAATAATAATAATGTTGGTATTTGTTAAGCGCTTACTATGTGCAGAGCACTGTTCTAAGTGCTGGGGTAGATACAGGGTCTTAATCCCCATTTTACAGATGAGGTAAGTGAGGCACAGAGAAGTGACTTGCCCATAGTCACACTGCTGACAAGTGACAGAGCCGGGATTCGAACCCATGACCTCTGACTCCCAAGCCCGGGCTCTTTCCACTGAGCCACGCTGCTTCTCAGAAATGCACGCTGGGTCAGAGGCCTGCGTGGAGTTTGCAACGTCTGCATAGGCTGAATTTCAGCCCCTCTCGGTCCTCGTGATACCGGAGGCATATCTCCAGGGGTGACCAGACCATGTTCTGGGAGCAGGCCCCAGCCTGCCTAAGATGGTGAACCGATCATGCCCTCCCGAAGGCACGGAGAATTGAGGCGAATTGCGTTCTCGGTGATAACAGACAGCTTTCACACAGCTGGAACTTACCAAAACCGGGAGCTCTGATACCCCTCTCTTCTCGCCCTCCAATAACACTGAAGTTCATGGAATAATTAAGTTTAGAGGGCGTGGAAGGTTTAGCTTGCTGGGATTTGCTCGGGGGCTGCCACGATGTGCCGGAAGTCGACGGCCTGCTGGAATGCCACTGTCCCCCTCCTTTCTGAGGGGCTTTCTGAGCAAATCCACCAGGTGAAAATCCACCAGAAGGGCCTAGAAGAAACAGTGCATTGGCAATAAGACTCAATTTCCACAACTTCTCGCGTACTGGTTAACTTGTCTGGAACAATTTGGTCACGAATAGTTTCCAACGAGTTGACACGAATAGGTTTTCAGAATCAAAGATGCATACATGCCCTGCCAGTCTGAAGACAACAAAACTGACGGGCAACCGACAATCCCTTTGATTATGGTATTTATGCTGTCGAGTCGTCTCCGAACCACAGCGACTCCCTGGACACATCGCTCCCAGAACGCCCCAACTCCACCTGCAATCGTTCTGGTAGTTTATCTGTAGAGTTTTCTTGGTAAAAAATACGGAAGTGGTTGATCATCGCCTTCTTCTGTGCAATAAACTTGAGTCTCCACCCTCGACTCTACCACACCGCTGCTGCCCAGCACAGGCGAGTTTTGATTTGTAGCAGATTACCTTCCACTTGCTAGCCACTGCCCAAGCTAGGAATGGAATGGGTATGCCTCCGCTTGACTCTGTCCCCAGTAGCCGAGACTGGCAGAGTACCGGAAACTCTCCGGGTGTGATCCTGAGAAAGGGGTTTACTATGTACTAAGGTGCTAATGACAAGACTTTTTGCTTGGGGTTTGGGGAAAATCCCACCTTCAGCATGATACTACCTGGCTTTTACTTTTCCTTTTCCTTGATTCATCTCACCTCCCCAACCTATTTCCCTCCTTTTGCCACTTCACCACTTCCGTGTCACCTAAGCACTTGGGCACTCCCCTCTCCTCCTTTGCACTTATAAACACATCTTTAAACTCTGCTGCTTTCCTCTACCTGTCATTTATTTTGGTGTCTAACCTCTGCGGCTAGATTCTAAGATCCTTGCGGGTAGGGATCGTGTCTACTAACTCTATCGCACCCTTCCACGTGCTTCGTATGGTGTCGGCACTCAATACAACCAATCGCTTAGTCAAAAATCACAATATACAACTCAAATCCAAAACCAAGGAGTGAATTCCCCAATATGAGTAAAGAGGATTATTTTGCTCAATCTATATTATATACCTATATTTTTAACGAAGTCACAGGAGGCCTGGGAGCTAGAGTTAATGTTTTCTGACCCCTTGAGAAACTCAAACTCAAAAGAGACTTTGATTTTGTCATTCAGGAGTTCCTAGTGTGCTGTGACTGTAGATATATGCAGAAGAGGTTTATGCAATGCCTTAAAGATTCAGAGGTGCAATGAGGACTGGGGAATAACAACAACAAAAAACGTGGAAGACAAGTGAAGTTGCGGACCAGCTCTCAGAGAAATCCTACGCACGACCGAAGATTTTCTTTAGTAATCAGTGTCAAAAATAATGGTCCGTGAATTCTACTACCTAAGAAATTCAAAATAATGTGGATGGCATCAAGCTTCAGACGAAATTAACTGAACAGTAGCAGTGCCCAACCTTCAATACGGCTGGGAGATCCGGGGCTACTATCAATGGCATATCTGCTTTCTCAGTCTCATCGCCTCTTTGCAATACTTAACATCAAATAGCTCCCGGGTTACCAATCTGATGACTTCTGACTCTGCGTCTAGCCTGCTGAGATGGAACAATTCCCACAGAACTGGAAGCATTCCGGTCTACTGTTAGGCTGCTGAGTCGAAGAGATTGATGAAGCCTGGACCTATTACGAAGCCCTGTTACGTACCACCTTCATGACTGCCACGCTACTGAAAGGACAGATATGCTTTTAAAAGTGTGATGGAATATCCTGCTGGTACCTTTGAGAAATATATATTTTCATTTAGTAATGTACAGAAAAATTTGTTAAAAAAACACCAAACCCACACTCAATAGGTATAAATTAGAGTTCTCTACAGACAGATTTTGTCTACCCATCTGTGTCCATCCAGATAGTGACTGATCTGTCCGCAAACCAATCAGTTGTCTAGGTGCTATTACTAACTCCTTTCCTCAATGTACCAGTCACTTATTCTGGGCCCGCTGGGGTCCTATACTGGCCATAACTACTCCACTCAACTTCCTTTCTGCCATTTCCATCCCTAAAAGGGTGGAACCTGGGAACATTCTTTGGGCTCAGTGTCATCCAAGACTAGATGGCTACCGGACTGGATGGCTATCAGGGAGATGAGATCTGTGGCTCCCCTCCAGCTATACTATGTTTGAGGAGAGTATGGGTCCCGGCTAGACTACTGTGTCAGCCTTCTCTCTCACCTCCCTTCCTCCTCTCTCGCCCCGCTCCGGTCTATTTTTCACTCTGCTGCCCGGCTCATCTTCCTGCAGAAACGATCTGGGCATGTCACTCCCCTTCTTAAACAACTCCAGTGGTTGCCTATCGACCTCCGCTCCAAACAAAAACTCCTCACTCTAGGCTTCGAGGCTCTCCATCACCTTGCCCCTTCCTACCTCTCCTCCCTTCTCTCTTTCTACCGCCCACCCCGCACGCTCCGCTCCTCTGCCGCCCACCTCCTCGCCGTCCCTCGGTCTCGCCTATCCCGCCGTCGACCCCCGGGTCACGTCCTCCCGCGGTCCCGGAACGCCCTCCCTCCTCACCTCCGCCAAACTGATTCTCTTTCCCTCTTCAAAACCTTACTTAAAAATCACCTCCTCCAAGAGGCGTTCCCAGACTGAGCTCCTCTTCCCCCTCTACTCCCTCTGCCATCCCCCCTTTACCTCTCCGCAGCTAAAGCCTCATTTTCCCCTTTTCCCTCTGCTCCTCCACCTCTCCCTTCCCATCCCCACAGCACTGTACTCGTCCGCTCAACTGTATATATTTTCGTTACCCTATTTATTTTGTTAATGAATTGTACATCGCCTCGATTCTATTTAGTCGCCATTGTTTTTACGAGATGTTCTTCCTCTTGACGCTGTTTAGTGCCATTGTTCTCGTCTGTCCGTCTCCCCCGATTAGACTGTAAGCCCGTCAAACGGCAGGGACTGTCTCTATCTGTTGCCGACTTGTTCATCCCAAGCGCTTAGTACAGTGCTCTGCACATAGTAAGCGCTCAATAAATACTATTGAATGAATGAATCTTAGATGCTCTGTTGGACAAAATTCAAACCGGGCAGTGGCTTTTTCATTACCAGAATTTGGACAGATTAAATCACCTTGAAGACCTGAACTGATGGTGGCAAGGTCGGCAAAGGGGTCAAAGTCATGAGATTTGGTCTGACTGAACGATGGGCCTGAAGATACGCTTGGCTGCTGACTTCCTGAGGAGAAAGGTGAACCTAAAGTGGACATAACAGATAAAGTTATGAACGGAATCTTAAACAAATTTACGTAGCATTCAATACATCGCTCTTGCTCCTCTCTGTCTTTTCCTGCACTTTCTAAACAACTTCAGTCTTTCCCAACTCACATACATACCCACCCACCATAAAGTCACTCATTCAGAAAGGCCACAATTGGTCCAAATGCTCCTAGCCCTTCCATGTGAGAGAAGCGGTGGAGCTCAGAAAAGCCTTGGCAGTTAGCACTTTGTATTCGCCTACCCGTATCCATAGCAGCTCACTCCCTGCCATTTCCTGAGCCAGCCTACACAGAGGCTTGATAGGTGTGCATTGGGGGTGCGGCAGGGGGGCAGGGAGAAGAAAAAAAGGGACAGTTAAGAGACTTACCATGGCCCAGTAGACAAGAAGCTCTCAAAACAAATCCAAGAAATCAGCTGCCACACCGCCTTGAGGCTTCAATCCCCCCCTATTTTGCTTGCTTCCCCAGAGAATCATGACAAATCTCCCCTGAGGTATCACCAGGATACTTATTTTTTTTTTTAAGATGGTATCTGTTAAGTACTTACGATGTGTCAGGCACCGTACTAAGCAATGGAGTCGATACAAGATAACCAGGTGGGATATGGTCCATATCTCTCATAATAATAATAATTATTATTATTATGGCATTTGTTAAGCACTATGTACCAGACACTGTACTCAAGCCCTGGGGTGGATACAAGCAAATCGGGTTGGACACAGTCCTTGTGCCACATGGGGCTCACAGTCTTAATCCTCATTTTAGAGATGAGGTAAGTGAAGCAAGGAGAAGTCAAGTGACTTGCCCCAGGTCACAATGCAGATAAATGGCAGAGCCAGGATTAGAACCCAGGTCCTTCTGACTCTCAGGCCTGTGCTCCAGCCACTAGGCCACCCTGCTTCATTTACTTATAACCCTCTATCCCCAGATACTTATTCCTCAAAACAACACCATCTCTTACTGTTGTAAACAATACCTGTCAGTACAATTTTGGAAATCTGTGTTAAATTGCAAACACATGAATAGTTCTTTTTTTACAGCCCAAATGAAAATTGCAGCATCGGTTTCTAAGTGTGTGTTGTACCTTCACATGCAGGTTTGGTAGGCTGTGGTACTGCCTTATTGTTAACACTGGAGGAATCTGTCCAGGCATCCCATCCTCCCAAGAGGTCAGGGTGGCTTGCAGAAGTGGTAATTTTCGTAGACTCTACAGACAAGTTTCCTGCGGGGAATAAAGCAGTCCAGTGACATGATTTTGATTAATATTCCATGCACAAATCTCTTGGGCTATTCACCCAATGCAGGTGTAAAATTAAATTTTGGTTTTCAACTTGTTGTGTTATCCCAATCATAACTTTTCCAAGAAAGTCTGGGAAGAGGTCAAATCTTTTCTCATTATTCCCACTAGGGTGTCATCTCCAGGCACAAAAAAAGCATTTAGAATTCCCACACTACAGTGGCAAGAATGATCACTCCCTCAATTCTTTCCTTCACTTTGTGAACAGAATTTGAAAATTCTTTCTGATATTTGACAAGTCTGGCAACCTTTTAGATAGGGTTTGTGGCATTTGCTTTTGATAAATTGTGACCTTTAGGTTTAGGTATTAACTATTTAACACTTTAACCCACTGACTGAATCTACTCCTACAGGATCCATTTTCTGGGAGCGGAAGCAAGTCCAGATTGGTCTCCCAATCTAGGCTACACAAATTTTCCCCGCCCCTCCCCGGCCCCAGACCCCAATTTTGGCCCCAACCCCAGTTCATGCTCTACCTGACAGCGTGAGGACAAAAGTCAGGGTAAATGTAGAAGAGCAATGATCCATTCTTTAATCAACAGTCAACAAAGAACTGCCTAAAAGACATTCAGCACCCGCCCAACTAAAGCACGAGTAAAGGCAATGGTTTATGGTGTGCCGTAAGATTCTCTATTAACCTAAAAGATTCTTTTTTGCAAGTGACGACGATAGGGGGTATGGAAACTTGGAGAATAATATAGAAAAAACTGGGAGGGTGGAATGTTAAATCTTAGAAACCAGGGAGATTTTTTTGGAGCCAGCTCTAAGGGCAGTCTTTTTTTGCTGCTCTCCACTCCAGGAGTTACAGTCATGGTTTAAAAAGCAGGGTAAAAAGAGTGATGGAGTCAGAGGGTCGATGGAAGTAGTAGGCCGTCAGGGGAAAGGAGAGGAAAGAATTAGGAGGAGCAGAAAACTGGAGGAGGAAGAGGAGGGTATTAGCAGGAGAAGGCACGATTGGGTAGGGGCTGATAAAACAGCAAAAAGATGGCTTGCTAATTACACAAAACGGGTCTTATGGGGCCAGGAGCTGTATTATTGGAAGCCCGGGAACATTCTGTATTATAGGAAGCCTAGGAACAAAGAGGGATATTAAATCTGTTGTACTGTACTCTCCACAGAGCGTAGGACAGTGCTCTGCACACAGTAAGTGCTCAATAAATACGACTGATTGAAGACAGAATGGGCAGAATAGTAATCTGAGTCCCCCATCTCATTCATGGACTACCATTTCCAGAAAAATCACCTGGCAGCAGGCTAAAATTTTAAATGGTCCCTGGGCCGAGAGAAAAAAGGAGTCTTCAAAATAGAGCATGCAACCAACACTTCTTCTCTGTGACGAGGAAATGTATAGCTGAGGAAATTTCAAATGAGGCGACAAATTTCTAGGGACACCTTGGGGACTATTTTGAATGCAAGGTGTGAAGCATCCTATCTTCTGCAGGCTACGCACTAGAATTATTTTCCAGCGGCTCTGGCCTTTTGTGCTGAGTCCTTTACACCCTCTTGCCCACTCCTCTCGTGTTCAACAGCATATACTGTGAGACGGTTGGTTAGGGCAGAGATGCAGTTTGGGGTCTGGGCACACAGACCTCTCAATAACAGACTCTGCTGTGTCCTTACCCGATTTGCATTTCTGTCGTCGAAACGCGCTATAGCAGTCCTTGGGGTCTTCACTGGGATAAAAATAACTGTCCTCTGCAGAGGAAACTAATAACCAATCCCTTACTAGGCAACCGTAGGAAAACAGAGTAAGTCCTTCATCAGCAGGATTTACTCTAACCTCCCTCGGGAATCTGGATTGTCAAACTGCAGAGAGAAGGGGCAGGAGCTCAGCAAGAACTGGTGGGAGTGAGCAAAGTGGGCACTGTAGATACCAGGTGCAGCAGGAGGCCCCTCAGCTTTTTTATTCTTTAAAAAATGGTATTTGTTAAGCACTGCTTATATGCCAGGCACTATGCTAAGCATTGGGGCAGATGCCAGGTTGGACGCGGTCCACGTCCCATGTGGGGCTCACAGTCTTAATCTCTATTTTACAGATGAGGGAACTGAGGCCCAGAGAAATCAAGTGACCTGCTCATGGTCACACAGCAGACAAGTGGCAGAGCTGAGATTAAAACCCAGGTCCTTCTGACTCCCGAGACCGGGCTCTATCCACTAGCCCACGCTGCTGTGTCTGCCTTTGGATTATGAGTTCTTCAAGGACGCTGTAGCTCCGACGCATTTAATACAGTGCTCACTACACAAAACTCATCAGTAGTACGTACAGAGTGCCTACTGTGTGGCACGACATTGCATGAAGCCCTCTGCCAAATATAAGAGAGGCCAAGACATGGTCCCTTTCTCTTGAGGAGCTTACATTCTAAGGGGGGAACTGGCAGTTATTTACAGTTGGGGGGAGGGGAAGGAGGAGGAAGGATACAGAAAAACCATCTGCTCCGACCACATGAGCTAAGAGGCAGTCAGAGCTGGGATCCACAAGCACGGAGCCACCAGATGACCGGGCGCTGAATTCGATGCCTCCCGTTTCTCTTTTCTCAGAGTGTCTACTCTCCCATCTAGATTGTGAGCCCCTTGAGGGATAGGGACCATGTCTGAATGGTTCATTTTCCCTTTTGATGCCTCTCTCCGACTCAACACGCATATTCAGTCAGTTCTACCTCAACAGCGATAAAATCTGCCCCTTTCTCTCCAGCCAAACTGCTATCACGCTGAGATCACTCCTATCCCGTCTGGACTACTTCATCAGCCTTCTCACTCCTCCCTCCCACCTCTCCAGTCCATACTCCGCCCTGCTGCCTCGATCATTTTTCTAAAAAGCCACTCATTCAATAACATTTATTGAGCCCTTAATATGTGCAGAGCACTGTGCTCGGGCCAAACCCGAACCTTGATCTCATTCGCCCCTCCGCTGATCCCTTGCCCATGTCCGCCCACTGGCCTGGAACTCCCTCCCGCTTCATACCTAACAGGTCCCCACTCTCCCCATCTTCAAAGCCCTCCTAAAATGACACCTCCTCCAAGAGCCCTTCCGGGATTAAACCCATACTTCCCTGTCTTAGACCTCACTTCTGCTCTACCTAGGCACTCAGGTCTGTTCCCCTTAGGCTCTCTGACGCTAGTCACCCCTCCTCCAACCCCAGAGCACTTACGTATTCATCCATCTGCAACTGATTTTAACGTCTACCTCCCCTTTCAGTGTGTCCGCTCCCTGCGGACAGGGTTCGTCTATACCTACTCGTTTGTATTGTACCCCCCCAAAGCACTTAAGCGTTGTGCTCTGCACATCGTAAGTGCTCTGAAAGATTATCTGATCGCAGACATGTGCAATCAAGAGTTCTACGGCCGTTCAATGTACTCGGGCAGAGTTCCCTGGTTCGGAGACTGGCCGGATTTCACGTCTCCTTTATTCCTTTGGAATGCCTAGTTTGGTGAAGGTCTCTGCCTGCTTCTCATTCTCGGTATTTTAGCAAGGTGACTCCTGACTGACACCTCCGAAGAGGTCAATTTCTTTGGTGGTGATTGTTCCCGATCACCTCATGGCCTTAGAGAACGGGCAACGCTAAACCCTGCCCTGACTGATGCTGAATCTTAAAGACACCAAAATTAAGTGGTGTTCCCAAACCCAAACTACTAGACAAGAGTAGTGGGACAAGGGCCGGCTTTCGACATTCACGTGCTCAACCATACACGGACTATTCTCAAAGTCATACTCAACGTGTGAGGAGCACTGGACTAGATCATGTTGAAATATTTTAAAAAGTCCACAAACCATAAAAATTCTAGCCAGTTGAAAAATTCACATTAGCTCTACCCACATTTGTGGACGCCCCTCATACTTCCAGCCATCTCCACCTCCTCTTACCGTTCCCCAGATCGTTAGGCGAAAAGACCCCCAACAACTATCTGCGGCAAACACACCCAATTTGGAAACTGAAAGAGAGGTAGAGTAAGTGGGACTTATTTTACATTTTGCTCTTGCTTTCCATTAGGTCGCCTTGATTTCTGGACACTTGGGCCAGTGATTATTTGCAGGGCTAGGACTACATGAATGCTTGAAGTCTTTCTTTCAAGCCACATTACTCTCCGGGGAGAAGGACCAGAGAAATGCAACCTCTCCCCTTTGCCCCTTTCCCCTATAAAAAACAACCAAAGGGAAGTGGAGTATATATATTTCTCCTTTGATAGAAACAACTGGTAGGAATACGTTTCCCTAAAGATCATGGTACCTGACACTAGGCAAAAGGGGCGGCTCTTGACTCCATGTAGTCTAAGCAATCACTTAGCCAAAGGGAATGGGATCTGGCCATATTCTGTTACAGCTAAAAACCAGGTTGGATCAGACTAGAGTGGAAAGAGATGGATAGATCTACTAGAGTCCTGCTCCAAATATCCTTTTCTCACAATACAGTCTACTAAAAGTTTCCCCCTTCACCCCTCCCTTGGCAAGAGGGTCTGCCAAGAGAAGAGGAGTGTTTCCATTTTTGCTTCCTTCTTTTCAAAAGATGCTCTGGAGCATACTGAAATCTGACTCAATCACAATTACATGAAATGACTTCCACTTCAACTATTGAACCTGAAAAACACCTGTCACACTCATTTTCATAATCCTCAGAGAATGAACAGTCTACCAATTAGTACAAGTTAGCAGCCAACCAAATATTAATCATCCACAAAAATGTTACAAATCATGGTGGCACTGGAATAGAAATTTCATCATTGGGCAGAGCCCTCTGCTGTATTCCTGTGACAAAGAGATACTGTCCTATTCTAATAGCAGTCTCAAGTGGATTACCTAGATGCTAATCCACGTCAGATAAGATGCAAAAAAAATTAAAAAAAAAATTAAACGGGGAGATAATGGCAAAAAAACTTTCGGTGCCATGAAAAGATATCCAAAGCTCACTTACCTAAAGTTAAGAAGTCTGAGCTGGAAGAAGGTGGTGGTGCAGAATGTGTACAAGGTACCTTGGGTATTGGTGCTGTAGAATTTGGATTAAGAAAATCCCCAAAGAGATCAGGGTCAGAATGTGTCTGATTCTCAGAGCTGGATGGCATCGTGAATGGGTCAAATGGATCGGCTAAGGAAGAGGGCAGCAAAAAATTATATGGTGTTATATTGGAGGCAATAACATTGAGAACTTTCACTAAAACCCACTTGAACTAGGCCAATGAAAGTCAATTCAGAGCTTCTTACAAGAACTAAGATGACATTCTGCCAAGGAAAAGGGTTTGGGTGGGGGGCCTCAAAAGATTTTTTTTTTCCAAAGACTGCCTCCAAAGATACTTTTTAAAGAGTCTCATCTTCCTAGAGGCTAGAAACCTCTTCCCAGATATTAGACTATGAACACAGGAAAAGACTTCAACCAAAGTAAAAAAACAAAACACACAAAAAAAAAACAACTGCCCCCTTCCATAAAGGCTTTACTGACACAAGAGAGGAGGGCAAGTAACTCATTGTGGGTAATGGCAAAAAAATTAGAAAGCTCTTCTCCCTAACCTCCCCCACCTCAACACCCTGAATGCTTCAGGTAGGGATGAGGGGGTTGGATCATACAAGCAACCCTGGAGTCCAGTTCAGGAAGACAGGTGGGGATCTTTGGATGCCACACTTTGACACCTCACAGTCCCAATTCCATAATTTATTTCCTTTGGAAATCATGCCTCAAATTTGTTACTCATAGGTACAGTCATTACTTGCAGGTTCCACAAACAGCTTAAGTCATAAGGACAGCAGACTCACAGCCCTTATGGCGTGGATGAGAAACCCATATTACTAAAGGCTGATCATACTTAAAAAGTTAGTGGCTAAAAGGGTTCAAAAAAGGCAAGACTAAAATGAATGCCTTTTAGACTTTACTATAAAAAGAGCAAGTCACACTTAATCAAGCACTTAAAACTAATGAGATGTATTTTTTTTATGGTATTTGTTAAGCGCTTACTATATGCCAGGCACTGTACTAAGCGCTGGGGTAGATACAAGCTGATGAGGTTGGACACAGTCCATGCCCCATGTGGGGCTCACAGTCTTAATCTCCATTTTACAGATGAGGGAACTGAGGCCCAGACAGTGACTTGCCCATGGTCACACAGCAGACGAGTGGCAGAGCCAGGAGTATAATCCAGGTCTGTCTGACCTGTGTTCTATCCATAGGTCACAGTAATGTTCAGATGCCAGGTAAGGACAAAAAAAATTAAAAAAAACTCCTGGGCTCCTCAGGCAATCCTAAAATGTGGGTCAGAATGGGTGGGTGGGAGAGTGGTTGGGACAGGAGGGTGGCCAGGACATCAGCTCCAATCGTAACCTCTTAAGAGAGGTCTGTTGTGAGTCTGGAAACCTCCCCCGGGTGCTGCAGAGACACTGAAACTAAGCCAGAGTCCCAGAATGTGGGTGGAAGGGAAACATCACCCTATGACGGTAAAATTCTAGCCAGATATCACCCTATGAAGGATCCTGTGGCAGGGGAGAGTTGTGCTAACAACTTAGAGCAGCTTTCAAAGTGCTAAAATGATGCTCTGTGAAGGATAAAGATCTGGTTCGGGGCCTCCAAAGGAAAAACTCAAGAGCAATAGTAAGTATCACGGCAGGACCCCGCAAAAAATCTAAGCTTCCCGAAAGATAGGTAAAGCAATGTACAATCAGTTTGGCTAATCCTACTTTGTAGCAGCACCAATGTGGTGCTGACTAAAAAATACTGAACAGTATTTTCATAGTACTGAATGTGGCTTTGCCCATTTGACACTGAATCTTTGTGTTCTCAATCAAATAGGTCAACTCCAAAGTCTGAGGCCTCTAGCATAGTTCCAGTTCAAGTGCTTGGTACCTAGATTTCATTTTAAAGTCGTCTTCAAGACAGATTTCCAGGTTCCCAACTAGTAAAAATTCAACTAGTCCAACTAAATCCTCCATTCCACCAGTTTCCCTTTGCCTTCCTCGGCACCATTCCCGTCCCCTTATAACTTGTCACTTCAGTCAGCTATTACACTTGGTCAATTCCAGGCCCGACGATTCTCTAAACGATGTCCCTAGGTGCTCCCACACTAAGATGAGCAGAGTAGGGGAAGCTTAGAGTGGAGCAGGGCAGAAAAGGCAGAAAGCTGGAGAGCCACAGGTGAACAGAGATCGAAAGGGGGGCCAGGGGGGAGAGGGGGAAAGAAAAAACATTCTTCAGCAGTGGCAACATCAGCTGCCCTGCCCAAGACACAGAGAGCCCCGTCTGGACTGTATGCTCATGTAGGCAGGGAACGTGTCTACCAACTCTGTTGTACTGTACTCTCCCAGGCGCTTAGTACAGTGCACGCAGTAAGTGCTCAATAAATATAACTGATTGTTTGAAGAGCCACAGAGCAATGGAGAGAGAGAAAAACAGAGTTCATCTCACACCTTGTAATTAGATGTCAAATGTACCTTCGAAGAACATAGGATGAAACCTGTTACTGCTGCTCTGTTGTACTGTACTCTCCAGGTGCTCAGTACAGTGCTCTGCACACAGTAAGCACTCAATAAATACCACTCATTGACTGCTATAGCGTCATATGGACTAGTTTAATTCCTGCCAAAACCCAAGACACAGCTAAGACAGGGAGACAGAAATATAAACTCCTTTGGCAGAGAGGTGATTACCACCATAATATATTCTCCATGGCTTTTAGAGAGCCTCTACAGAAATACTTTTTTGTCCCCTTTATGCTTTTTGAGTATGAAAAAAAAGGTGGGTTTAAAGAAAAGTGAGATTGCTCTACAGAAGCAGCAACATCAACCTAGAAATTCAGAACTTTCTAAGTGACCAAGAATAATGAGGGAACATGTTAAAATGGGAGGGGAAGGGACAAGTTGAGAGATAAGTACAGGAGGTGATAGGGCTTTGGCTGGGTCCAATTTGTGAAGCTTTTTTTTTTTTTTAATAGGAGACAGCCATGGATTTCGGTCACGTCTTGGGAAAACGAGTTGGGCCCCTAAGGCTCAGAAGTCATGGCCACGGACTTGTCTTGAGCTGTAGGGAATAGGTTAATTGTTAGGTGTCAGGAGTGATGGCTATGGATTGCTCTGAATTTCTAGACTGATAATGCAGACCTTTACACGTTAGGATAGCTTATTCTCCTTAATGCCGATGATGGAGTCAGTCAGTTGCATTTACAGAGTGCAGAGAACTGCACTAAGCGTTTGGGAGAGTACAACACAACAACAGACACAATCCCTACCCACGACATGCGTACAGCCTAGAGGGGCAAACATTAAATATAAATAATCAAGTAAGCCTCATCGGTTAGTAATGACCGATGAGGCTCAGTCCTGGACGCTCATGCTCCAGCCCCATTCACGATCTCATCCCTGCAAGCCACGTTCCCACTGGGGTATGCACGGAGTGCACTGAGCGACAAGGCCGTGTGGCCTTTGTCTCCGTTAACCAGTTAAAAGGCACATCGGGGCTAGAATCCATTCAGTAACGGTTCTGGATTTCACAATTAGGGAAGATACATACCTGCAGAAGATGATGCACCATTGGGGGAGGTATTCTGCACATTGACTGACAGAGGAGGAGTGGTGAAAAAGAAATTTGCCCCTTCCCCGAGGAGATCTCCTGTAGAATCCTCCGAAATTTGGGAAATTCTGGGAACAAAAAGGTTATTTAGTAAATCAGCATTGCTAGATGAAGTTTTAATCTCTTCGGCCCGGAGACTTTGTTCCGGTCCAACGTCAGAGTCCAGGCCCAGCAAATCAACGCTGGTTTCCAGCTGCAATTCCTTCAGTTGGGCGGACATTTCAGGTTCTGTATCAAAAAGTAAGTCTTCATCTTCTGCTTTTTCTGGGGGAGGGAGCTTGGCTTCTTCGACTGCAACTGCTGTGCTCTCATCAGGGAAAGGGGCAAATTCTTCGTCAGATGGTTCACTTTCATCCCTGTCATCAATTAAGACAGGATGCTTTTCTTTGAGAAAATCTTCTTGTATTCTTTCTGATTCTTTTTCATCTTTTTGATAAAAGGAAAGCACAAAAGATTAAAAAAAAAAGACTGGCCTTACATGATTTAGGAAATGTACCGATACGAATTTCACCGAGTTACAACGCTTTCATTTATTTGAAAACAAGTTTTTTTTCAACTGATGTGTGCTCTCAACAATACTTTCGTTGTCCTAATTTATTGAATAAATACATTCTGGTACCTACCCCAGCATTTAGTTCAGTGCTGGGAACATAAGAAGTGCTTAACAAACAATCCAGTTATGATTACTGGGTAACCTGTGCCATTAACTTAGACTATGAGCCCCATGCGGGATAGGAACCGTGCCCAACCTAATTAACTTCTATATTCCCCAGCACTTAGTGTTTGACCCATAGTAAGCACTTAAATACCAGAAAAAAAGTTAATCTATACTATCAACTGGCTCTCAACTGACAGCTGTAACCACCTACCAGCTAGGCAATTGTTGCCAAATTACCAATCTAACTTCAGTTGTTGGCAGAACTAGTTGTTGACTCTCATCAGCAAACCCAAACCTTGGCTCTAATTAAGTTTTTTGAGGTTGCAAGCGGGTTGATTGTAATTTGGAGAAATGCCAAATATTAGAATCAATCACGTTTGAACATGAGGGAACCAGCGTCAGGCAATCTGCCATCATTCCCTCAGCAAATCAACTAGGGTCTACAGAGACAGGGTGTCAAAAGAAGTATGTTCTATCTAAAATATATCAGCCTCTGGGTCATCAGAGCCAACAAAAGGGCAATTCTAACAGGTTAAACTGCATCTGGACCCGTGCTTACAAGGGGTCCAAGGATCAGCGAACGGGTAGAGCAAGCTGGCACCCTTGGCCTCCTGCTAGTGGGAGTTATAACTGGAAAGAAGGAACCAAAGTGACACCTTCCATCAGCTGTCCCCCACATTGGGTCATTAAGGAAAGTGAAAGGGTCAAATGGCACTAAGCCACCCCCCACCCAACTACACGAGACGATTAAGGGCTCAAACTTGCGACATTGCTGATGAAAGAGTGGAGGAGCAAAATCGTGCGACAGCTAGCTCTACCGTGGACAATAAAGCTACAGTAATTACATTTAACGTGGGCTTCTTTCCCGCCACACCCCCCACCCAGCTTTTGCAGGATTACTCCCATCGGGTGCTAACTGCTATCTCCTGATACGAAGAGAGATGGTCCGTGAAAATATTGACAGCCGAGGTGATTTTTTGAATATATCTAGATGGATGCACTAAGCCTTGCTGGGCAAACAAAATTTGAAAGTGTACAGCCAAATTATCACTGTCACTTAATCCCATTTACTTTTTTTATGGTATCTTTTAAGAGTTTACTGTGTCAGGGACTGGACTGGCGTAGATACAGGCTAATCAGGTTGGACACAGTCCATGTCCCACATGGGGCTCACAGTCTTAATCCCCATTATATAGGTGAGGTAACTGAGCCCCAGAGAAGTGATCTACCTAGCAGACAAGTGGTGGAATCGGGAAGAGATCCCAGACCCTTGCTCTATCCCCTAGGCCCTACTGCTTTCTCATTCTTTACGTGTGGAAAAAGCAACCGTCTACACCTCAAAGGCTGGGCAGAGCAGCTGGGTTAGAAGGAATGTGTGGGAAAAGCTCTCAGTAGCCCCTGGCAGTTTTACTGTCCCAATCTACTTCCCTCTCTCATGCTGCATCAGTGGCAGAGGGCTTTGCCCTTAGCCTCAAAACCCAAGATCAAAGAAAATGCTTCATTGTAAAATGTTTGGAGATAGGTAGATACAGAAGGAGAATGCAGAACCAGAAGTGAATGAGATTGAGGAACTCCAGGTGGATTTCACTTTGGCCAATAGCTTCACCTTCCTCCAACATCAGCAGCATGGCCTAGTGGGAAGAGCCCAGGCCTGGGAATCAGGGGACCTGGGTTCTGATCCTGGCTCTGCCACATGCCTGCTGGGTGACCTTGGGCAAATATCTTCACTTCTCTGGGCCTCATATGTACCTCATTTGTAAAAATGGAGACGAAGACTGTGACCCCCATGTGGGACATGGACTGTGTCCACCTGGTTAGCTTGTGTCTACCCTAGCTCTTAGTACAGTGCCTGGCACGTAGTAAGTGCTTAAACACCACAAAAAAAACCACATCAAACTGATCGCAATGCAACATTCATCAATCTGAGTTGCACCAATGCCTTTCATCTCCCCCGTCTCCTCCTTGATCCATGTGCTAACGAGTGCAGACAGGCGTATCACCACACTGCAAGTGACGGAAAGCTAACAATGTTAAAACACAGAATGCCAGCAATAGAGTTCATCGAGAAGAAATGAGAATTAGCAGGAGAGTTAAGGAGAGATGCAGAGCCTAACTCCTATTTTAGCAGAGGAGACAGGTTAAATATACCCTCTCTCTTTTCATATGCCTGGGCGGGTTAGGGTTTGGACTGGTAGAACAGGTCTACTGGCTGTGACTTGGGCAAAAAATAAGTGGGGCGGCTTCCTCCCCATTTCAGGTCTCCTGACACCACAGTCCAACAACTCATGATCAGCAAGGTGGCTATGATTCGCCTGTGCTTTTAGACCCGATCAAAGAACTGCACATGCAAAAAAACGCCAAAGCACTTGAGCGCTCCCAGGTACTCCGAAGTCCCAACAAGGCAGAGGAACAAATGTGTAAATCTGCACCACTTCTTCCACTTGGAAATGAGGTCAAGATCTGATCTGGGGCTTGGCTTCGATTTCAGCCCAGTCAGCTTTTATGGTCTCTTTTCTACAACGCACGTCTGTGGCTTTTCCATATTTCAAGGATTGGTATCATCCTTTGGAGTGTCAAATCAGGATTAGGCAACTTTCTATAGAAAACCATTGATCACGAGAGCCTAATGAGTAGTGAAAAGTTCGAAGATGGGCGGCAGAAGGAAAAGAGACCTGGGGAGCCAGGCCCTGAATAATCAACGGTAAACTATTTTAACGGGGGATCGCTCTTCCTTAAAGTGACATTAAAGAGCTGGGAGGCAGGAATGCCCCGGCTTCTGAGAAACTCAAAGAACAACTGTTTTGTATACCTTGCCAATCCAGTGTATGGAAAAAATTATCTGCATCAGCACTGTTGCTTTGTGGAGAATCCGACTCAGTCGGCACACTTTCTGGCGATTGTTCTGACTTCGACGCTTCTGCTTCATACTGTGCTGTGGAACCTGGCTGTCTAGGAAGTTCGGGTTTGCCTATCATGATGGCACAAAATACCAAGCAAATAGAATAAGAAATGCATTAGACTGGTGCTCTTAGATGACAGGGACTCCCCCATCTTCTCCACACTTTCTAAATCCCAGCAGTCCTTCGGTCAGAGTTACGTCCGAGGAAATATTCTTTCAAGCTAACACGTGAAACTGTGAACCTGCCCGATTCAAAAAAAAAAAAAAAAAAAAGACTGCACTGCTAAGGATCATTTTCGCAACGGATTTAACAGCTCTGAATTGCTTGGTTCTCCTCGTGAGGAAAATAGGTCTTTTTTAATTTCCTTATTGAAGTACTCAGCTTTAGTCTTCCTTCAACCCTGGGAGGACCCTAAAAGACGTTCTCTGTAGATGAGGCCGATAGGGGAGAGCACTGAAACTGCGCTCCCAATACCTGTAAAGAACGTGTCTGACCACCCCATTAGACAAGCTGTTGGAGAGCAGTGAACATTCATTCATTCAATAGTATTTATTGAGCACTTACTATGTGCAGAGCACTGTACTAAGCGCTTGGAGTGAACATGTGTCTTGCTTCTGTATACTCTCTCAAGCGTTCAGTATAGTGTTTCACCCCACAGCAGGCGCTCAACGGGTAACACTGATGAGGAGGAAAAAAATGTGAACCTTTTCACATTTTTACTCTCTATCATCTTGTGAAGATAGGCTATTATATTAGCCATTGGCCGGAAAACTTGGGAAACTGACTTGGACAGCTGATTTTGGAGGACTGCTATTTTCCTAAAACAATAAAATCAACTCCTCCAGAAAAAGAAAGTCATTCTAGCTTTGTATTAAAAAAAAAAAAAAGTAAGCCCATTCAAAACCAGCTCAAAATTAGCCGACTGGATACTTACTTCCCTGCACGAAAACAGGGAAGATTTTCTTCACACGAGTTAGTACTCAAGGCTTTGGTTTAAAATTTGCTTTGTTGTTTTGTTTTTTTTTCCTGAGCTCCTCCCTTTCCCCCACCCTGACAAAGCTAGAGAGGAATGTGGAGAACATGGGGATTTAGGGTCCTGTGAACCAGTCTAGAGAAGGAGGATTATCAGTTATAGCGATGCGCTGTTAATGAAGACAGAGAGAAAGACCTTGCAAGTTAAGCCAAATTAGTTCGGTTAAAAAAGCTTAGGTTAACACGGAATGCTGAAACGGTGTCCCAAAATATACCTTATTCTCCATATGGTTTGACTGATGAGGTGTGGCGAGTTAGCGCTTCAAAGAGAGCAGAGTACGAAGCATCAGAGGCAAGGAGAATTTAACTGCCCAGGGTTGAGGAACAGAGTTGAAAACTCAAGGGATTGGGGGGATTTGGAACCCAATAATAACAATAACAATAACTGTGGTATTTGCTAAGCACTTACAATGTGCTAGGCACTGCGGTCGAAAAAAATCAATCAGATTGGACATAGTCCCTGCTCCGCATGGGGTGCGCAGCCTCAATCCCCATTTTACAGATGAGGTAACTGAGGCACAGAGAAGTGAAGTGCCCAAGGTCACCAAGCAGACAAGTGGTGGGGCCCAGATGAGAACCCAGGTCCTTCTGACTCCCAGGCCCATGCTCTATCCACTAGGCCACGCTGCTTCTCCCTACTTCATGACAAGCAGGAGAAAGGGTGTCCACCTGCTTATATTCTACCAGCTCCAGCACTCAGTACAGTGCTTGGCACATAGTAAGCACTTAATAAATACCACAATTATCACTATTCTTAGGACGGGGGAATGCCTGGCCCCATGTATGCTTTTATTCTGTGCGGATATGGCTTTTGGGGTTGAACTGATCACTGAATTGGGACACAGGAGGACTTTCCTGAAAACCCTAACAGAGCGTCATCTAAAGCCATGAAATGAAACCCCCGCCTGTCTCCTGAAAGGCCGGAGTCGGGGCCTGTCTCGGCCTCAAAGGTGAGGAGCGGTGGGGTAGCCCAATTCCCAGAGGATAGCGAGGCCCAGTCGCTACGAGAAGGGGAAAAAGGAGAGAAAGAGAGGGTGGGGAGAGGCTGGAGGGACAAGGCATGAGTCCAAATCAGGACAGCCTCCTGGGCCTTGGTCCAGCGGAAAGTGGAGAAGGCTGGAGAGTGCCAGGCCTGCCTTGGAGAATTAGCCAGCTTGGTTAGCAGCTCCGGCCTGAAAACGTCCCCCAGGTCCAACCTAAAGCAGCCCTGATCCCCAGGTTTCCCTTCAGAACACACTCAGCCTCCCCCGGGGCCCCAAACCATCCATCATCATCATCATCAATTGTATTTACTGAGCGCTTACTGTGTGCAGAGCACTGTTTGAAGCGCTTGGGAGTGTACAATACAGAGTTGGTAGATGCATTCCTGTTTGAACCGGCGGTGCTAAAATGGAACTCCGTTCTCCAGGCTAGCTTGCGAGGAATTACGACTCAATTCACTCTTTGGAGCTTTTCCCCGCAAACATCTTTCGGGGTCAACTGCGACGCGATGTCTGACCGTTCGCTCAGAAACAGGCTCCTTAAAATCGAATTCTATCCAAGTGCAACAGCATATACCTTCCAGTGTCATTTAGAATTCTTACCAAATTTAGACAGGATTTCTTGTTGCTCCTCCCGGCTGGAGAACAAAATTTTAGGATTGAGACCTTTCATGTTCAAGTTATCCCATGGGGCAGGCTCAGTGCTGGGTCTGTCTCTAGGTTCCACTTCCACTTCCAGATTCACTTGAAATAAGTCGGGATACTTCTCTTGAATATCACATGCGTCCAGATCATACCTGAAAGTATGTTAAAATGGTCAATTCATTGGTCAGGATTATCCAATTCAGTTGAGTGCTATTAAAAAAAAAAATCAAAATCAGCAGTATTCGATAGGTGCACTACGCACGATTAACTCGGGATTCCTTCTGCCCTCGGCAATTGGTCGAAGACGTGTTCGATCACATCTTCAAAGAGAACACAAAGCCACAGATACGTTCAGATATGTAGCAAAGACACCTGACCATGAAATTACAATAGAGAGACCCTAATGCAATGTGTTAAAGTATTAATACTTTTCTAGAAAATGCCACACTTTCCCTCATATTATATGCTGGTCTTGATTTCTACGATATATCCAGTGTGCAGTCTGATTTGAAAAAGAAGGGAACATGATAACTCTGTTGTACTATATTCACCCCAGCGCTTTGTAGAGTGTTCTGCACATAGAACGTGCTCAGTAAATAACACTGACTGAAAATCCGAGGGCGGGGGTTAGCCATTCCCTACCCATTTATGACTGAAGATTACCTCTATACAGTGAAGTTCCATTCATTCATTCCATCGATTTATTGAGCACTTACTGTGTGCAGAGCACTGTACTAAGCGATTGGAAAGTACAATTCAGCAACAAAGGGAGTCAATCCCTACCCACAACAGGCTCACAGTCTAGAAGGGGGGGACTGGGGCTACATCCATTCCAGCCAGACCAATTTTCTGGAGAAAAGGAATTCCATTTAAACTGCCCTCCAGGGGAGGTGACAGAGGAGTCAATCAATCAAATGCGTATATTGAGCTTTTACTATGTGCAGAGCACTGTACTAAGCACTTCGGGGTTAGCAGACGCGTCCTCTGGAGTCCCTCAACCACGGCAAGGATTCTCACACCCCTGGCTACCCCCAGCTTCTCAGCCCTAGTATCTTTCAAGAGATTGTGTGTGAGAAGCCGTTGCCTCAGTTCTGGGCACACAGGCAAGTGACATCTTGATTCTATTTATCGCGATTATGTTGTCTTGTTTTTGTCCGTCCGTCTCCCCCGATTAGACTGTAAACCCGTCAATGGGCAGGGATTGTCTCTATCTGTTGTCGAATTGCACATTCCAAGCGCTTAGTACAGTGCTCTGCACATAGTAAGCGCTCAATAAATACTACCGAATGAATCAGCCAGGGTGAAGAGCAGGGACCCACCCGGGAGGGGACCACAGAGATTATTTCCCAAGAAACGGAAATGGGATTTTCCCGTCTACAGCTACGTTTCTACGCGCCTATCAAGTGGACACGGATAAATGCTTGCCTACCTGCTAAGGGTCCCTAAAAACAGTCCCGAATCGGATGACGTCCCAAAGTATTAGGGAAAGCAGCCCTCAGAGTAGCACCGTCTTCTGTTTCTCTAGCACGCTGCAGTTCTCCAAGCAGAGACCCGCAGGATCTTTAAATAACAGCCTGCTCTGCACTGGGGGGTGGGGGGGGGGGGAGATTTACGAGGCCCAAAATTTTAAAGATCTCCAATCTGAGCTTCCACAGAGTTGAAAGGACCTCACCAGGTTTGGAGCAGAGGGTCTTAAAATGTTTAAAAATAGCTCCATTCAGCTCAGGAAGGAAATACAGCTACCACGGTACCCTGCAGATAACAGGGAACTGCGGCAGTATATTGCAGCCTCCACAGAGAGCAGCTCCGGCCTTTTTCTGTCAAGTTGGGTTATTCGAGGAGAAAGCCTCTCTGTTTCTGCAGGACACTGACAGTCATCCTTCACCCCGCTTTAGCTAAGGAGAAAGCTGCCAGGAAGGAGAGCTATCCTTTTTTCCTGGGAGCTAGAGGAGACAACGGGACAGGCTGATTTTCCCCTCAGTCTCAATACACAGAGAGCTCAAAAATGACTGGTTGCCTAATCAACAGTAAATATACTCCTTTCACCAGATCAAAAAGCTATAAAATGCTTTCTCCCTGAGGTCCATATCCCCTCTAAAAAGAACAGAGCTTCATTTTGAGAAAGGCTCAGAATTGCAATTTGTGTTTAAGATACTGAAAATACTTAAACATCGAATAAGGATTGGAGAGTCATGATTTCAGTTGCTAGTGAAATGCACAATAGAAGCAAAAATAAAGGTTCTTTGGGGGACGGACGGGAAGGTTCAGGAGGGGACTAGCTTCTAGTTTTCTTCAGGATTCTTTTGTTGAGGGAACAAAGCAAATAGCTTTCCAGAATCTCCATTCTACACCGCTGGAGAATACTTCTGCTCAACATGAAATTGCAAATTATCACTTCAGTCTATCACCTCAGAAAAACAGTCTTTCCAGTTAATGACAACTAAATCTCCATCTGCTTCTTTTTGTCAGATCTTAAGAACACTCCCTGAGATCTCTTTAGAGAATATGTTTTCTTCCAACTAATGGGATCTGAAATGCAGTTTTCATAGCCTCGCTGAACTGATTTTTCGAAGAAGAAGAATAAAAAAATCTAAACACTGAATCCAGAGTCCCTAGTAGTAACGCTGGAACACCAGGCTTAGTAGTGTGCTCAAGGATGTGGCTGGTAAATTCGACAGTATTCACTGAGCGCTTACTATGTGCACAGTACTCTATTAAGCGCTTGGAATGTACAATTCGGCGACAGAGAAAATCCCTGCCCAACAACGGGCTTATAGTCTACAAGGGGGAGACAGACAGCAAAACAAACAGTCAGGAATCAATTCCATCAAAATAAATAGAATCACAGATATGTACACAATCATGGAAGGACACACAGCAGACAAGTGGCGGAGCGGGGATGAGAACCGTGATCCTTCTGACTCCCAGGCCCGTGCTCTATCCTCTAAGCTACGTTGCTTCTCCGCTTTTGTGCAGTCCCCCCGCATTCTGCAGGACACATGATGAGATGGCTAGTGGGGAGAAGAGGCACAGTCTGTGATCACAGAACAGATTACCTCAGAAGATAGCACTGTGCCATCGCTGAGTGTGGATCTAAGAGTGGCTTAGTAAAGACCAGGAGGTTGGGAGGAAGGGTCTTTTTCACAGCCTTGTGAAATCTGGGGGGGAGCCAGAAATGAGAAACTAAAAAAAAAAAAAAAAAAAAAGCCCCTTGCTCTCCACAATCAGACAGGCTGGAGCCAGAAAACAGCAGGAATACCAAAGCAGGGCAAACATACGGTAGAGGAGGGCGGGTGTTTCAGAGGCCAGGGCAGCAGCATCACCAGAGAGCGACCGCAATATCGGGCCCGATTCGGCAGGCCCGATCTCAGTGGCCGTCTGACCGTCGAACCAGTCCGAGCCCGATAACTGCTGTGCCAACGTGGAAAGACCTCTCCGAATCCGGTCCATCGGAATCCCATCTCCGCGCCCGTCTTCCATCGGGCTGAGTGGTCTCACCCAGCTCCGCGATGTCCACTCCACCCTCGTCCGGGTCGGACATTGCAAGTGATGCTCGTAGATAAGCACGACAAGGTGAAACCCCCCCACTCTGCATCACGCCAGACACCGTGATTCCCCCCAAAACCCACTTTTCGTGGTCAGGCTAGTGGGATGACACATAAAAAGAGACATGTCTTACCCTGTTTACTGCCCTTCTGTTGCCCGTATCCCTTTCGTTCACTTTTATTGAGTAAGATTCTCACTTCCAATGTACGAAATACTGGCAATCAAAATACTGGCTTCACACAGTGGGCAAGCAAAAAATGATTTTAAGGTAGCTGAACTTCCCACTCCCTTCCTCATTAGTGAGGAGGTATAGACCAGAAGAGAGAAAGAAAAATAAGTAACAGAGAAAGGGGGCAAAACACAGGCTACTAAGGAAAATGAGTCTCACGCACTCTCTCTGCCACACAAAACCAGGATACCCAGTTGTCAGGAACAACTTGAAGACCATAGTTTTCAAAGCCTGGTATGTATGTCTTCCGTATCTGCTTTTCTTAAACAGTCTAACTTTTGTAAAAATCTACCACCAAAAGGTTCTTACATCAGGAATACAAAGCTTCAGAATCCATCAATAGGTCTATGTCATCAGAGTTCAGTTTGGCTACAAAACTGCTTTGGTTCATTGTTCATTTTAAGTAGATTCACAGTCCTGAGCTCTGCGATTCTGTTAATGCCATAACCTCTAAAAAATAAACTACTGAATAACTCTGACTGCTTTATTTCCAATTCAACCACAGTACTTCTTTTCCCTCCCACCTCCGGATTTAAAAGTAATGGATGGTTTTAAATGTTGTTAACCAAATCCACCTCTTAAATCACAAGTGTGAATAAGAATAAATGGTATTTGATACTTCAATCTATACATATGTCGGGTTGATTTTTTTTTTTTTTTAACTGAAAGTGTTTGACAAAGGACACTGGGATTAGAAGAAGAGATGCTCATACTGAAAGGATAAGGGGGTAAAAATGACAGGAAAGGCTAAAACGATCAAGGAGGTAACAAGTCCAAGCAATGTGAGAAGTTTAACAATCCCAGCATAAGAAAATAAAAAAGGCTCAGAAGAGAAAATCAAATACAAAAATTGCCTGTGATCACTACCCAAGAAATCTCTCCTTTATCTACTCTTTGCTATCCGCCCCCTCCATCTTCTTCCACATATCTATTCACTCACATGCTCTCTCCCACCTTCCAAACCACAAAAATGCTAACATTTTGGAAGTCAGCATTAAAACTTAAATGACCTTGATAAATTAGAAAAACGATCTTATAAAAACAGGATGAACAACAGAAATGCCATAACAGGTCAGAAGAAGAGTTCAATCTAAGATTCAGGCTGTAATTCTCCTAAAGTTTCCCATGCAAAATGATGTATGGTAAACCTCTGGGAAACCAGAAGACACTTCCTTCTATTCCTGATTTCCCTCTATATTAAGCTATCTCGGACCTCTTGTCATTGTATCCATATAAACAATACTAAGGCCAACTTCCCCCTCCAACACACTTAACCTTCGGTTTTTAACAATCCACTACGGACAGGGAAGCAGCACAGGCTAGCGGATAGAGCACCGGCCTGGGAGTCACAAGGAACTGGGTTCTAATCCCAGCTCCGCCGTGTATCTGCTGCGTGACCCTGGGCAAGTCGCTTCACCTCTCTGGGCCTAGGTTACCTCATCTGTAAAACGGGGATTAAGATGGTGAGTCCCATGTGGGACATTGGCTGTGACCAACCTGATTGGCTTGTATCTACCCCAGGGCTTAGTACTTCGACCCAGCCCGCGCACTTCAAATCTCCAACACCAACCTGCCAACTTTAACTCCATCTCATCTCTCTCGCTGATGGCCCCTTGCTTATGTCCTCCCTCTGTGAAACTTTCTTCCCCATCATATTTGACAGACCACCATCCTCTGCATTTTCAAAGCCCTACTCCTCCAAGAGGCCGTCTTTCACTTACCCCTCATTTTCACTCCCTTCTGCATCACCTATGCACTTGGGTCTCTACCCATTCAGTACTTTGATTCTTTCCCCACCCCACAACACCCCTACACACTTTGAAATTCACCCAACCCACCGCACTTATACTCTGCCTTTTCCCATGTCTGTAATTTATTTTACCGTCTGGTTCCCCCAGCTAGACCGTAGAATGTGTCTCCCGACTCTTTTGTACTGTACATAATAGAATGGTTCTTAACAGACGATGCTGCTGATGGTGAGATTTTTACAACCCCACGGATGTGAGTGTCACTCTGTCAATCTCTCACATACTTGTACGCTGTGCCCATGAAAATACAATAGGGACGTTATTGTGTGCACACAGCAAGTGATCAATAAACACCACCAGTACACGCCAGATCACACTTCACTCTTCCCCAGCTAACCTTCTTATTGTACACTGTTCTGGCCTCTCCCGTCTGATGATCTTGGACCCACCCCGATGCTTAATAGCTATCACAAACAGCCATCTCTGACCCACTGCTCATGCCCTTCTCCCTACCCGGACCTTGCTTTCCCTTCAAATCCGCTAGACCTCAGCCACGGTCATCTTCAAAGCCCTCCCGACATCCCAACTTTTCCAAGAAGAAGTCACCAATTAAGTTCCACCGACCTTGGCCATGTCATCCCAACATTTATCAATCAGTGATAGTTATTCAGTGCTTATTGTGTAGACAGCACTGTATGAAGCACTGGAGAGGACGTATTACCACACAATTGTTAAATACATTCCCTGCCCACAGCGAGCTTACAGTCCAGAGGATGCATACATTTATGGTGCAAACAACCACCACTACTGCAAAGCTTCAAGCATGTGTCCTTCTGGCTATTCAAGTGTGCATTACAAAACTGCTTTAAGCCTAGGCCACTCAGGATTTAATTACTCCGAAGCATACCTCCCCAAAATTTATGATTCGCTGAAAATGACCAAGTTGCAATTTCTTACTTTCCCTTGAAATATTAAGCTTGCGTTCACTGAAATCTTTTTGAAACGAAATAGTTTTCAATCAGCTGAAATCCCCTCCTTCCCCACTCTTCCTTCCCCCCATGATTTTCCCATTGTGAGATCAACATACTTGGCAAATTTCACAGTAGTGGCATTTCGAGGCACAAATCCTGTGTGAAACTGAATCTGGAACATCTTCATTGAAGCCATCTATGAACAAACATACAGAGATCCCTTAGGCAAAGTCAGAAAAAACACACAATCCTTATTTTAATGAACGTCCATTTTGCTTCTCAACAACTACTGGTCTCCACGGTAAATCTTCCACACTAGTCAACTATGGCCGTAAATGCTGCCTGTAGTTAATAATAATAATAATAATGTTGGTATTTGTTAAGCGCTTACTATGTGCCGAGCACTGTTCTAAGCGCTGGGGTAGACACAGGGGAATCAGGATGTCCCACGTGGGGCTCACAGTCTTAATCCCCATTTTACAGATGAGGTAACTGAGGCACAGAGAAGTTAAGTGACTTGCCCATGGTCACACAGCTGACAGGTGGCAGAGCTGGGATTCGAACTCATGACCTCTGCCTCCAAAGCCCATGCTCTTTCCACTGAGCCACGCTGCTTCTCGTTCCAAGCTAGAGCTCGTCAACTCATCTTACAATACTCCAACAGCATTCAATCTGGTCAGGTTTGAAGAATTGCTGGTCGAGGGTCAGACGTTCAGAAAAGAAAAATATCCCTTTCCCTGCACGCTCACTGGCCTCGACTCTATTATCCTGTGGTGGGAAAATGTGCGCAGAGAAAAATTTCTAATCCCAGCTGCCCAGGCCGATTTTCGACTTTGATCCTGTAATCAAGTAGTGCCTAACTCAATGCCAGTACTTCAAAGGAAACAGCAGCAAAGAGAATTGGGAAGACATTCTAAGGAAAGTCTTTAGATCTTAGTAGCATTGAAGTTCAGCAAGGAGAGGGGTACAGAGTGAATATGGAGGTGGGGCACTTCATGCTTCCTCTGTGTTCAACTGGTGTCAGCTCTTCCTGCGTGACTTGGTCAAGTCACAACCTTTTCAGTCTCAGTTTCGTCTAATTATAATAATAATAATAATTCTGGTATTCATTAAGTGCTTATTGGGCGCCAAGCACTGTACTAAGCACGGGAGTGGATACATGCAAATCGGATTGGACACACTCCCTGTCTAACATGGGGCTCACAGTCCTAATCCTCATTTTACAGACAAGGTAACTGAGGCCTAAAGAAGTAAAGTGACTTGCCCAAAGTCACACAGCAGACAAGTGGCAGAGCCGGGATTGGAACCACAACCTTCTGACTCCCGGGCCCGTGCTCTATCCACTACACCATGGTACCTCCCCAAAACAGGCCTCATTGACATTTGAACTCTCGAGCCCTGGTTTACAATAATAATAATAATAATGATGATGGTAGTTGTTAAACGCTTACTATGGGCCAAACACTGTTCTAAGCACTAGTGGAGATACAAAGTAATCAGGATAACCCAAGTGGGGCTCACGGTCTTAATCCCCATTTTACCAATGAGGTAACAGGCACAGAGAAGTGAAGTGACTTGTCCAAAGTCACACAGATGACAAGTGGTGGAGCCGGGATTAGAACCCACGACCTCCGACTCCCACGCCTGTGCTCTTTCCATTAAGCCACGCTGCTTCTCTAGACCAGTGCTTTAACCTCTGAGCTATGAAAACTAAGGATAAAAATAAGATACCTGCTCTTATCTCTCAGAGATTGCGAGCCCCACATAGAGCGGGAACTATGTACGATCTGATGATCTGTATCTACCCAACGCATGGGCACACAGAAAATGCTTAATACCATTATTCTTATTGGTCCATTTTATGAACTACTTAATGTCCTTTAATGGTGAAAGCACCTACCACATGGTAGATGTGATGTGATCACATGCAAATACAAATGACACTATACGGGCACTTGGTTTGTGGTGTGACAACTTTTTCTTGAAACTTTTAGAAAAGGGATAAAGTGAAGGAATCCCAACAGTGAGATGGGTTCATAACTTCAAAAACGTGGAAAAATTTTGTAAAGTACTTCTTTAATCTCATCCCTGTATGTTTTGAGTTTACACCGAAAATTTAGAGATAAAAAGATTCAAGATCAGTAAATAACAAGAGAAAAAAAGTCTGAAAATCATTTTATGAGGAAGGTAATGACCAAATCTTGAAATTCATGGAGAGAGTTCTAACGCTTGCTAGCCATCATGAATCTTCTCAAAGGGTAAAATGAACGAGTGGAAAATAGAGAGAAATTCAGAAGTAAATCTTCAGCTAAGCAAATTGCAACCAACAGTCCCCCAGGAAAATGTCAGTGATTTGTCTCTGCAAAGAAACAGAAAATTCCTGATTACCTTAGCTTGTAGTCTTCCTCCTAGTGTTGATCTTGCATGATAAATTACAATGAGGACATCTCCTTGGACTGTAATCCCCAGTGGAATTATGGCTTTGCCATCTTCAATTTTAAAATCTCTAAACAAGAGAAAGGCATTGTACGAGTGTTATAAACAAAAGAAAAAAAACTTAGCGGCCAAGAAGCCCAATCCTGAAGAAAAAATGACTCTCAGTAAATGAAAGTTAGTCTCAAATAATGGATGCTACCAATGCAATTCCTAAGAGCTCAAAGGGTTTTCTTCAGGGGGTTGGGGGGAAAGAGTGCAACATACAACTGTACGTATCTGGAATTATTTCTGTTGTATAGGAACAAATTATTTCTGGAAATAATCCTTGTTTATTTTTTTCCTAAACTCTTGCCCTGCTACCCAAAGAATATTTTGTTCAAGGTGTAATTCAAAAAAAGATTACAAAAACACTTTGCAAGGGCTCTTTCTGCATTATCTCCATCTCACAGTTTTTTAATTCCCCAAATTCACACTGCATTGGGGGCATGACTGGCTGTAAAACAGGCAGTTTGATTACACTTTGTTGGAGTTCAGGTGGCTCAGCAGAGTCAAATGCTCACCCGGCGTTTCCGCCTTGGCTAAGGGATTTGGGAGATTTCAAATCCGGTTTCGAGAGCTGTGACAGAGCCGTGCACGAGCACGGTCTTCTAAATTGCTGTTCCAGTGGAGGATTTAGGTGGGCTCAGCCAGCTCCTAGTCCCTTTTCAATGTAAAATGGGGTTCACTTTACATTTCTTTACAGAGAATGGATTCCTAATAATAGGCACCAACTCCATCAGTTTCATTCCTTTAACTTGTCGGGAAAAGGTGACACCCGCACCTAGCCAGAAAGGGATGAGAGATGGAGCTGGGATGTGGCTTCATCTCTACCTCCCTGCCAACAAGAGGACTGGCACCTTGAGACACTCACTTTTGATGCCCATCCACACCCCAATATTCACCCACATCTCCACTGCCATCACTCCCGATCCCTCCCCACCTTACAGTCTTCCCTTATCTTAGTAGCACCAGAAGCAGTGTGGCTTAGTGGTTCGAGCACAGGCCTGGGAATCAGAAGGACCTGGGTTCGGATCCCGGCTCTGCCACATGGCTGCTGTGTGACCTTAGGCAAGTCACTTAATTTCTCTGGGCCTCAGTTACCTCAACTGTAAAATGGGAGTTAAGAACGTGAGCCCCATGTGGGAGAGACTGTGACCAACCTGCTTAACTCGTATCTACCCCCAGTGCTTAGTACAATGCTCAGCACATAGTAAGGGCATGACACGTACCATAGTTATCATTATTATGAATTATTAGTACTTCAACTGCCTCTCCTGCACCCACACACTTCCATTATCTGTTTGCCAAATCCTGGACTTCCACTGGGCTTGCCTTACCTAGCCCCGATTTCCTTTAAGGTTGACCCAATCTGAGTCTCAATGTGAAGGAGTTGTACGAGGTCAAGGGGTTTGGGGGGAGGGAGGTGGAGAGATCAGGGCTACCTTGGAGTCTGGTTTCACCTTAAAAGTTTCAGTGACAAAGGAAATAAGATGGGAAAGGGCTGCAATTGCATAAGGTGGTAGCGGTAAAATGTATACTTACATATACAGAAATTTATGGATGCTCACATTCATACATACATATTATTTACACATACATGTGTGTACTTAATATATATGCACAAATGTGTTTATGAAAGTTTGCATGTATCTATGTGTGCTCAACATATTTAAAGGGCAGGCCTTTTAACTGTACAATTCCAAACTAATCTAGAATCATTCCGGTCTACATTTAAAATCAAAAGCGATTTCTGATGCGATAGCATAAATGAATCAGAGGTAACCATCGAAAGCCAAAGAACACAGTGGACTCCACGCTTACTTCATTTTATCATACTCCTGAGATGTAGTGGTCACTCTCTCATCTCCCACGTAGACTTCACAGAAGGGTCGACAACCATTTCGTTGCTTGCTGAAGAGGGGAACTGGTGTCATTATAACTGATTTTATGAGTATTGGTTTGCTGTGTGGGATAATTGGCTCTTCTGCCATCATGTCGCACATGTATTCTATGTACCTGCAAGAAAAAATCGAAAACAGAATAGATACATGTACTACCAACTATGCACCAGCCCAATTGTTCCCCGGTACTGTGGCAAAATTAACACTAATAAGAATAGAGATATTTGATAAGCAGTTACTGTCTGCCAACCACTCTATTAAACAGTGGGGTAGGTACAAGACAACCAGGTCCAATACGGTCCCCGTCCCACATGGGGCTCACCGTCTAAGCGCTAGGGAGAACAGGTACTGAATACCGTTTTACAGATGACAAAACTGAGACACAGAGAAATTAAGTGATTCGCCCAAGTACCCAAAGCAGGCTAGTGGTGGTGTTGGAATTCGAACCCAGGTCCCCTGAAGTCCAGGCCCGTGCTCTTTCCACTAGGCCATGCTGCTGCCATTATTTATCTTCATTATCCTCCACTATTTCTCCCGACCATCCACTGGCTAAAAGACTTTCCACTTAGCCCTCTCCTTACATACCTGGTCTCTACATCCCAGCTTGGGCTCTTAGTTCCTCACAAACTCACTTTCTTCCTGTACCTCCTTCTCAACTCTCTCACCCCTGACCTCTTCCTCCTGCCCGGAACTCCCTCAACCTTCAAATCCACCAGGCCACATCTCTCCCTATCTTCCAAATTGTCCTGAAAACCTCCTCTAGGAGGCAATGCCCAACTAATTTACAACCCTCTTGGTCACATCATATTACTATCCACCCTTAGTTTTTACGTATATCAATTTTTGTTTTCTGAGGGATACGTTACTCTTCTCAATTGAATCTTTATTACTCCCCTTGCCTCCTCATCTCTTATAAAATTTGACCCCATCTCCCCAACTAGACTGCAAGTACGAAGACCGGGACCAAGACTATTACTTTGATTGTATTCTCCCAAATAGCTAGTACAGTTCCCCTACAAAATAAATTGAAACAGAACTCTGGAGTTCACTTCTACGGTTTTTCTTTTTTAATAAACCTACCAGAAACCCGAGGCAGAGTCTGAAATAGGGCATTATTGGGGCTTGTTGATTAGAAGCGGTAGTCCACACTCTTTAGTTATTAGTAACTAATGATGCCTATGTATGGAGTTTGCAGGTTCCCACGCAGCACATTTAGAGATAGACATATGTACCCCCAAATAATCACCACTTTGCAGCTGGGTTTATGGCCCTGTGATATGGATTGCTCAACAGAAGTCGTATTCAATATCCAGTTAGGTGTCAATTGACTTGGGTCTGAAAAATAGCTCCTTGAAGTCTTGGCCCTACAACTGAGGTTTGGGGTGAGCTCGTTATGGGCAGGGAACGTATCTGCTAATTCTGCTGTATTACATTCTCCCAAGTGCTTAGTACAGTGCTCTGCACGTAGCAAGCACTCAAATACCAGTGATTGCTCAATCGTTTGAAAGGAAGCCAAAACAGCCACTCTATATTGCTTTGCCAAGACTTAATGATTCAAACCTGATATACAGTGAATTTCAGGGTGCCTGGTGGATAGCACGGGCCTGGGGGCCAAAAGGACCTGGGTTCTAATTTCAGCTCCTTTACTTGTCTCCTGTGTCACCTTGAGCAAATTATTTCACTTTTCTGGGCCTCAGTTCCCTCGTCTGTCAAATGGGGATTAAGACTGTGAGCCCTCTGTGGGACAGGGATTGTGTCCAACGCAATTAGCTTGTATCTACCCCAGCCCTTAGAACAGTGCCTCATAGTAGATGCTTAAATACAACAATTATTATTAACAACAGCCTAGTATATCACAGATCCCTGGAATTTAGACATTAAGAAACCCCTGGCTAGGCAAACTCAGAGTCTTCCAGATTTTTAGACAGTGTTTAGAATAGTTAGCATGCATCGAATTCCAGGCCACAATCATATTATCCCAACTGTTTTGTGTGGAAGTTAATCAACAGCTGCAGGAGAATACCATATAGGCATTGTTAAAGTTTAGAAAAGCATTCCTGAATAGTGCAACCCAAAGCAAAACAATTGAGTGAACTCTTAAATTCCCATAGATTTAAGTAGGGTTAGGTTCCCAGGACCTCTATTTCCACTAAATAAAACATCTCTACACATATCCCCCTTTGTTTGAAGAGAACAAAGGGATTTTTTCTGTACCTTTGTCTGATGTCAATCCTAACCTGAGATTAAAGGCTCCGTTTTAAACATTCAAAATATAAAGAGACCTAGCGGATGCTACCTCTGCCTTGGTTCCGAACATCAAAAGAAATGCTACTTGGGAAAACACACACGCTCGCACTCCAAATGAACCTCAAAGTATTTTTGCACCTGAATTGGTTGAAACGCACTTTTGAGAGGGGAGAAGCGACAATTTCGAAAAATGACCCACGGAGCAGTGTTAAGTATGGACTTGCTTACTCCCTTTGTTCATCCACCCCTCCCAGCTCCACAGCATTTATGTACATTATCTGTAATTTATTTGTATTGATGTCTGTCTCCCCCGATCTAGACTGTAAGCTTGTCGCGGGCAGGGGATGTGTCTGTTCATGGTTGTACTGTACTCTCCCAAGTACTCAGTACAGTGTTCTGCACACAGTAAGTGTTCAATAAATACGACTGAATGGAATGAATGAATGACTTAAGAGGGGAGCGATCGGAGGCAAGGAGATCAGGCTGATGCAGCAGGGCTGGAACAGCAGCACGGTGGCCGTTTGGATGGAGAAGGCGACTCGGATTTGACAACAGGCTGAATAAGGGGGTTGGAAGAGAGGACAGAGTCACGGATAACGCCCCGGCTCCGGGCTTGAGACACGGAGAGGGTGGTGGTGGTGTCTTCTTGTGAATGGGAAATTCGATAAGAAGGCGCTTCATTGGTAACTTTGGAGAGAGGAGTGGAGTGAGGGTGGTGGAAACCAGGAATGCGGTGAAAATAAACAGCTCAGAAGTTTTGTATGTGAAAAAACCTCGCAGCTGGGGGAAAGTAGAGAAGAGAGGCCTATCTTTTTAGGTCTTCTGAGCTCACATCCGCTGCCTGGATAATCACTTATCTTGTAAATTTGCATTCCCCCAACTGCTACCTCAACCCTTCTGGGCCATCGAAGCACTGAAATTACTATTGCTCTCAGAACACTCTGTTCATGCCGTATGTACTTTACAACACCCCCATCTATATTTTCTCCATCTCCCCCACTAAACTGCAAGCTCCTTGACAGTAGGGATCGTGTCTAACTTTTGTATGCTCCCAACTTTACATACAGGAGCTTGCATAGCAAGCACCTCTAATAAAGCAAATTTTCTTTTTATGGTATTTGTTCAAGCCCATCGAACACTGTTCAAAGCACTGGGGTAATAATAATAATAATGTTGGTATTTGTTAAGCGCTTACTATGTGCAGAGAACTGTTCTAAGCGCTGGGATAGATACAGGGTAATAACGTTGTCCCACATGAGGCTCACAGTCTTAATCCCCATTTTACAGATGAGGGAACAGAGGCCCAGAGAAGGGAAGTGACTTGCCCACAGTCACACAGCTGACAAGTGGCAGAGCCGGGATTCGAACCCATGAACTCTGGCTCCCAAGCCCGTGCTCTCTCCACTGAGTCACACTGCTTCTCTGTAGATCCAACTTAATTAGATTGGACACAGTCCCTGTCCCGCATGGGGCTCACAACCTAAACAGGAGGAAGAAGAGGAGAACCGTGGCACACAGAAGTGAAGTGACTTGCCCAAGATAACGCAGCATGCATTTGGCAGGGTCAGGATTAGAACCCAGGTCCTGACTCCCAGGCCCATGCTCTTCCCACTAGGCCATGCTCCTTCCCAATAAAGCAACTCAGAGCAAGGACTGCCTGATATTCTTGCGATGAGCTTGTCTGTGAGCCCATGTTTTTCCCCCGCACCAATACAGCAGGGATGCATTTTACCTTTTATGAGATGGCCAGATCCCAGGTGGACAGCGTTTCATACTGAACATATAAACCGCAGCCTCGGCAGTGGTGAAGAGACGACAGAAACACAAAAAGGAGCAAACAACAACCGCGGATGCTGCTCTGCCGTCCTAAAATACAAGATCGAGAGAATACATATTTTAATTTGCCACAATAATGCTACCCTTTCAAGTGCATCCTCCCTATGAGATCTCAGGAGAGGAGTTTAGGCAGAAAATATCCGCCAAGTGCCTCATCCCTATATTAGAACCTTTACAAACAGAAGGCACAGATAAATTCCCTTTGCCTCCTCGAAACCTGAAACACCTATCTTTAACCATCCGCTGAGCTATCCGAGCCACGACTGCTCCCCATTTTGCAAGAAATTTATCCTGCTGCCAGGTAATATCAGAAAGCAGGAAAGGAGACAGGGGAGGACACGGCCGAGGGGAACTGTTTAAACAGTAGCTACGGTGTCTGCAAGAGTAGCGGGGGATAAGGAGATGGTTTTCAAAGGAATTACCCAAAGATATCCAACAGAGCAAGGGCATACCTTCTATTATCCTATTACCTTATTACCGTATTTATTTTGTTAATGAAGCGTACATCCCCTTGATTCTATTTATCGTGATTAAGTTGTCTTGTTTTTTGTCCGTCTGTCTCCCCCGATTAGACTGCAAGCCCGTCAATGGGCAGGGATTGTCTGTATCTGTTGCCGAATTCTCCATTCCAAGCGCTTAGTACAGTGTTCTGCACATAGTAAGCACTCAATAAATGCTATTGAATGAATATACCTTCTAAAGCTGATTCTGCAGTCCCAGATTGTTTTTTCAGGTGCTATCGGAGCAGACGGGGCTGGGGTGCGGGCATGTGTGTGAGAGAGTAAGAGAGAAAGAATATGAGGCTGGGTGGGTCATCTCTGGTATGTATGTTTAAGGAAGCAGGCTGGCCTTTGCCCTCTGGGGGCAAGAATATCAACAGGTTTCATTTATGCACAATGCACCCAGCCCAGCCACTAATGAGCATCTACAAAAGAGGGGGCTGATAAGCATGAGAAGCAGAACTGAGCGGCATGGTCAACGAGGAAGCTGACGGCTCAGCCATCCCCCCGAGAGACGTTGCCACAAAAGAGAGAGAGGACCTCTCATTTTGGCCCATTACATAGTAGAAAAGCCCACGACCTCCCTTCTGGGAGAAGACAACAGGAGCTGAATGTAGGCACCCCCCACCCCGAGATTAAAGAGGCCGGGTCTGGGAGCAGTAAGCATGACCATGAACTGACAGAGGATAAAATCCTAGGGGTGAGGGAGGAAAGCTTGGCATTTTCGGGGGTCCATCTGTCAGTGGAGCCTCTATCTTACAGAACCCCATCCGTGACAATTGCCTGCTGAATTGGAACGTTGGGAATAGCTGCTGATGGGGAGTCTCTCAGGGAGATTTGGGGGGGCGGGGGGCGGAGGGGAGGATTGTGGTCCAGCATACCCACTGCCACCCAAAAGCAAACATGCAGGCAAGAGAAGTCTGGGTGCTCCTTTTAATTGGATAAAAATCTCATCCAAATCCCTTCTTCAACCAGCAACTTGGGTAACTGGATGAAAGAGATTCGATCTCTTTTTTGATAAGAGCAGCACTAAAGAGCTATATGCTAATAGTCACAGACATGCTACTAGTCATAAAATTAGTTGTAAAATTTGGCCTGGCATATAATGTTACCCAGGCAAAACCAAATAGGAGACGGAGAGGTTCTTTTTCCCCACTCCCACTCCTTATTCTGCTTTCCACGTCTTCATTTTGGAATGCTCAATGTAGACACTAGCTCATGCTACCTCACTGGGACTCCAGACTGGTTTCAATGGGGGGAAAAAAAAATCCAATGCTTCCAGTACTACTTACTAGGCAGTGCACAATGCAAACATTTCTGTGATCTTGCTTTAGCCACAGATGCATATTTTTGCAAACGCTGTAAAGGTTTTGAAGATTCGGTGCCCGTCTCGCTGGCCACCCGCAGTCGGAAACCTAAACAGAAGAGAAAAATCATCTTAAGATACACAAAACATCAGAGATGATCACTGTACCAATCACATTTTCCCGTTCGTAACAATTCACGCGGGGAACGTGTCTACCAACTTCGATATCGTCCTCTCCCAAGCGTTGGGTAAAGTGCTCTGCACACGGCAAGTGCTCAATCAATACCGTTGACTGATTTGAAAGTGTACCTGAGGTGTAGTGAAAAGAACACTTGGGAAAACCTGTTATTCTTTCCCTTCTGAATACACATCAGCTCCTTTACCCAAGAATGGAAGATAGAAAGTATCAAACAATGAAAGACTTTGTAAATACTAACTGCACACCCAACACCTGTGTGTAGTATAGGAAAACAACAACAACAAAAAGTGCGGCTAATCAGTCATCCACAGCCCCACACCCAAATCATCATCACCAATGGTATTTACTGAGTGTCTACTGTGTGCAGAGCACTGAATTAAGCTCTTGGGAGAGTACATCACAACAGAGTTGGTAGATATGTTCCCTGCCCACAAAATGCCTACAGTATTAGAGAGGGACACAGACACTACCCTGTATCTACCCCAGCGCTTAGAACAGTGCTCGATACATAGTAAACACTTAAATACCATAAAAAAAGCACTAAAAAATTTGGATGCTACACTATGGAGTTTCAAAGCCCACTTTAAGTACAGTCACTGCTGGAAAAATGGGAAAGTCTGGTCCCATTTATGACAAGGGTGGAGATTCCAGGGTGCCTCTCCCACACCAACTACTGCCCGAATCCTCGATCCTGGTTAGGACACCCTGTCAGTCGACTCCATCCCCACTCTCAACTTGTACCTGGGCATGGGGAAATCGGACTTGCCATCTTCTTAAAGCACAGCTTGATCCGCAACTCCGGAGGGGTTTTAGAGGACGATCCCTTATTTGGCCTTGGGGAAACTGTAGCTGTGATTTCTACTTTAGAACTCTCCAAGCAAGTGGAAAATAACTGCTTACAACAGGGTCGACAACCTTTTTGTATAGAAGAGTCAAACAAAATGAAACTTGCGAGCTGGTGTTGGGCAGCGAGCCAAGCACACAATGTAAACAGGAAAACAGGAGGTGCGCTTTGCGTGGAGGCAGGAATCTTTTTCTCCAGCAGCAGTGGGGATCACAAGTGTAAACAACACTCATCAAGGGGGCTGCTCTGGCCCCCCAATGGCTGGAGGCGGGGTGTAAGTGGTCCCCTCCTCCGCCTGGCTTGATGGTCTCAGTGCCACGGCTGCCTGCCCGGCCATAGTGTGGCAAGAGCAGCTCCAGTTTGCCTTGCGGTTTGGTGAGGAAGGTGAGAACATTATCCATCCCCAAGCTGGCGGGGATGGAGCCGGGGGGAACGGGGAGAGGGGGCAGGGGTGGCATCACCATCTTGCCCCCTTTCCAGCTCAGAAGGGGGTGGGGGGGGGAACAAGCCAGCCACTTCCTACTCCAAAAGTTACGAGGTGGGGGGAGCTAATGGCAGAGTTCTCATGGGACTGGCTCTAGGGTGGAATGGCCCCCAAGGAGTGTGCTCTAAAGTCACATAAAGCATCAAAAAAAGATAGTACATATAGCTCAAGAGCCATGGGCTGTCGACCCCTGCCTGGCTGAGAACTGCCAGTATGTCACACTGTTGTATATCAGGTCACTCTGAACTCAAACATCAGTTCAAAAAACCAAATCTGTGTCAGGTGCACGACTGGGAAGTCACTCTGTGGGAGTGCGGAAGGGAGTGTATAAGAGCCCTCCAATGGTAGGGATTGAAGGTGAGGTGGGGAATCAAGAAGTGAAAGAAAGGAGAGGTATGAGTGAGGAGGAGAAAGAAAAGGCTGACAAGACAAGGATTAGGTAGGAAGAATGGAGAAACTGTGAAGACAAAGTAAAGGCTCAAAATAATAGATGCTGATAGAAAGTGGGTGAGACAAAAGGAAAGCTATGGGGGGGAGGGTGGAAATGAAAGAAGAAAAAAGGCAAGAAGAGGATGAGGAGAGAGGCAGGAGACTAACTTAGGAACATCCACCCTCGAGTCACATTCCGGCTATTTTTCTCATCGACAAAGGCCCAGTTTGGGGACAGAACCCTAACTCAAACTTCCAACAACCTGAATTCTTCCCTAGAACCACTTCTAAAACCCCTTCTAATCTTCCCTTCATCAGAACACACTCTTCTCTGAGACATCCTGCTGACTCACCTCTCACTTCCTTCTGCCTCATGTGGAATTTCAATGAGTTACAGCTAGTTAACTTTAAAGCTAAATTAAGGAGAAAGTTTAAATCGTATGGGAGCTACAGTTATACATTAAACCTTCGGAGGCATCAGAATAATTTTAGGGAACAAAGACCTTTTGATACTTAATCTATATATTAAAAAATGTCACTCGTATAACACTTCAGAATTAACTGCAATATGCCAACAGAAACGCGGACTACTCACTCTATTATGAAATCTTGAAGGCCTGTATGTTCTTGGGGATAGGTTGTAAACAGCATAATGTCCTGGGTGTTTAGAGTCTAAAAACAACCGCACATCTTCTATATTATTTTTGATAGCTGACTCCACACCTTCTGCGGGAAATGACATCACTGAAAGTAGAACACAACCATATCAGTTATAGACATATGTAATAACAGGTATCACTTCTCTGGCACACCAATATATTTTCTTTTTTTGATAAGGAGGATTAGCAAAAGCTGATTCGTAACTTGACAGAAATGGGCGGTGCTGACGAAGCCTCCCAACGAGAACGACAGAGGTGTTCCGGGCCGAGAACCCGCCTGAACGAACAGATTCTACTGCTAGCCCTTTAAGCGTCCTGTCTTGCGCCCACCAGTCAGACTCCCGCTGGGACACGGGGTGCAACGAGCGAGTAGGCGGGCAGGGGCGCAGTAAGTTGCTAAGTTCACGCCAAGGTTCTGTGCAGGACCCACTTCGGCCAGAATGACCAGAACCCAGCACCCATGCCGTACCACAGTGCCATGACCCGGCAGACGGTCGCCCTGGAAGCCGCTGGGGGTCTCTACCGCCCAAGGGAGCCCAGCCGTCTTTCGGGATTCCCCCAGGGCCCATCCGCCTCAGGGGACTCCCGATATGTGGTGGTTCGGTTGGACACCTTTGCCACTGAAGTGGTGGCCCCCGGCGGGTAATCCCAGACCATTTCCCAGGCCTCCCACTTTCCGGAGCCATGCTCTTTCCACTGACCCAGCAGCAGGGCTACAGAAAATGGGGAGACAGCTGAAATTCCAACCGGCCCACTCTGCTAATGGCAAAGCATGTGCAGAAGAGGAAAACGGAAAATATCTACAATGAGGGCTTTCGGATTACCTGTAGATTTCAATTAGCCAAGCTTTCCCTGATTCCCAAGTGGCTTGACTCATCAAGCGATAACACAATCTTCCCCTTACAGGGGAGGAGGAGAAGGAAAGCCAGGGTTACTTACCGTAACCTGAGTTCTCTTAAGGTGTGGAGACATCCCAGATGATCACTCTGGTAGCCAGTTCCGGATACCCCATTAGTCCTTGTAAGCTCAAGGGGCCGCCTTCCTAGATAGCAGCCAGTCTGACCATCAAAGGGATCATCCTCCACTCTTCCCGTTCCTAGGGAGGGGCCCCTCTCCCAGTTCCTCAACTGAGCCAAAACTCGGCAAAGAGAGCTCCAAGACGAAAGGAGTCCTCCCCGGGGCGCCCTCTGCCTTTGAGAGAAGGAAGGGTGGAGGCAATCATCTGGCATGCCTACACACTTTCAGAGAACTCAGGTTACGGTAAGCAACCCTTACTTCTCCAAAGGTGGGGTGAGGGAACAAGCCAGATGATCGACTGCTCTGGTGGGTTCACTAGCAGCTTCAAGAAAGGGGGGAGATTAGGTTCCCTCAAACGGATGCTGTGGGATGAATCTACCAGAATAGACCGGAACAGCAGCTTCCCCAGGTCGAGGGCTCAAGAGTCAGAAAAGAAACAGCCAAAAACAACCTCTTGGTTGACATAAAAGCTGTAGGCTATCTTAGGAAAGAAAGCCCGGGTAGGTTCACAGTATATCGGTGAAGATGTTGGTTCGGGGGGGGGGAAGAATCAGTCATCAAAACCGGTAGCTTGCCAATATGTTTCGAGAGAGGTGACAGTCACCAGAAAGAAAATCTGCTGAGAAATTTGAAGCCACTGCTGTGTAGGAGCTCAAAACAAGGGTTGGTTCCCTGGGTGAGACTAGCATTAATGTTCCCCAAAATAAGGGAAAAGTGACATCCTGATGGACAAAGTGATGCTTGAATGGGCCCCTCACAAACAGGGTCTGAGGAGGAGGGGGAATGGAGAAAGAAGGTGCGATAAAACACCCCACAAGCCTATTTCTAAGGAAAAATCCAAGGTGGTGATTGCTGTCAAGTCCACCCTGAGAGAAGCCGTCCACCCTGGGACAGTCCTGGAGAGAGGGAGAGGGAGGGAGGGAGAGAGAGAATTGCACTCAACATTTCCACTTATAAGCCAGTCTGGCTTCATGTGTATAAGGTCTACATACCTAATCTGTCCACCTCAACATGCTCAAGCGTCCAGCTGTTAGGAACAGCATCAATGGAACCAGATGCATTTGGCCCAGGCCCAAGGTGATTAGAAGCTAAGTGCAGACCAGGAAAATTGGGCCACTCACCACCTGCTTGGTGATCAAGGAGAGACAGTCGTCTGGCCTAAAGCGGGCACGCTCGAATCAGTCTTCCAACTTGGCCCCTCGTTTTTACCAAAAACCTGGATGTCGGGAGAAGAGGAGGGAAGGTGTACTTGGGAACTACGAGACAAAGAAGTGACAGGTTCCCTGCCCACAAGGGAGCTTATAGATCCATCGACCTCCCTCAGCGGTCCCTTCTCCACACGACAGACAGATGGTGGTGAAATGGCCAAATCCCTTGGACTCCAGAAACAGAAGGGGCCGACGCTCAATTACACCTGCCTGGTCCACCTTCGGAATCAAGTCCAGAAAGATGCATGGCTAGGGAGGGACTGGAAAGCACCTCCTCTACCTGACAGGCCTCTTCACACAAGTCTTCCCCCATCCCAAGGGGAAGACCTCTAGTACCTTTCTAGAGGGATCCCCTGCTGGTGATGAAGCCAGGAGTTTTGCTTGGGGGACATCTGCATCCCCTCCACCTGCCTGCTAAGGCAATGACACTGAATGTAAACCCTTGGCAACCCCAACAAGTTTCCTGGGGTCCCCAGACAGGATGGATGAGAGGCATATCTGCACAAGCACGGCCGGTTTCTTAGGAGAGGGTGCCCCGCTAGAGCACAGCTAACTCCAAATGGGGCTGAGATGAGGCCCAGAATGAGCTCGCTGCCCCAAAAGTAGACAACTGTTTTTCCTTTGGGACACCTTGGACATGAGTACTAGAACAAGGTGGTTTTGTGTGTGTGTATATGCTTGTCCAGGGGGGCACAAGAAGAAGATACCCTATCAAGCATTCCAATCCTTCCAGATTGCCCAGGGAGTGAACAGCGGGAAGGAGCTCTGCAGTATTACTGATGAAAGAGAAACTTGCAATATGCTTTTGACTTTCCTTTAGTTTTCCACTCCTTTTTATGTGTGTGATCAGATGGAGATAGGTCACAGCTGTCTTCGTGAGAGGCAGGCGGAGAGCGTGGTGGGGGGGCAGGGGGGAAGGGCTCTCCCCAGTGGAGCAGGCAGCTGACTGGGGCTAGGCTGCACCCTCGGGGAGGGATAGAGAGGCCTGATGCGGGAGGGAGTCCCTTCAGGGAGGGACTGGGAACCCTCCACTAGCCCTGGAGTAGGGTGCACCTCTAAGGAAGCACCAGTCTGAAGCCACAGAGCTGGGGCCTGAGAAGTTAAAGCCTACTTTGCTCTATTTTGCTTAGAGCTTTTTTCATCTTGTTCCCTTTCTTCCTCCTCCAAGACCACTAAGAGGCGGAGGAAGTTTTTGGTTGTTTTTTTTGTTTGTTTTTTGCAGGGGTAGGGGTGGGGTGCTAGTCTGGCCCAGGTTGACTCCAATTAGGGAACTCCCCTAGGCCGGTGGGTTTTGGGGGTGGGAACTACCCACCCCATCTTACCCCAGGACCTAGGAGTGGATGAAAAGGAACACCACGAGAGCAGGAGCCCGGCAGGCTTTTAGGGAATGGAAACCCTATCAGTCATGCCAACGGGGGTGAGGGTGGCGGGAGGTTTAACACCTTCCACCAGCCCAGGCCTTTAGCTTACCTGAGGCGCGTCTCTGAGGTCTTCGCAGCAAGGCATCAGGAGGGGAGAGGGGCCGCCTCCCTAGGATCATGGGAGGGGCAGAGCCTGACCTCTTTCCGGTCAGGCTGGCTGCTATCTAGGGAGGCGGCCCCTTAAACTTTACAAGGACGAGTCCGGGGGGGTCCAGGGGTATCCAGGAGTAACTACCAGAGTGACCATCTGGTGTGTCCCTTACCCACCTCTGGAGAAGAAAGAAAACCCCAGTCACTCCAGCTACATGATTTCCAGCTTCCACAGAAAGCCCCATGCCGAAGACCGGCAGCAGCAACAGTGGGGAGAGAGCGCTCCAGTTCACGCCCATTCCTGCACATTCTCAACAGAAACAAAGAACATCCCCTGGCTCCATAAGATCTCTCCGTCCCAAGCCCTCACCACCCCCACCGGATTCTCTTATTCTAACAGCTGGCAGAAGGAGTCTAGGAGAAGAGCAATTCTCCATCCCCCAGATCTCAGCCCCGCAAGGAACTTTCCCACCCAACCTTGGCAAAATCAAGAGAGTTACCAAAAAAACATACGATTCAAAAAAAATCTGTATGGCGGATCGGAGGAACTCGTTATAATTGGATTTGAAAATTAGGCAAACGTACCGGCGATTCTGGAGGTGATGTACGATATATCCAAATCTCCCTTGGCATAACTGAAAGTTTTAAAAGAGTATCTTGGTTATTATATGAAATGCTACAGACTCAACATCAAATACAATTTTCTTCGATTAGAGTTTTAAGACCAACATCCAACACTGAGATCGAATAAAAGAAGTCATTTCCAAAACAATTTAGAAACACCAATACTGCTACAGAACATCGCTTTAGAGAAGATGGAAGAAAGGCAAAATATCTAGGAACCAGTGATTACACTGAATCTCCCTATATATTCCCAAACCACGCTACCTCGACCCCATTTTCCCTTTCCACCTTGATTTGCAGAGTGGTCTAATTTACATGAGACCTTTTTTCGACTTCCTTTCAACTGCAACTTTGAGAACAACTAGAGAGGGGCCAAATACGAATGCCAACTTGAGTTTATAGGTGAACCCGGATGCTTTTTTTTGGTAATGGGACGGTTGCCAACAGGGGGACAGTGCTGTAGAAGATGTGAGGGAAGCAGCAATGGATTCAGAGATAGATGGGAGCAGGCGTCGGGGTGGGACTTGGTTAACCGGGGCTTAACTAATATGCACAGCATTTGGTCCAAACGAATGGCCCCAAATGAATGCTGCTTCTCCACGCAACCCAATTTAAGGAATTACTTTTTTTTTAATGGTATTTGTTATGTGCCAGGCACTGTACTAAGCCCTGGGGTAGGTACAAGATAATCAGACTGGACACAGCCCACAAGGGGCTCTCAGTCTTCATTCCCATTTTGCCGATGGGAATGGGAAACTGAGGCACAGAGAAGTGAAGTGACTTGCCCAGGTCACACAGCAAACGGCAGACCCGACAAGGGAACCCAGGTCCTTCTGACTTCCAGACTCGTGCTCTATCCACTAAGCCATGCTGCTTCTCAGGCCTAAAGAACTCAGAAACACCACTCTCAAACCCTAGGTTTCCGGACAACTCTTGAGATTACACTTCACTGGTCACTCATGTATCTAAAGAGGAAAAAACCCACTGTCCACATCATCCATTGCTCTGGGCTACCTCTTCACTTGGGCAACAGCTCACCCTAGCCAAGAAACAAGATGGAGAACAGGTGGAGAGGGGATGGTTGAGCTTTTTAACAATTATCGCCTCATTATACTGTTAAATAGTCTCCCACTGAGGCTCACTCACTACCCAGCCTGAGATCACTTCACCATTCAAGATCCCTCCCATTTGAATGAGCTTCCAAGGGATACACTGCCAATATACTTAAGTTTCCAGGATCCCCACTCTGGGGCTGAGCAATAATTCAGTGTAATGCACCTCCTTCAGCTGAGACCGAACTGAAGCACCTTCCTCCCAGAGAAGACTCAGATCTTCCCTAGGAAACCGGGGCAGCTCCCCCCATCCCAGGCATGCATGCACACAAACAATCAGAAACCGGCAGATGCAGTTAACTTCCATTAATTCAGTTGAAACGGTTAGCACCTAGCGCAGTGCCGAACACAAACGGTGGAGGCTCAACAAAGATTCTGGTGACCAGAATGCAAATGCGCACGTAGCTTGAGTTTGTTAGCCTGTTAAACCATTTTTTTAAGCATACTCTGCACAGAATGTCCTCGCATCATCTGACATAGCACATTTGCTCTGGGAAAAACATGCAGGGTAAATATAGGCCACAGCACTTGACGTGAATTTGTAAAAGAAAATGAGAGTGATGAATTAGAAAGAGTTCCTTCATTCAGAGTGAATTCTAAACTTAAAAAAAAAAGGGAAACGTTTGTCATTTCTTTTCAAATGGGCAATTGGGACATATTTCTCTTTTTAGTCATTCAACCAATGGAGTCCTCTCTAGGAAGTTGGATTAGACCTAAGGAAGTTGGATTAGACCTAAGGAAGGAAGAACTGTAATGGTAACAGAACACTGAAATTGGCTAAAAGGCAGGCTGGGGACTTTTCATACCCAAGGAGCTTCAAAACCACAAACAAAAAACAACCACAACTCTCTGGCCTGGATGATTTTAGGCAATCACTTCCCTGAAGTCTTTAAGAGCTCGATGAAGCACCCCTAAAAGCAATAATGTCTAGGAGTCCTATAGTCAGACACTTGCAGAAGTGATTTGTATTTCCGCATGTCTATATGACAGTAAGCAGATGTTGTGGCATCCAGTAAGCTACCTTGTTCAACTGCAGATGGCAGGGATCCCACCCTTTCCTCAAAGACACCTCATAGATGGGTCTTCAATTCCATTTTTTCAGTCAGACGACAGCAGAGTCGGGACAACACGACATCATAATATCCCACTTGAGTATCAGAGTGGAACGAGTCTGGACCCGAACTCTGTGCCACCACAGCTGCATCCCCGCTCTCCCCCCAGATTTAAGCAATGAAAAGTAATAAAGATGACAAGCTGACAACACCTCCTAAACTACCATTTAAGGTTTTTCAGAGAAAAAAGACAAGTTGGTGGCTAATCAAATCAAGAAGAAAACGCCACAAATGTTAAAAAAAAAAAAAAAGCAAACAGGTTAGCATGGACTGTACACATCACTAATGGAACTGCATGCATATTTACCTGGGGCTACTCGGGGTTGTGGATGTGAAATCGTGAAAATTGCAAAAAAGAAAAAGTAATGAAAATGAGGCAAAGAAAATTCAACAAATGCAGAGCATGACTTGAGAAACACAAAAATGCAGTCTAATACGGGTTCTGATATCAAATCTGTAAAGCCCCACCCATTGGAAAGCTCAATTTTTATGAATAGAAATCTCTATTTGGTCCCATCAAACCCATGTTTATGTGAGTTACAAATGACATACAACTTCAAAATTCAGTCATTTGCTTGTGGCAAAACAAAGCAGATCCTTGTTTTGAGTAAAATCTCAAAGGAGTTACATCCAGTACACATGCTGGGAAAGGAAGTAACCCTCTTCATATCTGACAGACATCACTCTTCCCTCCTTCAAAGTCTTATAATAATAATGTTGGTATTTGTTAAGCGCTTACTATGTGCCGGGCACTGTTCTAAGCGCTGGATTAAAAGCACATCTCCTCCAAGAGGCCTTCCCCGAATAAGCCCTCATTTCCTCTTTTCCCACTCCCTTCTGTGTTGCCCCTTTTGTGTTGTATCTGCTAATTCTGTTATATTGTACTCTCCCAAATGCTTGATACAGTGCTCTGCACATAGTTAAGCACTCAATACACACCATTGACGGCTTACTCTCCCAAGTACGTAGTATGTTCTGTGCCCACAGTAAGCGCTCAAAAGATATGATTGATAAACTCAGGCAGTAGATTGGTTTGAAAATACTACAGTACTATTGGTGGGAGACTTTTGGGTTCTTCTGCCCAGAGAAAGCAGCCTTGAGAACCACCGAACACCAGCTCCCAAGGAGGCTACTGGAAACCGTCAAAAGTGAAAAAGAACCCCCACCTCTTTCTTTCTTGGACACAAGAAAACAGTGGGTTGTGTCAGGGAACCGGGGAAAAGATACTGTAGGAAACGGAGTAAGTCATCTCCCAAGAAGGCGGTTTTTTTTCCCCCCACCCTATCCAGTCTAGAAACTGGGAACTATTCAACACAGATTAATCCCAAGATCTTCCCATCCATTCTTTTTGATCTCTTGGGGTATCTTTGGAGAAAGTGAACAAACTTGGGTAATGCTGGTTTAGTGCATCAAAGAAAATATTTTTAAAACTGCATATTATACACATAACAAAAAGGCAACATGCCATTAGTAATAAAGAAAATAATAATTTGGGGTCTTAGTTTCTTTCTTGACCCCAGAACTGACTGGTAAACAAACAGGCAACACATGGAATAGGATAGAGGATGAATAAGCCAGAGTGGAAAAAAAACCTGACAGAAGATTTTAAATAAACTAAGTACATCTTCAAGCCTTGATAACATGTCCTAGGGTATAATCAACTCACTTTTCAGGGGTGGGATTACTAAAGCTCCATCCTGATTTTCCTTTGTACTAACCACATTTGGGATTTTTAACTACTTATTGGTTTGTTCCACTGGAGATTTTACAATTTAACGTTATTAATAGGCCTGGGTATATTAGGAAGGAAGGAGGTTGAAACTGACAAATTTAAACTATAATTGACTTGGTTTATGTTGGCTTATTCTCATGCACTCCACTGCTATAATCAATGAATGCCTTTAGTGAGCGCTTACTGTGTGCAGACCACTGTACTACGCACTTGGGAGAATACAACAGAGTTGATAGACATATTCCCTGCCCACGGTCTAAAGAGGGAGAAAGACATTAAAATAAATTATGGATGCGTACCTAAGTGTTGTGGGGGTGAACATCAAGTGCTAAGAAGGGTAAAGATCCAAAGTGCACAGGCCATGAAGAAGGGAGAGAGAGTAGAGCAGATGAGGGCATATTAAAATGTGATTTTAATAAGACTTTGCAGGTGGGGAGGGGGACAATTAAAAGGGAACAGAAAACATGATATGTGTCTGTTCAGGTAATGTCATCTCCCTCTGGTAGCTCAAAACAAAGGTTTGGGAATCTATTCTGCTTAACACATCAATTAAATGGTATCTAGAACAATATAACCATTAAGCAGGAGTGAATTTGGCCCAGAGGGTAGGGGAACATAAGTGGTGTTCACTAAGGATAAGCAGCATGGCCTAGTGGATAGAGCCTGGGAATCAGAGAACCTGGGTTCTAATCCCCGTTCCACCACTTTGCTGTGTGACACCGGGCAAGTCACTTCACTTCTCTGTGCCTTAGTTCCCTCATCTGCAAAATGGGGATTAAGAGTGTGATCCCCAAGGACTACGTCCAACTTGATCGGCTTTTATCTACCCGGTGCTCAGTATAGAGCCCGATGTTTAGGAAGTGCTTAACAAATACCATTAAAATAAAAATCAGCAGCATTTGGCTCAGTTCTGGAGAGTGGAATACCAAGAACGTTCAGAAGCTGCAACCAGGACCTTACCGAGATGACAAGGATTCAAAAGAAACCTGGGAAAGTACAAGCGACAGAATCCCACACGATCAACAAATGCCCCAACACAAAAAGATCCAGGGGCCATAGTGGATAACAAGTTGAGCATGAGTTAGCAATGTAGTGTAGTTAAGGAAGCAAGCATTATACTGGGAGGCAGACAAAGAAGCATTCTGCTAGTAGCCCTTCAATTCCCACATTTCAGCACGGTGCCTACCCTATCAGGGAAGGGGAAAACTAAAGAATGTTCACAAGTGAGTTATCGGGTGATTAAGAGAGTGGGAAAATAGGACCCTTGAGGAAGGGCTAAAGACATTTATTTGACCCTAAGAGCAGGTAATGGGGTGAGTTGTTAATTAACCATTATGCACAAGTATTCCTTTGCCTCTCAAGAAAGGATAAGAGGAAATGGGTATGCGTCACTGTGTGAGTGTGTGTGAATGCCAGCGTGAGAGAGAGAGAGAGAGACACACCCGGCTGTAGGGTTAGATTAAAAAAAAAAAAGAATTTCTTGGCAATGAGGGTTGTTTAACAGTGGGATAGACTGCCAAGGGAGAATGTGACAGAATGTGCCAACTCTTCTTCTGGGGGTATTTCCAAACAGAAGAGAGTCTCATCTGCCTGGGACAGTTTAGGTGTGGCTGTACCTGAATTCAGAAGAGTGAATTCACTTTCTCAAAGATAACTTCCAGATTTACAAATTTACGATTATTCTGAGAGAGTTCTAAGAAATTTCAACTACAACAGGGTCAGACCCATGTTCGGTATATAAAACCAAAAAAAAAGAGGTGAGGTTTTTTTCCTCAAGATCTCATTTGGAATTCATCGCCTATTTTTAAATGTTTTGCTTGGTCCCCTCCATTCCAGTGCCTTCCTTAACATACTTACTTCGCAACAGACTGGATCACCTTGGAAGAAGTATCTTTGATGTTGGTCAAAAATCGTTCTGTTCCTCCTCTAAGTATGTCAAAGAAACCGCTATATGTTTGGTCGCATTCTGCAACTGTCAAGCCTAGGGTTAAAAGAAAATCATCATGACCTTACCGAAGAGGATAATGCAAAGTAACTGGATCACTCTCTCCTCATAGGGTAAATTGAAGATGAAATAGAAAAAAAAAAATCAAACATAAAATGCTTGATAACTCATGCCAGTAGTGGTGTAGATAAAGTAGCTAAAGATAATAATAATAATAATATTGGTATTTGTTAAGCGCTTACTATGTGCTGAGCATTGTTCTAAGCTCTGGTGTAGATACAGGGTAATCAGGTTGTCCCACATGAGGCTCACAGTCTTAATCCCCATTTTATAGATGAGGGAACTGAGGCACCGAGAAGTTAAGTGACTTGCCCAAAGTCACACAGCTCACAGGTGGCGGATCCGGGATTAGAACCCATGACCCCTGACTCCTAAACCCATGCTTACCACGCAGCCACGCTGCTTTGTATAGAGAGAGGTGCAGATGGTCTTGTGGAAATAGCCTGGGTCTGGGAGTCAGAGCACCTGGGTTCTCTTCCCAGCTCTGCCACTTGTGTGGCTTTGGGCAAATCACACACCTTCTCTATGCCTCAGCTTACTCAACTGTAAAATGGGGAATTTATGCCTCTTCTCCCTCCTAGACCGTGAGCCCCATATGGGACAGGGACTTGCATCTGACTTCATTAACATTTTACCCCAGTGCCTAGACCAGTGAATGACATGTAGTAAGCGCTTAACAAATACCATAAGTTATTCATTTTTAAAAAACATATCACTAACCTACTAGGTGATAGAAATTGATGCAGAAAATACAGCGCGTAGACACACTGCTCCACACTCACTGGCCTCGATATACTTATATCGTCTGTCTCCCCCTCTAATAATAACAATAATGATGGTATTTGTTAAGGGCTTACTATGTTCCAGGCACTGCACTAAGCACTGGGGAGGATAGAAGAAAATCCAGTTGGACACAGTCCCTATACCATGTGGGGCTCAGAGTCTCAAGCTCCATTTTACAGATGAGGTAAGTGAGGCCCAAAGAAGTGACGTGAGTAGCTCAAGGTCACACAGCAGACAAGTGGCAAAGCTGGGATCAGAACCCGTGACCTTTCGACTCCCAGATCCATGCTCTATCCACTAGGCTGTGCTGCTTCTCTATACTGTAAGCTCGGTGTGGGCAGGGAATGTGTCTGTTTACTGTTATACTGTATGCTCCCAAGCGTTTAGTACAGTACTCTGCACACAGTAAGTGCTCAATAAATACAACTGACTGGCAATAAATATCAGTGATAAGACACGGGCTTACATTCTGAGGGGGTAGATACATACAATACACACACGCACAAAGAAAAAAATCAAGTTCAAAATTCAACTGCTTATAAGCATCACAAAAATCAAAACACAGGAAAGCGAAGTGCTCTGTAACTAGAGCCCTGCATTATCACTCCCTGCCAGATCCTCTGGCTGGGGCTTTGTGTGTGTGTGTAATGCAGAGGTTTTATACAATATTCCAATAGTCTACCTCATGACATCTGTCAATGGTATTTATTGAGCGCATACTGTGTGCAGAGCACTATAGTACGCCCTTGGGAGAGTATGGTACAATAGAGTTGGTAGAGAGGTTGCCTGCCCAGAGCGAGCTCACAATCTAGAGGGGGAAACAGATGACTTTGGGCAAGTCACTTGACTTCTCGGTGCCTCAGTTACCTCATCTGTAAAATGGGGATTAAGACTGTGAGCCCCACGTGGGACAACCTGAATGCCCTGTGTCTACCCCAGCGCTTAGAACAGTGCTCGGCACATAGTAAGCGCTTAACAAATACCAACATTATTTATTATTTATTTACATTGATATAAATTGGAGATGTGTACGTAAGTGCCATGGGGCTGAAGGTGGGGTGACTGGAAAATGCCTAAAAGGGCCTCTCCACTCCACGGAGGGGGCTTTTTGCCGTGCTCTTGAGCAAGCTGAAAGAGGGAAGGCTCTCAAACTACCGAGGCATCAGCCTTTATTAGAGTCCTGGGGGGAAGCAGGAGTTTCATTCGTTCAATCTTATTTATTGAGCACTTCCTTCAAGCAGAGCACTGTACTAAGCCCTTGGGAGAGTACGATATACAATAGCAGACACATTCCCTGCCCACGACGAGCTTACAGTCTAGAGTTTTCGCCATGAGAGGAACCACAAAGGCTATCATCATCTCGGGTGCGCCACCATCCTCCATGCTAATCCGCTCTGGAGACTTCTGGGGCAATACAAAAATAAGCCTGAATGATAATAATAACGACGATGGTATTTGTTAAGCGCTTACTATGTGCCAGGCACTGTTCTAAGCACTGAGCACTGTTCTAAGGAAGCCCAAGGTTTAGCACTGGAGAACCCCAAATAGCTGGCTCTACTCTGCCAGCGGCCACATGGTTTTAGAGCAACACAGTACATTCTGTAATCTGCTGGTTCTAAAAGCCTATTAGTTGAAAACATTACGCTGAGCAGATAAAAAATTACATCTCTTAAACCTAAAACGAAATTAAACATGCCCTTTCTTCAAACTTCCAGAACACTAACACATAAAGCATAATTACAGATCAGAGAGACACACTTTGGCTTCAAGAGCAATCCTAACAATCCTAGCAATCCTAACAATCCTAGCAATCCTAACAATCAACACGACAGGAAAATTACTTTTGGCTCTCCTCCCTTCAAATATAAAACCAGCCCAGTTGCTTCTTTTATTAAATATCTTTCCATTTTTCCATCAGAAGTAGCGAGGTCACTGAAAAGGTGTACAACAAAAGGTGGTACATTTAAATGCTTTAATACTTACCTGAATTGTAAGTGTTGTTTAACTGTCCCGCAGGCTTGGAACCCTGGGGCGCCGAGCTAACAGAAGCTCTCGGTTGGGCGTTATTTCCATAACCACCATTTTGTTCAAGGAGCTGTAAAGAGGCATATCCATTATTCATTCATTCATTCAATAGTATTTATTGAGCGCTTACTATGTGCAGAGCACTGTACTAAGCGCTTGGGATGAACAAGTCGGCAACAGATAGAGACAGTCCCTGCCGTTTGACGGGCTTACAGTCTAATCGGGGGAGACGGACAGATGAGTATTTCTTATGATTACTTAAGAAATACTTTGAAAATACACAGTAGTTAAAAAAAAAAAAAAAACACCAAACTGAGCGTTCAAAACTCGCTCCTTTTTCAAGTCTATATATTCTTTCGATGATTACGACGTATTTAGCCCTAACTGTCGGTTTAGGAAGCTTTCTGATCCCCATTTTCAACAGCAGAATTGCATTCTACGTGGAAGAGGGACTATGCTATGATAGATCATCTTTTTGCTTATGAACCCAAAAGTAAAGAACAACATTTTTAGGGCAGCTCAGTGACATTTAGTATTAAGTAATCATTTTGACTGTCAGCCCCTTGTGGGACAGGGACTGTGTCTGACCTGGTTGACTTGTATACACTCCTGGTGCTTACAACAGTGCTAGAGACACAGAGTAAGTGCTTCACAAATACAGTATTAATAATGAAAATATTTTTTTCTTACAGAATCAAAATGCTTCCTATCAAAGTTATGGTCTCCAGGCAGCTTTGTACCAGATGGGATCAGAGATGCCTGGACCTGGTGGTGGCAAGAAGCAGAAGCAGCCAAAATCTAGGGTGCAACATCCCACACGTATGACTTCTCCACTACGCTTCTCTTTCCTCTCAGCAGTAGCAAACAGAGCTCAGCAACAAGGAGCGCGGGAGACAAGCAGACCCAGAAGATTAGCACAAAGCAACCTCTGGAGATTACGTTGCCCTCTTCGGCCGGTTGATGCCATCCAAAACGTCTCCAGTGGACGACCCTGCCTGAGATCAGAGGCTCCCCCTTTATCCTTGGTAGCTAAAGCAGTGACTCGAGAGAGAGGATGCTTGATCGCTTTGGGGCAGCCCCCGACAAAGTAAATCAACTAATAACGGCGCTCCCTGAAAATTTCATTTTTCATGAATTTCCCTAAGTTATTTGCCTACATATTTTCAACCGCTTACTATTCATCCAACTTGGAAAAGGTTCAGTGATAAAATGTTGAGATGACCACAAAAGCATGGCAAAATAGGATTTGAAAATCTTTCTTCTAAAAGGCTTAAATACCACGCAGCTACCAAAAGGGGATTAACAGGCAAACTTCAAGGAAGTATTTCTATACTAGAAACTAGAAAGCACATGCCTTATTTTTGTATTTTTTACACTGTGTACCATTTTCCAAACTTTCAATGATCTGAACCTACCCCATTCTCAAATAGTTCTATTAATCAGAATAACGGACAGAACGGTATGCCAGACTCCCTAAGCAGACACTACCAGAAAGGGTAGTTAGACGTCTGTCCCATCATTGTAGACAATATCACTATCCTCCCTGCCTTACAAACCCATAACTTTGGCATTATCACCAACTCATTTTTCTCATTCAATACACACATTCGATTTGTCACTAAATCCTGTCAGTTCTACCTTAACAACACCCCTAAAATCCTCCCTTTCCTCTCCAAACTGCTACTATGCTGATCCCCTTACAGTCCTCTCCTTTAGGACCGGGAATGTGTCCACCAACGCTGCTACATTGTACAAGTGCTTAGTACAGTGCTTTGAGGACAAGGGCTCAGTAAATACAATTGATTGATTACTCCATCAGCTGTCTCTCCCTTCTCCAGTCTGTACTTCAGTCTGCTGCCTGGATCATTTTTCTCAAAAAATAAACAAAAAACGAAAAACCACCCAAGCGCGTGCACACACACACTACGCTCAGTCCACGACTCACTAGTGGCTGCCCATCCAACCTCCACATCGAACCAAAACCTCCTTCCCCGTCGGCTTTAAAGTACTCAAACCAGCTCACACCTTGCTACTTTACCTCTCTGATTTCTGACTACAGTCCTGGCTACAAACTTCACTCCTCTAAATGCCAACTCATTCACTGTATGAGAAGCAGCGTGGCTCAGTGGAAAGAGCACGGGCTTTGGAGTCAGGGCTCATGAGTTCGAATCCCAGCTCTGCCACTTGTCAGCTGTGTGACTGTGGACAAGTCACTTAACTTCTCTGTGCCTTAGTTCCCTCATCTGTAAAATGGAGATTAAGACTGTGAGCCTCACATGGGACAACCTGATTCCCCTATGTCTACCCCAGCGCTTAGAACAGTGCTCGGCACATAGTAAGCGCTTAACAAATACCAACATTATTATTATTATTAAGCTCATCTACCTCGCTGAAGACCCCTTGCCTGTGCTCTAGACTGATCCCACTTCAAATACGACAGACCGCCATCCCCCCCCCCCCCAACCCTTCCACTTCACAGCCTAATTAAAAATCACACCATCTCCAAGACAGCTTCCCCAACACTCATCTCCCCTACTCTCTCCTGTGTCACCTATGCACCTGGATCTTTACCCTTTAAACACTTGATATTCACCCCACCTCCAGCCCCACAGCACCCCAGAATTTATTTTAATGTCGGTGTCCCCCTCTAACCTGTAAGCCCCTTGTGGGCAGGAAACATGTCTACCAACTCTGTGGCACTGTACTCTCCCAAGTGCTTAGTACAGTGCTCTGCACACTGTATGTGCTCAATAAATACCACTGCTTGGTGAGATGATTTGGTCACTGGGAGGAATAGAGCCCAGAGTATAAATCTTAGTCGTAAGACTTAGCTTACTGAAACACTGCTGCTTCGTAGGCATTTTACCTCTTTTTTCCCCTAAAACAAGGGCTTCTAAACATCCCCATGAAGTCTTCCTAGAAATCAAAAAGACAAAAAAAACAAAAAACCCATCTTTGGCAACTGAAAACTATGAAGATATTTCTCTAGCATTAACTTAAGTTCATGACTATCAGAGGTCACAAAAAATGAGAGGAAAAAAATAATAAATCTGTGAACTTGGCCAATTTCTTACCTAATTGAACTATGAGCAACTTTCAGGAATGAGACACTAAAACTAGTATGACTGCAAATACACTTTAACCGCCGAACAAAACCCGAAGCGGGGGAAAAAGAAATCATAAATGACATTTAAATGGAAAAATGATAAGACCAAAATTTGCTACATTTCTACAGTTTGCCTTTAAGTGATGTTGGTAGACAGGAGGGAGTATATAATCATGAGTGGCAGCCATATAATCATAGTAACCTTTCAGTAGTTTAGCAACAGTACATCTCTGCCACAAGGCAGACCCCAGAGAGTTGACTCATTAATGAGCTTCAGCACAACTTTGACTCCCCCTTCCCTCCATGTCCCAGACCTCCCCCCACCCCCCAAATCTCTGTGGTAGCCTCAGGGATTTCCCAGGACCGTAACATTTCATTGAAATTAATGAAATCCCTTCTTCCTTGAGAGGGAGACTGGCGGCAACTGGGAGGAAAAGGTCAAGAGGTAAAATTGCTTGGGTGTCCGAGTAAAATGGGGCACATGGTAAGTGTTAAGAGGTGTCACCTTGGAAAGAGCTGAAACACACACAATCCCTCACACAGTACTTTGGTTTCTTGCTAGGCCTTTGGACCCTTCGGGAAGATTAGTCTCTCACCCATCTGCACCAACAGATTTCAACTCACACCAAGAAGATGGGTAAGTTTATTATCCCAACTTCTCCCAAATCAATGCCTCCGGCATGAAGCAGGCAAAAGAGATGCTGCCAAAATGTGTGAAGAGATGTATTTTGAACCCTCAAGTGGTCAACGGAAAGCACTTTAAAATGCCCTCGGCTCTAAGCTCCGGGATAGGTTCAAGTTAATTAGATCGGACACAGTCCCTGTCCCTCACAGGAGCTTGGAGTCTTGAGATTTACTGGAAGGAGGTGGGTGCTCCTAGGGCGAGAGAGGGAAACAAAAAAGAAGGGAGGAAGGAATACACTAGATTGTTTGTCCCTCCACTAGATGGTAAGCTCCTTGAGGGCAGACATCATGTCTACCAACCCTCTTGTTTTGTTTGCTTCTAAGCCATTACACAGGAAGCACTCGATAAATACCACTGGTTAATTGATAATGAACAGAGAGCACACATTTGACACATAATAAGGGCTTACCAGGTATCATGAAAATTACGCAAAGGGATGCCTCAATTTTCCCCTCCCACCTCCATTTTCTGAAATTCAGCTCACCATCCCCATTCCACCGTGCCACAAAAAAAAACACTTGAGTAAATATCTGTACATACTATCAGTGTTATCTGATTCATTCCTTGTAGCCAGGTTTATAATGTGACCTCAGCCATTAGACAAGGGGTTTGGATCAATCCCAACGAGACCCAACTCCACCAGCTCCTTTCTGTCCACCTATCTAGTCTGAAGAGGGACGGCTAAGAGAAGTAGATGTGAATTGATTTCCTGTTTTATTACCGAACCTTTATTTTCAATGACAGTTTTCATGTTTGAAAGTGGCCAAACAAAAATGACTGTTTCATACAACACGGAAGAGAAACCTTTCCCTTACCTCTGTGATTGGTGACTTGGGATTCACGTTCCTCGCCGCTGCTATCTCCTGCAGCTGATTTACAAGTTCAGTAATTGACAGCCTCTCATCTGGGTTCACCTTCAATGTGGAGCCTAAAACAGGAGTGCATTTTAGGTACGACGGACTTTGGGTGGAAGGCCTTTGGTGGTCATGCTTTCGATCTGCTTTGTATTTTACTGTTCCGGGGACCTTTGGTCATCAAACTTTCAAAAGATGCTTAGGGATACTGAGCAAGCCTACACAATTTTCTTCATTTACCATCAATAATCAAATAAAAAAAAAAAGTAATGAATTCTGGAAATGAAGACGGGCACTTAGCACTCAGGAGACATACTAAGTTGAAAGATTTATTCAAACAGTGCTCTGCACGCAGTAAGCGCTCTGCTCTGTCTCCCCCCCCAGAGAAATTAAATTAGCTGTACATGCAGGGAACTGAAGAGTCAGTCACTGTAGGTCCCTTCTGAAATCAAAGTCAAAAAAGTACTTCCAGTAATTTTCTAAGAAAGGAAAAAGAGAACATACAACTTTAAACAGGGAAGAGAGAGAGAGATATAGATACAGAGACAAAGAGAGAGTATACATGACCTGAAAGAACTGTCCCCAAATTAGGAGCCAGATTAGCGATCTGCGTCAAAAAGAATCCCATAGACAAGACAGACCCAGGAGAGAACAGCCTTCTTACAGTCTTTCCTTTCCTTCCCCCTCACCTATTCTAATCCCCCTCCTCCCTCACACCTCCACTCTTCCTTATCCTTTCTTCCTTATCAGCTCCCTCACTCCTCTGGCTTTTACTTTTCTTTAGCCTCTGTCCTTTGTTTGAAGTCTGATTCCAGAACCATCAGACAAAACGGAAGGATTGAAATAGACAGAATGGGAAACGTTTTGCTTCGGTTGCAAGATTCGGTAGCCAGGGCTGCCCACTTTTCATTTGCACATGGGGGAAAAACCTGGGAGTGGGGTATTGGAATGGAGCGCTGAGGGCAGTACAAAGGGGAGGGAGGAAGGAGGGGAAAAAAAGGGAAGAGAGAACACAGCTCCTTCAAGAGGCCTTCCCTGACTAAAACCTCATTTCCTTTTCTCCCGCTCCTTCCTGCGTTGCACTAATTTGCGCTCTTCTCTCACCCCTCTCTCAACCCCACAACACTTACGTCCATATCCGTAATTTATTTACATTAATGTCCACCTCCCCCTCTAGACTGCCAGCTCGTTGTGGGCAGGGAATGTGTCTGTCATCTTGTCCTCTCCCAAACACTTAGTACAGTGCTCTTAGTACAGACGGTGGCACTCTGGGCCCAGCTCAAGTGAACCTGAACTTGTGTCCCAAAATTCACGAGGGCAACCGTTTTGGGGTCAGACTGCCTAACTGGCCATCTCCGACCCACCCCCAAACACCTGCCCGGGTAAGATTTGCATTCCGGTGGCCGCTTCCAGGGATGTGTGGATGGGGGAGCACCAGTGTCCGGGAGACTGGCTGGCCTGTAGGCCTATAAGTCAGACACGAGGGGGCTGTTGTGGGGTGGGGAGGGAACCTCTGCCCCATCTCCGTTGCTGGATCCGCCCTCATTATGAAGCATTTCAGACCGTGGCCATCACCAGCCACTGGCTGGGTAGCAGTGGAGTTACTGACGTATGGGTCGGTTGGTGCTGCAACGGCTAGATCTGTCCAACCCCGCTCCTCTGCCGCGGTTTAACAGGCCGTCTCAACCTCACCGACGCTCTCACGGCCCCCGAACGGACATCTGAAAAGGTGGCTGAAGCTGCCTGTTTTCCTCATTTGACCCCAGGGCTGGTGGGGGTGCCATAAAATGCCTCGCCACCCGATCTAGAGGTGGGCAGAGGGAGAAAAGAAACGGGCCGATAGAAAAGCCGAAGGGCGATGTCACCTGAGAGGGTCCCGGCGGGCAGGGGATTGTCCAACTGCTTAGTGTCCGTGACGGGTGAGCGAGAGAATGGAAGTTTGTATGTGAGAGAGAGGGATAAAGACAAAAAAGGGTGAGAAGAAAGGGGGTGGCGGGGCTGAGAGCCATAAAGCAAGTAGACTGCCTTCAATTTGCTTCCTCCTCTTAGATAGTGAGGGCGAGTTGCAAGCGGTATCGTTTCTACTATTTTCATGGCTTACAAGAGTCTCTTAATATTTTCAACAATCATTTTAATTAAGTTTTTTTTAAAAAAACAACAACTTACGAATGAGATCATGAAAAACAGTGTATCTTGTGTCATTTGGCGGGATTGAGTATTTTCCATTGACAATTCGAAGCTTTGCTCCGTCTTCAAAAGGATGCTGCCTGAAGCACAAGAGGTACAGGATACAGCCCAAGGCCTATACAGAAATTAACGTGAAGAGGGAGAGAACAGAAATAAAATTACTAGTGTGAAAGGGCTTTAAAAAAAAAAATAAGGAAGAAAATACCTCCTTAGCTATCAGGTCACAAAATAAATAATCTCCTTTTGCACATGCATAAAATATCACGAAGACCATAGTTCTTATAAATCACTTTTTAGGCAATACTTCCAGTCCAATACGATATTTTTAAAATGGCGGATGAGCCGGTGACAAAGTTCGCAGATCTGTCGATCATCAACTACCAAAACCCCTACTCTCCTCAGCCCTTCAATCAATCACTTGTATTTATGGAGTGCTTACTGAGTGCAGAGCATTGTACATGACATTCCTGACGTTCTGACATTCTACCTCTTCCCCTTCACCCCTGAGAGAAGCAGTGTGGTTTAGTGGATAGAGCACGGGCCTGGGAGTCAGAGGACCTGGGTTCTAATCTCAGCTCCGCCGCTTGTCTGCCGTGTGACCTCGGGCAAGACGCTTCACTTCTCTGGGCCTCAGTTTCCTCATCCTTAAAATGGGGATTAAGACTATAAGCCCCAAGTGGGACAGGGACTGGATCCACCCTGATTAATGTGTATCTATCCCACTGCTTAGTATAGTGCTTGAATACCACATTATAATTACTACGTTTATCCTAGTTCGCTTAGAATAGCAATCATGGGGGCCAAAATTTGAAAGCGCAGTCTCTAGAAGCAAATACGACTTCCGCAGACGCAATCCTAGTTGCTGATTCCCCATTTAGGAAACTCCCTACACATAGCGGCCAGTGAGGATAGAGAGTTGGACTCGCGACTTGTAACAGTTCAGATGACAAGGGAAGAGCCAAGCGCAGACGTTTTTCAGACACCACATTAAATACGAGCAATAAGAACAATGAGGGAACTGAAGTTCTTACCCAGATATCTTGCTTTTCGCCAATTGGAAAATTCGAATATAAGTCTATTATTTCTGGAGTCCTATACATCGGGGTTGTGTTCCTTGTGATCTGAAGGAAGACCAAAGATTTTAATCAACCAGCTTGGCGGATCAGTAGAAAAATACATCAGTCCCTTTATTATCGGCACAGGATTTTTCCGGGTCAGTGATCCCAACCAAATAGCAGTGACTGGGAGATATAGGGAACAAAGCAACAGGAACTAGTAGACATTTTAGGTAAAATAGCAGGGACTCGGTGAACAGAGAGATAGGAATATGGCTATATGAAGACTGGTTGAGCACTAAAAAGACACCATACAAGCTATCGTATTTCGTTGTATGCCAACCTGGATACAGGCCGATCACTGAACTGTCAGAGACAGATGGACAAACCAATTAATCAATGCTATCTATTGAGCCTGTGTGCAGAACAGTGTGCTATGCGCTTGGGAGAGTACAATCTAATCGAGTTGGTAGACACATTCCCTGCTCACATCGGGCTTACAGTCTAGAAGGGACAACCAATCAATTATAATCAGTGTTATTTATTGAGTGCTTACTGGGTGCAGAACACTGTTCTAAGCACTTGGAAGAGTACAAAAAAAGAGAATTGAGAGATAATCTCCCTGTCTGCAAGGAGCTTACGTGGCTCCCAACCAAGATTTGACTTCTCTCAGCCAGTTTCTCTCTCCCTCTCCGCAAAATCCTGGAGGCGGATGCCACCGCTCCTGTTCACTTTCCATCAGAGTAAAGCAGGTGGCAGAGGAGGAGTGCTGGGAAATGGGGGCAACATCAACAGCAGCAAAGGGCTACAGGAAGAGGCTCTAAGAGGCCTTATAGAAGCTGCACAGCAGAAATTAATATACCCATCCTTCTCTTCGCCGTAGAACAAGCCCACTTTTTGATCAGGATACCAAGGGAACCACTGGAAAGTGCTCAGCACATAGTGAATCGTATTCACTGAATCCTTACTGTGTGCAGAGAGCACACAGAGAGTACAATAACAGACACATTCCCTGCCCACACGAGCTTACAGTGCTTAATACACACCATCACTGAGGTGCCACTAAAGGAGTTACTTGGGTCCTCTTGCTTCCCTGAGCCCCAGATTAATGGTATTTATTGAGCACTTACTGTGTGGAGAGTACAATGTAACCGAGTCGACAGATCGTTACCGGCCCACGGACTAGCATTTCCCACTGTCTCCCATACCCCAGACTCCAAGAGGGCAGGGGTATATTAGTTTTAGCCACCTCGGTCTGCATCCTCGGTACAAGGGGAGAGCCCTTTACAGTTATTTACTGTAGTAAATATTTGCAACTTAAATATATATATATATATAAAATCAAATACCATATATTGGTAACTATCAATTTCTCACCTCTTCTTCGACCATTGCTCTCTTCTGAGCGGTCCAGCTATAGTCAGGATAATGGGATACGGTTGTAGCGCTCCCGAAGTCGCAGAGTTTAATTGTTCCTTGGTTACTAATCAGCATGTTTTCAACCTGAAAAGTTAATGAACTATCTTGATTAAGGTAAACTGAAATAAGCTGCACCAGTAAGTTCTCAATTACAGGTAGCAAATAACATTCACTTGTAATTTATCTTCAGCAGCAGTTCAAAATGCTATTCCGGATTTTTATGAGCAGTTTATAATTTCAATAAGAAAATTCAGTTTATGAACGTGCCCCCTCCCTTAATTAGTGTCCTTCACTCGGGAATGCAACTTCACCTTGAGATCAGGGGTCTAAAACACTCAGATACCCTTACAAATTTAGCTCTTTACTTGGATGCTCGCCCCACCCGAGAGCACTTCCGCACGTATGCTAAAACTCTGTTACTTCCCCTGACTTGTAATCTGAGTCTCTGTCTCCTCTGCTATATTTTAAGGTCCTCGAAGGCAGGAATGGTGTCTATCATACTTCCTCAAGCGCTCTGTACAGTGCTCTGTACAGAGTAAGCGCTCAATAAATGCTACTGATCAACTGATTTGCTCCCTCGAACATGGGCACCTCACCATCATGAGAGGCTTCCTCCCTCAGAACAATCAACGGGCTTCCCCACCCAACTCAGTTCTGAATCTCCTTGTTGCATCAAAAGAAAACACCTCACCCTCATCCCCTCCCAATTCCCCCACTAATGGGGTCCCTGAATTCAATTTTAAAAACCTTGCGGCACTAGGTCTGTAATATCACCTTTGAACAATCTGTTTATTTCCTCTACCAATGAATGGTATTTTTTTAATGGTACTTAAGCTCTTACTATAGGCCAGGCAGTGAACTAATCATTGGGGTAGACACAAGATCACACAGTTCCTGCTGAGCGCTTACTATGTGCAAAGCACTGTACCAAGCATTTGGGAGAGAACAATAAAACGCCAGCACCACCGGAAAAAGTATTTCTTTTCCTGCTACAGGCAAATAGTACTTATATGAATCGCTGTAGTCACGTAAGCCCACATGGAGATGACCATTTTAACACTCAGGATCCTCTGCTAGATACCGTACCTTTAGATCTCTATGGATAATTGCTGGTTTCTGTTTATGCATGTGTTGCACGGCTCTGCATGTCTGATAAAATATCTTCAAAACTGTATCGCACGAAAGAGGACCTTTAGATTCCACTTTCTTTAGGAATTCCACCAGTTGCCCTGTCGCAAAAGACCAAATCAATGCACATTAGCATGCGGATGATAATTGCAGAACCTCTTCAAAATGGAAAATACTACCAGATTAAACTGTCATTATTACCTCGGCATTCATCTCTACAGCAATGCTTATTTCCCGAATTTTAGAATGCTAATTATTGTTCAATTTACTTTCTGGAAAAATTGCAGAAATATACGTACTGAGTGCTGTGTACAGAGCACTGTACTGAGCTTGGGAGGGCAACTAGAGAAAACTCTGGAGTTGAATGAGTTTCCAAAAGCTAAATTAGGCAGAGGAAAAGGAATGCAGGCAATAGCCACATAGCCACATATCCTGCACAATCATTAAAAATGTGTCCGCTGACAATATTCTGCTGAAACGGGTCAGTTCAAGCAAAGGAAGCGATACTATACGTCATTAAAGTCAACTTTAATTATTCTCCTTTAAAGCAAGCGTTATGGGCTTAAAAAACAACAACAACTTACATTAAGGAAAATTCATACTGTATTTACTCAACCACTCCAACACTGAGCACATGCACACACTTGCAAACGCCATTTCTTCTGACAACTGCAACATTTTAGCCAAAACCTATAGTGAAAGCATGTGTTCTGACAGACCTGAGGGTGCAGAGGGAAAGTGACAGATTTCAGCTCTCGGATTTCTGAAAATTTTTATTTTTTGGGGGGGCGGGGGGGGCGGTTAGGGGAGTAAAAACCTAGTTGTACCTATTTCCCCAACCTCAGAAAGCTCTCTGATCGTCCCACGGCAAGCCAAGAAAAGACAGCCGGAGAGCCTGCATTTCATGGAGAAGTCAGGAATTCAATTCCGTGGCAGTAGATGTTATCCTAAAAAATCCTTTACCCAAAGTACATACGTGACTTAAGGGGAAAAAAATGCTGGAGGAAGAATTAGTGACCACCTTAGGCGATTCTTCCTTTAATCAGGTTTCCTCAGGCCACAGACAACAATCGCGTCCAGCAAGGGCACTGATTATGACTAGTGTTTGTCCTGCATCAGGCATGGGGTTCTCACGCTCCCATTAAGAGACTAATCGGGCCTGGCCACGGTCTTGGCTAAAGCCACAGAGTGGGCTAAATCAGGATCAGGTTGAGCCACAGAATTTCAGCACTCGTAGGCCTCTAATGGCCTTGCAATGACTTCAGCCAATTTCGTTAGTAGTCACAGATACAAGTCATCAGGTCCAGAGATTTCTGTCTCTCTATATAAGTGTATATACACACTATATTTATGTGTATGCCTTGTCTTGAAACCAACACCTACTCTACTTTCGGGCATCATCTATTTTCAGTTTTCTACCTCAGCTAATAAATGGGAGTAATTTTCTTCGACCCAACTTGTTTTCGTTCTAACGAATGTTTTTCTATTTCCTTTAGTGTCTTTGTAAACTGAAGCTCATTTCCTGCTTCAGCTCTTCCAATTTTACTCCAAGAGGGATTCATGGAGAAGCATGAAAAGAAAGAGCCCGGGCTTGGGAGTCAGGGGTCATGAGTTCTAATCCTGACCCACTGCTTCTCAGCTTTGTGATCCTAGGCAAGTTACTTAACTTCTCTGTGCCTCAGTTCCCTCCTCTGTAAAATGGGGGTGAAGACTGTAAGCCCTACGTGGGACAACCTGATGACCTTGTATCTACCCCAGCACTTAGAACAGTGCTTGGCACATAGTAAGCACTTAACAAATACCAACATTATTATTATTATTATTATAAAATGTCTTCGTATCTGTCTTTAGTGCTTGAAGATGACACTGTTGACACTGAAATTCACCTGCGGGAGAATGGCATAGTGGATGGAGCACCTTCTGGGAGTCAGAAGGTCCTGGGTTCTAATCCCACTCTACCACTTGTCTGTTGTGTGGCCTTGGGCAAGTCACTTCACTTCTCTGGCCCTCAGTTATCTCATCTGGAAAATGGGGATTGACACTGTGAGCCCCACGTGGGTCCACCCAATTGAGTCCAACCCAATTTGTTTGTATCCACCCCAGTGCTTAGTACAGTGCCTGGCACACAGTAAGCATTTAACCAACACCGCAATTATTATTATGCCTTGCTGAAAGGACCAAAGAGGGGCCCACACTCCCAAACACATCATGCCCACACAAAGACTGTCCCATTTGCTGTTTGCAGTCCCTGAAGCAGCTTTCGCCTCGGTGTCTTTGTACTCCTAGCCGTTAAGTGACCCAAGATCTCATTTTCTATAGTACAAACAGTTTTCCAAATACAAAGGGATTGCACTCTTGAAGAGCCCTGTGTTAAGGAAAACTCCACTCACACTGGAGAACTAAGTCTGCATCGTTAGTAATAATTATGATATTTGTTAAGTGCTTACTATGTGCCAAGCACTGTATTAAGCGCTGGGGTGGATAAAAGCAAATCGGGTTGGACACGGTCCTTGTCCCACTGGGGCTCACGGTCTCAATCCCCATTTTATAGATGAGAGAACTGAGGACAGAGAAGTGAAGTGATCTGGCCCAGATCACACAAGAGACAAGTAGTGGAGCCAGGATTAGAACCCATGACCTTCTGACTCCCAGGCCTGTGCTCTTTCCACTATGCCATGCTGTTTCCCGGAATTCTCACCTGAAAATAAATAGTACATTTCAAAAAGGAAAGTGTTTTAATGACGTGAATACGCAAAAAGCCTCTGTCATTAGACCCTTTTGACAACAACAACAAAAAAAATGACAATTCTTTCTAAGTTGGAAAAGAAGAAGAAAAGCAGGCCTCATGTAAATCAGCCCAGTCAGATACACTGCAAAGACTGAATGGAGAAACACGGGTGCTCTCAAAGTGGGGCAGAGCTATAAGATAACTGCGCTCAAGTTTTCCAAAGAGTAAAAGAGAAGGCAAAGAAGCTACAGTTACTCTGGTAACAATCTACAGCACGGCTTCTATCTTCTTGAGAAAACTACAGTGGGTTTTAAATGAAACAGGATTCATTCCTAAGCGGATCTCTCACAAAACCTACGCAAACCTCTGCCAAAAGCGAACTGAAATGCATCCTTTAAAAATACCCGATTTGACATCCTAAAAACAATAGGCATTTTGCATGAATTCACCCCCTCCTTCCCTCTAGAAGGGCAAAAAATGACACAGGGGCACATTTGAGATCTACAGAAATCGGCTGTGTGACTTCCATGGGTTTGCTTTAGTTCAATTAAGCCCTTAAATTACACTCCATTCAGGCGGTGCTTCCCCTATATTAGCACAATGATAAAAAGGGAATGGGAGCTGAAATGAGAAGCTTTTGCTCTATTTCCTTAGAGGCAACTCATGACATTAGGGGAAGCGCTATTTAGAATTATCTTAAGACCATCACAAGAAATACGCAGAATCAACTGTATCTGAGTGCTTACTCTGTGCAGAGCACTGTACTAAGTGCTTGGGAGAGTATAACAGTTATATTGTAAGAAGACTGCCGCTAAGCACATAATGCAGAAATACCAATATTTATTGCATTTAGAGATACATTTTCAATTGACATTTATATCAGCAGCTGAGGAAAAATGTAGTGCTCTTTTCCTAGCTTTCAATAATAGTGCTTATTGAGTTTTCTTTAATCCAGGCACCCTATTCCTAACATGTCAGCTTGGTGACTTTCACATAAATACAGTGCTTTCAATTTGACAGCCACATATTAACCGTACAAAACTAGCCGACACAGAAAAAGACTACGTGTACATCGAGAGAGTTAAAAGAAAAATCAAATACTCAAAGATCCGACAGGAAATTTTACCTTTGCAAAGTTCTGTTAGCAGCAGAAACTCAGCCTGCCCTGTATCAGATTCTTCTTTCCCAATAGATGCAGCAGAGCAAAACTGGACGATGTTAGGATGGCCTGAAAGTTTTTTCTGGAGGTGGTTTGTTAAAAGGAAATTTCTTACCATTTCTGGATGTCTGCCTAACTAAAAACATTACTTAACCCAAAGCCTACATAAACATAACCTAGGAGATGATTACTTTTACCATTTTAATGGCAAGAAGGAGGCAGAAGGGAGGTGAGGGGACGGGGAAGAGTGCCAGAGAAACAAATAAGGGAAGCAAGTTAGAAGGGAAAATGGAAGAAATGAGGTAAAAATGAAGAGTTTCTTCACCTGAGTTTAATGTTTGAGTGTGTTCAAAATGATGGGCCTCATACCATGCACAAAAGGACGAGGGAATAAAACTGATCTTCTTCAGAGAAGCCGTGTGACATAGTAGAAAGAACACAGGACTGGAAGTCAGGAAACCTGGGTTCTAATCCTGACTTCTGGTTTTCTACTTCTATAAATGGTCAGGGAAGTCGACTACCAACTCTTTTGTACTGTACTTTCCCACTTTGCTCTGCGCACAATAAGCACTCAAATATGACTGAGTGACAGAAATGAGGCCCACTAAACAATAGTCTGTCTCAAGGTCTGGGGGGGAGGGGAGGAGGAGGGGAAAGAGATGGTCTCTAAATAGCCCTCAAAACATAAGATTGCTTCTGAAATCCCATTTCTCTAAAAAGGATACCATAAAACAAACTTCTTGAATGATTGCTTTGTTCTTTTCTTCTTCGTTGGACAGCAATCTCTAGCAAAAAAAAAGAAAAAGAAAAAAGAACTAGAATGAAAATGACTGATTAATTATTCTGTAGATTCAAAGTCCACCGAAGAGACTGTGGTGCCTGGCGAGGCGGCGGCGCCTGGAGATTGTTTAGGGAGTGAGTCATAAGTCCCAAGGGACTCCTGCAGGCACTTCCTGGTCGGGTGTCTCCGCGGCTGCCAGATCCTGTGATTCCATCCTTCCTCCCTGCCCCACCGCGGCTTTCCGCCTGCCTCTACCTTGCCTCCGGCAACAGAAGTACCACGGGAAGCTCAAAACTGCAGGACGGGTCCTAGGATCAACAAGCTATAAATCTGGAAGGGACGGCAATGGCTCCAACTGAAAGCCCAGCACCTGCCCCAGCCAACTGCCCTGAGACCTCTCTTCCATCATCCTGGCAGCCAAAAAAGTCACTGGATACGTGTAATTTAAGAGACGTCGTCTTGACTTAAGACCTCCTGATCCAGACTCCAGTAACTGACCCCAGATACCCTCCAGAATCTAAAGATCCCTTTCCCCCTCTCATACCTAGGAGAGGCCAAAACAATGGCACCCTTTGTTTCACCGCCCATCCCAGGTTCTCTAAAGCAGCCATTAACTACACGAGTTTCCCTTCGGCTACACGAGGCCCCCCAGAAATGTCAATCATTCACATACACCCGCCTTTCACTCTCACTCCACTATGCCTCACTTAGGTCTTCAATAGAACTCTTCTCTATTACCTTTAATGCATAGTCTTTCCCGCTTCCAAGATCTTGAGCTTCATATACAAAGGCAAACCCACCTGAAAGATCAACAGAAAACCATATTAGTCAATTCCGTGTCTTATACCGCATCGACTGACTGAGTTATAGGCTTGGGGCGGGAGAGATGCAATCGCCGCTGTCGGATGCCTGGGCTCACCGAGAACCCAACTGCCCCCGACATTTCATCAGAGATTCTGCCTTCGGCCCACCTGAGCCGAGATACCGAAGGAACCTCCGTTCCCAGAGTGTTTCAGATTGTCACGATGTAGAAGAGAGCAGATGATCAGAAGAGCTGTTCGACTGGGAAGGCAACCTCATTGAGAAATGCATCTCATTCGGGAGAATCGTCTACCGGGGACTCGACGCGAACAAAAATTATCATTTGAAGTGATTGAATGTGACGGGAGGCATTATCCCCAACTCTAGATTCTCAACCTTTTTCAAGCTCACCGCTCCCAGTTCTTCAGCCCATATCACATCCCCAGTTTCATTTCTTTGGAATCAAAAGCACAATGATTATTGCCTAAGGAAACAAAGGAAACGCTACCTCTATTATTGTACGGTCAAAACTTACACAAGCTCAGATCTGGAATAACATGTGCTTTCACTCAGCGTTTTATCTGGAGCGTTAGAGGATTCAGGGCTATCTGTCCAACAAGCCTGTCTGCATATAGCAGGCCGCCGTGTCAGAAGAAATGGCTTGTGAGAATGGAGGACTAGTAGTAGGCTTTCCTTAAACGTGGGGTATTGTGAGAAAATTTCTGTGTCCTAAGAAAACCAGGTGTAACAACTTTATGTACCCAGGAAACTCTGGGCCAACCGTATTTGTCTAATCTGGACTTGTGTGAACTGCAGCTCTGTACAAATGACACCTTATGTAAAAAATGTGGAAACCTTAGATCATGTCATCGATGTGTGACAATCGAACTTCAACTATACAGGGCGAACTTCTGTAGTCCACTGCAGCTAAGTCAGGAAAGGCCCCTTGGAGATGTGATTTTTTAATAAGGCTTTGAAGGTGGGGAGAACGGTAGCTCGCCATATATGAAGGGGGCTGGAGTTGCAGGCCAGAGGGAGGATGTGGGCAAGGGGTTGATGGGGAGCTAGACGAGATCCAAGTACAGGGGGAAGGTTGGTGGTGGAGGAGTAAAGCGTTGAGACCTGGGGGGGTGGTAGATGACCGTGACAGTGCTCTGCACACAGTAAGCGCTCAATAAATACTACTGAATGACTAGTAACTGGAGCGAGTGGTGAAGGCGGAAGATATGAACTTCAAAAGGAAGGGAAAAAGAGGAATGGGGGAGGTGGGATGGTGTGAAAGCGACATCGGGGAGAGAGGTGGAAATTGACTCTTCTCCCTTTTCCCCAATAAATCTTGGTGTTGGGTGGGGGGGAATGGAGGGGGATGGGAGAAGAGGACATGAGCGACAGGGGAGACCGCATCACCTGGGGCAAGCCAGAACTCAGTAATGGTGAGGAGGAGGAGTGACTGTGTCAGAAGTAAGTCGAAGATGAAGGGCAGCTTTCTCATGATGGAGCAGGGGTTCCACAAGCCACATTTGGTTGAGGCTGGGAAGAGGTGTGAGGGTAGGGGATGATATTAGAGGTATGAAGGGGTTGGATGGGAGTGAGCTGATGAGGGGCTGGTATGTGGGAAGGGAATGGGGGGGAGGGTCTTGGGCAAGAGGGACAAGGGTGGGTGACCAGATAGAGGGGGCTGAGAGAACACGGTGGGGTTAGAGTGTTCCAGAAAAAGTCTGGACCTGCAGCAGCTGATCTGGAATGCCCAGCTACCAACACAGGTCCCTCCCCCTCTATTCTCCATCTCCACCCATTCCCTTGAAGTGCTCATTCGCTCCCTGGCTTCAACTATCATCTCTACGAATCTATCTCTCCGGCCCTGACCTCTCTCCCCTGCAGTCTCAGATTGTTACTCACCATTGGGACATCTCTGGCTGTCCTGCCGTCACCTCACACTAAACCTGTCCAAAACAGAACTCCTCATCTTCCCATCTGTCCTCCCCATCACTGTAGACACCACTATCCTCCCTGTAACCTTGGCGTTACCCCCAACTCATCTCTCTCATTCAACCCACATATTCCATCTGTCGGTCAATCCTGTCCGTCACTCCTTTTACACCCTGGTTAGAGGTGCCCTTTCCCCTTTAATAAACAAATCTATGAATAGCAAAGGAAAAATTTTTCTTGGTGCATATGGGAAAAGTTAGGACTACAGCTACCTAATTTGGATTTTCGCTGCCCAAGACACGAGTGGTTCCAATTAGCTGAATTTGGTCTAATTTTAGTTCAACCTAAATTGAACAAATCTGTTTCCTTAATGCAAGACTGTTTGTTTTGGAGGATTGCCCCACCACAGAATTCAAGCATGCACTGATGAAATGTAGGGAGGGGAAGGTGGCAAAAAAAAAAAAAACCCACCACACACAGACATTCCAGGGCAAGGAAGCAACCGCCTTGGGGAAGAAGCTCTTTTGACCTACTCCACTAACTATTCTCACAGTCTTGGGAAGTAAAACCTTTAACAGTTGCCTCTTGCTACTTTTTTTTTTAAATGGTATTTGTTAAGCGCTTACTGTCTGCCAGGCACTGTACTAAGCGCTGGGATAGATACAAGCTACTCAAGTTGGACAGAGTCCCTGTCCCACGTGGGACTCGCCGTCTTAATCCCCATTTTACAGATGAGATAACTGAGGCCCGGAGACGTGAAGTGAAGGTCACAGAGCAGACAAACGGGGGAGCCAGGATTAGAACCCAGGTCCATGCTCCATCCCCTAGGCCATCCACTGCTTCTACTTGACGTTAGGACTGTTTCCTTACCCTGTACGTAACCAATTCCTATCCAACACCTCATGAATGATGAGCACTGTATAAGGCACTCGGGGAGAGTTCAATGGAAACAAGCCAGGGCTTCACAATCCAACGACGGAAGACAGACCAAAGCGATTTACCAAGAAAGGGAGTAGGACGAAGAACAAGGATACGGCAGGTGGTACAAATATAGAACAGCTCTTGGCATATAGTGAGCGCTTAACAAATGTCATCATCATCATTATTCCAGGATGAAGCTGCTGAATATATCGTACAATTTTTTTTGTACATTTGACACACGTACGTAAGTGTTGAGGATAGAAATAAAATACGTGTGCTAAAAGCGGCTCTTGGTTTGGTGAGATTGTGGCGTTGTGAATGAACAGGAGGTGGCTTCCTTAACAGAAAAGTCTTGCCGATTCTTCATCCAAGACATTCCCACATCTGTCCCTGCCCCTATACAAAAACAGCTACCACCCTGGCTAGACTACGGCATCAGCCTCCTCACTGATATCGCTGCCTCCAGCCTCATCGGTATTTGAGCGCTCACTGTGTGCAGAGCACTGTACTAAACACTTGGGAGAGTACACTACGACCCCTCTTAGTACTTGGACACTTTATTCCTAATCTCAGCACTCACAGGCATAGCCCTATGTTTCTGACTATATTTACCTGTATATTCAAATCCAGCGCCTAGAACGTGCTTGGCACACGGTAAGCGCTTAACAAATACCCATAAAAAAAAATTTGTTCTACTGTCATCCTTGTGAGTACTTTTTCCTGTTTTACCCTTGTTCTTCCTCCAGCTTTCGCTCCTGCATATACCTGTTATCTATTTATATTGTCTGTCTCCCTCTCTAGACTGTGAGTTCGCTGTGGGTAGGAATGTCTGTTTGTTGTTATAGTGCACTCTCCCAAATGTTTAGTACAGTGCTTTGCACACAGTGAGTGCTCAATAAATACGATTGAATGAATAGCTGTAAATATTTTTTGTCTGCTCCCCCATTAAATTGTAAGCTCTCTGAAGGCAGCGACCATGTGTCTTATTACCGTTGCACTCTCCCAAGTGTTTAGGACGGTGCTTGGCACTCAGTAAGATGCTCACTAAAAGTCCCTGATTGGAGAAGGTGGGATTTTTAAGAGTACTTTTAGGATGGGAGAGAGCTGGGAATCTGGCAGATTGGCAGCTCTATTTCCCTCTCCTGTTACCGCTCTTCCTGGTACCTTTAGGAAAGTTCCTTAAAAAAGTTATCTGAAATAAACTCCGCTTTCCCAGATCATGAAGGGTGTGGTTCCCGGAGCACCTTGCTTTATTATTAGCAGCACTAAAAATTGTGATATTAGGTGCTTACTATGTGACACATAGTCCCTGCCCCACATGGGGCTCACAGTCTTAAACCCCATTTTACAGATGAAAACTCGCACTGTAAAAACACCTGTTCCAAAGCTATGCACACGTGCGCAAGTTATTTCTTCAACAATGTGGCACACCAAGTCCAAGCAGAAGTGTACTGTTTTAAGAACCTTCCCTAATTGTGCTCTAAAATGAGCGTTGAAAGCACATGCTATAGCAGACTTGAGCGTGCCAGGATTATTAAAAAATGATCTGAACCGCAACAAAGGCTCTCCGATGAAAAGTACTTAAAAAAAAAAAACTAGCTCTCATGGCTATTACTGTCATAACCACCACTATCTTGAAAAGGAAAGGCCAAAGGGTATTTGTTACACCTTTAAATGGTCAGAGTGAAGAGCTGTTCCGTTTCCACCAAAGACGAGAGAAAACGAGCTCAACTGGCAGGAGGAATCTGTGTAGGTTAGACATTGAAAAGAACTTCCTGACAGCAAGCAGAAAGAGAGACAGGGAGTAAGAGAATACAGTAAAAGGTTGTGGCATTTCTCCACTGGAGATAAAGTACTACGCAGAAAACTTTTCCTGGGATTATTTAGATGGCAATCCTGTTTGGAAAGAGGAGGCCAGCCTAGCTAGTTCATGTCCTCAAGTATTTTCTAACCCCATGATAAAGGCAGTCATAGAAATGATTGGATCCCCAGTCACCAGAGGCACCTGGAAATTCCCCATTAGGTAAAAATGTCGGTAACATTGTTTAAATAACTCCCGATAACCAACTGATTAACTGTTCTGCGTCAGAGCCCATCCCTTGTATGGGAAGAGTGACACTTTGGAAAAGGTTATCCTTTGTGCCCCGTGGCTAACTGAGGGGCCTAACTGAGCATAAAGATCGGCAACAGAGTTTTACTTTGATGCAATAACCTGAGCCCTAGACGACGTCAAAGGCCTTCACTTACCTCGCCTGGCCCAACCCGGCTTCTGAAGCTACGTCGTGACACTCATACACTATGTCCACGAGCAATCGATCAAATTTAATGAGGGTTTACCTTGGGCAGAGCACTGTACTAAGTGCTTGGGAGAGTACGATGTAACAGAGTTGGTAGACATGTTCCTTGCTCACAATGAGCTTAGTCTAGGTGGGCAGGCAGGCGTTAATATAAACTGGGGATATGTACATTAATTGATGCCCGTCTACTTATTTTGTTGTCTGTCTCCCCCTTCTAGACTGTGAGCCCATCGTTGGGGAAGGATTGTCTCTATCTGTTGCCGAATTGTACTTTCCAAGCGCTTACCAAAGGGCTCTGCACACAGTAAGCGCTCAGTAAATACGACTGAATTGAATTGAAAATTGAATTGCCGCGGGGATGAGGGAGGGATGAATAAAGGGTGTAAATTCAAGTGCAAGGACGAGGCAGAAGGGAGTGGGAGAAGAGGAAATGAGGGGCTAGTCGGGGAAGGCCTCTTGGAGGAGATGTGCTTTGAAGGTGGGGAGAGTGATCGTCTGTCGGATATGAAGAGGGAGGGCGTTCCAAGCTAGAGGCAGAACGTTGGCAAAAGGTCGGCAGCGAGATAGACAACATCGAGGTACAGTGTGTAGGTTAACGTTAGAAGAGCGAAGTGAGCAAAAGACTTACAGATCCTTCCCACACTGAACAGACTTCTATATCATCCGCAGCTGTGCCCTCGATAAAAAGAGTGCCATCTTCTACACATGATGCCTGGGGTTATTTTCATTTCTCCCTAAGGCTCTGCTCAAAAAGAACCACCCCATTCCTCAGTCAGAATGGCCTGACATCACTGCCGCCCACAATCTTCAGATGTTCTACATCGCCGAATCATTGAAAGGCTCCTTGGCCCTTCTCGATTATGCTCCTCCCCTTCAGCCCAACCGCAGAGTCAGTCGATCGTATTTCCTGAGCTCTTACTGCATGCAGACCACTGTACTAAGCGCTCTGGAGAGGACAACAGAACAATAGACACATTCCCTGCCCTCAAGGAGCTTACGGTCTAGAGGGGGAAACCGACATGCTGCCCCGCTGTCATTCATTCATTTTCTTTACAGGTCCCAGTGTCGCAATAAGCATTATTTTGATGCTGCTGGGCTGACAGCATTCCAGGACTTCATTGCAGGTGATTCTATCTGGCCACTGGCCCACAGGTGACCCTGATAAAACTGTTAGGGTTCAGAGCTCAGATATTTACATGAAGTGGAAGATCACTACTCTGTAGATCCTAAGTCTGGTCTGAAGCTCAACACCACATTGCACTTCTCTGGTCTACTGAGAAAGGGAAGTCTGATAAGAAGGTGATTCAGGAAGGGATGAGAAGCAATGGTGGTGGTGGAGGAGGAGGAGGAGGAAGGACAGGTGGGGATGCAGATCTGTGGCCTGGAAAAGAAGCAATGGTTAAATTAGAGGGGGGGTTTTGCTCACCCCGCACCCACCCCGGGTCCCCCCTGCAGTTGGTCCCCCCTGCAGTTCTAAGTTTTCTGAAACCACTGGAACCTCCCCGGGAATGCCCGGTTTAAAAAGTCTTGCTACATAAATATCCACAAGGCGAGGAAGATATGCCTCTATGACGCTTTGAAGTGGAAAGGAACGGTGTTATTTTTCATCACTTGAAAGCGCCAGCTTGGAAATGACAGCACTCACACACCTGGTGCACAAGGATCAGAGTCTGAATTTAAATAAACGGTCTGTGACCCCAGGTGGAGAAGACAACAAGCCCAGCTAGAACAGCCAGGCGCTTCGGCCCCACAGAGTACCACCAACCGGGGCACAGAAGACTCACAAACATTCAAGTATTTTTCTTAAGTTCCCACTTCCCTAGGGAGAGGGTTCCAGATGGGACACTACCTAGGGAACCAGAACAACTAACTGTGTGTATTGGAGGCTAATCGAGTTGATTCTAGGGAAGGGCAAGAGAAGCAGTGTGGCTCAGCATATTGAACCCAAGCCCGGGAGTCGGAAGGACCTGGGTTCTAATCCCGGCTCCATTGCTAATCTGCCGGGTGACTGTGAGGCCCATGTGGGAGACAGACTCTGTCCAACCTGATTAGCTTATATCTACCCCAGTGTTTAGTACAGTGCCTGGCACAGAGTAAATGCTTAACAGATATCTTTAAAAAAAAAAAAGAGACTTGTCTTCTGGGTCAACTAGCTCTGAAAGTGGAGACTTAAGAGCTTAAGATGGTTATGCAAGATGCAGGCTGGGCAGGTAAGCATAAGGTTGGATGACACTGTTTCCTCACTCTATGTAGGGCACCTAGGGAGAGAGGTCGATTCTGCTTTTTGCTCTCATTTAATAAAGCCACAGTGATGACGCACCTGGCATGTGCCCATTAATAGTCTGAAGAAGTAGAGCTCCGGTCCTAAGGATTCTTTATTCTATTCCTAGGATAAAACTACTTGTGGGGAGGCCATGTTCACTTCAACTCTGGGGATCTTCCAAACCTTATCTGTCCTGGATGGCTGAGTCATTCACCTGCCTGATTCACCTGATTCGGGCCCGGGAATGAACTGGTCCCTATTTCGTAGCAAGGGGGCAGCTGACGAGTCTGCACTTCAGAGTGCGGATTGGTTGCAAACCACACCACACTTCTATGGGAATTAAAAAATTAACTCAACGGGAGCATAGATGAGGTTTCTGAGCTAACTAGGGATAAAAACCCAGGGCAGTCATCTGAGTCAGGCAAGACGAAGATTGTTCAAAATACAGTGAGTTTGGAAGTCATCTTTATCCAAGAAATCATATAAAACTCTATATCTTTTTTTAAAAGAGGGAGCCATTTTACCTAGTGGATGAAACAGCAGGTATCTACAGACCAGGGTTGAATTTCACAGCACCAAAGACTAACTGTGTAACTTTATGCAAGTCATTTAACTTTTCTATGTCAAAGTCTCCACCTATAAAAACAGGATAATAATGGTTGTCATAAACTCGTAATAATACTTGTCATAAGCCTACAGGAATGTTTGGCGGATTCATGGAGCTCTCGTTGGTCGAGTCCTCTCATCATCTCGGGCTCAGTTTCAGAAAAAAAGTATTATTCTCAAAGTAACTGAGTAACAGAAAAGGTGAGCAATTGAAGTGGGTTTCAAATACTGCATATAGACATAGTCTGGGGACCTAAAACAACATGAACAATCTGGGCTTTTTAGCATAAACACTATAATTACTTAAGTCTCTCATTTCAGAATCTTTTCCAGAAGGCTACCCATTTGGTCAAAACAACCTGAAACTCAAGATCCTGCCGGAGACGACTGTTTAAACTTGAAAAGAGAGCGGTGCTGCAGAACAGATTACCCTGCGACTAAACAATAGTATTTAATCTAAAGGCACAAGAAGTGCAAAAACAAGCCAAACGACATTCGGCAGAGGGTTGGGCTCACGCAAACAGGACTGATGAATGTTTTCCACAACTACCTCTCCAGCATAAAATGTACCTCACAGAATAAGGGGAGGGAGAATTCCTGTGAGTACTGAAATCGACTAGTCAATAAAGAAATAATAAGGAAAAAGAAAGTAGAAGTCACCGTTTCCTGACCTCACGAGTCTTAGCCTCTAAGGCGGGGAATAAGAGAAACACAAATAGGTACCTGTAAATATGTGAACGATGGATAAAAACATCCAAGATGAGAAATGTTGCAGCATATTCCCAACTACCATAGTCGTACAGGATGAAAAAAGGATAAGTACGACTGGGAGATGATTTTTGTTGTTAAATGGAGTCAGGTGGGTCTAAGTGGAAAAGGCTTAATGGAGGGGCAGCGAAGCAGGGTGGCCTAGGGGAAGGAGACCGGGCCTGGGAGTCAGAGAACCCGAGTTCTCACCCCGGTTCTGCCAACTGCTTGCCATATAACCATGGGCAAGTCACTTCACTTCTTTGTGCTTTAATTTCCTCAACTGTAAAATGGGGGTTGAAAAATCTACTCCCTCCTACTTAGATCATGAGCCCCACGTGGTACAGGGACTCTGTCCTCTCTGATAAACTTGTATCTACCTCAGTGCTTAAAACAATGTTTGAGACACAGTACGGAATGGGCACAGGCAGTTCTGAAAGAGAGAACCTGCAAAGAGAAGAAGGGAATTCCTGGGAAGGGGAATACGTCCAGTGGCTTAGGAGGCAAGAGAAGGCAGAATATGTTCAAGGGCCAGTGAAATTATTTGTCTGGCTAGGAGATAGGAGAGGACGTGCTAGAAACTTTCATGCGGAAGCCACTGTCTTCTAGCTCTTTGTGGGCAGGGAACATGTCTACCAACTCTGTTTGACTGTATTCCCCCAAGGGCTTAGTACAGTAAGTATACCAGTAAGTGAGCACACTGTAAGTGCCGGATAAATACCACCGATTGATTGATGATTGGTGACAGGGAGACTAGAAGTTGGATCTCAGCTCCACATTTTCCTCCTCCTAGTATTTCTGGAGCTACACGAGAGGTTGCAGAAGCCCCACCCTCACAGCAGAAAAATCCCAGTATTTTCCTCAGGGGTCGGCCCGGGCAGAGCAGAAAATCCCACCACTCCAAGGACCACGCTAAAACTCTCAGCAAGTCAGCAGGTGACCCCCGTCCCCCCACTCCTCCCCACTATCACGATTCAGTACTTCGGGGATCCTTAGAGAAGGGAACTGCATCCAGGTGCCCAAAGGGGGTCCTACGAAGTCTCTGAACTCTAAGGGGCAACAGAGGAAAGCTGAAGACTCAGATTCCCCCCACCATACCCTCCAGATAAAATCTACTGTGCAGTGTCATCTGCTAGGATTCCCCAGGAGATTGTACAAAATCACAAAGGGGTGAGACCAGGGGCGCTTCAACCTTTCGCCTCACCGACATTCAATGGAAAACCACACGCCTGCAAGACGAGAGCCACTCACCCTCCCCACCAAAAAAAAAATCTAAGACTGCCGACAAAATTCCTAAGGGATAGCCGAGAGATGGAGTCAGACTGTCAGCTATGGGGTGGGGTCGTCTACCTGGGGTCTAGGGGATTAAAAGGAAGTCGAAGCAGGTACTCGAGAAAGAGTGACTGTCAGGGTTCCAAAAACATCAAGGAAGAAACAAGCGAATCTGAAGCAAAGAAAGCAAAGCGTCTGTGGGGCTCATTGTTCTCGGAAGAGGGAGAGGAAGGAGAGGAGGGGGGAGAGGAGACTGGGCGCCAGACACGGGAACTCTCACTTCTATTGTTCAGTGCCGAGCTCCTAGTCCAGTGCCCTGCGCCTGGAAAGCTCTCGACGATTTCGCTTGCCCTTCCTGCTTCTCTATTGCCATCTCATCCTAACCCTTTTCCTCCGACCCCGCTGCCGCTTATTTCACCCTCCCCCGGCTGCGGAAGGACCAGAGGCTACTCTCACTCCCACCGGGCACCGTGAGGGCAAGGTGCCGCACCCCCTCCGACGAGTGGAGCGTGAGCTCACGGTGGCTTGGGCTTGGCTGGCCCGTCCTCGGTACACAGCAGAGCGGTCTAGAGGAGAGAGCGCAGGCCTGGGAGTCGGACCTGGGTTCTCATCCCGGCTCTGCCGCTTGTCTGCTGGGTGACCTGGGGCAAGTCGCTTCACTTCTCTGAGCCTCTGTTCCTCCTCTGTAAGATGGGGATTAAGACTACGAGCCCAGTGCGGGTCAGGGACCGTATCCAACCCCATTTGCCTGTTTCCCCCCCAGTGCTTAGCACGGTGCCTGACACGTAGTATGTGCCTAACAAATACCACAATTATCATTATCACCACCGCCGGGGCTCCTTGCCGACGGCTGCAGCAGCACAGTCCAGAGAAGGGACCCAGGCGTTCTGGGCGGCTCGTCCTCCCGGGTACCTCTGGCCTAACCCAAGTTGCCCCGATAGTACAACCGGAAGTCCAAGTGAGCTGGAGCCGCATCTCACCAACAGAGGGTAAGGGGTGAAGCCGCACCACCATCTGGGCTCCATCTTGGGTCTCTTTCCAACTAGAGCTGCCCATCCTAGCCAAAATGGCTTCATTCTCCCAGGGTCGGTCCTGAGGACTGTAGGTGTGTCGTGGGCGGGGAATGTGCCTGTGCATTGTTGCACTGTCCTCTCCCAGGCGCTCGGTACACAGTAAGCGCTCAATAAATACGACTGACCGATTAGGGGCGCTCACCCTTTTCGCCCTAGGCTTTCGTCTCCACTTTAATAACTTCCAGGTGGTGCCAAACACATTTAGCTTTACTAACTGTGCGGCCAAAAAAAAATAAGTGCATGAATCACCTTCCCCATTCATTATTAAAAAACAAAAACAAAACCACAACCTAGTGAAGTTCACCACTTTGGGAATGCAAAGTTTTTTGGCAGCTTCAAAGACTACCTGCTCCTCCCACCAGTATTCTCATGGAGGAGTACGATGGAGAACCACAGATCTGCAACAGCTCTGGGTACTAAGCGGCTGGCATGTGACCGAGGGTGCCACAGAATAAGTTTTACGGCACGGGTGATCAAATCTCATGAACTGAAGAGCCGCAAACCAAACATACGATGTGGCCCAGAGGAAAAAAAAAACTCTTCAGCCCAAATGGTAAACAAGCCCTTTTGGGTTTTTTTTTTTTTTTTGGATGGGGCAGGGGGTAAGAGAGCAGGTGATGGTAAAGAGGCATTCTGGGTGGGGGGTGGGGGGTGGGGGCAAAGAAAAGGAAAGGGAGTGCTTAGTACAGTGCACCCAGTAAGCACTCAATAAATACGACTGAATGAATGAATGAGGTAGCTGATGGCAAAGAGTAGGCATTCCTGGGGAGTGGTGGTGAGCGGCCAAGGCAAGTCGTAGTAAAAATATCTATTAAACACCGTGTGCAGAGCACTGTACTAAACACTGGGAGAGAATTCACAGGTACAAATTAGACATCAATGGCATTTACTGAGCACTGTACTAATCGCTTGGTAGAGTACAGTACAAGAGAGTGGGAGGACACGATCCCTGCCCATAGGTTTACAGATTCGAGGGGGAGACGGACAGATATATTACACTGTACTCTCCCAAGCGCTTAGTATAGTACTTCGCACACAGTAAGGGCTCAATAAGTATGATTGAACGAATGACCGAATACCTAAGTGCTGTGGGGCTGGCGTCAAAATCCAAGTGCTCAAGGGGTACACAGCCAAGCGCGTAGGCGACACGGAAGGGAGGGCAAATAGGGCAAGGAAAGGCTTGGTCTCCGTCCCTCGGGGGCATGGGGCTAGGCGCCCGGGACCATGTGGGAAGCGGTGCCACCGCCGCCGCTTAGAGACGCAGCGTGACTTAGTGGAAAGAGCCCGGGCTTGGGAGTCGGGGTCGTGGGTTCTAATCCCGGCTCCGCCACTTCTCAGCTGTGTGACTTTGGGCAAGTCACTTCACTTCTCTTTGCCTCAGTTACCTCATCTGTAAAATGGGAATTAAGACTGTGAGCCCCACCTGGGCCAACCTGATTACCTTGTATCTCCCCCAGCGCTTAGAACTCTGGCTTGGCCAGAGTAAGCCCTTAACAAACACCATCATCACCATCATCATCATCACCGACATACCGCAGTCCGCTGCCACGGCACCAAAACAATAAAGCATAAGTGACTGAGCTTTTCACCCTGAGCCACGCACCCAGTTGCACATGGCTCGTAAGCTGCAGCGGTCGGGAACCTGGAGATAGCTATCGGCGTTCGGGTAACAATATTTTCATTTTTGAGGCCCCTCTGGGATCTTTCTTTGCCAGTCCTCCAAAACATCAGGTCAACATCGCCCCGCAGGCGGCCCAAGCCGGTAGGGTGGCGCTTTGGTCGGCCATCTCTCATCCTCTTACACCTTGGCATCTTCACTACTGATACACAGAAGCAGCTTGGCTCAGTGGAAAGAGCTCGGGCTTGGGAGTCAGAGGACATGGGTTCGAATTCCGGCTCTGCCACTTGGCAGCTGTGTGACTGTGGGCAAGTCACAACTTCTCTGTGCCTGTTACCTCATCTGTAAAATAGGGATTAACTGTGAGCCTCACGTGGGACAACCTGATGACCCTGTATCTACCCCAGCGCTTAGAACAGTGCTCTGCACATAGGAAGCGCTTAACAAATACCAACAGTATTATCATTATTATTATATTATTAGGGCTGGGTCCCGGCCTACTCCTTTGCCTGGCTGTTGGGTGAGGTAAGAAATCGCAGCCATTTTCTCTGGCCCACTAAGAAATGCCCTAGGCTAGCCTGACATATCAGAGAGAGCGCCGTGTCAAGCCCATCGGTTGTAAACACCGGGCTCAACAGCACAGGAGAAAATGGCCCTGGCAATCGTACAGCATAAGGGTCGTCGGCCGTGGCCAAGATACGGCATCCTTCTTAAAGGGGATATGAAGTACACTGGCAAGGAAAGATGGGAGATGTCTAAAATATCCTGAAAGTACCCCCCAAATGCCTGAAAAGCACATCAGAAAATGAAAGTCCATAAGATTTTTTTTTTTAAGTACCTAAAAAAAAAAAAGTACTTAAGTACTAATGTGCCAGGTACTGTTCTAACTGCTGGGGCAGATACAAGATAATGAGGTTGGACGCCGTCCACGTCCCACATGGGGCTCACGGTCTTAATCCTCACTTTAAAGATGAGGTAACTGAAGCTCAGAAGTGAAGTGACTTGCTCAAGGTCACAAAGTGGACAGATGGCAGAGCTGGGATTAGAACGCGGGTCCTTCTGACTCCCAGGCCCATCCTCTATCCACTAAGCCACGCTGCTTTTCATAAGATTGTGGGAAAGCTAGTATCAGGGCCAGCTAAAACAATACGCCACCACAGTAACGTGCCGTTTGAGGCAGTTGACTTGGATTCCTGCGTGAATCCCGGAGGGCTGGGGTGTTCTGCCCAGTTCTACTCCAAAGGGGCCGGCGGTACAAGAAACTGCAGTCAATCGTATTTAATCGAGAGCTTACAGTGTGTGGAACACTGTACAGCTCTATCAACAGACACATTCCCTGCCTACAGTGAGCTTACAGCCTGGAGGAGGAGACACGTATGAATAGAAAGAAATAAATAAGTTACAGATCTGTACCTAAGTGCTGTGGGACCGGGAGGGGAGACGAACAAAGGGAGCAAGTCGGAGCGACGCAAATGGGAGTGGGAGAAGATGAAAGGAGGGCTTAGTCGGGGAAGGTCTCCTGGAGGAGACGGACCTTCGATAAGGCTTCGAAGGGGGAGCAGAGCACACGGCCTCGACGGCCTCTTTTCCGTGCGACCGCGGGGGCCTCGGGAGAGACGGCGTCCAGAAGCGCACTGCCCGCCCTCTCCTCCCACCAAGGGGAGTCCCGTCCAGTCCCGTTCGGACAGAGACAGCACCGTTCGGGAAAGGGTCTAAAGTACACCTTCCAAACATCTGGAACGGTCAGAAGGTTGTGGCTTGGACTCTGATCGGCCTGCTGGAGCAGTGGAAAAAAAAAAACAAAACCACGTAACCTCGCTCCTTTGGCCATAATGCACTCTGGCTCGTACCATTGTTCTTGTTTTCTTAAATAACGTTGCTACTTTTATTTCAGCCTTTCCTCGTGTGTCCATCGCATTCCCTCTTCCTCCTCCCGCTATCCTTGGATTGTGAGCCTATTTTGGGTCATGGACCAAGGGAAATTATCATCCCTATTTCTTCCCCAGTTCTCAGTACAGAGGGTCCCTCCCAGAGTAAGCACTCAAAAAAGAATGTCAATGAGTGACTGGGCCAGTAGCCACATTTCCGGCCCCGGATCTGTCCCTGAGCTTCCAAACAAGGAACGGCCTAGAACAAGACGGTCAAACCATAGTCATTCGACCGCAGGTTTCCCAAGGGCAAGAACCTTGCTTTAGACTAGTCTCGTTACATCCGCCCAGGGCTCACTACAGTGCACTTACAAAGCAGGTGTAAAATAAATTCCACTACTCCTATTACCGAGAAGCAGCATGGCCTAGTGGATAGAGCCCGGGCCTGGGAGTTGGCTCCTCCGCATGCCTGCTGTGTGACCTCGGGCAAGTCACTTCGCTTCTCCGTACCTCAGTTATTTCATCTGCAAAATGGGTACCGAGGCTGTGAGCCTCGTGTGGGACAGGGTCTGCGTCCAACTCGATTCGCCCATCTCCACCCCAGGGTTTGGTACGCTGCTCGGCACATAGTCGACGCTCAAATATCCTTATTACTACAACTACCGTCGGGCTACGGGTGGCCCTCGGGGTTCGCCGTGCTGATTCCCAACCCCCAGCCGGGCCCTGTGGCTTCTGATCGCCTTATCTGACCCCACAGGTCCATTCCTGCTGCACTTGGCTCTTCACGCCTTCCAAGCGGTTTGAAAAACGACGCCAAACCGGCAGAAGAGAGGAGGCGCGCGGTCCCGTGGCCGTATCCTCAAACCACCAGGAGACGGGGAAGCGGAAGGACCGCGGAACCAGGTGGGCGACGGCTCCCGCGGGAGCTCGGTCGCGGGACGCACGGAGATCCCTGGGGTCGGGATCCCCTTTTTCACTTTAGGCGGCAAGGGCTGGGCCCCCGGGGAGCCAGTCCGGCGTTCTCGAGCCGGGGTACGGTCACTACGCCGGAAAGATCTCCGGGATGGGGCTGAAGGTGATCCAGAACAGCTGGGTGGGTCCCCTGCCTCCTCTTCCATCATTTCATGCGCACCGTGGGGGTCGGCCGAAGGTCGGACATCTTACCCTCCTAGGGGAGACCGCCGTCCCGTTCTGAGGAGCGCTCAGTACGGTGTCCCGCACACGGTAAGCGCTCTGATAAACGAGACCGGTGGATGTCGTCATCCAGATTTAAGCGGCCTAATGGCCAGGCCAAAGACCCGGGAATTAAGAGATCTGGGCTCCGATCCCCAATCCGCCCCTCGGCCGCCGTGTGACCTCGGGCAAGTCACTGAACTTCTGTGCGCCTAAGCTCTGTGGCACAGCGCTCTGCACAACACTGCGCGCTCAAGCGATACGATCGGATGAAGTGTCCTCATCTGGAAAACGGGGCTGAAACCTATCGGTTCCTCCTCCCCATCAGACTGGGAGGGGTGGAGGTGTGTTCGATCCGGATATCGTTACCGCGTAGCTTTATTCCGGCCCTTAGCACACGGTAAGTGCTCGACGAATACCTTTTATTATTACCGATAATAATAATAAGGCCTAGGCCCTGCCGGTGCCGTTTAAGGAACTGGGCCTCGTAGAGCCAAAGGGACGTGAGCCCGATTCGCCCCCAGATGACCCGGAATCTACCCTCTTCGGAAATGCGCCATTCGGCCGCTCCCCAGATGCTCAGCCCCGGATCCGGAGTGTTCGGTGCTGATTTTTTTTTTTCCTTCCGCCCCCCCCATCCCGAGGTGCGTTCGGCGTCAGCAGAGGCCCAGCCGCCCTCGCCGCCGCCGCCCCCCGCCCCGCTCTCACCCTCGGCGATGACTCGCTTGATGCGCAGCCTGAGGTCTCCCAGCTCCACCGTCTGCCCCACGAAGTCGGTGTGATCGCGGCCGGCGGCTCCGCCCAGGGCCCCCGGCCCCGCCAGGAAGTCCAGCGCCGACTGCAGCAGGGACATGTCCGCGCCGCCGGCCGAGCCCGAGGCTGTTGGGGATCGGAGGGGACGGAGGGGGCGGACGGACGGAGAGAAAGAGAGGGGAGAGGGCTTCGGGCGGACCGGACCTCGCTCGGCTCGGCTCCCGAATCAGCAGCAGACGAGGGCCGAGGCCGCCATCTTCCGCCCGGCGCCTTTGACGCCTGCTCCAGCGTCATCGCTCGTCATGCGCATTAAGGCGCGGCCGCCCCCCCTCACCGCCATTCCTCTAAGCCCCGCCCCTTTTCCCCGAAGCCCCGCCCTCGATTCCTCTAAACCCGGCCCCCATCTCGAGGCCCCGCCCCCCGACTCCTCTAAGCCGAACCCCCTTTCCCCGAAGCCCCGCCCCCTCCCCGGGCAAGAATAATAATATTGGTATTTGTTCAATAGTATTTATTGAGCGCTTACTACGTGCAGAGCACTGTACTAAGCGCTTGGAATGAACAAGTCGGCAACAGATAGAGACAGTCCCTGCCGTTTGACGGGTTTACAGTCTAATCGGGGGAGACGGACAGACAAGAACAATGGCAATCAAATGGCAATTTGTTAAACCCTTACTATGTACAGAGCGCTTTTCTAAGCACTGGGGTAGATCCAGGGTCATCGGGTCGTCCCACGTGAGGCTCCCAGTTAATCCCCATTTGACAGATGAGGGAACTGCGGCGCAGCGTGGCTCAGTGGAAAGAGCACGGGCTTTGGAGTCAGAGTTCATGGGTTCGAATCCAGGCTCGGCCACTTGTCAGCTGTGTGACTTTGGGCAAGTCACTTAACTTCTCTGTGCCTCAGTTACCTCATCTGTAAAATGGGGATTAAGACTGTGAGCCCCACGTGGGACAACCTGTTTCCCCTGTGTCTACCCCAGCGCTTAGAACAGTGCTCGGCACATAGTAAGCGCTTAACAAATACCAACACTACTACTACTACCGAGAAGTGAAGTGACTTGCCCACAGTCACACTGCTGCCAAGTGGCAGAGCCAGGATTCGAACCCATGACCTCTGACTCCCAAGCCCGGGCTCTTTCCACTGAGCCATGCTGCTTCTCTAATAATAATGTTGGTATTTGTTAAGCACTTACTATGTGCAGAGCACTGTTCTAAGCGCTGAGGTAGATACAGGATAATCATGTTGTTCCACGTGAGGCTCACAGTTTTAATCCCCATTTTACAGATGAGGTAACTGAGGCACAGAGAAGTGAAGTGACTAGCCCACAGTCACACAGCTGCCAAGTGGCGGAGCCGGGATTAGAATCCATGACCTCTAACTCCCGAGCCCGGGCTCTTGCATTCATTCATTCAATTCATTCATTCAATTCATTCAATAGTATTTAGTGAGCCCTTACTACGTGCAGAGCACTATACTAAGCGCTTGGAATGTACAAATCGGTAACAGATAGAGACAGTCCCTGCCCTTTGATGGGCTTACAGTCTAATCGGGGGAGACGGACAGACAAGAACAATAGCAATAAATAGAATCGAGGGGATGAACATCTCATTAAAACAACAGCAAATAAATGGAATCAAGGCGATGTTCATTTCATTAACAAAATAAATAGGGTGATGAACGTATATGCTTCTCGTCCACCGACCTCCCGCTCTCCCTCCCGCTTTGACGGCGAGCCCCACGTGAGGCGGGGATTGCGTCCAACCTCGGCTCGAACCCGGGGTTTAGAACGGGGTTTGACGCAGGACGAGCACTCGACGGTCTTAATCGGCAGCATTTCTCGCGCCCCGTCTGCGGAGCGCCGTCCCGACCTCTCGGGGGAAATGCGGTAGGATCGGTCGACGTCCCCGTCCTCGGTGAGTGGACGACGTCGCCGGGGAGACCGACGCTCAAACGAATCACAGATACGAGGGAAGGATAGAGAGAGTGAGATGGGCACGTAGGTGTCGTGGGAGTCGTGAGTACTTACGTGCTCGGATGGCCCGGGAAGGCCGAGGTGGGTTCTCCTCTAAAGACTGGGTTCTAATCCCGGCTCCGCCATTCGTCCGCTGAGTGACTCTGGGCAAGTCGCTTCACTTCTCTGGGCTTCGGTTCCCTCATTCGTAAAATGGGAATCAAGGGCGTGGGCCCTAGGTCGGACATGGACCGTGTCCAATCTGCACAGCTTGTATCGACCCCGGCGCTCGGTCCAGTGCCCGGCACGTGGTAGATTTTTAACGCGTACCGTAAAAAAGTGGCAGTCGGGAGCAGGGGGGATATTAGGTAGGGAAGTTAGAGAGTCATCGGGGAGGGCCTCCCGGAGGATAGGTGATGGCAGATAGGCTTTGAAGGTGGAGAGAACTGTGGTCGGTCAGATGTGAAGGGGGAGGGATGGCGGGAGTGGGGAGACTCACGCAGAATGAAGTTTTAGAAAAAACTATCTCAACTGGAGGAAGACCGGCGAGCAGGCTGACGCGGTAGTCGGGTTCAGAGATCACAAGCGCCGGGGGGGCGGGCGGAAACCCTTGTAGAGGATCGAGGAGCGAGTCGGAGGACGGTAAATGGAGGCAGCGGGTGTCTACACCCCGTTCGAAGAGTTTGGACAGGAATGGGAATAGGGAGATATGGGGGGGTTGGGGGGTGAAGCCAGATGGGGCAGTGGGGATCCAAACTCGAAGAATTTGCCATATTTAGTGGGTTTTAGCTTCGCGACGCAAACATGAAAATGAACAGTACTGTAACGGCACAACGAAGTAGACCGTTTGGCCGTGGAAAGCTGGGGCACTTACAAGTCTATTAGTTCAACAGTCATCCAGAAAGAAGAATAGGACTCATTACCTTCAAACTGCCGACAATCCAATGGTAAGGAAAATCGGCCTTCGTGATAAAGAGCGACCCACAGAGACAGGTGCCAGCTATAGGTTCTTCTCAAAAAATATTTTTCCTTCTTCAGAGTGATGGATTTCAGGCATAGGCCATGAAATCCATCACGTCTCAAAGCTCCCGAACCTGCCAAGATTAGTGATCTGATGACATAAAAAAGAGCTTTTCTACCATCGTTAATGTCTCTTCTCCTGCCAAATCAAAGCGAAAGCTGTTCTTTTTTGTCATTTTTTTCACATATATCATTAAAGGAGGTTTGTTTTTTGGGGTTTTTTTAAAAAAAAAACAAGTTCTATCATTCACTTAGTGTCACTTTCAAATAGCGTTAAATGGCTCCTTCAGATCCCTGCATCTTTACAAAATAGGTACCCAGTGCATTTTGGCTGTTTAAAAAGACTGCACAGGATACTTCAGAACATCTAGTCATATGTGGCCACAATTGTAATTGGCACTCGATAAAAACTACTGATAGATTGGCTTGATTAAAAGGCAATTTACCCTTTGTAAGGGTTGGGAAAGGGACTCGAACTGAAATTGATTTTTACCGTAGGGTACTTGCTTATAAGGTGTGGGAATGTGGGCAGGTAGGCAACCAGCCAAACAGGCAGGCACTGTGCCAGGTAGGCTACCAGCCAGCCAGACAACCAGCTAGCCAGACTGCTAATAGACCGAATCGATTTCTAAAAATCTTTTCAATGATGATGGTATGTATTAAGTGCTTACTATGTTTTCAGGTTATTTCACAGTGAAGAATCTTGGAACAACCCCAAGACTGTTTTCACAGAACTTACAAAACATTTGACCCCGTCAGCAGACCAAGGCTCTGGCAACTCACTGTTAAACGAAGATCAATCGATCGGTGGTATTTACTGAGCGCTTACTAAGTGAGCAGAGCATCGTATTAATGCTTGAGAGAGCACGGCACAACCGAGTTGGTAGCTCCCAGTCTATGGCTCCCCAGAGTTCACCATCAAGATCCACAAAAATGCGGTGCTCTGGCTGACTCTTTCCCCATCCCACAGAGAAGCGGCGTGGCCTCGTGGATGGAGCACAGGCCTGGGAGTCAGAAGGACCTGGGTTCTAATTCCGGCTCTGCCGCTTGTCTGCTGTGTAACTTTGAGCAGCTTAGTCAGTACTATCAACCGTATTCTAACAGAGAGAAGCAGACTTTAGGGCCCCTTTCCATCCCCCGACTACCGTGTTTCTACCCCAGAGCTTCGGACAGTGCCTGGCAAAGAGTAAGCGCTTAACAGATACCATTCCAAAAAAAAAAAACCAAAAATCCACCAGCCCATTAGTTTATACTTTACCTCGGGGCATAGCTAAATCTGATTCTGGCTCCCCCGTACCAACAGCATGATCCAGGCAGCCATCCAAAACTTCAAGCTTAAGTCAGATGTTGTCATCCTCCTCGTAGACCCAAGCTCTTTATTATTACTATTATTATTATCTCTAAGGTTAGCGCCTGAGCTGGAGAAAGTCAGCAACTTGCACGTGAAAGACCTTCATTTGCACCAAGAGGAGTACTGCAAATCAAGGGAAAGATTAATTAGACTTCATTGTTGGATGTCAAAGGTATTGTCAGTCACTTTATCCGAAAGTAAAAAATAAAAACATTTAAATCACGATTATATTGGCAGTGATATCATTAACATGTCTTTGAAAATAATAATTGGTTCTAAAGGGACACTGACTGCATCAGTACAAAGCTGAGCATGAATCTGGAAGAATAATTTGCATGGCCTACTGGAAAGCCCAAAGTACTGGGAATCAGGGACCTGGGTTCGAGCCCCGGATCTGCCCCCTTTTTTTTTTGTGGTATTTCTTAAGCACTTACTATGTGTCAGGCACTGTACTAAGCACCGGGATAGATACAAGCTAATCAGGTTGGACGCAGTCCACGTCCCTCTTGGGGCTCACGGTCTTAATCTCCATTTTACAGAGGAGAGAATCGAGGCACAGAGAACTGAAGCAACTTGCCCGTGGTCACATGGCAGACAAGTGACGGAACCGGGATTAGAGCCCAGGGCCTTCTGATTCCTAGGCTCTTGCTCTATCCACTAGGCTACGGACCTTCTTCAGATTAGTTTTGCCCATTTTACCAAGTCCCTCTCCACCGGCTCTCCACTGCGTTCCCGGTCCTCTTCGCCGAGTCCCCGCGGGTCTTCTACGCAAGTGCCTCGGATCTGTCATGTCCGATGGTTGAATGAAAGTGGATTTGGAGGGAAAATGGAAAAAGGACGGGGGGAAAAAAGGAGACAAGTGGAGAGATGGGGGGAGAGGAACAGGTCTGGGAACAATGAATTGTCAACTTCTCTGTGACTCGGTTACCTCATCTGTAAAATAGGGATTAATACCGTGAGCCCCGTGTGGGATGTGGACGGCGCCCAAGCCGATCGGCTCGTATCTAGCCCGGCGCTTAGTACGTGGCTTGCAACATAGTAAGTGCTTAGCAAATACCATTAGAGAAACAAAAACTAGAGTCACACAGCCAGTCAAACGAGGACACGTAGAAAAGTTCCGACCGCGTCTCCCCGCTCCTCGAGAACTGGTTGCCCATCCACCTCTGCCTCACACAAAAACTCCTCATCGTTGGCTTCAAAACACTTCATCATCTTGCCCCCTCCTATCTCACTTCTCCGACGTTATACAACTCAGCATGCTCACCTCCAATGCCAACCTACCCACCGTACCCCCGTCTTGTCTAGCTCACCGCAGACCCCGAACCCATATCCTTAAGGTTATATCTCTTCCAAGAGGCCTTCTCCAGTTAGGCCTTCTTTTCCCCCGCTCCCTCTCCCTTCTGCATTGTCTATGCGCTGGGATCTGTGCCCTTCGGGAATCTGATGTTCGCCCCACCCTCGACCCCACAGCACTGAAGTACATATCTATCGATTACACGTTATAAATTATTTCTGTGAATGTCTGTGTCCCCCTCTAGACCGCACGGTCGTCGTGGGCGGGGAACACGTCTGCCAACTCCATTGTACCGTACTCTCCCGAGCGCCATTATGCCACGCTGCTGGGAGACGCAGGACCCCGGGTCACCTTGCCGCCGCAGAAACCACTCTGCCGTTTGCAGTGATGGAGGGAAGACGTCACGGCCGTCTACATCTGCGCGGAATTCAATTAAAGATCGAGCCGATTGGGGTTCACCGCTCAGAACTGGTTCCGTCCACCCGCCAGCCAGTTGGGAGGGTATGAATGATCTGCCCGTGTGAGGGGCGGATTGAAAGTCCCGGAAAACCAGCCCCAGGCAGGGGACGTGTCGGCCGATTCCGTCGTACTCTCCCGAGGGTTTAGTAGAGCGATGGCTCAGTGGCAAGAGCCCGGGCTTGGGAGTCAGAGGTCATGGGTTCTAATTCCGGCTCCGCCGCTTGCCGACTGTGTGACTTCGGGCCAGTCGCTTCACTTCTCTGGGCCTCGGTTCCCTCCTCTGGAAAATGGGGACGAAAACTGTGAGCCCCAAGTGGGACAACCTGATGACCTCGTATTCCCCGCCGTCCCCCCCCCCAGCGCTTAGAACGGTGCCTGGCACATAGTAAGCGCTTAACAGATACCACCATTATCATTATTAGAGAAGCAGCGTGGTTCAATGGCAAGAGCCTGGGCTTGGGAGTCAGAGGTCGCGGGTTCTAATCCTGGCTCCGCCACTCGTCGGCCGTGTGACTTCGACCGAGCGGCTTCACTTCTCCGGGCCTCAGTTCCCTCCTCTGGAAAAGGGGCGGGTGAAGACTGTGAGCCTCACGTGGGACGGCCCGATGACCCCCTACCCACCCCAGCGCTCAGAACGGTGCTCGGCATGTAGTAAGCGCTTACCGAATACCACCGTTATCATCCCGGCTCTACCACCCGGCAGCTGCGTGACTGTGGGCAAGTCACTTCACTTCTCTGGGCCTCAGTTCCCTCCTCTGGAAAATGGGGATGAAGACTGGGAGCCTCCCGTGATGACCCTCTATCTCCCCCAGCGCTTAGAACAGTGCGCGGCACATAATAAGCGCTTAACAAATACCAACATCATTATTATTAGCAGCAGCAGCAGCAGCATCTGCACACGGCTCAGTAAATGTCGTTGGTTGATCCACCTGAGGTCGTGCCTGACTTCTGATGCTGGTCAGACCTCGGGGCCAGGGGTCCGCACGCAGTCGGCGCTCGCTAGCAGCGTAGTTCAGTGGCAAGAGCCCCGGCTTGGGAGTCCGAGGTCATGGGTTCGAATCCCGGCTCTGCCACTTGGCAGCTGTGTGGCTGTGGGCGAGTCACTTCACTTCCCTGGGCCTCATCTGTACAATGGAGATTAACTGGGAGCCTCACGTGGGACAACCTGATGACCCCGTATCTCCCCCAGCGCTTAGAGCAGTGCTCTGCACAGAGTAAGCGCTTAACAAATACCAACCTTATTATTATCGAATGATTGAATGATGAACGAATGAATGCGACGCCCGGACGCGGCCGAGCGGCGGCGGCGGGGCGCATGCGCAGTAGCTCCGGCGGCTCTCGGCTCCGAGTGGGCCGCGCCACCGCTCGCCCGCCCGCCCGCTCGCCACCATGTCCCGGGCGAGGCCCCCGGACGAGGTGGAGGAGGACGAAGAAGCGGGCCCCGCTCTAAATGGCGGGCTCCATGCTTCGCCCCGAATGCTCAGCTACAGCGATGCCCTGCTGTCCATCATCGCCACCGTCATGGTGCGTATCGGCGCCCCGTTGCCCCCCACCCCCGCCCGCCACCGGTTACCTCAGCTGAGGAGGGCCGAAGCGCGCCATGACTCACCTTTCTCCCTCTGTCTTTTTTTCACCTGCTGCAGATCCTGCCCGTGGCCCACACGAAGATCTACCCAGATCAGGTACAGCGTGGCTCAGTGGCAAGAGCCCGGGCTCGGGATTCCGAGGTCATGGGTTCGAATCCCGGCTCTGCCACCTGTCAGCTGGCTGACTGTGGGCGAGTCGCTTCACTTCTCGGTGCCTCAGTGACCTCATCTGGAAAATGGGGATTAACTGTGAGCCTCACGTGGGACGACCCGATGACCCTGTATCTAACCCGGCGCTTAGAACAGTGTCCTGCACATAGTAAGCGCTTAACAAACACCAACATTCTTATTATGGCTCAGTGGAAAGAGCCCGGGCTTGGGAGTCCGAGGTCATGGGTTCGAATCCCGACTCCGCCCCTTAGCTGTGTGACTGTGGGTAAGTCACTTCTTGGTGCCTCAGTTACCTCATCTGTAAAATGGGGATGAAGACTGGGAGCCTCACGTGAGACAACCTCATTTCCCTGTATCTCCCCCAGCACTTAGAACAGTGCTCTGCACATAGTAAGCGCTTAACAAATTCCAAAATTATTATCAGCTACCGTGTCCACTCCAAATCCGAGGCGGCGTGTGCCTTGGGGAGCGGGCCCTCCGTCACTCGCCTCGTGAAAATATAACCCTTCTACTGCTGGTGTGAGGCGCTCTCATTTTCCAGGAGAAAAAAAAAGGGCGGGAGAGGTGGGTGCCCCGACGAAGAGCTACGTGTGTCCCCAGTGAAAACTCCCGATCCGCCCAAAGTCCCTTTCCGTGGGCTTTTCCTATGGAGAAGCTGAATCGTAAGCAGGTTTCTCCACGGCATCCGTTAAGCGCTTACTATGTGGCAGACGCCCCTCCGAGCGCCGGGGTAGGTATGGGTGGATTCGGTCGGACACGGGCCCCGTCCCGCGTGGGCCTCACGGCCCAGGTGGGTGTCGCGTCCACGTTCTACAGCTGCGGAAACCGAGGCCCAGTGAAGTTAAGCGACCGGGCCGAGGTCACGCGGTCAGCCATCGGGAGAGCCAGCGTTAGAACCCGGGGCCCGTGACTCCCAGGGTCAAGAAAGTTCTGGCCAAATTCATGGACGGGGAGTCCACGATAGATCATCAGACCGCAGTTTTAGAAGGCCCAGCGCCAACCGCCCAGATGTTCTCGGTGCCGTTGTCAAAGACAGAACGCCGGTTGAACGAGCCGTTTTTCTCACCCAGCGTGGCGGTGCTTAGCTTTTTGTTATTCCCTAAGACAGCGCTCTGTTTTTCCTTAAGATATAGATTTCTGATTTATACCCCAAATAATTTTTAAACTAGGGTTCAATCCCCCAGTATCAATCCTAACTCCTAAATAATCTTAAAAATATACTTTAAAAATAACTTACCAAGTTTTCACCACAACTTACCAAATACCACCGAAATAGGTGTACGTAGACATTCCAAGTCCATACGTTTTACAGTTGGCCATTGGATTTAGGGTATTTGCGTGACGAATCTTTGAGGAATAAAACATCTGGAAGGTTCCGTCATTCTGTCACTTCGAAACGCGTGGTAGACCTTTTTCTTTTCCCGGGGGTTTGTCGCCTTTGACTTTTTAAAAAGACTGCAGTTGGGCTAACTGACATCAGCAGTCAGTTTTTGCTCATTGGGTAGCATCCTCCTTTTTGCTCCAGTTTAGAGCCTCTGCCCCCAAATGAAGATTTTGATGCTGGGGTCCCAGCCCCTAAATTGGGCAACGTTACCTTAATAGAGAGTCCCGTGGGTCAGCAGTAGCTGTGATGTGGAGGGTCTTTTAGCCGTTTGTATCCTTTGTCAGAGAGAGACTTGCCAGGCTCCCAAAGGGAGCCGCTACTAAGGGGCTTTCCGGGCCTTCCGGGGTGCACCTGTCAGTCATGGTGACTGACTGATTTCCCCCGATCAGAATGTGAGCCCGTCATTGGGCAGGGATGGTCTCGATCAGTTGCCGAATTGTACATTCCAAGCGCTTAGTACAGTGCTCTGCACATAGAGCTCAATAAATACGACTGAACGAATGAATGGGGGAGGAGGCGGACAGGTAAGTTGAGGGGCAAAGTTTGCAGACGGTTCTCCACTCCAAGTCTGAAATCATACCACGGCCCTGAAACGGCTCCCAGAAGTGGGCACTGGCACTCCCGGTGCGGTCAGAGGCCGGCATTCAGGCCAGCCAGGGTGACGTGGTATGCCGCCTTCTGGACCATGCACTGAGTATTGTTGAACTGTGATCAAATAAAAGCATGGATGTCTTTTATATATATATATATATATATATATATATATATATATATATAAGTGAAGCCTGGGAATCAAAAGAACCTGGGTTCTAATCCCGGCTCCGCCATTTGTCTGCTGTGTGACCTTGGGTAAGTCACAAACATCTCTGTGCCTCAGTTACTTCTGGGGAGATTTAGACTCTGAGCCCAGTGTGGGACAGGGATGGGTCCAACCCAATTTCCTTGTATCTTCCCTAGCACTTAGCACAGTGCCTGGCACATAGTAAGCACTTAACAAAGATCACAGTTATTATTATTATTATCGTTTCATTCGGGAGAATTATCGCCTTTTTTGAATTTTAATTTGGGCAGAAACCAGGTTTCAATTTCCAAAATTCGGGGGTTTGGTTTAGCTTTTTTCTTTTCTGATCTGTATCCAACAGCACCTGCCTCCTCCTCCTTGGATGGCAAGTGCACAGTGGACAGCCCGGAAAGGCCGCGTTGGCTCTGAAACTGCACCCGTAATCTTGCCCATCCAGAAGTGGCTGAGGCAGATGCCCTCCACCGTTTAGCGTGGCGACCGCTTTTGGTGCCAATTCTTTATTCTGTTCTTGCTCAAATTTCTGTGGGCAAATTCAGGCCAGTTCCATGGAGCCTTCTAAGAGGAAATAACCCAACCAGCCAAGTCTGCCTTAAATAGGAAGTGGATTGCTTCAGTGAAATGATCATATGATCAGGATTGTCATACATTTTCATTCCGTGACTCCTCTGCCCTATGCTGGCCTTCCATGAAAAAAGAAAAGGCTATTGTTTGGCCCTCTTTTAGCATCATTTAGAGGGAAGGAATTCATGGGCCGGGCAAGTTTGGAAGAGTCATATCTAGGATGGTGGGTGCGAATACCAGGGGGAGACGGAGGTGGACAGTGGCAGATTCCGGTCGTCAGCAGGGGGTAGGCGAGAGGGACGGTACCAGGCTTCTCATCCCTACCACATGCCGTCAGCAAAAAAAGGATTCGTAGCATTCTGGAAGGGGCACCACCCCATCACAACAAATGGAATCCATTTTATGTCACTGTCACAGCTGTAGGGGTGGGGGGTCGGAAATATAAACGTTGTGAGGGGTGCACTTTGCCCCTTCAATCAGGAACCTCCCACTGCTTGCGATGAGGAAAGAGCGCCAAAGACAAAAATGTGCCTTAGGCTTTAATATTCTGAGGCCCAGCCTTATGCAGAGGAAGAATTGGTGATGGTAGAGATCGGTATATCCTGTTGTTATAGCCCAGCGTCCGCTGCGGGTCCCATCAGACAGCTCTTCAGAACTCGGCAGCTCCGATGTTTGCGACCCCTCAACCCCTCACTCCCGACCCCGGGATTCCGTTCGCTCTTCAGTGTCGCACCGGATGCCCAGTTTCGCACTGACCTCATCCATCCCTCGCAGATCTAATTCATTTTAAGGGGAGCTAAATATATTCAACCCGGGCTGATTCTACACAGGCAAATAACAACTTGCTCTATAGAAGAAACAGTATTTAGGGGAAAAAATAAAAATAGAACCACAAACTCTTTAGACTGAGTTGATGCTGGTGGAATTGCCTGTGGTTTGCTAGGGGCTATGAAGCAATAAACTAAGGAGGAAAGAGACATATGCCCAGAGGGACACGGGGCATACACTCTCCAACCATATGTATGCATACACACGTGTATATATACTTCCCACAGCCAGCATCCTCCACAAGAAAAGAAGGCTTAATGGCACTCCCACAGCCTCATCCTTTACCTTCTAGCTTTCAGCTGCATTTGCCAAGATAGTGGCAGACACATTTGTATTCATATTTCCTTCTCCCTGCCTTTTCAGTGACCTGGCCCACAGAAAGAATATTTCTGGGGACAAAGCGTGGTTCTTCTGTGTCTCGCCTCCATTTTTATTTTGCTTTTCTTTATTGTTTTCTATTTTTGATTTTTTATCTCTTTTGTTCTGCTTTATGGGGTTTTCATTCTGCTCTTCCGTTGTTTGTTTTGTTTTGTTTTTTTGTTCAAGAAAGGGGACAGGACTCTCCCTACTAGTAATAATTATGGCACCTGTTAAGCACTTACTGTGGGCCGAGCACTGTTCTAAGCCCTGGGGTCGACACAAGTTGATCAGGTTGGACACAGTCCCTGTCCCACATGGGGCTCACACTCTGAATCCCCATTTTACAGATGAGGTAACTGAGGCCCAGAGAAGTGAAGTGACTTTGCCCAAAACCCCCCAGCGGACGAGTGGCGGAGCTGGGGATTCGAACCCGGGTTCTTCTGACTCCCAGGCCAGTGCTCGGTCCACGAAGCCACACTGTTCCACTCCACACTAAAGCCACTTAGATGACATACTCAACGAGAGCTTGTGAAAAATTGGTGAGGGTATGGCAGTGTCTGCTGTCGACAAGATCCCTCAGATATTCTGTTCCAGGCCGACCTGCTGTTCTTGCCAGCCACCTCGCGGTGCAGGCTGCTAGCCACAGAGAGATCAGGTGAGGGTGTGAATGACTCAGTCAATCGGTGGTATTTATTGAGCACTTACGTACGGGCAGAGCGCTGTACTAAGCACCTAGGAGAGTTCAGTACACTCAAGCTGGTCGACATGATCCCTGCCCAGAGGGAGTTTACATTCTCGCAGGGCAATGCAAAGCGTCTCCATTAGTGCCAGAAACAACTGAAGCCCAAGTCCTACTGGCAGCAGAATATACTTTTTCCCTCCCTCTAACCCCAAGTCTTGTGAAACACAGATAATCCCATTCTGATCTCTTCCTGAGGGAGAGACAGGAATGTCCTTTGGCAGCGTACTATTCAGGATGTAGTACTTACCCCAAATGGCAAAGGGTAGAGAAAGTGCCCACTCTATTTTCATGGGCACAGTATGAAAGAGAGTGCCTCTCAACAACAACGTGGCCTAGCGGATAGAGCGTGGGCCTGGGAGTCAGGACCCGGGTTCTGATCCCGGCTCTGCCGCTTTTCGGCTGTGTAACCTTGGGCAAGTCCCTTCACTTCTCTGGGCCTCCGTTACCTCATCTGTAAAATGGGGATTAAGACTGTGAGCCCCAAGTAGGTCAAGGACTGTGCCCGACCCAGTTAACTTGTACCTGCCCCAGCACTTAGTACTGTGCCTGACACATAGTAAGCGCTGAACAGACGCTATTTAAAAAAAGCCCCCAGAACAACCCACACATACGTGCAACCTCATTTTCACTGGTGTCATTTTGCAACAGATGGGCAGCTATGTATCAATCAATGGTATTGAGTGCTTACTGGGTGCAGAGCACTCTACCAAGCCCTTGGAAGAGTACAATATAACAGAGTTGGTAGACAGGTTCCTGGCCCACAATGAGCTTCCAGTCTAGAGGGAAGGGATTCTCGTTATAGCGAAGGAATAGAAGGCATATATATCTCGAGAGAGTCCGACGGAGTGAGTAGACATGTTCCCTGACCACAGCGAGTTTACAGTTGAGGGAGACTCGCACTTCCAATGTACAAAATACTGGTTATCGAAAGGGGTCTGGTAAGGGAGGTACCTGTTGTAAATAGTGAGAGACTGGGAAAATAGAAAATGAATTTAAGATCTCACTTCAGCACATGCAAAACTTCATTCTCTAGAGCTAGGGAGCATAGGGCAGGGAAACCCCTTTCCAGAAGAAGGCCCCCTTTTCCTGGGCTAAGTCGGTGCAGGGGCGTGGAGATCAAAAGAAAAAAAATCGGATATATAGAGAGATAGGGGCCTTACCTGACTTGCTATCCTCCTGTTGTCTGTTGATGATCTAAAGCAGGCTTCTCTTCCCCCTTGCCGTCAGATCCACGCCCCATTCCTCCATTCCTCTTCTTAGTGAAAGCCTCATGATCAAGCCAATATAAACACAGACAACCTCACTCTATGTTCGCCAGCAGGCGAGGGGCAGGGGAACCATGCTTTAGCAGCCCCACCTTTTCCCGAGCTAAGATAGCTCAGTGCGGTGGAGGTTCAAGTGAAAAAGATTGGTGGGGGGAGGGGGCTTGCCCTGCTCACTGCCTGATCGTGGATCCTCCCTCTACCAGCAGCGCAGCAAGAAGTGGAGCGGCCTTGCCAGAATCAGTCATTCGATCCATGGTATTTAATTGAGTGCTTACTATGTACAGAGCACAGTACTAAGTGCTGGGGAGAGTACACTACAACAGAGAATTCCAGCCATGGCCACCATCTTGACATCTCCGTTGGATCCAGGGAGGCAGCCGCCCCAAAAGATTAAAGTGGAAGAAAGTTTGCCGGAGATCTGTGGGCAGAGTTTTGATATCACGGCATTTTTTTTTCCCCTCCCTTACGGTGTCCTTTCTGATCAGCAGTTAATCATGTTTGGTTCGATGTAGTCAGAGATCAGAACGGCAGAGCCTTAGCGATAGAATTAAATGTCTCAGTTGTACGGGTAATAAATTGAGATCCATAAGCTTTTCACAGTACCAAGGTGATTTCTAAAAGCACAATTATTCAGGGTCTGATTGTGCCATATTTGGATTACCCAAATCCCGTGAGGTTTACTTCTCTCCTGTTGCCTGGTTTTTGGCAGTTTTACTGTGCACTTGCACTCAAATGAGAAGGTGGATGGGGAAATAAAATATGACACACATTTTGTTTACTTGCTAGCAATTCCAGGAAAAGAATTGATGAAGTTCAAAAGCAGTTTGGGGATCTCCTGTGTATTTCAGCTATCTGTGCCTGCTTTGACTCCCTGCCCCAAGATGGATAATTCAGAATTATCTATGTTCATGGCAGGAGAGGAGAAAGACCACATTACAGACAATCAAAGTCATACTTTTTAGCCATTGGTTTAATGAGCACTGGGAAGCCAAAAACTGATTCGTGTGAGTTTTACTTACTCTCTTTTACTTTCATCCTTTAGTAATATGCATAGATACAGTTCAGCAACAAAATCAACAGAGAGCCAGGACCCGTAGGAGAGAAGGAGAATAATAATAATAATGTTGGTATTTGTTAAGCACTTACTATGTGCAGAGCACTGTTCTAAGCGCTGGGGTAGACACAGGGGAATCAGGTTGTCCCACGTGAGGCTCACAGTCTTAATCCCCATTTTTTACAGATGAGGGAACTGAGGCACAGAGAAGTAAAGTGATTTGCCCACAGTCACCCAGCTGACAAGTGGCAGAGCTGGGATTCGAACTCAGGAGCCCTGACTCCAAAGCCCGTGCTCTTTCCACCGCGCCACGCTGCTTCCTGGTGAAACCATAATCTGGATACCGTGCCTTAAAAAAAATTAAGAGTTGGCTATTACAGTTCTTTCAGGGTATCATTTTAATGAAGTATCCAAGGAATTAATTTGTCCTATCTTTCATTTCAGCAGTTTGACAAAAATATACAAAAGCTTCTAGCAACTAAAATTGCAGTCTACCTGATGACATTTTTAATAGTAACCGTGGCTTGGGCAGCCCACATAAGGTAAGAAAATTGGGGAGTGTGTTGTGTGGGGGGGGAGGGGTTGTGTTTTTTTGTCTAATAATGCTAAATCCAAATGGACCGCTACATTCACATTAATAAGTATATACTTCATGGAGGTAGAATCAGCCTCTGGGACTGGAGAACTACTGTTCTCTTTGCTGAAATCTTCCCAACGATACACTTCTGGGTGATTTGGGTGGAAGCGGGGAGTAGGTTATGAGGCATCTCCATCAGCTACCAAATCCCAAATTCCCAACTCACTGGGGGACTCGTGCCCTAAAATTCCCAGAGTTGACTACCCCCATGGAGATCTGTTTGCTATCAGAATTCCAAGTCCCAGGAATTCTTTGGGCAGCCAACAGGGATCATGGAAATATCACACACCAATATCCTTGAGGAAATAAAACCTTGATTCTGTTATTTATATTAATGTCTGCCTCCCCCCCAGCCTCTAGACTGCGAGTTCATTATGGGCAGGGAGCGTGTCCGTTTATCGTTGTATCGTAGTCTCCCAAATGCTCAGTACAGTGTCCTGCGCCCAGTAGGGGCTCAATAAGTACGATTGAATGAATGAAGAAAAGTCCACTTAAAGTGGCTAGGCACTCACTCTGTAAGTTAAAATGGTTCATTAACTAAATTTCTTTTGTTTCCTAATTTCAAAAAAGATTGTTTCAGGTAATCGGACAGATAGATGATACGCTTGCTTTGTTGAACTTGGTGAGTTTTCTTTTCCTTTTTTAGAACCTTTCACTTGAATTCGTGGGGAAATGAGACTAAGCTGCAAACATCTTCCACACTGGTCACCCTTTTATTTGTTTAATATTGCCCGTTTCATTTAACATGGCCTAGAATTTAAGTTTCCATGAGAAAGTAGTTCTTCAGGTTATGTGATATTTCCTTTTGTAATACTCCCTGAAATTTCATTTCCTCGAAATGACAAAAGTTGTTTAACCCAGGGGATTGAAGAAAGCTCAAGCCAAACAAGGTTTTTCTTGTTACTGCGTAGTTTAGGGATGAAGTAGAAAGACCAGAAGATGAACTCTTCTGTCAATATTTGGATTAAGGAAATGTCAAATATTTCATGGGTGGTGTTCATTTTGTTCAGGGCTAAAATAGTTTGAGAAATGGGATTTTTTCTTTGCGGGGGAGGGGGGTCAGGACACTTGTAATCCATTATCTTTTGCTATCTCAAAAGCTTGGAGGAAAACAGCAGCACAAGTGTTATGTGGGGCCCTAGGGATGGATTCCATGTCTTAGCCTCACCCCGCTTGAGAGAGGGAATTTAGGGGGGTGGAAATGGCGGGGGGAAGTTGGGAAGGAGGGGCTTGAAGCATAGCCCCGGGGATGGACGACGTACACCGGTCGCCAGACCGAACAGGCGATTCTGTGGCGCAGGAGATCCAGTCGCGCTCCTTTGGAGCTCCGGAGAAACTGCCCTAGCCGCCCCACCGGTAGTTCCGCCCCCAGCTGGGTGCACAGCGGCACATTTTCTGAATCGTTGCTTTGACCGAACGCTTCATCGCATTCTTCTTTTCTAGGCCTGTATGATGATCATTACTTTCTTGCCTTACACAGTAAGTAAGCGAACTTCGTGTTTTTTCCAAGGCGCGCTGGGGTTTCAATCACAAATCCCAGCCTAAAGGGCCTAGGAAGCCCAAGTCAGCCGACTTGCTGCCAGTGAGACCAGGTGGAAGATGGTGCAGTTCTCTGGCCAATTCAGAGTGGAGACATTGGAGACAGCTCAGTGAGCACTAGAAAACCTCTAGACTGTAAGCTCCCAAGCGCTTAGTACAGTGCTGTGCACATAGTAAGCATCCAATAAATACCATCGATTGATTGACAGAAGCTGAGAAAGTCCCACTTTGCCATCAGTACCCTGGAACACACCTGAACATGCTCAGGCAAATGAAAGAGACTTGGCCACACATGAGAATGTAGACGGTAAGCTCGTTGTGGGCAGGAAACGTTTCTACCGACTCTGTTGTGCTGCACTCTCCCAAGCGCTCAGTACAGGGCTCTGCACCCAGTAAGCACTCAGTAAATACGATTAATTGATTGATTGATTAATAAGAATGCCCCTTCTGGTTCTTGTAGGCTCCTAGGGAGTGAGTCCAGGAAAGATAAAGAGTGAGTGCTTCCTCATATGATGCTGAAAGCAGGTTAAGGAACATTGGTCAAAAAATCATCTTTGGAGGAGCTCATCCTTCCAATCCGTTTTTTCTGTAATTCTCCGAAAGGAGCGTAAAACGTCAAGTCGAAAGTAACGAGAACAGTAGCATCCTACAATCTGCCAACTTTCACCCTAATGGGCGGCACTTAATATTTTGACTTTTCCTTACAGTTTTCCTTAATGGCGTCTTTCCCGGATGTGCCTTTGGGGATTTTCTTATTTTGCAGTTGCGTTGTCACTATGGGTGTCATTCAGGTATGAGATGTCCTTTTCGGCTTTCATTTGACCTGTCCTTTAGAGATTCTGTGGTTTGAACTAGGGCACGCTCCAGTTCTGACGAGCAAAAGCTTCTAGTTTTTAGTCCCGGCTAAGATTAAGTTTTGCAGTACTGCTGCTTTTACGGTGACTGCTTTCCCTGTGTTATCGCAACGTGGCATCCATCTTTATGACAAAGGATGAGTCCCTTGCCTCCAGGAGGGCATTTAAGCTACACGGAGGACTGCTTCCTATTAGGAAGCCACTGGAAGGACCTTTTTAAAAGAAAGGGCTGAGGCAGAATTGGGATCTGACCTAACCAGAGAAGAGAGCAGTTGCTTCCAGCTCTTTGCAGTTCCTGCTCCTTGTACGGAGATTTTATCAGGTGTTCCTTCTGGGAGAGCAACTGGCTGAGAAGCCGAACCCCGGATGAGAGGTGTCGGCTTTGCATAATTAAGACCAACACTCTCTGGAAAGTTACTTGGGCGTTTTCCTTTCCTTGTGTAGTTTACCTCCTCTAGCCGATAGGGTATCTAGGTGACGTCTGACCACCTGTGCGCGTCGAGTGGTTTCGTAGAAAACCTTGTCGTGGTTCTCCGAATAGTACTGCTCCTCAGTGAAGCGTTGATTAACCTGGCTTCTCTTCTAAAGTCAGACAGGGCAGTACTTTCGCCCACTGACCCCCACACCCTCCTTGATACGAAAACCTGAATGGGATGATGGAGTCTCCCGGTGGGAAAGCCAGATGAGCCTTGGTCCTGAAACTTCAGGACTGAGAACCTCCCCGGAGAAATCGATTCTAATGCAGGGCCGCCCACACGCTCTCGTCTCCGCCAGCCACGTTCCCACTGGGGGACGGAATACCACAGAAGAGTAAGCGAGCCGGGATATGGCACATTTGCGGAATGCGCGGGCAGTCTTTGTCCACATTAGCTGCAGGAACGTCTCTAGACCATAAGCTCACTGTGGGCAGGGAATGTGAATGTATCCGTTTATTGTTGTATTGTGCTCTCCCAAGAGTTTAGTACGGTGCTCTGCCCCCAGTAAGCGCTCAATAAATACGACGGAATGAATGGACCGGAATAAGGCCGGAGCAACAGAACAACAAAAGAGCTGCCCCCCGATTTATATTAATTCATACCCACACACGCATCTAGAAGCAAATGCTTCGGTGCTCTTCCTCCCACCCCCCTTCCCTCCACACCCCCCATCTTGTCCTTGGAATCTCCCCGTATTCGTCCTTCCTCTGACTTCTGTCGCCTTTTGACTCAGTCCCAGAAAGCGCTGAGGGCTAATGGGGAGGGGGTTTGAGTGCCAGCGTCAGTGTCAGTTGGGTGAGGTCCAAATGAAACAGAGTTAAGGTCCGGCAAGAGATGTGGCCCAGGCCTATAGATGGCAGTGACACCCAAAATACATGTAAGAACAAACTTCACGTACGGGCATTGGAAAATTGCCATTATTCCACCTTTACTGTGGCTCGCTAACAAGAGTGGATAAGTAGTAACACGGTTGTTTTTTCCTCTTTGCAGGCGGTGATAGTAGTATATGGTTTTCACTATCCACATTTACTGAACCATCAGATATGGAGATCTGAAAATAATCTGAAACATTTATACAAGCAGCACATCTTAAAAATTATACTAAGAGGACCGGCTTTCTGTTTTTTGGCAGCCATCTTCTCCTTTTTCTTTTACCCCATGGTAAGTTCTTAATAATTCCGCTTTTCGCACCCTTGGAGGGCTGTCTGACGTACCGGCTCACAGTTTGAATGGATTTATATGTTGGAAGAATGATTTATCGAGTTGATTGAATATCGAAAATATTTTTGGGGTACTTAATATTCAGTAATATTTCCTGACTCATGGGATCGTGAAACGTGGTTGATTGAAAAGTATAAATGTGGATCAAAATTCTACATTAACCGAAAATTAAAATGAATGTTTTTATTTCCTTCTATAGTCTTACCTTCTTCTTGGGCTTGTTATCTTCCTTCCGTACATCCACAAGTTAACTATGTGGTGTAAGGACAAGATTATTGGTAGGTAATAGTGTCTATAGTATGTAGAATGAAACAGAAAGATGACAAGCATGAGTCTTTTCTAAATGTGTTTTGAATGCCAGATGCTTGGCGTGTTTTATCTTTTTGTACATTACTAAAGATGCGGGAGAATCCACTCTTTTGAGGTTTTCCGTTCTGATGAAGGTTGCTCAGGTTTAGCATTTATTCGACTTCCATTGTGTACAGCGCCGTGGCCGGGGAGCTGAAGACGGCAGCCCAGCCCAGCCCAAAATGTGGAACACTACATTGCCTGGGGCATGGGGCAAGTTACCCCACTTACCTCTGCCTTCCTCCAACCCTACACTGATTTTATCCCTAAATTTAGCCCTTACCCTGGCCCTACCTGTCTTTCTTTGCATAACCTCCCCCCCACACCCCCGAAACACTTACCTTGCCTCTAACCCAAACCAGTGCCCTCAGGATTTTCTCTGAGGTTGTCTCCACATTGCTGGCCGTTTCTGGAGAGGTTGCTGACTGTAACTTATCAAAAGTTATATTTTAGGCACTTAATTTCAGGCAATTTGATGCTTCCTTCCCCGCCCGCCCTTCAGCCCCCATTTTTCCCAGAGCTAGTCCCCCCAGAAGGGGAAAATCCACAGACTGCCGAGAATGGGGATTACAAGCCTAGATTACAAGGAGATGACAGCAAAAGCAAAGACAGTTTCCTACTGGGATACTGACTTAGCAGAGTTCATTTACTGATGTCAGTAGACAGTGTATTTTGAATTTTGCTTTCTGGAGTCTACCTCTTGCTTAGAAACCTGTTTCTTCCCCGATTCTATTTGGTGTTTTTTTCCTACATAACATCCCAAGACCTCCTCTAAACAGTACTAGGAACAACTATTAAGAATGTAAGGGAGCAAAACTCCCTACTTTACAGAAGCTTTCACTGTCCACACTATTTAATATTCGACATCTTGTCCTTCAGTCGTTTTTTTTGTTTGCTTTTTTTTTTTTTTAAATAGCCACGGGTTCTCAAATGTACTGTCAGTGTTTCAGGATAGGGTAAAAGAGGTAAACTATTAGTAAATCCTGGGAAATCTTTAACACAGGAGAACTATTTAAAGACTGGAGCCAGGAAAAATAAGTTCCAACTTCTGGCGCAAACCAGAGTTGGCCTCTCTGAGTCAAGCATTGACAATGCCTTCAGTGATGGTCACTATCTTTAGAGAAAGGAAATGGGAAAAAAAAAAAGATGGAAAAAAAAACCCCACACACCACTCCATGAGGCCTGGAGTGGGAAAGGAAATCGAAAGAAATGTTTTTTTAACCAACATGGTGATTAACAGGTGCCCTTTCCTACTGTCTATAGTGACTGTAGTGTCATTAATATAAGGTGTCCTCCTTCTTCATAGATACTGTTCTCACCTCAGTTAATGCATATCATGGAGCTCAGTTAATTATAAATTTCTCTTCCAAAATTGTCCCTTTGAACCCTGGCTCTGCCTTTTTCGGGGTTTCTGTTCTCAAAGCACTCCTTCACATCCCCACTCTTCCTAATCTCCTGATTCTCTGCTAACTGTGGGCGTAGGACACCTTGTCGTGAGATTGGGAACAGGTTCAGCAACCTTTCTCGGGCTTTTTTCTGTTTTCTGCCAGAAAAGATTTCTCTTGGTGGGCCACTCAAGAGGAACCTCATGAGAACCTGAACCTGAATAAGTAGGCCCCCTCTTTACCTTCCTGCCCTCATCCCCTCCCCCCGCCGGGTATTATCCAGAACAACTTTCCCTGACCTGAAATGGCTCCGCCACTTGTCTGCTTGCTGTGTGACCTTGGGCAAGTCACTTAACTTCTCTGTGCCTCAATCACCTCATCTGTAAAATGAGGATTAAGACTCTGAGCCCCATGTGGGACATGGGCTGTGTCCAACTCGATTACTTTGTACCTACCCCGGTGCTTAGAAGGGTTCCTGGCACATAGTAAGCACTTAACAAATTCCGTTTTTTAAAAAAGGGAATATTTTTTCCCAACCCAGTGAAAAAAATGCAAGTTTTTCTTTTGCTGTGTTGTGGGATGAGACTGGAGGGTGATGGGGTTGGGAGACAATGAAAAAGAGGGATGGGAAGATTAAATGGGAATGGGAGGGGAAGCGGCCTGGTTTAGTGGAAAGAGCTGGGGCTTGGGAGTAAGAGAACGTGAGTTGTAATCTCGGCTCTGCCACTTGTCTGCTGTGTGACCTTGGGCAAGTTGCTTAACTTCTCTGTGCCTCCGTTACCTCAGCTGTAAAATGGGGATTAAAACTGTGAGCGCCCCCTCCCATGGGACAACCTGATTACCTTGTATCTACCCCAATGCTTAGAACAGTGCTCAGCACATCGTAAGCGCTTAACAAATACCATAATAATAATAATTATTATTATTATTATAAATGTTGGGTGAAAAGGTAGCTTTAGTTAGGGTGAGGCAACTGTGAGGTAGAGAGCGGGAAATGCCTCGTACCCAGAGTTTATAAACCTCATGGCCATTCTCTATTGCAGGTCCAAAGGAAGAAGAGCGTCGTCCGAGTTTGGACTTTTTTACTTTTAACATCCATGAACCCCTGAGCAAAGAGCGTGTTGAAGCATTCAGTGATGGAGTTTATGCTATTGTAGCGACCCTGCTCATTCTCGATATATGGTAAGGCATTTGGTGTCTCAGTTTGGAAGCCACTCGGTAGCCGTCCCCCTGAGGACTGGCCAGGGTAGATTCCGTACTGAAGGAAGGCAAGATGAGCAAATGTACGTTTAGAAAACGGCCAGAAAACAATGGCATCAGCATTCTCGTGGAGCGAGCCCCTCGGAACAAAGTAGCTTTGATTGAATTGGCAAACCAGAAGGGGCGTTCGGGAAATCATGTTGTCTCTGTTAATCAGTTTTGCTCTGACTCGATATTTGGTGACTTCCTAATGTCTTTGGACCATCTTTAAGAGAGGTACACGGAAGAGAAAGAGCGGTTTCCAATTACCGCTGCTAATCTTGAAAGTCATTGCGGTCGACTTTCAATTATCAAGGAACGCTGGTGTCCAAATGGCAGAGGCATCCTGGGGTGCCGCGGGGCTGCTAGTAGCTAGTCAATGAGGGAGCGCAAATAAATAAAATAGATTAAGAGAGGTGTTGCTTTTCACAGCAGCTAGACACTATACATAGCCTTTATTCCCGTCATCCGATGTCTGGTTCCGCACGACCGGGCGGCCCTGTATCAAAGGGCTAAAGTCAGAGTCCCCTTCTGATTGGCATCTCTGATTAATGTTGACACGGAAATGCGGCGGATGGGCAATTCAGCATACAAATAAATACGGGAGCCCAATCCCTCCTTTTAGCCAGCGGTTTCCACTTCGCCCCTCGTTTCCCCACCTCCCTCTCCCTTCCCTCAATCTTTGCAGTTGGATCTGTGACCTTCGGGCATTTGATATTCATCCCACCCTCAGCCCCGCAGCGTTTACGTACATATTTAAAAAATATATCTTTATGAATTATGTCTCTGTACTGATGCCTGTCTCCCCCACTAGGCTATAAGGTCGCTGTGGGCAGGGAATGTGTCTACCAATTCTGTTGTGGTGTACTCTCCCAAGTGCTCAGTGCAGTGTTCGGCGCACCGTGCGCGCTTAATGAATACCGTGGATGATGATTAAACCTTTAGTTAGAGCAGCTAACAAGTAGCAAATTGGGCTGATGTAATTTCCTCCGCCTTTCCCTCCCTCCCGTCCTTCAGACGAAGGTGCTGATGACATGCGAGATGGTCAACTGGTAGACCACAGGCCCCCAAAAAGTGGAGAAGTAGAGGATCTTGGCTGAATAATTGAGCACTGACTGCTTATTCTTGGTGTCTTAGCTGTGCAACAAGCTGATGAAGCATAATTTTATTCTTTAAAACTTATCAGTGAGAACAACGTTCCCGATTCCAAGGAGGTGCGAGAGAAATTCCACGGCAACCTCATTGAAGCGCTCAGTGAATACGGACCAAATTTCCTCGCTTACTTCGGCTCTTTTGTAACGGTCGGTCTCCTCTGGTTTGTTCATCATTCCCTCTTCCTGCACGTAAGAAAGACAACCCAGTTTATGGGGCTGATGAATACATTTTCACTGGCCTTCATAGGCGGGCTTCCTCTAGCTTACCAACAGACCAGTGAATTTGCAGAGCAGTCTCACAATGAAATAGAGACCATTCGGGTCAGTTGTGTCATCATTTTTTTTGCCAGCATCTTTCAGTTTGCTATATGGACCACGGCTCTCCTTAATGAAAGGGAAACGTTACATCCTTTCGCGTGGTACGGTGGAAAGGAACACGCCTTTATGTTTGCCAAACTAGCTCTCTACCCTTGCGTGAGCCTTGGCGCATTCTTTTCCACTTGCTTTTTGAGTAAATTCAGTACAGCCATCTTCCATCTCATGCAGATCATAGTCCCATTTGCCTTTCTCCTGTTGCGCATTTTTGTCAGAATCGCCCTGGCGATTACCAGGTCGGTCGTTTCTCTGGGCCGACGAAAGGACAGCTTGTTACGGGAAGGTGAAGAGAGATCGCCTACTACCGAAGCATTCTCCTAACGCTACTGTTTGAACTCCAGTTCAGCTTTTAGTCTAACTGGCAGCTCTCTCGTTACCTTAGATGGTCAGTTTTCACAGTGCTCTATGCTAAAGGTGATAGTTTCTAGCTTACTCTTCCATTTCTTCAATGGGAGAAAATGCATTCTGTCGCAGTTGGGAAACCCGTTGATGGTTCTGTTATTTGAGGAGCGGCAGATTTCCTTAGTGATCGTCTCTTTATGTGACTACTATATCTTGGGGGACTGAATGGAGGGATTTGGGAGCCATTTCATCATTTAGACAGAGGTCGTTTGATGTTTCACTCCAGAATTTCTAAAACGGTATTAGGAGAAATACCGAGACCCTGATCAGCTTGGAACTCAAGCTGGAAGAAGAAATACACTCGAAAGGGATTTTTTTCCCCCCCAGCCATCAACAACAAGACTGGGAGTGATCCTTGTTCTCCGTGAATGTAAAAGTCTATGCAAAGTCCAGGTTTTTCTATATTCTGACAGAAAAGACACTATCAGCAGTTTTAGGGCTCGTTCAGAAAATCACCTGTACAGTTTGGTCAATCTGAAAGCATGTTCGCTTTGCCGTGCCCAGTCAAGGGGGAGAGTGAAGGTGTGGCCTACGCCCCACCACTACCGACGGTGGGTCCCTCTCCTCGGAGTTCACTGGATCTCCCACGCGGCGCCCGAGCAATGGTACGGGAAGCGGCCGCTGAATCACGGCCGAAGGTTACAACTCGATACGTCAACCTCCGGGCCACAGGCCGCTCTTTGTGCCAGCGTTTGGAAGGCCTCTGTGGAGACGAGACATTTGGGAGCGACAGTTTAAAAACTCGAAAAAGGCTTTCCGCTGTCTGCATTTCGTAATAAGTTTTGTCAACAAATAAACTCAACTTTATGAGAAGTTCTCTGTTTTATTCTCTCCTTTCTTCTCCAAGGAGTCCAAAGGCCCTTTACTTCAAAATTCTCTTTCCGATCCTTCTGAAACGAGCTAACTCTGGCGTTCCTGAGTGGTAGCTCTTTAATGAGTCCACCTTGCTTTTCGACTACACGGGCGCCAGACCGTAGGCCATCTCCACGGCCGAAGATATCATACCAGTGGCACCAGGACCGATACAGAGCAGATCGTGAATAATTTCAGAATATCTTAAAGTCAGCATCCTCCTGTGGTTTTTTAAATTAAAATTAGGTTGAAATAAAGGAGGATTAGGAGGGAATAGAGGCCGTTGGATGTGGCCAGAAGGAGATCACTGGTGACCTTTGGGAGGGCAAGTTTGGTGGAGCGAAGGGGGAGGAAGCCAGATTGGGGGGAGGGAGGTCAAGGAAAGAATGGGAGGAGAGGAAATGGAGGCAGCAGGCGTAGACAACTCAAGGAGTTTGGAGAGGAACAGTAGGAGGGAGATGGGGCGGTAACTGGAGGAAGTCACGGGGTCAAGAGTGGTGGGGTCAAGAAGAGATGCTCTATTGAATTATAGTCTGCTTCGGCCAAGTTTAAAAATACTGCGGTCATTTCCTCTTCAAATAAACCTCAGTGACTACCACCTAAACAAATACAAAAGGCCCACATTTCTCTGTCCCTACAGAAATCAGTTATCCTCTCAGATTCCTTTCCTCTGGGGCCGAAAAGCTAGGTTTCTCCTCTTTCTTGTCAGGCTTGGACAAGGAACCTAAGAGCCTCCATTTCCTAATGTTTATCTTATCATTCACGACTAGGGTCACCGCCCTCCGTCTCCTGAGAGGATGGAGGCTATCTTAGTGTAACTCTTCTGTACGTTAGACCCTGGGATGACCTATCTCATTTTCAGTAGTCGGCAACGTTGTAGACCCGGGAAGAGCATCATCTAGCGGATAGAGCACGGGCCTGGGAGGCAGAAGCAACTGCATTCTAATCTGGCTCCTCTACTTTTCTGCTGTGTGACCTTGGGTAAATCACTTCACTCGCCTGTGCCCGTTACCTCATCTGTAAAACGGGGATCGAGACCGTGAGCCCCGTGTAGGATGTGGACTGTGTCCAACCGGTTAGCTTGTATCTAAAAAAGAACATTTATTGAGAGCCTACTGTGTGCAGAGCACTGTGACGACTATGCAGCCGAAGAAACAGGCCCGATCCCTGCCCTTGAGAAACTTGCAGTCACGTATGTGCCTGGTGTTGGTTAAGTGCTAGATGCCAGCACTTAACTGGGGTAAATAATAATAACAATGTCATTTGTTAAGTGCTTATTATGTGCCAAGTATTATACAGATCTGATTATCTCTTCATATCTCTTGTATGATATTATACAAACAGTATCATCTCTTGGGTAGATACAAGATACACGTTGGAAAACAGTACATGTCTCACATGGGGCTCACATTCTAAGTCGGAGGGAGAACAGCTATTAAATCCCTATTTTACAGATGAGGAAACTGAGGCCCAGGGAAGTGGCTTCAAGGCACTCCATCGGCTGTCTCCCTCTTACTTAGCTTTTCCCACCTCACCCCAGCTCACGCTTTTTTTAAATAGTACTTGTTAAGCACCTACTATGTGCCGAGCAATGGAGAAGATACCAAATAATGAGGTTGGACCCAGTCCCTGTCCCACATGGGGCTCACAGTTTAAGTGGGAGGGACTGGGATTTAATCCCCATTTTACAGATGAGGTGACTGAGAAAGGGAAGTGAGTTGCCCAGGGTCACACAGCAGACAATTGGCAGAGCTGGAATTAGAACCCAGGTCCCGACTCGTTAGGTGCCTCATTCTGGTATCTCCTGCTGCCAACCTCTTGCTCAAAGTTTTCCCCCTGCCTGGAACTCCTTCCCACTTCAACTCTGCCAGAACAAATCCCTTCTGAAATCCCACCTCCTCCAGATTCACTTTTCTCTTCCTTGGGTCACGTCGTCCCAACTACCATCTCAGCACTTGAGGACTCTCACTACCACCTGGAACACTTCTGGCCTTACATTCCCTGTTATTTAAGTACTCACTCATCTACACATCCATCTTTCCATTCTCTCCTTCCTCTTATCTGAAGCAGTTACAGTAGGCCAGTGCTTTCATTCATTCATATTTACCGAGCACTTACTGCGTGCAGAGCACTGTATTAAATGCTTGGGAGAGGACAGTATAACAACAAACGGATACATTCCCTGCCCACAGTGAGTTTAATCCTGGATTCAGTACCAGAAAAAGGAAAAATGCCGGTATAGCATATCGATAGGGATTATTTGAGAAGATTTTTTCCCATTATTAAAACTTCCTTTTTCCCCATCCTTGTGAAAAGAACTTGCACGTTTTAATTCTTGTGATTAATGTACAAAATGCACATTGTTGAGGGTTTTTTTTGTTGTTTTGTTTTTTTACTTTCACTCCTGGCATATCTAGAAAAAAAGTAAGCCAGTGAATAAATATTAAGTGGGGTGCCAGGTTGTTGCTAGTGTTTGGGTATTCTGCTTTAGCTTATGAAGGAAGAGAATTTTAAATCATCGTCCTAATATAATGATGTAATATATTGTTATTGGAAGACCTATCATTATTATTATTGTGTTTGTTAAGCCCTGGGGTAGATATAAGATAATCAGATTGGACACAGTCCCTGTCCGACGTGGGGCTCACAGTTTAAGAAGGAGGAAGAACAGGTATAGTCCAAGTGACCGCCAACAGTGAAAAACTACCCTACCCTCAACGGGTGCATTAGAGCACCGTCCCACTGTGAACTCCTTGAGGGACAAAGGATTGTGTCAGCTGGTACCTACACCAGCGTTTAGTATAGTGCCTGACCCATAGTAAGTGCTTAATAAATACCATTAAAAAAACCACCCAGATAACCCCATGAAGCCAACTCAGAAGCATCAGGTCCTTGGGAAGAACAGTTAGAGTTTTACTCCCCACAGAGGCGTTTCATTCATTCTTTCGATCGCATTTACGGAGCGCTTACTGTGTGCGGGGCTAAGAGCTCGGGAGAGTTCAATACGACGATACAACGGACTCATTTACCCGACCGCAACGCGCTTACAGTCCCTAGAACGTAACGAGCAGTGGCAGCAGGTTTTTCCACTCCAATAACGAGGAAAGTCCTACCCATCCCTCCCCACGATGCTGTCACATCCATGACATCTCGCTCTAAAATGGGCGGGCGGAGGAGATGAGCGCGCACCATCATAACCGCGCGGGGTTAGGCCCCAAGGCCCTGCTGCCCCGGTGCGCCCCAGGTGTCCGGCAACAGTGAGCCGTTTCTGCCTAGCGACAAATCGTTGCATTTCCAAGAGGGAATAATAATGTTGGTATTTGTTAAGCACTTACTATGTGCCGAGCACTGTTCTAAGCGCTGAGGTAGACATAGGGGAATCAGGTCGTCCCACATGGGGCTCACAGTCTTAATCCCCATTTTACAGATGAGGGAACTGAGGCACAGAGAAGTTAAGTGACTTGCCCACAGTCACACAGCCGACAAGTGGCAGAGCTGGGATTCGAACTCATGAGCCCTGACTCCAAAGCCCATGCTCTTTCCACTGAGCCACGCTGCTTCTCCAAAGACAACAAGCAAAACGGTGGCGTCGCCAAAACTCTGACTGGGTCAAAGAGGGTGGATCTACTCGGCCGGGCTCTGTTTTTTGGAAGTCGGGGAGGGGGAGAAACCGGACCGAGAAGGGATTCAGCGGAGCGTGGAGGAAGTCCAGGCAGGCAGTGTCTCTGAAGGAGGGTCCGATCCCATGGAAGGACCAACCGGTTCTCTGGACCTCTTCCTGATCCTGCCTGCCCGTACTTCTTCCAAACCCCTCTGAATCCCTTCTCAGCCGGACCCCTTTTCCCGTTCTCGTCTCTCCTCGGCTTTCCCCTTTTCCCACGGCCGTGACCTTGGCTCTTCACCCTCCTTCTGCTATGGCTGAGTCGACCTGCTTCTTATCTTCCCTTTTGTCCTTTCTTCAACCTCCACCTCCTCCCCCTTTTCTCTGCTTGTCACTTCTGTCTTGTTAGCCTCTCCTGTTCCCTGCTGGTTTTTTCTCTTCGGCTATCTTCTTTGACCTCAGAAACTCTAACTGCTCTTCCTCGGGACCAGATGCTTCTGAGTTAGTTTCTTTTTTTTTTTTTTAATGACATTTGTTAAGCACTTACTACGTGCCAGACGCTATACTGAGCGCTGGGGTAGATACAAGCTGATCGGGTTAAGTTGGACACAGTCCTCGTTCCTCATGAGGCTCGCGGTCAACCCCCATTTTACGGATGAGGTAACTGAGGCACAGAGAAGTTGAATGATTCGCCCAAGGTCGCACAGCGGACAAGTGGCAGAGTCGGAATTAGAACCCAGGTCCTCTGACTCCCAGGCCTATGTTCTTTCCACTAGACTGTGCTGCTTCTCTGTTGTTGTTGGTTTACTTATGGCCCCAAGATGAACCCAAGCCCTGGGGCAATTGTTTGGGCCCGAATGTTAAGGAGCAGCTTGGCTTTAGTGGAAAGAAAATGGGCCTGGGAATCAGAGGATCTGGGTTCTAATCCTGGCTCGGCCATGTGCCTGCTGTGTAACCCTGGGCAAGTCACTTAACTTCTCTGTGCCTCAGTTACCTCATCTGTAATAAAGGGGATTCCAAACCTGTTCTCCTTCCTACTTTGAATGTGAGCCCTGTGTGGGATGGGGACCGTGTCGGACCTGGTTAACTTGTATCTTTCCCAGTGTTTAGAACAGTGCTTGACATATAGTAACTGCTTAACAAATCTTATTATTGTTATTATTATCATTATTATTATTATCTCCTCCCTCTCCTGTTGTTGCTTCCCAGCCCTGCACTGACACTGGCTCCATGGACTTCCTACTTTTGCTATTCCCACCGCCGCTCCATGATTTTAACAGTGGGAAACAGAGAAGGAAGGAGTGGGCATTCAAACCGGGCTGCAGGACGACCAGGAAGAGGAATCTCCGTTTCCATGCAAGCGGGCCCGAGAACGACCCGCGATCTAATCCTGCCTCCGCCACTTGTCTGCCGTCTGACCTTGGGTGAGTCGTTTCACTTTTCTGCGCCTCAGCTAGCTCGTCTGTAACACGGGGGGTTGTCTGCGAGCCCCATGAGGGACAGGGACTGTGTCCGACCTAACCCGATTAGCTGGAATCTACCCCAGGGCTCAGTATAGTGTCTGGCACATACTAAGTCACTTCCCTTCTCCGTGCCTCAGTCACCTCATCTGGAAAATGGGGATTGAGACTGTGTGCCCCACGTGGGACGTGGACTGTGCCCAACCCAATTGGTTTGTATCTACCCCAGCGCTCAATACAGTGCCTGGCACATAGTAAGGGCTTAACAGGTACCATTAAAAGAAGAAAAAAAAAAAAGAAGGGGACTTTCTCCTGGCTCCCTGCTGTCTCATTTTGGAACCTCCACCTCTCCCCGACAAACACAATTACACTTAAAACACTTGGGTCGTGAAGCCATTCCTCCCCTCCCTCCTGCCACGATCTGCCAAGGTTCGAAGACGTTACCTAAGAGCTAGCATTGTGATTCTGTGACTATGCTAATGAATATAGATGAATGACATGAAGGTCATTAAATCTCAAAACAGACAATTCCCCAAATCCCAGCTGTTATTAAAGAAGACACTTTCATGACCAATTTATACACTACATCACCATAGTAACTTCCCAGATTTGCTTTGTTCTCAAAAGCACCAATTTACAAGTAAAAGGCAAGTTGAAAACTTACCAAAGAGAAGCGACTCAATCCCTCCGTCCCCGCTGGAAAGCAGTAATGAGCTGGACTTGCGGGGGCTATGCCTTTTGGCCTGGTCCTCTAGGCATAATGATGGTGGACAGGTAGAACCAAGAAAGGAATTCTTTGTTTACGGGGGAGGTGATAACCCACATTGGTAGCCGGGCCCCCTTTCCTCCATTTCACTCTTTTCTCGCTCTTTCTACTGTTAACCCGGGGATATTTCCGTGGGTTTTCACCTCCCCCATAAACAAAGAATTCCATTCAGACGATCGATCGCTCAGTGGTATTTACTGAGTGCTTACTCTCTGCAGAGCACTGTACCAAGCGCTTGGAGGAGCACAATACAGTAGTGTTGGCAGACACGTTCCCTGCCCAGTGAGCTGGTTGTGGGCAGGGGTTGTCTCTCTCTATTACCGTATCGTACTTTCCCAAACGCTTAGTACAGCGCTCTGCACACAGCAAGCGCTTGATAAATACGATTGAATGAATTCTCAGATGTGGTCCTGATCACCATCACCCCTACTTTGGGACCCCCTAGGGTCCCATTCCCGCAGCCCTCCTCAAAGACTATCCAGAGCTGAACTGAGAAGCAGCGTCGCCCAGTGGAAAGAGCCCGGGCCAGGGAGTCAGAGGACCTGGGTGCTAATCCTGGATCCGCCACAGGTCTGCTGCGTGACCTTGGGCGAGTCACTTCGCTTCTCCGGGCCTCGGTTCCCTCATCTGTAAAATGGGGATTAAGACCGTGAGCCCCACGTGGGACACGGACCGTGTCCAACGGGACTAGCTTGTATCTAGCCCAGCGCTTAATACAGTGCCTGGCACATAGTAAGTGCAGAGCAGGTGCCATTTTCAAAAAAGCTTCAGCAGAGTTTTGTGTTTGAATCCTGAGTGGGAGAGCCACAAGTCCTCTGCATCTGTACTCCAGCACTCCTAACTAGTTGCCACTGGTTTCCAAGGGCGATTCAAGGTTTCCCGTTGCCTATCAAGTCTTCAATGGTCCTAGGTCCAATAACTACCGGAGAGACTGCCTCTTGCCTTGTGACTCATCACAGCAATTAAGATTATCTGGGGCACGCCTGCTGACAGTTTCCATATTCCATTTAATTTCTTTTCTATCACTCTATCATTCAAGGCATAATTCCTGGGGCAGTGGCATTTTGGTTGGTTTTTTTTTTTTCATATGTGATTGCGTCCCGAAATATCCATTTTTTATCTATTTGAAAGTTTTTGTTACATTCTGTACTTGGACCCTGGGGTGTTTTCATCATGAAGAACACAATTTAAAAAGTCCAATAAGCAAGTAAACAAGCAAGTAAATCCGTTAAGTTCAGCCCAAGCTTTTATTTTTCCCCTCCAAAGTTGGACAAGGACAGATTTGTTTTACATTTTCTGACATCTTCTATACTCCATAAGGCCCGACAACATGAAAATATTTGGGTATTTGAAGAGAGGATTACATTTACAGATCGCCTTTCCTCAGCCACGACTAATCCTTCAAATTCCGAGCCGAAGGTATAGAAAGGCAAGTTTCGCGCTTCATCGTGCTATTCATTCTGCGATGCAGTTCGGACGAAGAAACAAACTGATGCACAGTTTCTCCAGAGTCGATGGCTCGGACCAGTCCCGCAGATGGGGAAGCAGCGTGGCTCAGTGGAAAGAGCCTGGGCTTCGGAGTCAGAGGTCATGAGTTCGTCTCCCGGCTCTGCCACTTGTCAGCCGTGTGACTGTGGGCGAGTCATTTCACTTCTCTGTGCCTCAGTTACCTCATCTGTAAAATGGGGATGAAGAGTGTGAGCCTCACGTGGGACGACCCAATTACCCTGTATCTCCCCCAGCGCTTAGAACAGTGTTCTGCACATAGTTAGCACTTAACAAATACCAACATTATTATTATTATTACAGGCTACCTGAAGTTGAGGCACAACCTGGAGAACGGTAGAACATAAGGGAAGCCTAGTGGGATGAGCATGGACCTGGGAGTCAGAGGATCTGGGTTCTAATTGCAGCTCTGCCGCTTGCCAGCTCTGTGACGTTGGGCAAGTCCCTTCGCTTCTCTGGGCCTCAGTTTCCTCATCTGTCAAAAGGGACTCAATACCTGTTCTCCCTCCTACTTAGTCTGCGAGCCCCAGGTGGGACAGGGACCGTGTCTGAACCGATGCTTTTGTAGAGTGCCTGGCACGTAGTGAACATTTAAAAAATATTCATCATGGTCGTCATCATCATAAGGCCCAAACGTTGTTCGGTTATCTATTTCCAGCACCGAGTTGGGCATTAAAGCTGCTTCTTTATCTAGACCGAAAAGGGAATCTTTTATCTGTTGTACTTTCATTCATTCATTCAATAGTATTTATTGAGCGCTTACTATGTGCAGAGCACAGCGCTCTGCACAGAGTAAACACTCAATAAATACGACTGATCGATAGCGGCACAGACCTTCAAATCTTTGGGAAGAATGGACCCGAGTCCAAATCCCCCTTCTCTGCTCAAATGGAGAGGATGTTTATGAGATCGGGGTAAGGGTGTCGTCGGCCTATTTTAGAGAGAAAGAAAAACATTAGAAAAGAAAAGGAAGGGGGAAAAGGAAAATACCAGGATTGGAAAGTGGAGAAGGAAGAGGACAAATATGGGATAGGAAAGAGAACCGAAAAGAAAGGAGACATCGAAAAGGAGAAGCAAAAAATAAAACAGGAGAAAAGGTGTGGCCTAGTGGAAAAAGCACGGCCTGGGATGCGGTGGACCTGTGTGACTTGCTCTGCACATAGTAAGCGCTTAACAGATACCAACATTATTATTAAATACGAAAATTATTATTTTTATTATTTCTTCTTATTATTATTAATGTGAGGCGGCGGCGCGGGGGCTGCTGGGAGCCGAGCCCCTCCCTCCTCTTCCGGCCCTCGGCAAAACCCGGTAAAAGGCGGAGGAGGCGGCCGCCGACTGGGCATGCGCAGTGCGGCGGCGGCCGGGGGGGTTCGGGTCCCATTCGGAACCTTCCGCCACGCAGGGGGGCGGTTGGCCTGGCCTGGCCGGGCTTGGCCGGGTCTGGCCGGCGAGGCTGCGGGCTTCTCCCGCCCGGGCGGCCGCAGTGAGGTCCTCCGTCCGCCCCGTTCCCTCCCCCGCCCCCCGCCGCGATCCCGGGCCGGGCAGCGCGCGGAGCCCCGGCTCCCGCCCCCCGCCGCCGAGGAGCGGGCATGCGGCTGGCCTCCGGGGGCTTCGCCTCTTGCTGCGTGCTGATGGAGGCGGTCGGGGTGGCCGTCTTCCTTCGGGGCTTCTTCCCGGTGCCCGTCCGATCTCTGCCCAAGAGGACGCCGGGGGCGGAACCCCCCGCGCCGGAGCCGGCGCCAGGTAACGTCCGCTCCGGCCCCGGAAAGACCGGGGAGTCGGAGGGCGCGGGCCCCGAGCCTCTCCCGGGGGCCCCGCACCTACTCAAAACCTCCTGCGCTGCCAACGGAGACCGCCTCCAAAGCACACCTTGGGCGAAAGCTAGCGGCCGGCCGGGGCTCTCCCTCCGTAATGATGCTGGTATTGGTTAAGCGTTTACTATGTGCGGGGCACTGTTCTAAGCGCTGAGGTAGATACAGCGTAATCAAGTTGCCCCACGTGAGGCTCACAGTTAATTCCCATTTTACAGATGAGGGAACTGAGAAGTGAAGTGACTGGCCCACAGTCACACAGCCGACGAGTGGCGGAGCCGGGATTCGAACCCGTGACCTCTGACTCCCAAGCCCGGGCTCTTTCCACTGAGCCACAATGCTTGACGGTGACCCGGTTTGCCCGGATGCCAATAATAATAATAATGTTGGTATTTGTTAAGCGCTTACTAGGTGCCGAGCACTGTTCTAAGCGCTGGGGAAGAGACAGGGTAATCAGGTTGTCCCACGTGGGGCTCACACACTTTTAATCCCCATTTTACAGATGAGGGAATTGAGGCACAGAGAAGTTAAGTGACTCGCCCACAGTCACCCAGCTGACAAATGGCAGAGCCGGGAGTCGAACTCATGACCTCTGACTCCGAAGCCCAGGCTCTTTCCACTGAGCCACGCTGCCAAGTGCTCCTTGGGCTCGGGAAGGCCTGCCAACCCCAACCGCTTGGTCGTGTCTTCCCGCTGGAGGCCTCTCAGATAATGTTGGTATTTGTTAAGCGCTTACTATGTGCAGAGCACTGTTCTAAGCGCTGGGGTAGATACAGGGTCATCAGGTTGTCCAACGTGAGGCTCGCAGTTAATCCCCATTTTACAGATGAGGCCCAGTGAAGTGAGTTGCCCACAGTCACACAGCTGACAAGTGGCAGAGCCGGGAGTCGAACCCATGACCTCTGACTCCCAAGCCCGGGCTCTTTCCACTGAGCCACGCTGCTTCCCAAGTAAATAGGCACCACGTGGTTCCCGGGCAAGGTGTCCCCTGTGCTGTCGGTCGAAACTTTGGAACTCTCTAGAAACGACCCTACGTGACGACTCCGGTGGCAGTTGAAAGCCATTACCGAAAGATGGAGCTGGCATATATATCTTTTTATTTTTTGCAGGGATGATTCAGCTGCGACTCCATGAGTCTGTAGCTTTTACACGGTCAGAGGCTGCCTTCTGCAGGTGAAACCTAATAACTGTGTTACTTTTTAAGCGCTCACTGCTTGTCAGGCGCTGGGGTGAGACCCAAGTTAATCCCGTCGGACCCCATCCCGCTCCCACGTGGGGCTCACGCTCTCTGGTAGGAGAACGGGTGCCGAATCTCCCTTTTGCAGATCAGGGAACTGAGGCCCCAGGAGGGTAAGTGGCCCGCCCAAGGCCACACTGAAGGCAGGTGGCGGAACTGGGATTAGAACCCAGTTCTTCCCATTGTCAGGCCCGTGCTAATGAATACCGGCAAGTTGCAGTCCCTGGGCTGTATAAATTGGCCGTCGTTCCCCAGGTGACCTAATTGTTACTTATGGGGATGGGGGCCTTAAAGATAGCTTGGGTTTTGTACTTACGAATGTACTCGATGTCCAAAATACCCGAGCGGAGCCTCTAAAATGAAGAAAAGCAGCGTGGCCTAGTGGAAAGAACCTGGGGCCCGGGAGCCAGAGGACCTGGGTTGGAATCCCGGCTCCACCACTCGCCCGCTGTCACCTCGGGCGAGTTACTTACCTTCTCTGGGCCTCAGTTTCCTCGTCTGCAAAATGGGGATTCAATACCTGTCCCAAGTGGGACAGGGACTAGATCCAAAGCGATGAACTTATATCTACCCCAGTGTTTCAAACAATGCTTGACGCATAATGAGCCTTTAACGGATGCCATTGTTATGGTTGTTAAGGGGGTTTGCGGGTCTCCCCGACCGTGGCTCTTTGCTACCCCGCTACCCCTCGGTTTCACCTGTGTTCCCCCTAATTGTGGCCGCCACGTTCCTCTTTAATTCTGGCTCTGGCCTACCCAAGTGGTGCCATTGCTGATTAGCGGTCTGGTGTCGCTCCCTCAAGTCCTGGACTATTCACTCTAGCTAAGACTTGATCCGGTCAACCTCATTGTGGCTACTTCCAGTCCTGGCCGAGGCTAGTCGACAGTCAGTCTATCGGTCGTATTTATTGAGCACTTTACTAAGTGCCTGGGAGAGTACAATCCAACAAGAAACGGACACATTCCCTGCCCGCAAGGAGCCGCGTGTGAAGGCTTGTCGTGAGGCATTAAAAGCAAGTAGAATCGTAGAAACTTCCCTCAAGGAGTATACAGTTTTTTGAGATAAGCTATTTGTCTACTTGAGACTTGGTTTAGTTTTCCGGTTGCTCCAATTCAACAGGTTCGCTTTGAATTCCAATATTGAATCATTCAGGTGTGTTTATTAACCGCCATCTGTGTGCAGAGCACTGCCCCAAATGCTTGGGAGAGTACGCTAGAGTAAATAGACGTGATTCCCTGCCCTCAGACAACGTACAATCTAAGAGGGGGGAGAGACACGCAAATACTCTTTAGACAGGAGGAAGAAAGAGAAGGAACTAAGTACGTGAGTTAGTGCGTAAGTAGTAAGATCTTTAAGATACGTAGATAAGTGCTTAGGCGATGCAGAAGTGGCAGGCGGCGGGGGATCCGACCTTCGGCGATTAGAGAGGCTCCCTGGAGAAGATATTTCTTCTTTGAAAATGGGGAAAGTTACCGTCAGGGGTGGATTTGACGAGGGAAGTGCGGAGGGGCGTGAAGGTGACGGGAGAGGCAAGAACGAAGCACGGTGAGTAAATCGACTTCAGAGGAACGAAGTGTATGATCTGTGGGGTAGTGGAGGAGTGAACTCTCCTCAGAGACACCTGACCGAGTGCCTTAAAGTCAGTGGTCAGGAGTTTCTTCTTGATGTGGAGAGAGGCAGGCAACCACTGGAGATTTTGGAGGAGTGGAAAGATGTGTGCGGAACAATGTTTTAGAATAGTGATCTGGGCAGTGGATTGAAGTATGGGCTGGAGAGACAGGGAGACCAGTCAAGAGGTCGATACAGAAGCGAAGCCAGGATATAAGGGTCTACACAAAGCATCTGTCTCGTTCTCCCCCCCGACACACACCCCGTCTGGACCGTAAACTCATTTTTCTTTTCTTATGGTATATGTTAAACACGTACCACGCGCCAGGCACTGTACTAAGCCCTTGGGTAGATATAGGCAAGTTGGACACAGTCCGTATACCGTGTGGGGCTCACAGTCTTAATCCCCATTTTACAGATATGGAAAAGGAGACACAGAGAAGTGACTTGCCCGAGGTCATACAGCAGACACGTGGCGGAGCCGGGATTAGAGCCCAGGTCCTTCTGACTCCTAGGCCCGTGCTCTAGCCGCTAGGCCATACTGCTCCTCATTGTGGGCAGGGAACTTGCCTACCAACTCAGTTGTATTGTACTCGCCCTGCACACAGTAAGTACGCAATAAAAGCCTTCGACTGATACGAGTTAAGCCCCGTGGCCTGGTGGAAAGAGCACAGCCCGGGAATCCGAGGATCTGGGTTCTAATCTTGGCTCTGTCCCTTGCCTACCCTGTGAGCTTGGGCAAGTCACTTAGCTGCTCTTTGCCTCGGTTTCTTCATCTAAAATGGGGATTCAAAACCTGTCCTCTCTCCTGCTTAGACTGTGAGCCCCAGGTGGGTCAGGGCCTCTGCCTGACCTGATTATCTACTCCAGGGCTTAGTATGGTACTTAGCACGTAGTAAGTGTTTAACAAAATGCCACAGTTATTTTTAGCTGGGTGACTGTTTGGATAAAGAGAAGGGGGGCGCGTCCTGGGAATATCATGGAGGAAAAACCGTTAGTGTTTAGCGACGGATTGATTGTGGGGTTTGAAAGAGAGGGAGGAATCAAGGATAATGCCAAGGTTGCGGGTTTCCGAAATAGAGAGGGTGGTGGGGTCAAAAAGACGGTGTTTTTGTCCGTCTGTCTCCCCCGATTAGACTGTAACCCGTCATTGGGCAGGAATTGTCTCTACCTGTTGCCGAATTGTACATTCCAAGCGCTTAGTACAGTGCTCTGCACATAGTAAGTGCTCAATAAATACTATCCAATGAATGGGGTCGTTAACTAATATGAGAACGTTGGCTGGAGGGCAGGATTGAGGAGGAAAGATGAGTTCTGTTACGGACACGTTGAGCTCGAGGTGCCGGTGAGACACCTGTTCAGAGGGAGATTTGGGAGTCGCCTGCTTAGAGGTGGTGGTCGAAGCCATAGGAGTGGGTGAGCCTGCCGAGGGAGCGGGTCCAAAGCGAGACGAGAGAGGGACCCAGAACGGAGCCCCGGGTGGAGGAAGAAGAAAGCGAGACCGGAAAGGAGTGGCTAGAGAGGGAGGAGGGGAACCAGGAGAGAACCGTGGCGTTCAAACTAAGACGCGATACTGTGTCCGTGTCGAAAGCAGGCGAGAGGTAGAGGAGGTGGTGTCCGTTAGATTTGGCGAGGAGGATCGTTGGTGGTGATCTCGGAGAGAGCCGCCTCAGTGGAGAGAAGGCGGCAGAAATGGGACTGTTCGAGGGTCCGAGAGGGAGTCTGGGGGAGAGGAAGTGACGGCGGTGGGTGCACGCAACCCACTGGAGAGATTTGGATGGGAATAGGAGCGGGGAGATGGGGCGGAGAGCCGGAGGGTACAGTGGGATCCGAAGAAGGTTTTTTCAGGTTCAGGAGGCGTGAAATTGGAGGGGAAGGAGCCGTTGGCTTCAAAGGATGGTGACGGTAGGGAGGAAAGAAGAATGGGCGCCGGTATTTTTAGTCGGCGAGAAGGGTTGGGGTCAGAGGCAAGGGTGGATTTCCAAAGCAGGTGGGGGAATCCAGTCTCTGCCACTGGTCTGTTGCGTGACCTTGGGCAAGTCACTTCACTTCGCCGAGCTTCAGTTAAATTGAGGATTGAGACCGTGAGCCCCGGGTGGGACGGGGACCACGTCCAACACGATCTGCTGCTTGTATCCACCCCAGCGTTTAGTACGGTGCCTGGCACGTGATAAAGGTTTAACAAACACCATTTGGAAAAAAAAAATCCAATCTTGTACTTTCTCCAATCTTCTAGCAGTAGTTTTTGCTACAGTCTACTGGGAGGCGGGGATGTTTCCCTTTTGTGCCGTTCACGTGTGCGGTCAGATGCTGTGGTTATTGTGTACTCAGATACCCAGCTCGCGCACGAAGGGCTTGGGTCGTTCATTACGTTTGCGCCTGGGGCCTGAAGAGCAGTGACCGGGTCCAGGCTGTTGCCGGACAAGCTGTGGTGTCGTAGGAGGCCTCAGGCATTAGTTTAAAAAGGGTAGTTCGCCGTTAAAAATTTACGGCGGGATGTAGTTTACGTTCCTTTTTTTTTCTTTCTTTCTTTTCCTCCCCCTCGCATTGTAGGAGCGAGTTCAAACTGGACCACATTGCCACCGCCTCTCTTCAGAAAAGTCGTCATTGTGTTGATAGATGCTTTAAGGGATGATTTTGTTTTTGGAGCAAAAGGAGCACGTTTCATGCCCTACACTAACCATCTTGTAGAAAGAGGATCATCGCATAGTTTTGTAGCTGAAGCAAAACCTCCCACTGTCACTATGCCTCGAATCAAGGTAAATACTCGGGTTTCGAGTGCTGACCATGTCCTGGCTATAACCTTGTGGATAACCAGTCCAGAGATTGACGAGGGACCCTGGCGGGCCTGTGTTTGAAATGTAAACGTAATCTCTCTCTTCCCACGCTGAACAAGATCTCCGTCGTCAGTCGCAGAGAGATGTTTGCGGTAGAGGAAGGCGGTGAAAATCACCCACGTCCGTAACTGGAGTGCGGGAGACCCGGGCAAGATGTCGAGAATAGTGCCGTAAGGGCCCTCTAGGGCTCGTCTCCATCCCGCCTTCTGCCCCCGGCCCGTCCAAGAGAGGCAGCGGGGCCTAGTGGAAAAAGCACAGGCCTGGGAGTGGGAGGGCCCGAGTTCTAATCCCGCCTCTGCCGCTTGTTTGCTGGGTGGTCGTCTTGGGCAAGGCGCTTCACCTCTCTGTGCCCCAGTTTCCCGAACCGTAAAATGGAGATTCAGTACCGGTTCTCCCTCCTACTTAGATTGGGAGTCCCGTGCGAGACAGGGACTGAATCCAACCGGATTAACTTGCATCCACTCCAGTGCTAGAACAGTCCTGGACACAGAGTAAACGCTCAACAAGTACCACAGTTATTATAAGGTTCCTTGTCTTCGAGATAACCGGGGATAGCGATTCCACAGACTCCCCCGAGAGACCGTCTCGAGTCGGAAAATTTTCCGGCCATCGCTCTTGATTTTTCTCTGCCCGCAGCGGAGGTGGCGAGCTGACGTTCGTAATCTTCGTGACCCTTCTAGGAGAGTCTGCTCTCGATTATTGATGATGATCCGGTTTATGGTTTGATTGCTCCAAGGGCTTTTCTTCTCCCTCCCCCATTTCCCCAGGAAATAAGGGGAACAGATTGTGCCGGTTGTTCGTCGTAGCTGAAGACGTCGCATTTTTATTTCTCAAATGGATCTGACCTTTTCCATTTAGCGACGTGGTCATTAGCAGTGACGCTCTTGCCGTGGCAGTTAATTCGGAAACAAAGAGGAACATTTAAATATGCATTTAGTTCTCGTACTGCTTAGTCCCGTGGGTTTCCAAAAAGTGGGGAACAGGAGGCTGCTTCAGCCCCTCCAGATCGGTGGGAGTTTTGGCTTTGAGCCCCCCCCAGCCGAGCCTTGTCCGTGCAGTCAGTCCGTCGTATCTGTTAGTCATATCCATTGAGCGCTTTGCTGTGCCGAGTACTGTACCGAGCGCTTGGGAGAGTACAGTATAACAATATGACACGTTCCCTGTCCACAATGCAGGACTGTACCCCAACCAACCCTTCAGTCTCACCAAAAAAGCACGTTGGGCTTCGACCCTCATTTGGACATAACTGCATCTGGGTAACGGGAACGAAATTCAGTGGGGTGGGCACGGTGCTTGTTTTTTTTTATAGCTGAACGGTTTGGAGCTGTTCATCACCCTGGGACTCATTAGGGGCAGGGAACGTTTCTGCCAGTTCTGTGGTATTGTGCTCTCCTAAGCGCTTAGTACAGTGCTCTGCGTAAAATAAGCGCTCAGTAAATACCATTGATCGATTGTCCAGCTTCAGCAGGCTGAGTCAGCTGCTCTTACCCTTTAAGTTGTGTTGATGTGCCCTGATCCTGAAGATGCCAGAACACACCAGACACCCCGGCTGTAGTGCTCAGAGGGAATAATAATAATAATGATGGTATTTGTTAAGTGTTTACCATGTGCCAAGCACTGTTCTAAGCACTGGGGTAGATACAAGGTAATGAGGTTGTCCCACGTGGGGCTCACAGCCTTCATCCCCATTTGACAGATGAGGTAACCGAGGCACAGAGAAGTGATTGGCCCAAAAATAGAGCCGATAAGTGGCGGAGCCGGGATTAGAACCCATGACCTCAGACTCCCAAACCCGTGCTCTTTCCACGAAGCCACGCTGCTTCTCCGGTGACGGGGAACATTGCATTAGAGCAGGGGAGCGGGTTGCAGGTAGTTGTTTGGACTGGCGGATGGCTTCCCCGATTTCCCAAGCCTCGTGAGGGTCACAAAAAGGGTGTCACAGTAAAGAAGAGGCGAGGGAAAAGGTGTCGGAGAGGTAACTCATAGGTCTGAGCCTGGCGTGGTCACCCCTGTATTTCCAAGTGTTCCTCCCTTGACAGGGAGAGGAGGGGGAAAACCAGGAAGGCAGAAAAGAAAGGCGGTCAACAAAACAAGCAAGTACAATTTTATGCAATTCATCCTAGGGCTGTTCATACCGCAGAAAGGAGAAGTTGGTAAAATGTGGCTTTTCTTCATGCTGGGATCATTTTCTCACTGCTTCATCCTCAGTTTTTCTTTAAATTTCTCTGTAATCTCCAATGAATTTTTTTTTTAAATCCTCACCTGTTTCTTGTAGGCTCTGATGACAGGCAGTATCCCTGGCTTTATCGATATTGTTATGAATCTCAATTCTCCTGCACTATTGGAAGACAACTTGATTTGGCAGGCAAAAGCGGCTGGAAAAAGAATAATCTTCTATGGAGATGAAACCTGGATTAAGTTATTTCCAAAGCATTTTGTGGAATACGATGGAACAACCTCTTTTTTTGTGTCGGATTTTACAGAGGTAGGTGGTTGGATAAAGGAAGTTATAGATGGTTTAAAAGGAATAGACGCCCAACCTTATGGTTTCGTGCTAAAGTCTCATTTTAGACAGTTAAGCCTCCTACAGCAGGAGGGGAATAGGTTCTCGAATCGTCGTGGTAAGGAAAACTCACGCGTATTTCTCATCCCCTAGCCGACGCCACGTGTTATTGGAAGAACTTTATATTTTTATTTTTATTACCCTATTTATTTTGTTAATGAGATGTACATCACCTTGATTCTATTTATCGCTATTGTTTTAATGAGATGTACATCCCCTTGATTCTGTTTATTGCTATTGTTTTTGTCTGTCTTTCTCCCCCGATTAGACTGTAAACCCGTCAGTGGGCAGGGACTGTCTCTACCTGTTGCCGATTTGTACATTCCAAGCGCTTAGTATAGTGCTCTGCACATAGTAAGCGCTCAATAAATGCTATTGAATGAATGAATGAACTTAATTCTGCCAGCGTGTTTTGAAAGCACGCATTGTGGCGGAACGGACCGAGTTCAGTTGGTCGTGGGTTCGATGGCATTTACTGCGTGCTTACTGTACGCAGAGCACTGTACTGAGCGCCCGGGAGAGGGAAGCGGCATGGCCTAACAGATAGAGCCCGGGCCTGGGAGTGAGAAGGACCTAGGTTCTAATCCCGGCTCCGCCGCTTGTCCGCTGTGTGACCTTGGGCGAGTCGCTTCACTTCGCTGCGCCTCAGTTACCTCACTTGGAAAATGGGGATTAAGACGGCGAGCCCCATGTGGGACAGGGACTGTGTCTGGCATGATGAGCTCGTGTCTACCCCAGCACTTAGAACAGGGCTTGACACATAGTAAGTGCTTAACAGATACCATCATCGTCATCATCTTTACTTTGTGGCAGAGTTGGTGGACATGTTCCTTGCCCATAAGCTGTATAGTTTGGTTGTTGGGAATGAGCAGATGAATACATTTCAAGAGTGGAAAAGGATATTTTTAGATCTCTTCTTGAAGGGGAGAATATATGTGTATAAATGATTAAAGGGAGAGGGATGAATGTAACCCTTCCTCTGGCTCCAGTGCAGATCCTCTGGCCGCATCTAAGCCCTCCAATGCGACGGTGTTTATGAGCTAGGGAATTTGACTTCCAGTCAAGTACTATATCAACTAGACCCTTCCTTCCTGTACTTAATATTGTGCTCCTTAATACTTTAGATTTTTCCCTTTGAGCCAATTAGAGCTCCTAATCTTTTTTGTTTGTTTTGGTGTTTAAGCGCATTCCATGTGCTAGGTACCATACTAAGCGCTGGGGTAGATAGAAGGTAATCGGGTTGGACGCAGCCCCTGTCCCACTTGGGGCTCGCAGTCTTAATCCCTATTTTACAGATGAGGGAACTGAGGTTCAGAGAAGTGAAGCGACTCGCCCGAGGTCACCCAGCAGGCCGGTGGTGGAGCCGGGATCGGAACCCAGGTCCTTTGACTCCCAGTCCCGGGCTCTGTCTACTAGGCCAATGCCGCTTCTCTGGCCCTCTTTGGTAAGGTAGGTACTGAGATGAATGGGAGCGTTGCACTCCGAGTGCTGGTGGAAGCCCCCCCCTTTTTGGGGTGGGGGGGTATTTAAGCGCTTACTATGTGCAGAACACTGTTCTAATCAGGTTGTCCCAAGTGAGGCTCACAGTCTTAATCCCCATTTTACAGATGAGGTAACTGAGGCCCAGGGAAGAGAAGTGACTTGCCCAGAGTCGCACAGCTGACAAGTGGCAGAGCCTGGATTCGAACCGATGACCTCTGACTCCCAAGCCCGGGCTCTTTCCACTGAGCCACGCTGCTTTGCCGAGCCACATCAGAAAGGACATAGCAGAGTTCTTCCTGGGATGTGGAGCAATGGGCCTAGGATGCGAGGGAAAACTGTGGGCCCCACTTTCTTTTGGGGATACATGACCAAGGAGAGCAGGGGGAGATGTTCTCTCACCTGTAAATAGCTTGTGGAGAGATGACGCGGGGGTCGGATTCAGCCGTTTTCATTTTTTTCCTCAAACTTTTAACGGATTTCTGCTAGATTACCTTTTCATCACCTTTGGTATTGTACTCTCCCAAGCGCTAAGTACAGTTCTCTGCGCATGGTAAGCGCTCAATACATGCCACTGATTGATTATAGAACAAATGTGAAATGGAAGATGGTGTTGGTCTAACGAGGTTTTGCTATGATGTAGAAATTTCATAACATTTCTTTGTAAATATGTTACTAGAAGAATTGAGATTAAAGTGACCTTGAATTTTAGTGTTTTTTTTTTTTTAAAAAAAAAAAACCAATCCCCAAACAGTAACATCTCATTTTGTTTCTGTGCAACAAAAATGTTGGATGTGTTCTTCTAAAATGTGTGTTTTGGTTTGTTTTTTTTCTTTTAAAAGGTCGACGATAATGTTACCAGACACTTGGATAAAGTTTTGAAAAGGGAAGACTGGGATCTGTTAATCCTTCACTACCTAGGATTGGACCATATTGGTCATTTGACTGGACCAAATAGTCCATTGGTTGGACCGAAGCTTAGTGAAATGGATAATATACTAAAGAAGATTCACACTTCACTCTTGGCCAAGGTTAAGATACATTTCTTGGTATAGTTCTGATAGTCATAGTCTTTTTTTTGTATGGCTATAACTTTCTCAGAAGAGAGAGAGGGCACGTTTCTGGTAAGAACGCAGTCTTACTTGGGGTAGTGTGACGGTCATATGTACGTCCTCCTGGGCATATTTCCACCTCCCTGAATTCTTTTGGATTTTCAGGTAGGAGCGGTAGCCAAATGGCCTTTTCTTCGTTGCATGATACATCTTGCCGAGTTATTTACATCTCTTGTACTCTGATTTAGCTCTTTACAAAACTATTCCTATTGAAGGCACATCTCCTCCAGGAAGCCTTCCCTGACTGAGCCGTCCGCTCCTCTAATCCCACTCCCTTCTGCGCCTCTCTGACTCGCTCCTTCATTCATCCTCCTTCCCTCCCCCACAGCACATAGCTGTATTTATCTGTAATTTATTTATCTATATTAATGTCCGTCTCCCCCTCTAGACTGTGAGCTCCTTGTGGGCAGGAAATGTGCCTGATGTTATATTGTACTCTCCCGAGCGCTTAGTAGAGCGCTTTGCACACAGTAAGCGCTCAATAAATATGAATCGAATGAATGAATGCTAACATTTTTGTTACTTCAGGGTTTGGGGAGACTCGAAGAAAACTCGATTCGGAAATTTTAAAGGATTGTAGACACTGTTTGATTGTGTAACCCGGCATGAGAACTTGTAGGGATCTTGCTGGCTACCTATTATTTAGAAACAGCCTTCGCTGGGTGGATCAGTATTTATATTTGGTCTGCTAAGGAATGTAAAACCCTTCTTTATCTCTGTATTATCTCAGCAGACAATGATTTTTATCCATTCAATTATCAGTTACGTTGTAACTGGGTGAGAAGGACAGCTTTAGTGAAAGGATGGAAAACTGGTTCCACATAGTAGAAACGCCCCTACCTGTCACCCAACCCAGATATGTTCTCTCTCATGCACCCGCCCTAAGCGCAATAGCAACCTCCCCTTTTAGGAGACGGTCCTTCACCATTCCCCCTCCCGATGAGATCGTCCTCTCCTAAACCCAGGTTGCAACTTCTTAACCTTCCCGTATGCTATTCCGCAACGACTCATTTACTGGGCACTTGGAATCCAAGCAAATAAGCAATCAATCGTATATATTGAGCATACACCGTGTGCAGAACACTGTACTAAGCCCTTGGGAGAGGACAGTATAACAGAGTTGATGGACATGTTCCCTGCCCACAATGAGCTAACAGACTAGAGGGGGAGACGGACGGGAAGATAAATACATTGTGGATATGTACATGTAAGTGCTGTGGGGCGGAGGGAGGGGTGGATAAACGGTGCAAATCCAATTGAAGGGGTGACGCCGAAGGGAGTGGGAGGAGAGGAAACGAGGGGTTCATTCATTCAATAGTATTTGAGCGCTTACTATGTGCAGAGCACTACTAAGCGCTTGGAATGTACAAATCGGTAACAGATAGAGACAGTCCCTGCCCTTTGACGGGCTTACAGTTTAATCAGGGGAGACAGACAGACAAGAACGATAGCAATAAATAGAATCTAGGGGATGAACATCTCATTAAAACAATGGTAAATAGAATTAAGGCGATGTACATTTCATTAACAAAATAAAATAAAATAACATGATTTTAAAAAGATTTTGAAGGTCGGGATAGGACTTGTGTATTGGATATGAAGAGGGAGGGCGTTCCAGGCCAGAATCCCCAAGCAAGATAGAGTCTCTGAAGAACTTTGACATTTTGGCATCATTATCTCTCTCCCCTGCCCCCTGAGATGAACCTTTCCTCTCACATTACCTCTTTTTTAATTTTTTGCCTTTTTAACCCCTCCCTTGACCTTCAATAGGTAAAGCAAGACGCCTCAATAGTTTGGTTCAGTTCCGCAAAGTCCTTGGGCTAGTTTTTCCATTTGCAAACGTTCCTCGATCAAAGAAAAGGAGTGGCTCTTTTATGTGGGATTGCTGTAATGGTGTTGGCTTAAATGCTCTGCTGATATGACCTAGAAAATGTCGATGAGACTGATAGCATTTCAACTCTTTCGGTGTGGCGAGTGGGTACCCTAATGAAGGATTTCCACTCAGTTCTGTCACGTAGGGGTTAGGGCCGAACCCCGCGGTAAGGGAAACTTGTGTTATAGAAGATTCATACCTTGGTGGATGTTGGACGCGTGTGCACGACTGGTTCTTCCTGTCAGTCGGTGGTATTCATTGAGCACTTACTGTGTGCAGAGCACTGTACTAAGCTCTTTGGGAGAGCACAATATAGCAGTATAACAGAGTTGGTAGACACCTTTCCTTCCCATGATGAGCTCTAGAGATGAGCTTACAGCTTACAGTCTGTCTGAAACGTGGAGTGAAAACACGTGTTACATCGCTGAGTGTAATTCATTTAGAGATTGTTGCTATTTTCATATAAAATTTGCAAATGGAAAGTAGAGGATTTTTATTTTTTTGGGTCCCCGTGACGTACATTCTCTTCGATCTGTTTTGCTATTGAGACGCTTTTCCTGTGAGTTCTAGGAAAGTGAGGCTTCTTTGGCCAATTTGCTCGTTCTCTGTGGAGACCATGGGATGTCTGACACAGGCAGCCACGGAGGCTCGTCAGCGGAAGAAGTACAAACACCGTTGGTTTTTATCAGCTCTGACTTTGAGAGTAAAAGTAAGACTTGTGGGGTCTTGTCTCTTTGCGGGACTTTTGACTAGATTTACATCTTTGGTTGTGCACGCTCAAAGATGCCGAAGTATTTTGATGTGTAAAACTTTGAATAGAAATGCAGCTATCTTATACCTTCTGCCAGAGGTTACGGTCAATTTCTCCTTGCAAGGTCGTCATCCAACAGGATGCTCAGCTCTTTAGTTGGCATGAGGAGATTTTAGAGTTGCGATGAAGCGAAACCTTTTGCCATAAGGGGCTTTACAAGCTAACAGGGACAGAATAAAGATATATTGATACATAGATCATAAAGATGTATTGCTTGGGATAGCCTTAATACCAAGGGTATAGCAAGTCCTGGGCTATATGCGATAATGTGTCTGACATAGTTCATTGGCAGGTGGTTGGACTCGGTACAGTATTTGAGCCAGTTTAAAACTAAGGTGATCCCATATCTACGACTGAAGAATCGGCGTGCAAATCCTCATGCCCCACAGGAATCGAGGATATTCCTAAAAGTTGTGTATCCACTGAAAAGGTTTCCCTGTCGTTACTCAGAAAAAAGCAGACCGTCGACCGCTTTTGTCTGTAGTAATATTTATCTGATGTGGCTTTCAGTACGTGCCGTGTCATTCTGATTTTTAGCGTTTTCACTCGGGCCACTTTTTCAACCTGGCAGTCTGGGTCCCAAAAGAGGCGGATACTCCTGTGGGAGGTAAAAGTAACCCTGAGGGACCTGTCACGCTGTAGAATGAAAAGGGGATCAACGCTTACTCTTGAGATGTGACGTCAGAGTATAGAATCAATTCAGAAAGCAGCTTGTGTGGCTTTTCGTCTGATGGTTTCCGAAGGGCGGGCACCTTTTCACTAACCTGCGTTATGTTCAGCCAGAGGAGGAGGGACAGAGCTTCTCTGCTAAGGGGTGACTAGCACGTTGCGGGGGTGTCTGTGTGCAGAGCACTGTACTGAGCGCTCGGGAGAGTACAATACAACAGACAGGCGCATTCCCTGCCCACAACGAGCTTACAGTCTAGAGGGGGAGACGGGCATTAATGTAAATAAATGATAGATATGTACCTGTGTGCTTGGGGACTGAGGGAGGGATGAAGAAGTCACGGAGACGCAAAAGGGGAGTGGGAGGAGAGGAAAGGAGGGCTTAGTCGGGGAAGGCCTCTCGGAGGACCTGCCCCTTCAATGAGACTTTGACGGCGGGGAGAGTCGGCTGTCGGACACGAAGCCGGGGGGTTGGCGGGGCGTTGCGGGCCGGAGGCGGGACGTGGGCGAGAGGTCGGTGGTGAGATAGACGAGATCGAGGTACAGTGAGAAGGGGAGGGAGGGAGGGGTGTTCTGTAATCACCAAGGGCAGGGTAGGAACTAGAAGTGGGAAGGAAATCCCCAGCTGTTGTTGTGACTCCAGACACCAGTCTCATATGGAAACTGTTTTCCTCCTTATTCTAGGCCATAACAAGCATCACAAGCTTGTACAACAGACTGATTTGGCTGCAACGCTAGCAGTAGGTCTTGGTTTGCCAATTTCAAGAAATAGTGTGGGCAATCTAATACTTCCAATTATGGAAAGGAAGACGATAAGAGAACAGCTCAGAGTCTTGCATTTAAATGCAGTTCAGCTGAGCAAACTTCTTCAAGAGAACGTGGCTTCATACGAGAAAGGTAAGTCGGTTAATAGCGATCTTCTAGCGCTTGATCGGGTATCGTTTTTTCCTTTGGGCCTAGCGAGCCCTGTTTAAAGACACTGCAGTAATTATGGCTTTTGATAAGTGCTTACTATGCGCCAACTACTGTTATGAGCACTGGGGTGGATACAACGTTATGAGTTTGGGCACAGTCCATGTCCCACCTTGGGCTCACAGTCCAGGTAGGAGGGAGTAGTCAAGGAGTCCTTGACTCCTTGAAGGCAGGAATCGGATCGACTATTTCCGTTGTACTCTCCTAAGTGCTTAGTCCAGTGCTTTATACAAGTCGGTGCTCAACAATTACCACTGATTGATTTAGGTCTGTCCTCGCAGGACAGGGACATCCACAGAGAGCTAAGGGTTCAAAGAGTACCTTCCTACTTACCAGAGCTCAGCTGTGCTTTCTTACTATTTTCAGGGGATATTTTTTACTTGTATTGTTGGAGTCATTGTGCTTTAGCCTAAAATAAATCTATCTCCAATTATGTAGTCTGTAAAAAGCAGGTGTCTTCAGCTCATGAGGTTCACATTCTGGAGAACTGAGCGTGTGCCAAATTGAATACTGAAGGTAGGAAGAAAGGGGGAATGAAAGACAGGAAGAGAGAGACATTGAAAGAAGAAAGGTGACACTTTAGGAAATCTCCCAACTCTCTCAGAAAATCCTTCCAGGAAATATGAAAAAGTCTTACTTTTTTAAGGATGCTTTTCACTTCTCCATTCCTCAGACTTAAAGTCAATCGATCGTATCAAAGCTTTGCTTTGCTGTCTGTTTCCCCCGTCTGGACTGCGAGCCTGTTATTGGGCAGGGATTGTCTCTCTCTGTTGCCGAACTGTACACTCCAAGCGCTTAGTACAGTGCTCTGCACAGAGTAAGCTCTCAATAAATAATGTTGAATGAATGAATTTACTGAGTGCTTACCCTGTGCAGAGCCCTGTCCCAAGCGCTTGGAAAATACAGTGTCATGGAATTGGAAGACACATTTCCTGCCCACGAGGAGCGAACGGTCTGGAGCGGGTGATGAGCATTAAAATAAATTACAGATATGTATATAAGTGCGGCGGGGCTGAGGGAGAGGTGAAGAAAGGTTAGAAATGCGAATGCAGTGGTGACGCAAAAGGGAAAGGGAGTAGGGAGAATGGAGGCTTAGTCGGGGAAGGTCTCTTGGAGGAGATGTAATCTGAAGGCTTTGAAGGTGGAGAAAGTGGTGGTCTATCATATATGAGGAGTTCTAGGCCGGAGGCAGGTTGTGAGCAAAAGGTCGGCGGCGAGATAGACGAGATCGAGGTATAGTAAGTAGGTTGGCGTTAGAGAAGTGAAGTGAGCTGGCTGGATTGTATTAGGAACACTGTACCTCACTTGGAAATCAGTGAGGTAATAATAATAATAATAATGATGGTATTTGTTAAGCACTTACTATGTGCAGAGCACTGTTCTAAGCACTGGGGGGATACAAAGTGATGAGGTTGTCCCAGGTGAGGCTCACGGCCTTAATCCCCATTTTACAGATGAGGTAACTGAGGCACAGAGAAGTTAAGGGACTTGCCCAAAGTCACACAGCTGATAAGTGGCGGAGCCGGGATTAGACTCCCAAACCCGGGCTCTTTCCTCTAAGCCACGCTGCTTCCCTAAGCACACTTAGAGATAACAGCGTGGCTCAGTGGAAGGAGCCCGGGCTTGGGAGTCAGAGGTCATGGATTCGAATCCCAGCTCTGCCACTTGTCAGCTGTGTGACTGTGGGCAAGTCACTTCTCTGTGCCTCAGTTCCCTCATCTGTAAAATGGGGATTAAGATTGTGAGCCTCACGTGGGACAACCTGATTACCCTGTATCTACCCCAGCGCTTAGAACACTGCTCTGCACATAGTAAGCGCTTAACAAATACCAACATTATTATTATCATAACACTTATCTATAGTTTACTCTCCCAGATGCTTAGTTCAGTGCTCTGCAACCCAGTAAGCACTCAGTAAATACCATTGAACGATTTGCTTTTTTCTGCTAGGTGCTTGGAGGCCCAGTCTGGGACCATGTAAAACTCTATCTCAGGCATCTTTGTCCTAGTTTAGACAATTTTGTTCTTTAAAACTATTTAAAACCACTCCCCTCCCTCTAGTCCATCCCCCCCCCGGCCCCATTGCTACCCAAATGGGGTTGTCTTTGGCAAAATTTGGGTTGTCTGTTTTCTGAATTGGGTTTACCATAATAATAGTACCTTTTAGCATCCGTACGTGTATTGGACAGTAATACACTGGATTGGTCACCGAGAATAAAAGAAAAGACTTTTCCAGCTCCTGAAAAATCGTTACGTGTTGTCGGGTGATGAGTTTCTGGTGTAGTAACTTAAAACGGAAGAAAATGCCTGCCACATTGTAAGCATGTAACAAATACCACTGTTGTTATTATTTGCTCTTCGACCCCTATGCCTCAGAGAATCCCGCAGAGCTGAACTCACCCGTCGTAATCATGAGACGTGAGCCCAGTGTAATTATTTAGCTCATTCTTGTAACTCATTTTGTCACCTGTGTTTCTTTTATCGCTAGACCTTGGATTTGAGCAATTTAAAATAGCAGAAAAGTCTCATGGAAATTGGATCAAGCTTTACTTGGAGGGAAATAATTCAGAAGTCCTTTTAAACCTCGGCAGGAAGGTCCTTAAGCAATATATAGATGCTCTGCGGACCTTAAGTTCATCACTAAGCAAACAAGTAGCACAATATGACATGTACTCGATGCTGGTCGGAACTGTCATTGTCTTGGAGGTATGTGCTGTCTTTTATTAATGGGTTTGGCTGTGGTGATATGGTTCAAAAAGAAAGTCATTCCACTTAAAACCGACTCCACGTACCATCTCTTCCGTTGGAAAAGGTGGTGGAAGTATTCTTACAGGGCCAATTATTTACTTTGTCCAAGTTGCTCCTTGTTAGTGACTTAGAACCTTAGGGAAGGGGAAGAATTCTTACCTTTCCATCTGCCATTCATTTTCTGCAGCTTGAAGTTCATTAATTAGTATCTAGTGAACTGAAAGTGTTTATGCCCCTTCCCAAGTATCTAATTTAGGACTGAGAGATGACTGAAGGCATTTGGAGAGAAAAGAGCCCGGAAAGGGTGACGTCTACGGTAGGTTTAATTTTTGTTTCTTCAAGAAGAAGGGTATCCAGGATAATTTTACTTCACAGTTGTAGTGTGATTTTTTCCGGTAAGAAATCGCGGTAGGTGCAATTAGCTCAAACACTGATGAGAAGGAATACCTTCAGTGAATAGAGAAGACGTATTTCTTTACTCTTTGAAAGTGAAGTAAGTCTTTCATGGCCCCAGGGTTCCATTTAGAAAATGGCTTTTTCTTCAGTAACCCCAGTCCTTGCCTTTTAACTGAGTTGGAAAAGACTCATTCCCTCCTCAACAGGGAGGATCAGGTTGGAAGGGGTTGCCTTTTAGCCAACACCCCCTCCTGTGGCCCGAAGCTGCCTAGGAGTCGTAACGTCTGTGGAAAACCGTCAATCGATCCATCGATGGCATTTATTGAGCGCTTACCGTGAGCCGAGCGCTCTGTGAAGCGCTTGGGAGAATGCAGTACGACAGAACTGGTAGACACGTTTCCTGCCCGCAAGGAGTTTAAAGTCTGGAGGAATCAATCGGTGGTATTTATTGAGCGCTCACTGTGTGCAGAGCACTGTACAAAATGCTTGGGAGAGTGTAGTATACCAGAGTTGGTAGATATGTTCCCTGTCCACAACAAACTGAGCTTGAATTTTGATAATCTTTCAACACCAGAAGACTGGAAGGTATTATTTTTACCTTAGAGCCCCACAGGTTGTATTCTGTGCCATCTTCGTCAACGGTATTTATTGAGTGCTTTACTGGACTATTTTCGGGAAGGCCGTAGGTTCTGATCCCGGCTCTGCCACCCGTCTGCTGTGTGACCTTGAGCGAGTCACTTCACTTCTCTGTGCTTCAGTTACCTCATCTGTAAAGTGGGGATTGAGACTGTGAGCCCCCCGTGGGACGGGGACTGGGTCCAACCCGATTTGCTTGTATTGACCCTAGCGCTTAGTACAGCAGTTGACACATAGTAAACCCTTAAGAAATACCATCATTATAATTATTATTACTTGCTGTATCCTGCAGTGTACACTGAGCTCTCTGGAGAGAACAGTACTACATTCATTCAGTCGTATTTATTGAGCGCTTACCGTATGCAGAGCGCCGTACTAAACGCTCGGGAGAGGACACTATAACAATAAACAGCCACATTCACCCCCCACAATAAGCTTACAGTCTAGAGGGACGACAGAATTGGCAGACAAATCAATCCAGTATATAAAAAGATTAGGAAGGAAGGTTTTCTTCGATAGGTTAGATTCCCCCCCTCTCCCCTCCCAAGTCCGACGCACACCTCACCGTGGTCCGGGTGCAGGGGGTGTACTAACGAAAAGCCGGGGAGCGTCTGCTGAAGGTCTCTGACCCAAAAACGACTTAGGGTGTCTCCCGCAGTGGACGGGCCCAATGGGCATCCTGCAAAATACCTGGCTAATATGGGCAGCGCTGTCCTCCAGACTAAGCTCACTGCGGGCAGGGAACATGCCTGCTAACTCTGTTACATGGTACATAGAGAAGCAGCGTGGCTCAGTGGAAAGAGCCTGGGCTTCGGAGTCAGAGGTCCTGGGTTCGAATCCCGGCTCTGCCCCTTGTCAGCTGTGTGACCGTGGGCGAGTCACTTCACTTCTCTGTGCCTCAGTTACCTCATCTGTAAAATGGGGATTAACTGTGAGCCTCACGTGGGACAACCTGATTTCCCTGTATCTACCCCAGCGCTTAGAACAGTGCTCTGCACATAGTAAGTGCTTAACAAATACCAATATTATTACTCTCCCAGGCGTTTTAGTACAGTGGTCTGCACACAGTAAGCGCCCAGTAAATACCACTGATTGATATGCGGCGGTCACGCGGGTCTTAAGCGGGTGCGGTACGCCAGACTCTTGCCTCCACTTTGCGGTGGGCTGGCACCCCTGCCCGCCCACTTGCTCACTCACTGCCCACCGTGCCCCAGCGGGAACGTAGTTTGCAGGGAACGGCAAGTGTGGGCGGGGCTGTACAAACCACCAGCACTCACTCTTGGTAGTTTCTTGGTCCTCAAGTCTCCTCGTCCCAAACCCTGCCGCTACAGAGAAAGCGGCGTGGCCTAGTGGCCTGGAAGTCAGAAGGACCTGGGTTCTAATCCCGCTCCGCCCCTCGTCTGCCGTGCAAGTCAGCGGCTGCTCTGTGCCTCAGTTCCCTCATCTGTAAAATCGGGAGCAAGACTCCGAGCCCCGTGTGGGACAGGGAGTGTGGCAAACTGATTCTCTTCCCCTCTTCCCCTCTTCAAAACCCTACTTAAAACTCACCTCCTCCAAGAGGCCTTCCCAGACTGAGCTCCCCTTCTCCCTCTACTCCCTCTACCACACCCCCTTCACCTCTCCGCAGCTAAACCCTCTTTTCCCCCTTTCCCTCCGCTCCTCCCCCTCTCCCTTCCCATCCCCTCAGCACTGTACTCGTCCGCTCAACTGTATATATTTTCATCACCCTATTTATTTTGTTAATGAAATGTACATCGCCTCGATTCTATGTAGTTGCCATTGTTTTTACGAGATGTTCTTCCCCTCGACTCTATTTATTGCCATTGTTCTCGTCTGTCCGTCTCCCCCGATTAGACCGTAAAGCCCGTCAAATGGCAGGGACTGTCTCTATCTGTTGCCTACTTGTTCATTCCAAGCGCTTAGTACAGTGCTCTGCACATAGTAAGCGCTCAATAAATATTATTGAATGAATGAATGATTAGCTTGTAGTACAGTGCCTGGCACATAATAAGCACTTAAACACCTCCCCCCCCTAAAAAACAAAAAAAAAACCCTATCCTTAGTCACTCAGAAATCAAGCGATAGAATTTCTTTTTAACCTAGGTTCTTTGAAATCTAGAAGTTAGGATTCGAATACATTTGGACTCATCACAGTATTTATTTTCCCTTCTAGGTTCTCCTGCTGCTTTTGCTCAGCATTCCCAAGGCACTGTGCAGTAGCGCCGAATTTGAGGTCCCACTGTCATCTCCGTTATTTTCTCTGCTGTTCTATTTGTTGTTCCTGGTGCTTTCCGCCGTTCACGTCATCGTGTGCACGTCAGATGAGAGTTTATGCTATTTCTGCAGTATATCTTGGCTGATGGCACTTGGAGTGATGATGCTGATTTCTGCCCTTTTCTGCGGAATTTTATCTGCCCTCGGAAAGGCATTTGTGACCGTCAGACTTCCAACTAAGGTGAGACCTGTTCTTTAGGTAATGTGTCGAGTTATGCCAGCGGCCAATTTCAGCTTCCAATTTTCTCTGTCCCCGGGGGTTGTACGGTTTCCTAATTTTAACGTTGGTTGAAACGTGAGGGTTTTATTTATTTATTTTTTGAGAGTTTGGCAAAGCTTAGAGATTCTGTTGCCACCCAAAAATTGGTTCGTGACTCTGGAAAGACTTCACGGGCGGCAACCCAGCCCGCACACTCCACTCCTCTAATACAGACCTTCTCACTGCACCTCGATCTCGTCCATCTCACCGCCGCCGCCTCGCCCACATCCTGCCTCTGGCCCGGCACTCCCTCCCTCCTCGTATCCGACAGACAGTTACTCTTCCCCTCTTCAGAGCCTTATTGAAGGCACATCTCTTCCAAGAGGAACTTCCCTAAATTCTCCTTTCCTCTTCTCCCACTCCCTTCTGTGACGCCCTGACTTGCTCCCTTTATTCATCCCCACACTCCCAGCCCCCCAGCACTTAGGGGTAATCGATTTATTTATATTAGCTCGTTGTGGGCAGGGAATATGTCTGTTACACTGTTATGTTGTCCTCTCCCAAGCGCTTAGTATAGTGTACTGCACTCAATAAATACGATTGACTGACCGACGAGGAGGCCGTTTGGGGCTGCCTGACCTAGCAGGGTGGCCTAGTAGGTAGAGCACGGGCCTGGGAGTCAGAAGGACCTGGGTTTTAATCCCAGCTCTGCCACTTGTCTGCTATGTGACCTTGAGCGAGTCACTTGACTTTTCTGTGCCTCAGTCACCTCATCTGTAAAATGGGGATTAAGACCGTGAGCCCCATGTGGGCCGGGGACTGTGTCCGACCTGATTATCTTGAATCTACCTCAGCACTTCAAGCAGCGCTTGGCACGTAGGAAGCATTTAACGAACACCATCGTTATTATTAGCAAGCCTACAGTCTAGAGGACTGATTGTCATTTCCTCCCAAAATGAACCTTTCACCTGTCAGAAACGAGCTGTAGCCGCACTGTAGTTACAACTCCTATCGATCCATATTTTCTCTTGGGTAACCAGTCAGTTAATCAACCAGTGGTATTTCATCAACGCTTATAACTCTGCAGAGCGCTGTACTAAGCACTTGGGAGAGTACAACAGAGTTAAGTAGAGATGATCCCTGCCCATGAAGAGCTTACAATCTGGTGGGATACAGATGCTAAAGTCAATTCCGGGTAGGGGAAATTCCTCTCAAGGCTCCGGTGGAAACTTTAAGAACACCAGTCCTTGAAACTTCATATTCGGTTTCTCGGCCAACCGACCCGCCAGGCCCTTTCGGGTTACTTCGGAATTTATCTTTTCTGAAACTTAACTCCCAGCGTCTCGTCAGGCAGACCGATCCCTTCATTTGTATTTCTCTGCTTCTCCATTGTTAATCTAATTTTCTTGCCATCTGTCTCCTCCTGCCCCTCATTTACAATGTTCTCATTAGTCCTTCCTTCGTAGCCTTTCCTCAGCCTATTTTTCAACTCTTTAATCATGGCTGTAGATCGACCTTTAATCTTACTTCAATTGCAGGGCCCCCAAATTAACACGCGGTGCTAGTAAAGGACTGACTAGGAGGAGGATTGATTTGCCTTCCTATATCGTATTTTACCCACTCTGGTTTTAGGATTGCTTTTAAAAAATCAAGCATTATCGTAAGAATAATAATAAGGGTGGTATTTTGTTAAGCATTACTACGTTCCAGGGCCCTGGACTAAGCGCTGGGGGTAGATCCAGGTCAATCAGGCCAGTCCATGTCCCACATGGGGCTCCCAGTCTTCATCCCCATTGGACAGAGGAGGGAACCGAGGCCCAGAGAAGTAAAGCGACTTGCCCAAAGTCACGCAGCAGGCGAGTGGTGGAGCCGGGATTAGAACCCAGGCCCTTTGGACTCCCAAGCCCGGGCTCTAGCCCCCAACCAGCGCTTTTACAGCGTGGTACTACCATGTGTCTGGAATCAGTGCCTCCTGGATTAGTCCCGGGAGGAGGTGGGACAGTCAGAGAAGCCAGTATGGAGTAGTGGATAGAGCACGGGCCTGGGAGTCAGAAGGTTATGGGTTCCGATCCCGGCTCTGCCACTCGTCTGCTGTGTGACTTTGGGCATGTCACTTTAGAGGACATGTGCCTTGAATAGGGCTGTGAAGGTGGGCAGAATGAAAGTCCGTTGGATACGAAGGGGGAGGGTGTTCCAAGCCAGAGGCGGGATGTAGAGGAGGGGTCAGCGGTGAGATAAATGAGGAGGAGTCAGTTGGCGTAAGAAGAAAGAAGTGTGCGGGCTGGATTGTTGTAGGAAGTCAGGGAGCTGATTGCCTTAAAGTAGATGGGAAGGAGTTTCTGTTTGATGCAGAGTTGGATGGGCAACCACTAGAGTGAATAACGGAACAGTAAATAACGGAACGATGTAAAAAATCCACCTCCCGCCCCCCTGAAGTCCTTCCAGCGTGACCTATATAACTCTAGTCAGTCCATTACCTTCCATGTTTCAATTTGGTTTTTGGTTTTGTTGTTTGTGTCATGCGACCTTTAGATGTTTATGTGGCTTTTCCAACATTTGTATTTTCTGTGAGCCCCGTGGGTCCGACCTGATTATCTAGTATCTAGCCCAGAGCTTGGCATACGGTATGCTTAGATACCATTTCAGAATCTTGCATTTTTTTGAACAGAGGGGCTTTGTCCTGTCACGCTCATTAGACTGCAAACTTCAGAACACGGAATAGGTTGTTTTTGTCCCTTCTCTAGAACACTTCTCTTTACTAAGTGGGTAGAGTGATCCCCTACTCTGATGTCCTTCTTTTAGTGCTCTTTTGTGATAAAGCTCTTAAATTGCAACGTCAATATTTCCTGAAGCCCCATTTCACTTCATGATAATGCTCTGGACTCCATCCCCAGGATGTCGAACGGAGCATATAACAGAAGTGCTTCTGGCGGCGATGTGGGGCCGGGACGAGATTAACAGGGCTTCTAGCCAGGGCAGCCAAGGCAGTCTCGGAACTCGCTCGCGGTCACACAGCAGGTAAACGGTGGAGCTGGGATTTGAGCCCAGATCTCCTGACTCCCCAGTCCTGCACTCTATCCACTAGACCTCCCTGCTTCTCAGCGGGGACTTGATAAATGCCGGTGACTGTCTGGAAGAGACGACTCTTGACTCGCTAGCTTAAGTCAGTCGGTCAGTGGTATTTATTGAGCACTTACTGTGTGCAGAACACTGTACTAAGTGCTTGGAAGAGTACGGTACAACCATATAACGGACACATTCCCTGTCCACGGCGAGCGTACGGTATAGAGGGGGAGACCGATGTTCATATAAATAAAATTACAGATAAGAACATGAGTGCTGTGAGGCTGAGACACGGGGGATGAATAAAGGGAGCAAGTCAGGATGACACAGAAGGCAGTGGGAGAAGAGGAAAGGAGAGTTTAGAACAGAGTGAGAAGGCTTTGGGGGGTAGAAGCGGCGGGGGGCTGTTTGTCTAGCCACAAGCTTTAAGATGGGGGAATCACTCTACCCACTTAATGAAAAGTTCTAGAGAAGGAATAACAAGGCCTAATCCATGTTCTGAAGTTTGCAGTCTAATACGTGAGCCAGGACAAAGTCCCACTTTTCAAAAATGCCAAATTTTCAATGGTATTAGTTAAGCACTTACTGTGTGCCAAGCACTATACCACGTGCTGGAGTAGATAGGAGGTAATCAGATCGGACCCACGGGCCTCACAGAGAATACAAGTGTCGGACGTGTCCAAACAAACATCTAAAGGACATACGGACACAAACAAACCGTTGGTCCACGAGAGGCATTTTGGTTCAGCATTTGGAAGAGGCAGAAGGAGAACTGAGAAAAGGGAGGTACGGGACCGCATCGAGACTAACGAGAGACGAGACTAGGCGGATAGTAGTTGGACTTCCGATGGAGAGCTCGGAAGCTAATGAGAAGCAGCATGGCTTAGTGGAAAGAGCTCGGGCTTGGGAATCAGAGGTCGTGGGTTCTAATCCTGGCGCTGCCACGTGTCAGCTGTGTGACTTTGGGCAAGTCACTTAACTTGTCTGTGCCTGAGTTACCTCATCTGTGAAATGGGGATTAAGACTGTGAGTCCCACGTGGGACAACCTGATTCCCCTGTGTCTACCCCAGCACTTAGAACAGTGCTCGGCACATAGTAAGCGCTTAACAAATACCAACATTATTATTATTATTATTGCTTAGAACAGTGCTTGGCACATAGTAAGCACTTAACAAATACCATTGTTAGTATTAATAAGAGTTATGAGTCCAACGGTGCTGGATAAAGGTGGGAGGAGATGAGATTAGGTAGGTAGTATTTGGATTTTGGACAGAGAGCTTTGACGGTAATAGTTATGAATCCAACGGTTATGGGTAAGTCTGGGCGTAGATGGAATGATAGGATTGAAGAATTTTTGCTGTGAGGTACCTGGCGGCAGATGCCCAGGATACAACAGGAGCATCGCTCTTTTTTAAAAAATTTCTTTTATTTACAATTACAGTACTTAAGAGGTTACTTTTTTTTTTTTATGGTGTTTGTTAAACGCTTACTGTGCGCTAGGCACTGTACTAAGATCTGGGGTAGATAGAAGGTAATCAGGCTGGGCACGGTCCCTGTCCCACATGGGGCTCAGAGTCTTAATCCTCGTTTTACAGATGAGGTAACTGAGGCACAGAAAAGCGATTTGCTCAGGGTCACACAGCAGATAAGTGGCAGAACCAGGATGCCTTACTGACCCCTGGCCCCAGGCTTTATCCACTGGCCCACACTGCTTCTCACACTGCTTATTATGCATCAAGCAGTGTTCTAAGATGTAGGGATAGTTATAAGTTAATCAAGTTGGACATAGTCCCTGTCCCACTTGGGGCTCACTGTCTAAGAAGGAGGGAGTAGGATTTAATCCCCATTTTACAGATGAGGAAATGGAGGCACAGTGAAGTGACTCGTCCAAGGTCACAGAGCAGAGCTGGGGTTAGAACCCGGGTCCTCTGCCTCCCAGACCCTCTGCCTCCCAGGCCCATGCTCTTTCCACTAGTGCTTCAGATTAAATTGCCGCTAATGTAATTACCTGTAAGGATTTAACCCCCTTTGAAAGGCTAGTTCCCGGCCAGGACAAAAAATGAAAATGGAGTTTGCTTATTTTATTTTTTTCTTCTGTTTCATAATCAGTTGCTGCTGGATTTGGGCAGTGCCATGAAATTGTAAAGCCCTCTTCATGAAGTGCTGCTTATTTCTTTTGTGAATTTCTTTCTATTACTATGGAACCATTCAAGCTACTTCAGATATGATTGGTATAGGTTAAAAGAGTCATTAGCGGAACAAGTGAATTGCGGGCCCATTTGAATCATTACTCGCATTTAGAGTGTGTTTAAAATACAGAATTTTTAAGTTGCAGCTTGTGAGAGATTTAGCAAAGATGCCGCTTGCTGATGCGATTGGCTTTTTCCAAAGTGGTTATGTGGCAGTTGTGCTTTTTGACAATCTCCGTAACCGTGTCAAGTGCCGAATGTTCATTCTCAAGATTCAAATTAATTAAGAACTATTTATGCAGTGAAACGGGACAAGAAAATGGTTGAGCAATAGGAATACTTTTCATCCAGGTTGCCAGGGCAACAAACTAGAAATTAGACCAGATGATTGCTGAATTGGTCGACAGGCAGGATCACGGGGTGCGATCGCCACAGACGTGCGGCGAGTAGAAAATATATTCTTTTTATCCGGCTGGTCAAAATCATGGCAAATTACTGTTTGTAGCGTTAGGTGTCTTAGGTGTGAGATCAAACAGAGGCCCTAGCTCCTGTGCCGATTTTTTTAGAGGGGGGCGGCCCGTTGTTGGATAGGGATTGCCTCTATCTGCTGCCCAACTGTAGTTTCCAAGCGCTTAGTACAGTGCTGTGTGCAAAGTAAGCGCTCGATAAATACGATTGAATGGACGAATGGCCAGCAGGATGAGAGAGTGCGAGTGGCACCGTGCAAGCCGCCATCACGGTCCACTTTGCACGGATTCAGAGCTGAGGACGGCTCAGTCGCGAAGTCTTAGGCCCGAAATCCGTCCACCGTTCCGGGTGGCAGGTTCTGGCGAACTCCTCCATCAGACTCCTGACGAAGGCCATACCGACGGGTGAATACGTTTGTAGGGCAAGTAAATGTCTCCTGTTGGATACGAGTGTAAGGCTGAGTACGGTTTTTTGAAGCAGTGAGAGATGAGGGTCCCTGTCGCTGGAGTTGCCCATCCAACTGCTGAAAAACTATTTATGCAGTGAAACGGGACAAGAAAATGGTTGAGCAATGGGAATACTCATCTGGGTACTGAGAGATGCTATAAATAAATACCTAAGTGCTCAGAGGTGACAGTTGGGTTGATGGGCCTTGAGGAAATGGGAGTTAATCAGGGAAGGAGCTAGGGTTTTAGGAGGGCTGGGATCCCTCGAGACTGTAAGGTCATTGTGGGTAGGGAACCTGACTGCCGACTCCATTATATCGTACTCTCCCGGGGGCTTAGAGGAGTGCTCCGCATCCAGTAAGCGCTCAGTAAATATCATTGATCATGGGGAGAACTGTGATCTCAGAGAGACGACTGAGATGGGCTGGGTGGACGAACGGGGCATCGAGAGAGTGGTCGGGTCAGGGCCACAAGGAGTAAGCTAGGGAACCAGAAGGGAGGTTGGCTAGCTTGGGGAGGCCTAATGAAGAACCTTGAAGCAGGTGGTGAGCGTAGTAGGAGAATGAGAAGCTCCCCTAAACAACTGTTGTGTATTGATAGCCTCAAAGGTCACAAACTAGCTAAATCATGGGATAAGTTAAAAAAAAAAAAAAAAAAAAAAAACAAACAAAAAAAAGTTAGGCAAAGAAGGACATGATTCAGGGGATTTAAACTCCATCCTGAGGTTCAGAATTTGAATCTTTGGAGCTTTGGAGGCAGAAATGAGGTATCATGAGGGTATTAGGAAAATTTCAGTATTTTGTTGCAGTTATTTATTGTCCTTAAGCAGCACTGTTTTTGTTCCCTCAAGGTGGGAGAATGTTTTTATACAGGAAAGGAAGCACAGCAGGGCAGGTTGGAGGCAGAGTCAGCCATGAATCGCCCTTCTCTGCAAACCAGGCCCGCCTGAGAGGAATTCCCTTGGGTTATGTTTAAGAAACTTTTTTATTTTGTAGCAGAAACTAACTCTTTTCCTCCTTTCTGTAAATGGAAGGACATGAGCTTCCGAGATGAAATCAAGAGAATCAAGCCCAGGGATTTTTTTTTTTTTTTGACTGATGCTCTTTCTCGCATGCATAGCAGTCCCTCAGCATCTTTTTCATGGCCTGGTAACTGCTGTCACTGCCATTCACTATGCATCAGGCTGGGACCCCCTTTTGGATGGACAGACTCACCGACTCGAACCCCTCTTTCGATGGATTTGCTCTCAGGCCGACACGCCCTCCTTGATGGACACGCTCACTGATCGGAAGGGTTTTCTCGGTCACTAGCTCCACGTTCCAGGCTAGGGTCTCATCTGGTGCACACCCAGTACCAGAGTACAGACGCCACACGGGGTTCGCATCGCTGTTTGGTACATTTTCCCTCCCCGCCAACGTAGGCAGTTTTCTCCCCTCTATCGCTCCCCTCCAACCCTCACCTACGTGCTCTTTATCGGGCCCCAATGACATATCCATTCATTCAGATCCCAACTCCCTTTCCACCCCTCTCCCAAATTGTTCTCATCAGGCCGTACGGCCCAAGGATGCATCTTGTTCGTTCTTCTGCCTGTATGCACGGGATCCCCGGTGGTAGCTTCCCACAGCCATGGGCATGTTTGCTGCTCCCCTCGCTTCTTGGCTGGACACAGATGTGGAAGAAAAGCTACTTAAATCTTTCTGCTACAAAATTAAAAAGTTTCTTAAATACCACCGAATGGAATTCCTCTCATGATGGCCTGGTTTGCAGGGAAGGGCGATTCACTGCTGCCTCTGCCCCCATCCTCCACCTTGAGGGAAAAACAATAAATAACTGTATTGGGTGTACCTTGATAACGAAACCGATCATAATTCCGGCGTCGATACTGTTAATGCTCTGCATGCCTTTTCATCAACATAAAGCCATTCAGTCACCAAATTTCAGTTTTGTTGCCGAATTGTACATTCCAGGCTCTTAGTACAGTGCTATGCACATAGTAAGCACTCAATAAATACTATTGAATGAATGAATGTAGAATGTCAGTCAATCAATGGGATTTATTGAGCGCTTATTGCGTGCAGAGCACTGTACTGAGGTCTTGGGAGAGTGTAATGCAACAGAGTTGGTAGACATGTTCCCTGCCTGCAGTGAACTTACGGTCTAGAGGGGGAGAGAATATAGTTTTAATTCAAAACTTGTTACCTTAAGGCAGCTGTTCTATATACTCCAAGCCATTGAGCAATCCATTTTTTTGCATTTTTTTTTTCTTTCTTTCTAAAGAAAGTTTTACAAACTCTGGCTTTGAATGAGAAGAGGAAACTTGAGGCTATTACTTTGTAGGATGTGCATTTGCCAAAGGTAACGGGGCCTCAGACGTGTCGCTCCCCAAGTTTCAAAGGCTGCCAGAGAGACCTGAGTAGGTCCCAGTGGGCCAATGGTCTTTCCCCTTTCTCCATTTCTTCCCCTCTTTCCCGCCCCTTAAGAATTTTCTGGCACCGCAGTCCTCCCTTCTGACCCGAGAGAAAGCAGCTATGTTCCCCCCAAAGATTCTGCATTAGGGTGTGTCCATGGCAGAAGAGGAAAACAATGCATCATTTACAACACACGTCAAAGGGTGCCCCGTTTTAAGACTGAGAATTGGAAAAAAATGAGAAAGTTGTTTGCTCTATTTCCATTCTTTATAACTACCGTAAGATTTCTTTTTAGAGTTTGGCTAATGTGAACAACCAAGAGCACTTACATGCCTTTCATTATGAACCTTAGAAGAAAAATCCACATCTGTAAGGCAAGGTCTAGCTAAAGGAAATGGAGAATTGAGGCAATTATTGAGGCCAAAACACACTTTGTACAGTGCCTGGCACATAGTAAGCCCTTAGCAAATACCACTTTTTAAAAAAAAAAAAAAACCAAAACTTTGAAATATCTAGATAATCGAGCCCAAGTTCTCTTTCCGCATGAATTTTTCAGGAAAGTCACTCAGTTCCCTATTTCATGTGGTTCAGGTAGCACTTGCCTAAGAATGGCCTCCAAACAGAGAAGCAGCGTGACCTAGTAGAGAGAGCACGGATCTGGGCGTCAGAAGGACATGGGTTCTAGTCCCGGTTCTCCCACTTGTCTGCTGTATGACCTTGGGCAAGTCACTTCACTTTTCTGGGCCTCATTTCCCTAATCTGTAAAATGGGGATTAAGACCATGAGTCCCATGTGGAACATGGACTGTGTCCAACCTGATTAGCTTGTATCCAAATACCATAAATAAATAAAAAAGGTAATATGTGTGTAGAACTAGAAAATGGGTTGGAGTAGAATAATCGAAAGACATTGTTAGGATGCTAACTTGGTAGTTATCCTAAAATTAACCTTCTTATAAAGTAAAAATGCAGGATGAGAACCAAGGTGATATTGGATCATTATATTCACTTGGTAGCAGGGTCGAGAGAGGGAGGGCAAACGGACCGGTTGGTTGTTTTTTTGAGAGCAAGTACCGTAAGCATGTTTTAATTACAAACTCAACAAGTGGCATATAATTTTCAAATTATATCTGAAATGATACATTTTCTCTTCACAGAATCCAGCTGCCTCCAGTTCCAGCTGGTCGGAATTAGATCTGCTTATTTTGATAGGAACTATTGGCCATGTTTTGAGTTTGGGTGCAAGCAGCTTTATAGAAGAAGAACATCAAACCTGGTATTTTCTCGTCAATACACTTTGTCTAGCTCTATGTCAAGAAATCTGTAGAAACTACTCTCTTGGAAAAGAAACTGATCTTCGGCTTCACTCGCCTGGGAAGTTAGGCTCTGGATATTCTGAGGAACTACACAAAAGCGACTGGACCGACGAACTAGAGAATGATAAAAAAAAGGACAGGGCATCTGGCGACCTATTCGAAGGCTATGAAAAGTGGATGGGATTGGCAAGTCCTTGGATCATTCTCATCTGCTGCCGATTACTCCGTTCATTAAATCAGACAGGAGTTCAGTGGGCTCATCGGCTAGACTTTGGACACTGGCTGACCAGGTGAGAACCGGCATTGTTATGTTTTTCTAGAGGAGGAAAATGAATAGTTCACGTTTTTGCATTTTCTTTGCCATGAGAATGATATTCCGTCTGGGTGGAAAATAGTAATTTCTCCTCCCTCGTTGGCTTATGTGTCCATTGCCCTGTCGAACCATTCCAGACCTTTAATTCCCTCCTGAAACCCCCAGCACCTCTGCCTGCCTCCCTCTTTTGCCCCCGATGACCCTGCCGAGTACTTTTGGCCAAAATTTAAACCATTAGGTGTGAGCTTCTCCAAATCTCCCTCTCCTTTCCCCCGCCCCACCCATCCACTCTTTCGTTTTCCTCTCCTGTCTCTCACAAGTTCTCTCACTCGCTTGCAAAATCCAGCTCCGTCACCTGCATCTCCCGCCCCACCCCTTCTCACCTTCTATAAACACTCGCATCCCCTTTTCTCTCCTCCCTGACTGCCATCTTCAACCTCTCACTTGCTAGATGCCCTTTCCCCTCTGCCTTCAAGAACACCCGCGTCTCCCCATCTTAAAAAAAATAAACATTTCCGGGTCCCACTGCACCATCCAACTACTTCCCCATCTTCCCCCTTCCTTTCTTGTCCAAACCCTTCGAATGGGTGATGTGTACTTGAAGCCTCTACTTTCTCTCCTCCAACGCTCTTCTCGAACCTCTAAAACCTGGTTTCCGCCCCTCTTGTTCCACTAATGCTGTGCTCTTCAGGGGCACCTCTTCGCCAAATATAACTCACTCTACTCCACCCTAACTCTCTTAAACACTGCCTTAAACACTGTGAACTGTTTCCTTCTCTTGGAAACCCGATCTGACCTTGGTTCTTCTGCCATGGTTTTCCCGTGGTTCTCCTTGCACCTCGCTGACCCAGCCCTTCTCGGGTTCTTTCCGCAACTCTTCCTCTGCCTCCCCCCGTCCCCCCTCCCCCAAACTGTGGGTGTCCATCAAGGCACTGTTCTGGGTCCCCTCTTCGTGTCCCTTGGGAAGCTCATCCACTCCCGTGGCTTCAGCTACAGCATCCATGTGCAGATGACTCCCATATCTACCTCACTAACCCTGAACTCCCTCCTCTCTCCTTCTTTACAGTCTCGCATTTCCTCCTACCTTCAAGACATGTCTGTTTAGATTCCTTGCCGGCATCTCAGGCTCAACACGTCCGAAACTAAAACCCCACACCTTCCCTCCCAAGTCCTCTCCTCGATTCAACTTTTGCATTCAATAATTTCATCTGGTTATTCAAAAATGAATGAGAAGCACTTGACGGTAATTGTGTACCTTTTATTTCATTACAGTTCGGACCACAAAACAGAACTTTCAGTTCTGGCGGCCATCTCCCTCGTTATGATCTTTATTTTGGTTCAGAGAAGATGCTCTCTGGTTTCCAAAATAGCGATGGCGCTTGGGCTCTTGGGCGTCTATAGCTACCGGGCAGCCATTGGAAATGTGGTATTTCCATGGCAACAAGACAGCAAGGATATTTCCAAGTAAGTGTATCTGCAAATATGTAAACAGTCTCCTAAGGACCGTAATGTCTTGAGTACTAAAAGATATTATGGAAAGGTATTATCGAATCCGTTAGAATAGGAAATCTTGGTTCATATGGATCAGTAAGTTACAAATTGAATAAATATGTAGAGATAGATGATTTTCAGTTAATCAGTGCTTTATTGAGCACATACTATGTGCAGAGCACTGCACTGAGCTTTTAGGAGAGTACCATACGACAGAATCAGCAGACTTATCAGTGGGGTATTTGGGGGGCGACACTTCTGAAACATGAATCTTTGTTGTTCAGCAAAATAAAAATCTGTCAGATGGTGTGGAATAATATCTTTGGAGCCAGCCTCTGAGGGGGAAAAAAAAATAAAACAGTAGGTTCTCTTTCAGTAACATCTGGTGCAGTTCTGTGTCAGAAACAGTTTTCTGTAATTTTGAGGCTTGTTTAGACATGAATGTTAACTGGGTTTTCAAGACCAAGGAAAGAATCTCCATGTTCTTCCCTAGATTCCATGATATTTCGCTGTTTAGTTCCTCGCTCTGAGGAGTTTAGAATGTCAAAGATGTTTCCTTTTTTGGGATAAGATTCTAGGATGGGTTGCCAGGGCTCTGAAAAACTGAAGACATAAAGAGGATTACGGTGAACAGTTTAAGGTGGGCCTTTGAAGAGGTTAGAGACGGGAAAATCTGACGACTGCAGCTCTTGTTTCGAGTCAGCATGTACCAGACTGGATCCCCCTTACAAGCAAGGCAGGGTGACCCAGGGCCTGATGACCCGAGAGCCCAAACCTCGCAGGGCTCAGTGGTGATGCAAGAGGGGCTCTGTGAGTGTCAAGCCTCCCACCCCAGAGGGCATATGTTCACTTGCACAGTTGTACTATTTAAGGGGAAAAGAATTTTGGTTACCTTCATCAGGCCACTGCCTCCTATGCTTGGGCTGATCTTTTTTTTTTTATGGTGTTTGTTAAGCGCTTACCATGTGCCAGGCACTGTACTAAACTCTGGGGTAGCTACAAGCTCAGCAAGTTGCATGCAGTCCTTGTCCCACATGGGGCTCGCAGTCTTCACACCCATTTTACAGAGCACTGTACTGAGCACGTGGGAGAGTACAATGCAGTAATAAACAGACACATTCCCTGCCCACAACGGTCTTACAGTCTAGAAGGGGGGAGACGGACATTAATGTAAATAAATCAATTACAGATATGTATGTAAGTGCTGGGGGACAGAGAAGGGGTGATGAATAAAGGGAGCAAGCCTTGAAGGGAGGGAAGAGTAGTGAAGTGACTTGCCCAAAGTCACACAACAAACAAGTGGCGGAGCCGGAATTAGAACCCAGGTCCTTCTGACTCCCAGACCCGTGCCCTGCTGCTTCTTGTTCTATAGTCGTTGGAAGCTTTGTATCATAAATCTCTCCTTTTGACCCTAGAACCAATTTCCAGAACTATATGCAGCCACACAAGTCCTCGTAAAAAGTGACCTCCAGAATCCCTACCTCCCTGATTGTTTCATCTTATTAGCCACCCTATGGTTACAGTTATCTATTTATTCCATCTTTTCATTTGTTTTTGTCATTTGTACCTTCCCAAATATGTATGTATCTTGGTCTGCTCATCTCTGCCTTTAGAATAGGCACAGTATCTTGCCTGCTGTGTGATCTTTGGCAACTCGCTTAACCCTCTTGTGCCCAAGTTTCACCATCTGTATAAAGGCGATGAAATACCAGTTCTCTCTCCCTCTCAGACTGTGAGCCTCCTGGGGTACGAGAACTGTGTCTGAGCTAATTTTATTGTGCCTGCCCCAGTGCTTAGCCCAGTGCTTGGCACAAAATAAGCACATAATACCATTGTTAATGTTGTTATCATTGCTTTGTTTTTATTATATGTGTCCAAGTATCTAGTACGGTGCTTTGCATACAGGCGGTGTTCAATATAGGAGGAGCAGCGTGGCCTAGTGGATAGAGCATGGGCCTGGGAGTCAGAGGACCTGGGTTCTAATCCCGGCTCTGCTACGTGCCTGCTCTGTGAGCTTGGGCAAGTCAGTTCACTTTGCTGTGCTTCAGTTTCCTCATCTATCAAATGGGGATTAAGACTGTGAGCCCCATGTGGGACAGGGACCGTCTCCAACCCGATTACCCCAGCATTTAGTACAGTGCCTGGCACATAGTAAGCGCTTAACAAATACCTCAGATAACTTAGCTGAAAAATGGGGATTCAATTCCCGTTCTCTCTCCTGCTTAGCACAGACTAAGACCTGTGTAGGACGGGGACCGTTTCTGACCTGATGATCTTCTATCTTTCCCAGCAGTTAGAACGGTGTTTGACGGATAGTAAGCGCTTAACAAATACCACAATTATTATAATTCAGTATATACTTATAACTTCCAATCCCATAACTACTTTTTGTTTCTTTTTAAGGCTTTGGGTAGAAGCTTGTCAAAAGCCTTTTGAAAATTGACCCACTGTGTCTGCTGGTTCCCTTTCAAAAATGTCTAAAAGATTTCTGGGGCATAGTTTCTCCATGTTGTCTTTCCTCCAACAGTTTGTGCTTTTCTAAGTGTGCACTGATCCTAAACTTAATCATTAATTCTCCAAGTATGCCAGGCATAAAAGTGAGTCTTTCTAGTCTATAATTCCCTAGATCACCTCTGAAACCCTTTTTATATGTAGGACTATAAGCATGACGTTGGCAATCTGCCAGTCCACCGGAACAGTGGAACTTACCGTCTCTCCTTGTTGTCTCTATGATTAGCTGTTCCAGAAAACAGCCATTTATCCAATTGAAAAGCCTCTCACCTCCACTTATCTTCCTGATGAATTGTACAGTCAGTCTGGGTGAGGATAATTGAAGTCTCTCAGTATTGCTACCTGCCCTAATTTTACAGCTTCCCTAATCTCATTTGACATTTTCAGATCACTTTCCTTATCCTGGGGAGGGTAAATAGAACACTCTTAGGATTTTTGTTTGTTTAAAATTCGTATGGTATTTTGTTGGGCACGTACTGGGGGCCGGACACTGTACTAAGTGCTGGCGGATTTACGAGGTAATCGGGTTGGGTACAGTCCCTGTCCCACATGGGGCTCCCAGTCTTCATCCTCACTTGTGAGAATTGCAGGGCGGGCGGTCGTGCGGTTGGCCAGAACCCCCACAGTAGTTCCTTGATGGAAGGAAACAGACTTTTGCCTGGTTCCAGGAGCTGGTAGAGGTAGATTATTTCCCCCTGCACCCTGGAAGCTCATGTTGTTACTCTCTGGAGCACTCCAGAGCAAGAACTGTAGACTGTAAGTTTGTTGTAGGCAGGGTGCGTGTCTACCAGCTCTATTATATTGTCCTCTCCCAAGCATTTAGTACAGTGCTCTGCACACAGTAAACGCTCAGTAAATACCATTGATTGACAGAGAACTGGGTTGAAAAACTTGCCTATGGCCTAGGAGAATCGGGCTTGTTCTGCGGTAAAGACCTATAGGAGCACACTTACAATTTTTCTTTGACAGAATTACACTCGTTTCCCCCCTCCTACAAAGTAGACTTGTGAAGGTCTATCGGACGAGTAGGTGCTAATAAATCTAACTCATTCTTTTGCCTTCTTTTTAGGGGTATTATCGAAGCTCGTTTTGTTTACGTCTTCGTCCTTGGCATTCTCTTCACGGGGACCAAAGCTTTACTTCAATCCCAAGTAATTCCGACGGACTTCAACATCAAGAGTTTAGGCTTGTGGGAAATTTATTGCGGATTAGTTCTCTTGGCATCGTTGCTGTTTCGACCTCACAATCTTCCGGTTTTGGTATTTTGCCTATTGATTCAAACCCTGATGACTAAATTCATCTGGAAGCCTCTCCGGCTCAGCACGGCTCAGATTACTATCATGCACTATTGGTTCGGCCAAGCATTCTTCTATTTTCAGGTAAGTTGTCGTCGTTCGATGGTGATATCCGTTAAGCGCTTACAGTGCGTCGAGGACCGTGCTAAGCACTGGTCTGGATACAAGTTAATCGGGTCGGGCACAGTCCCTATCCCACATGGGGCTCACGGTCTGAGTAGGAGGGAGAACAGGTGTTGATTCCCCATTTCACAGTTCAGGAAACTGAGGCCCAGAGTAGTGCAGGGACTTGCCCAAGGTCCCACGGTAAGCAGGGGGCAGAGCTGGGATTAGAACTCATGTCCTCTGACTCCCAGACCCGAGCCCTTTCCATTAGGTCACGCTGCTTCCCAATATATTATTGCCCAGAATAGAAGCCTTTTTACTTTGTAAATATTGAGCCAATTAGCTGCTCTCCCACTGAGGGGATGGCTTGGCCTGTGGAAATTCAAATGTGCTAGCCAGTGCAGAGTATGCAGAGAGTAAAATTGCTTCCTCCCCTGTTCCCCAACTGCCCAGGAAGAGCAGCTCACAATAATTGTGGTATTTGTGAAGCGTTTATTATATGTCAAGCCCCGTTCTAAGTGCTGGGGAAGATACAAGATCATCAGGTCAGTCACAAGTCCCTGTCCCACGGGGGCCCGCAGTCTAAGCAGGAGGGAGAACAGGTTTTGAATCCCCATTTTACAGATGAGATAAACTGAAGCATGGGGAAGTGAAGTGACTTGCCCGAGGTCACACAGCAGGCACGTGGCAGAGCCGGCATCAGAACCCAGGTCCTCTGACTTCCAATCCCGACGCCTCCGTGAGGGCTCACTTTTGGGTGAGCCCTTAGTGGAGAAGGGACTAAAGAATGCCAAGGGCTAGAGCCTTACAGAGGCTTGGGAGATCCATCGGCAAGGGGAAGAGGGGAGTGGGGGGCAGGCTGGAGAGGTGCCAAGTTGAACCCAGGTGGGCCCAAAGAGCTCCCCGACCCCCGCGGCTCCCCCTTTCGAGACGAGGGCTTTTCCTGCGTTGAGTTGGAAATGCCCAGGGCTAAACCCGAACAAGAAAGGAAACTCGCTCCTAGAGGAGGTGTGTTCGATGGTACCCGCGGAGAGCAGCCCCCGAGGCGAGTCCCAACACTCGCAAGAAGCCAATCTCTAGCCACATCTGGCTCCGTGGGACGCCACCCCCACCCCCACCACCACACACCTCCCCTAGCACCCCGGCCGCTACCAGGATGGCTCACACAGGTGGGCACCCGCCCGGCACTAGGCAGCCAGAGTCCTGGGTTTCCTGCCCGTCTAAGACCCTACAGGGAATCGGGCAGGCGTGCACGTAGCCCAGAACTCTTCCGGTGGTGATTTAACTGCCGCTCTGCTCCCTAGCAACCGCTTCTGTACTCCATCCACTTTTGGAACTGACGTGAGCAGACTTCTCACCCGATGGCCACCCTAGGGCCAGGGAATTAACTTTCCCCCCCTGTGGGGAAGAAGACTGTGTTGAGGAGAGAATCTGGGAGGAGAGCAGGAGGAGGCTTTTCCCCTCCATAATCCAAGTGGTTTAATTCTATTAAATGTGCGGGTCTAACAGTTCATCACACCCAGTTTAGAAGAGAAGCTTACTGTGTGTCAGATATTTACTATGCCCTGGGGTAGATAAAAGCTGATCAAGTTGGACACAGTCCACGTCCCAAAGGGGGCTCCCAATCTTAATTCCCATTTTACAGATGACATAACTGAGGCCCAGAGAAGTTAAGCGACTCGTCCAAGGTCACACGGCAGACACTTGGCAAAGCCGGGATGAGAACCCAGTGTCCTTCTTACTCTCAGGCCCCGGGCTCTAACCACTAGACCACAAAGGAAATCTATCCAGCCTCTATAAGCATCTAAATATGCATTTAGTGTAATAATCTGAGACGGCTATCCTATACCCCGCGATTGTTTAGCAATGAGAACATCTGGTTGTTCTTTTTCTCCTTTTCAGGGTAATTCAAATAACATCGCCACAGTGGATATTTCAGCAGGCTTTGTTGGCTTAAACAGCTATATAGAAATGCCAGCAATTTTCCTGACAGGATTTGCTACGTACGCTGGACCCGTGCTCTGGGCCGTTCACTTGCTGTGTTACTTGAGCTCTGAAATTAACAGGTAATCGTATCATTTAAACCATCTGGTAATCAAGTCGCTCCTCTTAAAAGCAGTACAGCATTACGAATACAGGAGTGTAATCAAATGCTTTAAGTCCACGGTGGACCAAATGATTTTGGATGCCCGATTTATTACCTGGGCCCAGATTCGCCAAGATCTGCAGGTGCGTTTTTAATCAGCCTAAAATTGGTGCGGGTTTCAACCGTTAATCAGCTGCAGTAGAAGATGGTTGGCAGCGGATGACTCAGCAGTTTGCATATCTAATAGAGTGGCCAGACGTACTTTCGGAGCTAGAGACAATCAGCTTCGGGCGATCAACCGATCAGTCGTATTTATTGAGCACTTACCGTGTGCAGATCAAATCACTAAGCGCTTGGGCGAGGACAAGATGACAATTGGTAGACACGTTCCCTGCCCACGAGCTCACGGTCTAGAGGGCGAGACTGACGTGAGTAGAAACAAATCATTGACAGATATGGACGTAAGTGCTGTGGGGCTGAGGGAGGTGGGGGTGAATAAAGGGGAGCAGATCAAGGCGACGTAGAGGGGAGTCGGAGAAGAGGAAATGAGGGCTCAGTCGGGGAAGGCCTCTTGGAAGAGACGTGCCTTCAATAAGGCTCTGAAGGCGGAGCGAGCGATCGTCTGTCGGATATGAAGAGGGTGGGCGTTCCAGGCCAGAGGCAGGATGTGGGCGAGAGGTCGGCGGCGAGATAGATGAGATGGAGGCACGTTGAGTAGGTTGGTGTTAGAGGAGCGAAGTGTGTGGGCTGGGTTGGAGTGGGAAAGCAGCGAGGCGAGGGGATTGACGGCTTTAAGGCTTCAGACATTCAGGAGCCTCTTTCCAGGCTGTCACCGAAGTTCACAGCTTAGGGTGACATCGGTCATATTTAGTGAGTGCTTACTGTGTGCGGAGCACTGTATTAAGCACTTGGGAGAGGACAATAGAACAATAAAACAGACACATTCCCTGCCCACAACGATCTTAGTGCCTAGAAGAAGAGGGGGAGAGTCCGCCCCAAAGTTGTGGACACCCTCCTGCATTTCAGGCATATCAGGTCACTCCCCTGGCCCGCTGTCTGGGTCTCCAGCAAGGTTGGGGCAGCAGTTTTATTTGCAATCGTGGTGCTGAGTCAGAAATCACAGTATTTGGCCGGGATGAGGCTTCAGATGGAAGCTCCCCTCGAACGGGTTGGGGTCTGGAGGAGCGTGCTGGGAAGATGGCCCGAGATACCCGCTTCCCCAGATTCCGAAGAGCACTGAGCGGTCCTAGATTGTTTTGCTGGGCTTGAGAATAAGCCTTAGAACACATGCCCCCCCAAAACGGCTCGCAACTTGCAGGCTACTGTTTGGCCATCCCTGCTGACTTGCACCTCCCCGCCTCACTGCTTGTCAGTAGCGAGCAGCGTAGTTAGGGACGATTAGTACCCGACCCAGACGCCGCCCACATCTGTACCCAGACCTGTGCCAGCTCTGCCTGATTGGAGACCCCAACCAAAATGTAAATGCCTCCCAGGAGTCAGGGGAGGAATCTGTCTGGGAACAAAGGTAGAGGAACGAGTATATAAAGTATGTAAAGTAGCAGCATGGCCTAGTGGATAGATCTAGCATGGAACTGGGAATCAGAAGGCCCTCGGTTCTTTTCCCGGCTCTGCCGCTTGTCTGCTGCGTGACCTCGGGTGAGTCACTTCACTTCTCTGCGCCTCAGTGACCTCACCTGTAAAATGAGGATTAAGACTGTGAGCCCCACTTGGGACAGGGACTGGGACCCACCCGGGCAGCTTCTATCTACCCCAGCGCCTAGTACAGTGCCTAGCACATGGTAAGCACTTAACAAATACAATTAACCAAACATTGTCCCTTCGTTCAGAGTTTATGCTGCGGATGGTGAGATCGCATCCGCGGGTGTAAGGGTCCTCAGGCCGTAGTCTTTTGCATACCGTATCTTTGGAAATAGACGATGATGATGGTGGTGTTTGTTAAGCGCTTACTGTGTGCCAGGCACTGTACTAAGCGCTGAGCTGGATACTAGCAAGTCGAGTTGGGTCCAATCCCTGTCCCTTGTGGGGCTCACAGTCTCAACTCCCATTTTACAGATGAGGCACAGAGAAGCAAAGCGACTTGCCTAAGGTCACACAGCAGGCAAGTGGCAAAGCCAAGACAAGATGAGGCCCCTTTTTCGCCCCTTGCCATTCAGAGCGAGAGTTGCATAATTAAGTAAGGCTTTTGAAGCGATTTCAGCTATCTGGGTTTTATAGGATTCGAGTTCAGAGTTAGGAGAAGAGGGCAAAAGAAAATCCTCCTGCCACCAAGAGATGTGTCCGAGTGGTTTGCGCAAGGGCGCGTACCATATCCACCCTCTCATCTGCCGTCTTTTTAGCGATCGACCCGCGAGGCGAATGAGTTTTCACTTGTTGTACGACTCTTGTCATTATTTTTCCCCGGGTGGCTTCCGGTAATCAATGAGAGCCAATAGGCAGCTGGGCCAGTGCACCGGGGAAGAGATAGGGAAAGAAGGAAAAAGAAAAGAAGCCGAGTTTCAGTCCCAGCAGTCCAGGGAGAGAAAGAGGGATCCAGTGTCATCCCGTAGGGATCGTTTGTCCGGTCTGTTCCGTTCATTCTCTTTTCGGTTTCATGAATACATAGCCGGGGGCACCGCCACAATAGAAGCAGGTTCTGTTCCTGGGAAAACATGGTTGAATCGGGACGGGACTGCTTTGATTTGGGGGGGGGGGGCTGCGTCGGACTCTAAACGAATATGCTACAAATTAGGATCCATTTCAGAACCTCTGGACAAGTAATATGAAATTCTCTTACCTGCTCCGAACTGTAAGGAGAAATGAAACATCACTAAACTATTTGTTTAACCTTTTTTTAAGGAATTCGAAGCATAACATCGCAAGGTTAGATAAATGAATGTGCTGTGGTTACATAAATGAGGAGGCTGTAGAAGGAGAGGCTTGTTTGACTGACTGTGGTACTGGTTTTTCAATTTTAGTAAAGATGTTGTCGAATTTAGCTCGAACAGCGATCTTCTTTTCTTCTTAAAACCCCTTGTAGCAAGCGAACTCCCTTTCAACACCTCCACCCATCTTTGAAATCTCTCCATTAGGGTCATTTTTCAGTCCATTTCCGAGACGTTCTGCTCTCTCGAAAATGGATGCGAGACATTTGAATTCCGAGAGCATAGCTGGTGGCGGAGACGCCATAAATTGTTCATCTGTTTTGGCATCTTGCAATGATGCATTGGATTGTCGAAATTCAGCGAGGTCCCCCTTGAACGGTGATTCATCTGAATGAGATGCAGCGAACCCATCGACATCTGCACCATCCATTCTAAGTGGATGTCACCAGAGGCGACAAGTGAGAGTCAGTGGACCGCCGTGGTTGTGAGACCGCGGCAGACGCTCCCACGCCTCCCTCCCCACTTCCCGAAGTTCATAAGCCATGGTCGTGTACTCAGATCAGCTTTAGTAAGGGTTGGGGAGGTGGGCCGGGAAGCGGCGGGGGCCGGGTTGGGGGGTCTCTTCTGTTTTCTTGTGAAAACCAGTGGGAAAGCGAAAACAAAACACACACATACATCTGGTTGTCCTTTCTATCTGAAGGTGATACTACTGGTAGTGAAGCGAATCCATGAATAGAGTGATAAAGGTAGGGTGGTAGGGGCTCCATAATCACATTTATGGAGTGCTCACTGTGTGCAGAGCACTGTACTCTGAGCACTCGGGAGAGTACAACCTAACAGGTGGTAGACACGTTACCGGCCCATAGCGAGCTTACAGAGAATGGGCAAATAGATGAGCAGCAGAGTGGGTGAGCGAGAGGACAAGACAAGGCAGGGTGGGTGGGTAAGTGGTTCTTGAGTAGCAGAAAGACTTAGTTGGGAAGCAAAAACTCTGAGAGTAAGTAGATGTATTATGATTATTATGCTCTTATTAGATTGAAACAAAAGTAGAGCTTGGGTTAGAACGTGTGGGTGATTTACGGAATACGTGGATTGCTGGGAGAGAAGATGTGTGCTTCATACACATCACCACCAGCACCCAGAATACACAGTAGTTTGTCAGTTAAGGAACAAAGTTGGTGGACCAGGAAATGCTATGGCTCGTTAGATTTTTAATTTATAATATTCATTTTAACCACTCCTCTGTTGCAATGAAGTTAAAAAAAAGTTTAGAGCCTTTCTATCTGATAGGAGGAGCTGGGAATATACAAAAATATAGTCCCGGGTTTCTGTGTGTTTTTATATTTTTACAAGGAAGACAGAAGCATTTCCAGCATCCGCTCATTTAACACCACCTTTTAGGACACAATTGTGAATTTGAAACCAATTTTAATTTTGCCTTCCAAATGTGGGTCTCTGTGTACTTTACCTAGAATGGGAAATGCTGTGGAAATTCTTATACTTGTAAATATTGATCTCCAAGGTTTTCACTAGCCTTTGGCATGTGAGACTAAGCTCATTATGGGCAGGGGAATTGTCTGCTTATTCAGTTATATTGTACTCTCCCAAGCGCTTAATACAGTGCTCTGCACATAGTGAGCGCTCAACAAATACCAAATTGGGTTGCATGGGTACTTGTCCATGTTTCTGTTGTCTTTTTCCTAATTTGTAAGAATTTTGTGTTCGTCTCTTCCCCCTTCCGTACTCTATCCCTCCACCGCCCCCGCCCCAACACGCACACGCTTCATATTCAGAGATGATGCAGCTATTACTGAAAGCCTAGTAATCTCTAGTTTCCCATAAACTTAATATAGGGGTTTCATTTCCAGGAAATCTTTGGTGTGCTGCTCTGTTGATCTCTTCGGCCTTAGGGGGACATATTCTTTAGGTTGAGCTATATATAATTTTTCCATACACTGAAGAAATACCACATGCAGATACCAAAACTTCACTTGTGGTAGAATTCAGAGGCATCGTCTGCGTCATAGCTTGATGTCCATCATAACCTGTGATTAAAGCCGCTGCTTTTTTCATTTAAAATATTTCCAGAATCAGGCTTTTGCAGTGTTTAACTTCTGACTTGGAAGTTTAGAAGGAATGCTGCTGGGAAAATATATACCTCAAAAGAGATTCTCTTAGTACTTGAATGCATGTAACACATAATACACCTAATAAAGCAGTTTTGCCTCCCTAAGCCTTTCCACAGAGAACTCAGCAAACTCTTAATTCTTTGTAAATTACCTCTGGGAGGATAGAGAAAACCCACTGCTAATAAGCTTTGTAAATGAAAAAGAGGCTTCAGCCTAAAAAATGGGGAGAGAAACTGCTTCCTGAAATGTTAATACTCCTAACAAAGTGGTTTTGCATTCCTAAGTGTTTCCAGGAGATCTCAGCAGGCAGGGGATTTCAGACAGGCAGGGCAGAAATCACACATAATAATAATAATCATGGTGGAATTTGTTAAGCTCTTACTATGTGCCCAGCACTGTTCCAAACGCTGGGGTACATACAAGGTAATCAGGTTGTCCCACGTGAGGCTCACGGTCTTAATCCCCATTTTACTGATGAGGGAACTGAGGCCCAGAGAAGTTAAGTGACTTGCCCAAAGTCACAGAGGTGACGAGCGGCGGAGCAGGGATTGGAACCCATGACCCGACTCCCAGGCCCGGGCTCTTTCCACTGAGCCACGTTGCTTCTGAAACATCCCCCTTCATTCCCCCCCAAAAACAAATTCCCATCTCCATCATGTGATGAATGCAGTGTAATGCCTACTGCAGCAGCTTTAACATAGGACTGTCTCTACGTTATCCTTTCCGTTAGGAGGGCGAGAGATAGCTGTTGAGGCGGAGTGTGGACAAGAATTCACAGCTATCACAAATTATACTGATTTATTCCACCGCTCCGTCTTCTCTTAACAACTGGATGACAAATTAGTGTCGAATGGGAGAGAGGTAGAGTATTTCCCGTGTTCAGAAGCAGCTCATCCATTCAGACAAACAGAATCCAGTACCGTATCCATTCTTATCGAGAGGATGCATTGCAGCCTGGGACCTTTTCTCCCCTCAGATTGATCAGGCAGTCAATGGTATTTATTGAGCACTTACTATGGACCGTATTGAAGGCACATCTCGTCCAAGAGACCTTCCCTGACTCATCTCCTTTTCTCCCACTTCCCTCTAAATCGCCTTAATTTGCACCTTTTATTCACCGCCCCCCCACCCCCAGCTCCTCAGCACGTATGTACATATCCGTCATTCATTTATATTAATATCCGTCTCCTCCTCTAGACGATAAGCTCGTTGTAGGCAGGGAATGCCCGTTATGTTATGCTGTACTCTCCCAAGCGCTTAGTACAGTCCTCTGCACACAGCGCTCAGTACGATTCATTGATTTCAGAGCACTCTGCTAAGCGCTTGGGAGAGCCTGAGGTGGACATGTTCCCTCCCCATAAGGAGCTTACACATCCCCATTATGAAAGCGTGCTCGAGTTGATGGAAATGGTGCTGACGACTTAGCTTCTATTGCCAGGGCTGAGGAGAAATCTGGGGAGGGAGAGTGGGAGAGTGGCGTTTATTGAGCGCTTACTATGTCCCGAGCACTGTACTAAGCACTTGGGAGAGTACAGTGCAGTAGACGGCTTCCCTGCCCACAGGGAGAAGCAGCTTGGCCTAATGGAAAGACCACTTGGGAGTCAGAGGATCTGGGTTCTAATCTCGGCTCTGCCACTTGTCTGCTGTTTGGCCTTGAGCGGGTCACTTTAACTTCTCTGTGACTAGTTAACTCATCTGTAAGTGGGGATTAAATCCTCCCTCTGATTTAGACTGTGAGCCCTATGAGGGACAGAGACTGTGTCCAACCTGATTAACTTGTATCTACCCCAGTACTTAGGACAGTGCTTGACACATAGTAAGTGCTTCACAAATATTTAAATAAAAAGGGGAGCTTCAGTCTGTAGAGTTCATTGGGCAAATTTACAGGATGAGGGAGGAGAGAAGGCATACGGTACCACTGTTTCTTACAAAACTTAAAAGAAATCTTGGAAGCTTCCCCTGTGGGGCAACAATTCTGTGGGGAAATATCCCAGAGAATTAATTTTATATTTAGAAACCAATTTCAGAATGTCTTGGCGTGTCTGTCTCTCCCTCCCTCCCTCTGCCCGCCTCCCTTCCTTCCTCTTCTCTCCCTCCCTCTCTCCAAATACCCTCTCCTTGGCCCTTTCTCTGTTTACCACCTCCCTTTTGCCTTCTCTGTAAATCGATCACTGAAGATAGTTCAAATGACAGTTTTAGGAATCCAATGTAAATTAGGTGCAGTCCTTTCATACCAAGAACGAGAAAAAGCTGTGGCCAAATAGCAGCTTTTCATAAAAGCTTTTACAAAAGAACCGATCAAAGATTTCATAAAAGAAGAGTTGAAAGCAACTTACATTTGTTGGACACTTTTATACAACGTGTTTCCATAGGAAAAGAATTATTCTCTCCCCCCCACCCCCCATTTGTTTTAAAGGTTCAATACATTTGTTTCACACTTTATTCTGTTTCCTTTTCAGACTTTTTTTTTTTCTGAAAGCCATTTCAGAAATAAGTTGGGAGAAAGAGAGAGGATATCAAGTTTCTGTTGTTTCCAAAGAAAGAAGCTAAATAATTGCTGATTCTCAACTCCAGGGAGTTCTCGTTTAGGCAAGAGCACTGACTGTAACGGATCTCTAAAATGCTGCAGGCTTGAAGTACCAAGCTTCTCCTAGAGCTTTACATTAGTAAATCTGTGCCCACATCCATGAAAGGATAGTCTTTTATTTAGGCTCTGCGGTTTTTAATGACCGTTTCCAAACACTGTAATGTCCTTTTTGTTGAAGTGTGGGAATATTTCAATAGACCGAGAACATTTATGGGAAGACTGAAAAGCATAATGGACAGAATTCAAACTGTAGCTAGTCAGGAAAAGCTGACTTTTGAAGAACTGCACATGTAAATAGCTTAAAAAAAAGAGATTTTTCTACGCTGAAGCTTCATCTAAGTATTTGGAAGAAGAAGCTCTGTTGTACTCTCCCAAGCGCTTAGTACCGTGCTCTGCACACAGTAAACGCTCAATACGTACCATTGATTGATGGTTTGCCACTGCTCGCAAGAAGGTTCCTTGCTTGTTCATGTTGTCATCTTCTGTCCCAAGACGGCTGCTGAAATCTTTGGATGACAAGTGTATCTGAGGGCTCTGCACACAGTCAGTGTGCAGTAAATACTGTTGATTGATTGACTGATTGAGTTTGCAGGATCAATCTCTCACCCTCTCCCACTCTTTGGCACTCTGCCTCTCTACACACACACACACGATAAAGCCTGCTCTCAGTTGATGAAGAAGGTACAGCACTTTTATCAGTCAATCAACCAGTCATATTCATTGAATGTTTACTTTGTGCAGGGCATTGTACTAAGCGCTCGGGAGAGACCACTATAACAGAGTTGGTAGACACGTTCCCTGCCCACAGCAAACAATAGTCTAGAGGGGGTGAATTTATGCCACTGTATATATATATATACACACACATATATATGCATATAAAATATGTGAATATATATGCATATAAAATATATGAATATATATGCATATAAAATATATGAATATATATGCATATAGAATATGTGAATATAAGAGAATATAGTAAATGTAAAACTCATTAAGAAGCTGTTGAGGTGTTGTATAAGCTTAACTGAGGTTTTCAAATGAGTACAAAAGTCTTTATGCTTGATAGGAAACCTTTATCTTGATGCTTCAAAACCAGAGGACGTTTCACTGGCCACTTAGCATTAGAAAAGAAAGAGCGTTCGTGAAAGAACGATGGACTCAGGCATCATGACAGTTTAAGGTCCATCATCTTCCTTCCTGCCCCTTTCCTCCCATCTAACCCCTAGGCAAGTGCTAATAATAATAATAATAATTGTGGTATTTGTTAAGCACTTACTTTGTGCCAGGCACTGTACTGAGCACTGGAATAGATACAAAGTAACTGGGTTGCACACAGTCCCTGTCCCACATAGGGCTCATAATCTTAATCCCCATTTTACAGATGAGGCAACTGACACCCAGAGAAGTGAATGACTTCCCCAGGGTCTCACAGCAGACAAGTGGCAGAACCAGGATTAAAACCCAGGTCCTTCTGACTCCCAGGCCCGTGCTCTATCCACTAGACCACCCTGCTTCTCGTTAGACCACGAGAGCAGATCCATTGCAGAAAGCAGTGAGAGCAAAAAGAGTCTGTATTTTGTTTCTTGCCTTTCCCCTGTGCCTGCATTTATGCTCCTCTCCCTTTGCAATTCTCAGGGCTTCCTCAAATACTATTTTGCACGCTCATTTGATTGCCCGTCCTCTCTAATGGCTTTCTCCTCCCTGCATATACTGCTGCAGTCTGCCGAGTCCATCTTCTCCCACTGCTGTGTGCTTTCCCTCTCTCTCCCGCCCCCCCACCCTCCTTCTTTGTCTCTGTCTCTCTCTCGTCTTGCAAACCCTTTCCCTTGGCGTCCCTCTGACTTTTTCTCCTTCTCCCTTACACCTGGACTCGCCCCCTTTGTTCACCCCACCCTCAGCACTTACGTACATATCCATCTTTTTTTTTTTTTATAATAACGTCTGTCCTTCTAGCCCATAAGCTCCCGTGGGTAGGGAACACGTTGGCTAATTCATTTATTTATTACTGTGTGCAGAGCACTCTACTAAGTGCTTGGGAGAGTACAGCCTAGCAATACACATACACATTCCCTGCCCACAACAAGCTCCCAGCCTGGAGACAATAAGCTCACAGTTCTGTTATATCATACTCTCCCAAGTGCTTAGTACAGTGCTCTGCACATAAGCAGCGCTCAGTAAATACCATTGATCGATTGACTGACTGGGAAATGAGGGCCCAGTCAGGGACTAAGTAAAAGACAAGCCGTGGTCCAATCAGGAAAAAGATTGGGACGGAGATCCTGCCCAAAAGAATTGATTGTAGAGACGCCTTGTCCCTGTCAGTCGTGATCCCACTAGAGCACAAGCCGCAACGAGCGATTAGGCAGGTCAGGATGCAGCGTGCTGTGACGCGCACCTGAGAGTTTTCTATCCAAAACCCATTTCCAGCCGAAGTGACCACAGCTGAGAGGCAGTGTTGGCCAGAGTGCCATAGCCCGGCAGGTGGTTGCCCAAGCTAGCCACTTGAGTAGCCACTTCCACAGACACTGTCGCCTTCGTCACCCACAACAGCCAGCTGTTTGCAGGATTTTTGTGGTGGTCGCCTATCAGTCATTTAATCAATCGTATCTGTTGAGCGCTAGCTCCTTGCGGGCAGGGAACGTGTCTTCCAACTCTGTTGTTTCGTGCTCTCCTAAGTGCTTAGAATGGTGCTCTGCACGCAGTAAGTGCTCGATAAATACCGATTGGTTGATTGAGCACTGTACTAAGCGCTTGGGAGAGTACGGTACAACTGAGTTGGCAGACACGTTCCCTGCCTACGATGAGCTTAAAGTCTAGACGGAAGATGCGATTCTTCGGTCAGAAGCCTTCACCACTCAGGGCACAACCCCAATTTCTGGTTATTTCATGCCCCACACTACAAGGCTGGATTTGGGGCAAGGGAACGGGATTTGAACGAATTTCCGTGAGCATAGAGTCTCTGCTATTTTAGGGAAGGCTGTTTCCAGGAGACGCTGAGATGAAAAGTCGATTTCAGGGGGTGGGGTTCCAGAAATGAAAATGAGAAAAATTGAAAGCCACAGGAGTATGTATTTAATTGTTGTATCCCCAGATTTTCATTAACAGCTACTCTCCGTGTCTATTGAAAGCTATCAAACCGTCCCACTTTTCTGATAGAAAAGATGAAACTGTAGATAATTCAGCATTTCATATAGATTCACATGAACTTGGCCACCGGGGTTCTTCCAAGTAAGTTCCACTTTAGCGAGTTTTTGAAGTTGCTTTTTTTTTTCATGGTATTAAGTGGTACTTACGTGCCAGGCACTGTACTAAAGTACCGGGGTACATACAAGCTAATCGGGTTGGAGACACAGCCCCATCTGGGGCCCACAGTCTTAATCCCCATTTTACAGATGAGGTAGCCAAGACACAGAAAAGTAACTTGATCAAGGTCACACAGCAGACAAGCGGCGGAGCGGGGATTAGAACCCAGGTCCTTTCGACTCCCAGGCCTGTTCTTTAGCCACTGGGCCAAGCTGCTTCTATAGAAGGGGATCCCACTGGTTTCTGAGAGTTGCAGGGTTTGGCCGTTCTCTGTAAAGCCAAGAGCTCGCTGCCTTATTTCCTCCTTTCTGTCCCCCCTCCGTGGCCCCTTTTTACATTCAAGCTCAACTGGGGCTAATTCCTTCTCCAGGCATCCCTCCTTCTTCTTTTTTTTTTTTAATGATATTTAAGTGCTTACTATGTGCCAGGCACTATACTAAGCACTGGGGTGGTAGATGCAAGCTAATCAGGTTGAACACAATTCATGTCCCATATGGGGCTCACAGTCTTAACCCCCATTTGGCAGATGAGGTAAGTGAGGCACAGAGATGTTAAATGACAAGTGGCGGAGTCCCTCTTGAGAAGCCTGTAGTTCTTCTTGGAGAGCAGGATTTCACTCTACTTTCGAAACCTAAAATGTTTTCCCCAGTCCTCTTGGTCCCTTTCTCTTTCAAAATTAAAAGGGAAAACATGAATTTCCCCCCTCCCCAAAGGTCTTGGTTTATCATTCCTAGCTGGCTCTCACTGGGTGGCTAATGTGCCAGCTGCCATCTAACAGCGTTGCATTTAGTCTCCGATGTTTCTACCAATTTCAGCACAGACAACACAGCCAGTTGCCAGGGGGTTGATGTGTAAGAGGACTAGAATTCAAAATGGACAAAGAAGACGGGCTGAGTGAACGGGAGTGGCTGTCGCTGGGTGAGCAGCTGAGATGGAACACCGAAAAGTAATTATAATAATAATAATTATGGTATCTAAGTGCTTACTAAGTGCCGAGCACTGTCCTAAGTGCTCCCTGTCCCACCTGGGGCTCACAGTCTTAATCCCCAGAGAAATGAAGTGACTTGCCCAAGGTCACACAGCAGACAAGCGGTGGAGCCGGGATAAGAAGCCAGGTCCTGATTCCCAGGCCCGGGCTCTATCCACTAGGTAGGCTGAAGATACATTTAAAAGGCACTAAAGCCCCACCTCAAGATCAGCCGCAGACAGAGCAGCCTGGCTTGTAGCACTAAGAAATGGTGGTATTCTTTTCGAGGCGAAGACTGGGGAAAACATGAGGCTGAGAAGCAGAATCACAAACAGGATGAGCTCTATAAATAGCGACTTGGAGTATCGAGGACATAGAGATAGATCCTTCATATTCGAAAGGCCAGGGGGTCGTTAATGGTATTTGTTAAGCGCTTACCGTGCTGTCAGGCTGGTCGTTTGCACCTCTGACTCGGTTTTTTTGCTCTTACCTCTTTGTCTCAAGATCCTCTTTGAGCTTCTGCTCAAATGATAATCGTGGTATTTATTAAGCTCTTCCTACGGGCCAGGCAGATAGGGGAAATGGCCAGATAGAAGGTTATGCACAGAAGTGCTGTTGGGGTGAGGGTGGGGCGGACATCTGTGCGCAAAGGGTGCAGATCCAAGCGCATAGGCAATACCGAAGAGAGGAGGTGTAGGGGTAATGAGAGCCGAAGTGGGGAAGGCCCCTTGGAGGAGGTGGGATTTGAATAAGGCTCTGAAGGTGGGGAGAGCGGTGGTCTGTCGGATACGAAGGGGGAGTTCCAGGCCAGAGAGAGGATGTGGGCACGGGGTCGGCGGAGATAGACGAGACGGAGCCGGGCAGCGGGTAAGTTGGTGTTAGAGCGGAGTGTGCAGGCTGAGTTGCGGTAGGAGATCAGCAGGTAAGCGGTTGGCGATCGTTTGCGTGTTGCCTTGGGTGGGATACCTCAGGGTGCCGTCGTTCGCAAATCACAAGTCTCCAATGGCTGCCTCTGGGATTTTGAATGATGCTCACAGACCGTTGAGTTGGAAGAGTTTCCCAGAGGAGCAATAAATACGTTGAACAGCCGCCGGGCCGACTCTTGCCCCCTTCCCCGCTTTACCTCATTGGAAATGCGGAGAGATGGAGCAGACGGGGCACCCCCCAGCTCTGACCTGACCACCCAGCCTCTTTCATTAATTCGCAGCAAACCTATCTAGTGTGGTAGTCCACATTTTTCAGCCTTTTCTATGAAGAATTGATTCAGGTAAATCACATTCTAGGTGATTGGATCAAGATAAAGCATTTTTCTTATTTGTATTCTGGGGCCACTCTTCTCTGCCAACCTCTGTGCTGTGGTTTACCAGACTTAATCGTATGCGTCTCCTGGAAAATTAATGGGGGTACCTACTAAATTCACAATGATCTAAAGCTCTAAGAAATAATTTAATGTTTGACCTGACTAGCATAAAAAGCGCATGAAGCTCGGAACCATAACCTCACAAAGAGGTATGGTGAGTGGGATAAATAATCACAGAGCTTGGACATAAAGATGATCATTATCATAACGATGATGATATTCAGCCTTTACTGTCTTCCCAGCACCCTGCTGAGCTCTGGGGCAGGTACAGGAAAATCAGATTGGACACAGTTTCCGTCTCACACAGGACCTCACAGTCTGAGTCCCCGTTTTACTGATGAGGAAACTGAGGCCCAGAGAAGTTAAGTAACTTTCCCCAAGGTCACACAGCAGACAAGTGGTAGATCACAATCCCGTAGCATCTTTATTGTCTTCAATAGTCCACACCGCCTCAGGATCTGTTGGTGGGGGGGGGTTCAAGAAGCTATAGCATTTTTCGGAAGTAATCTCAAAGCTTCGATCAATCAGTGCTATCTGTTGATCGCTCATGGAAGGCAGAGCACCGTACCGAGCGCGTGGGAGAGTGCAATATAACAGAGTCGGTAGGTTAAGCTGTCTGGGGTTCACTCTCCAAGTCCTCTAGACCGTAAGCTCGTGGCGGGCGGGGAATGTGTCTGTTATAGTGTGCTCTCCCAAGTGTTTAGAATGGTGTTCTGTACACAGTAAGCACTCAATAAATAGGATGGATTGGTTGATTCTGTCTGCTCTCCAGGGGAGGTGGGGTGGGACATGACTACTTAAAGTAAAAGTGCAGACTTAATGGCCTCTGGGCTGGTGGAAGGAGAGAGAATACACTGCTGCCAACCTCCTACAAAAGAATGGGAGACGTGGGCTCCAAACCCCTGAATATTTTTAATCTCTTTCGCTTGCATATTTGTTTTTCTAATCAGGCTATCGCTTACTTGAAAAAGTAACTGGCCGGGAAAATGAAGTGGTAGAAAACTGCCTGAGAGCTAGGTCCTCATTCCCATTCACTGTTTTGTTTTTTATTAACAGGAGCTCGGCGATGAGTCACGGTTGCTTCTGCTACGCCCTGATTTGTTCCATTCCAGTCTCGGCCTATATCATTTTGGTGACGACCCTACGCTACCACTTGTTCATATGGAGTGTCTTCTCTCCAAAACTTCTTTATGAGGGAGTGCACCTATTCATTACCGCGGCTATCTGTGTGTTTTTCACAGCCGTGGATCCGAAGCAGTCGCACAAAATCCAGGACTGAGAGAGGAAACCACTCTTACGGGCAGAAATCTCGATCCCCGTTGATGACTGACTGGATTTGAGCAGTGGGAGGTCATTTTAAACGTAGACGTGACCATTCTAGAAAAGTAGCACGAATGATCTTCTGTTGGTGAATTCTACGGGTAGTTACGGCTCTTCTATTTCCTTTAACTCTTGCATTGGAATTGAGATAATGCTCCCTCACGCAATCGGTCTGTTTTTCACAAGGGTTTGGTTCATTTCGAGATGTGAAATCTGTGTATGTATGGTGGTGATTTTTCCTTCACGATGGCCCCGGAGACTACTGAATTAAAGCATCTTCGATCCAACTTTATGTTATATCTTGGTAAAGAGAAGCCCCGAACTCTGCCACCCAAACTGCTGAAGTGTGTGGGGATTAGTGTGGTACTTAAACTGGTTTATATGGGGGATGGCCTTCCAAGCGGACTGTGGGGTTTGCTCCACTGGGGATTTTTTCCTGTTCTGTAAGGTATTGATGATTTACAAAAATCTGTAATAAAGAGCTAAAGAAGCCTGTAGCCTGGGTGTGTCCTTCCTACGAGCCAAATCATTGAGAAGAACCCCACATTGGGAACTTTAGAATCCTGGGATTTACCGTGTGGCAGTAAGGAAAGGAGGGGGGAAGGAGAGGGAGTGGGGCAAGGGAGGGGGAGCGAACAGATGGACAGAGCATCTGCTTCACTTTCTCTTGCCAAGGGAAGGAATCTGCAAAGAACTAAGGCAATCAGGGCAAATTTGATTCACGCTGATGATGATTTCCCTACTATCTCGCCTCTCTCTCTTTGCCCTGGCTCTCTTCAGTTCAGCTCTCTTTAGACTGAAATCCCCATCTCGTCACCGCCTCTCTTGCCTCCCATTCGGGGGTTCTGCTTGAGAAGTGAAGCCAACAGTCCAGTCTGGGCATGCCTCAGTCAGACTTGGATTGCAGTCCAGAAGCTGGAGCCGCTTTCTGAAGTAATCTCAACAGCTGAGATGGCGGTGGGGGAAGAAGGGAAGTGTGGCTCACCACCCACCCCAGTGGCCCGGGGCAGGAACCATCTTCTCTCCTCTTGTAAACGCAATATGGTATATGCCGGGCACTCTACCGCACGCTGCGGTAGATAGAAACTAATCAAGTTGGACACGGTCCACGTCCCACGTGGGGCTCGTAGTCGGAATCCCCGTTTTACAGATGAGGTAGCGGAGGTCCCGAGAAGTGAAGCGACTTGCCCGAGGTCACCCAGCAGACAAGCGGAAGAGCCGGGATTAGAATCCAGGCCCTTCTGACTCCCAAGCCCGGGATCCACCCACTAGGCTACGCTCCCTCCTGCCTGGTTCTCGGTGGGCATGACCGGAGGCTGTCCCGATCACGTGTGCCCACGTGAAAGCTGCAGGAGCCAGGGAGAGACTTGGGAGAAGGATGGTGGGGACATTTTTTTCTTCTCTGCCGAAGGAAGCGTGATGCTAGCTTCCATGGATACAAAGGAGGGGGGCTCGCTCTACCACACAATCTGCGGAAAGTAATTCCATCTGCTGCTAAGCTGTACGTTGCTTACTGTCCTCCCACAGAGTTGCTGTCAGCGGCCACAAATTGCCTTCTTGGGGAAGATGGTACCGAACAGCTCCTCGTATAATGATGACGACGACTGGACGGTAAAAGGAAAACAGGATAGAAAGAGCGCAATATGTGGTCCTAGGTGAGAGCGGAGACGGGGCAGTACAAGGTGTTTCTTAATCTGAATCGAGTCAGTCGAACGTCAAGTCATGCGGTCAGTTGGGTTCGTTCCCCCACCCGATGGTATTGATTGCTTACTGTGGGAAGAGCACTGTACTAAGCGCTTGGGAGAGTACAATATAGCAGATTTGGTAGACGTTCCCTGCCCACGATGAGCTTAGGGAGGGGGAGATGAATCAGTTGTATTTTCTCATTCGGTCGTATTTTTTGAGCTCTCACTGTGTGCAGAGCACAGTACTAAGCACTTGAGAGAGTACAACAGATTCGGTAGATCCGTTCCCTGCCCACGAGGAGCTTATATTCTAGAGGGGGAGACAGACATTAATATAAATAAATGTACGGGTATGTATAGAAGTGCTCAGCAAGTCACCAAAGGTGGGTGAGGTAGTATTAGAAATTGCATCAGCATCGGCCTTTCTTCCGGTGAAATGTGCTGAAATGATCCGGTGCCTTTTTCGTGCATCCCCGGTATAATGTGCTTTTTTTAAGTTGTATTCGATTAAGTGTTTACTATGTGTCAAAGACTGTTTTGAGTGCCGGGGCAGGTACAGGTGAAGCAGGCTGGACACAGTTCCTGTCCCGCAAAGGGCTCACAGTCTAAGTAGGAGGGAGAAAAGGTATCTAATCCCCATTTTACCGTTGAGGAAACCGAAGCCCAGAGAAGGTAACTGACTTACCCAAGGTCGCACAGCAAGCAACTGGCAGAGCCGGGATTAAAACCCAGGTGCTGTTGTTGATGTGAGCGATGCTTCCTTGCTCCTCACACGCATCTGGTGATCTGATCTACAAACTTCAAGTCCCAGTTATTTTCTTCACACACGCCTCTCATCCTTTACCCCTTCTCCCACTGCTTTTCCCCGGAACTGAAATTCGGCTTATTTTGGATTTGAACAGAAGAGTTCAGGAATCTTCTTGCGGAGGGGGAACACACACACGCATAACAAACAACAATTGGTCTTATTCATTTGAATGCTACTGAAGAGTAAAACGGATTAATTCCAGGATAGTTCTTAAGACTGATTATTATGTAAAAATGTGCAGATGGCTTCTCAGAAATTCAAATACAAAATTCCAAAGAGAACTTGCTAATGAGGTGCTGTTAAGCCCTTACGAATCGCTGAACCTGTTTCTAGGAATGGGAAAGCAAAACAGTTTGAAGTTTGATTTTTAAATAGAATGGGGTTATATGGGAAATTCGGTTAGACATCAGAAATTTGGAAAGCTTGGGGACTTTTTCAGTTTTCCATATTTATTCATCAGAGTGGTTTTTCTTAACCTTTTCTTATCTCTAGTCTGTAAGCTCCTCGTGGGCCCAGAACGTGCCCACCACCTCTGCTGTACAGTCCCAAACGCTTAGTACAGTGCTCCGCACATAAGTGCTCAATAAATACCACTGATGGATGGACCGATCTCCTTGCTCTTGTAGTCTCTTCTGCCGCCTGTACAGAGATGACCTCCAAATATCTCCCTCTGCTGCTGGTCTTTTCATTCATTCATTCATTCATTCATTCATTCATTCATTCATTCAATAGTATTTATTGAGCGCTTACTATGTGCAGACCACTGTACTAAGCGCTTGGAATGAACAAGTCGGCAACAGATAGAGACAGTCCCTACCGTTTGACGGGCTTACGGTCTAATCGGGGGAGACGGACAGACAAGAACGATGGCGATAAATAGAGTCGAGGGGAAGAACATCTCGTAAAAACAATGGCAACTAAATAGGATCGAGGCGATGTACATTTCATTAACAAAATAAATAGGGTAATGAAAATATATACAGTTGAGCGGACGAGTACGGTGCTGAGGGGATGGGGAGAGGGGGAGGAGCAGAGGGAAATGGGGGGGAAAGAGGGTTAAGCTGCGGAGAGGTGAAGGGGGGGGTGGTAGAGGGAGTAGAGGGAGAAGGGGAGCTCAGTCTGGAAGGCCTCTTGGAGGAGGTGAGTTTTAAGTAGGGTTTTGAAGAGGGGAAGAAGATCAGTTTGGCGGAGGTGAGGAGGGAGGGCGTCCCAGGACCGCGGGAGGACGCGGCCCAGGGGTCGACGGCGGGACAGGCGAGACCAAGGGACGGTGAGGAGGTGGGCGGCGGAGGAGCGGAGCGTGCGGGGTGGGCGGTAGAAAGAGAGAAGGGAGGAGAGGTAGGAAGGGGCAAGGTGACGTAGAGCCTCGAAGCCTAGAGTGAGGAGTTTTTGTTTGGAGTGGAGGTCGATAGGCAACCACTAGAGTTGTTTAAGAAGGGGAGTGACATGCCCAGATCGTTTCTGCAGGAAGATGAGCCGGGGCAGTGGAGTGAAGAATAGACTGGAGCGGGGCGAGAGAGGAGGAAGGGTCCTTCCTCACCTCCCCCTTTCCTCTCTTCCCTATCTCTCCCCTACACCTTTCCCTTTGCCCTCCCTTCCCCTCCACCTTTCTTTCCCCCCCCCCACCCCCTCCACCGCCACCCTTTTTCCCTCTCGCTATCTTCTGAACATCTCTAGCTGGATGATTTGTTGTCCATCTCAAGCCAAGGCAAAGATTGAACTCTCGGTCTTTCCTCCATCTGACTCTCTCATCAATATGGGCAGTGCCACACCCTAATCGGCTATCTAGACTCGAAACCTTGAGATATTTTTCATCCCCCCCCCACCGCCCCCATGGAATGATTTGCTTGGTCCAGTGGCTTTCTCTTAGAGAAGCAGCGTGGCTCCGTGGAAAAAGCCCGGGCTTGGGGATCAGAGGTCATGGGCTTGAATCCCAGCTCTGCCACTTGTCATCTGGGTGTCCGTGGGCAAGTCACTTCTCTGTGCCTCAGTGACCTCATCTGGAAAATGGGGATTAACTGTGAGCCTCACGTGGGATGACTTGATTACCCTGCGTCTCCCCCAGCGCTTAGAACAGTGCTCTGCACGTAATGAGCGCTCAACAAATACCAACATTATTATTGTTATTATTAAAACACCCATTCTTCTACGTCTCCGCTGCTGGACTTAACTCCGGTCACCTCGCCTCCTCTCTGCCGGTCTCTCGGCCTTGCAGCCCCTTTTCACCCCAGAGCACCCTCTACGTGGCTTTGAACACCTCCGCTTGGCAGCTGCGTGACCGTGGGCAAGTCCCTTCACTTCTCTGGGCCTCAGTGACCTCATCTGGAAAGCGGGGATGAAGACGGTGAGCCTCCCGCGGGACCGCCTGATGGCCCTGTGTCTCCCCCAGCGCTTGGAACAGTGCTGTGCAAATAGTAAGCGCCCGACAAATACCAACCTGATTATTAACTCTGCATGTTTCCCCCTCCAACGTTCCTACATCGCCTTCCCCCGAAATGCAGGCCGGACTCCGTCCAGCTACCCAGAAGGGACAAAGAAACCAAAAATTTGGGATCATCATCAACCTAAGGCGATGGCTTACGAGGCAACCACACGCCACTAAGTGGCCATCTCCTCCAACTGCAGGTTCCCCGCAATGCTTTGGTTGGGTTTTTACGGAATTCGTTGAGCGATTCCTGGGTTTCAAGGCTCTATCCATTAGGCGATGCTGCCTCACGACTAAAGTGTGAAATGGCCCCGGTCCAAAGTCAGCGGGTCAAAACTCACATGAGGATCACGAACGGGTCTCTGCAGGAATATCCCCTGTAGCCCTGTAGACCAGACGATAAGATCTTGGCTCGTTCTGAACAACAAACCGCCCCAGAAACTTAAAAGCCTCAGGACGAGCGGCGAAAGGAATTCTTCACGAAGAGCCGGTTAAAGCATCGGAAGCTAGAGGTATGATGGCCGACGCAGGTTTAGACGTAAAGACGTTCGGACTGTGGGATGGAGGATGTCTGGACCACCCTAACAAACGTAGTAGTCACGATTGTTGACGGGGAAAGATATGCTTGGCTGCGCGTTGTGATCAAGCTCTACATTAGAGTGAATGATAGGGTATACTGTGGTGTCACGAGCACTGTTGAGAAATACCTCCATTTTATGGCCATGTTGTCAAATAAATATGGCATGTGAGTAAGCATGCCTGACCTGATCAAACATTGTCGGATTTAAGGTCGGTGAACAAAAGACCGTATTTATCTGCTCCAAATCGGATGAGAACAAGTTACGTGCAGATAACCTCATTAGCGAGGCATATTTACTTGACCTTTGTCGGTGTTAGTTTCTTTTTTTCTCAGATCAGATGTTGCTTTTTTTCCTAAAGATTAGATGAAGAAGGAATTACAAGTGTGTCATTACGGAAGCTCCCATTTAAATCCTACCCCCCTTTTTTTCTGAGTTTTTGTCACCTCTAATTACCAGGTAAGTACACGTCAATAAAATTTCTTTTCTAATGATCGTGCACTGTCTCCTCGATTCATTCAGTGAAGAGCCAGTGATTCCTTCGCTGCTTGTCATCGGAGCCGCCTGTGAACCATATTTAAAATCGAAAGGCCAGACAGGATCACAGACACCGACCAGTGCTCTGCTCTGCTCTGGTGTGCTAAGTGCTTGGGTGAGTACGACGTCACGGAGTCGGTAATCTCGAGCAACGACGTAGCCTAGTGGCAAGAGCCCAGGCCTGGGAGTCAGAAGGTCATGGGTTCTAATCCCGGCTGCGCCGCTTGTCTGCTGTGTGACCTTGGAAGTCACTTCGCTTCTCTGGGCCTCAGTTACCTCATCTGGAAAATGGGGATTAAGACGGTGAACCCGATGTGGGACGGGGACTGTGTCCAACCTGATTTGCTTGTCTTCCCTCCTAGTGCTTAATACGGTGCTTGGCACGTAGTAAGTGCTTAACACATACAATTATCATTGTATTGTTTTTGTTATCACTACTGTTATTATTACGTTATTAGTTGCGATCCCTGCCCACAAGGAGCTTAGGGTCTAGAGGGGGACGGACGGACATTCAAGTAGACCAAGTGGATGCGAGTGTGTGAGGAGTGCCTCTTTGTACCCGAAGGGGAGAACTGACTTGTATTTCAAAAAGTGAAATGAAACAAAAATGAGAAATGATCTTTTAAATGAACATTCCTGACTAAGCCCTCATTTCCTCTACTCCCTCTCCTTTCCACGTCACCCTTGCCCTTGAATTTGCACCCTGAATCACCCCACCCTCAGCCCCACAGCACTCACGTCCATATCCATAATTTATTTATTTATATAAACGTCTGTCTCCCCCTCTAGACCGTAAACTCCTTGTGGGCAGGGACTGTGTTTACCAACTCTATCGCACTGTAATAATTATAATGATAATAATGATATCTGTTTAAGCGCTTACTATGTCTCTAGCACTGTTCTAAGGGACACAGCCCCTGTCCCACATGAGGCTCACCGTCTTAATCCCCGTTTTACAGATGAGGTAACTGAGGCCTGGAGAAGTTAAGCGTCTTGCCCAAGGTCACACAGCAGACCGGCGGCAGAGCCGGGATTAGAACCCAGGTCCTTCGGACGGTGTTCCACACGCAGTAAGCGTTCGATAAATATGGCTGAATGATGATTCCCGGGAGAGGCATGGTATTCCTGAACTAACACTGAAGGGATCCAAAAGGATTTCCAGGTGTAAAACAAACCTGGAATTCATAGGCTCAACTTCGCCCTTGGAGACCCACCTGAGCCCTCCATTGACCCCGTTACACGGTACTCTCCCAAGTGCTTCGAACAGTGTTCTGCACACAGTAAGTGTTCAATCAATACCACGGGTCTCCGAGGGCAGAATTTGGCCTCTCCGAAAGAGATGTCATCTAGTTCTCTATTTAAAACTTGTTTAGGACTATTAAGGGAATTAGAGTTCAAATCCATAGCCTCCTTATATACACAATCTGCCTTAACAGATTGATTATTAAAACTGCCATCTGTTGCTTTCCATAATCATCAAGTCTCTGAAGTGGAAGCTAATCACTGTGGTCCAGTGCGTTGGGGTGAGTTAGTTTTTCACAGGCTTAAATAACACGGCAGGAATCATTAGCATTTTCAGGGGGATTGTTAAATTGTTTCTCCGAAATCAATCTCCAGGAAAGAGGAACTTAAATGTACGGAGATTGAACGAGGAGAGAGTATTGATTGTAGTCAGAAAATTGTACCAAGAAATTGGGTAGGCGAGCAGGTAGCACTGGAGTCATAGGGTCTTGCCATTTTTTTCTGTGCCACTCTGAAATCGGAAGGGAAGGATATTGGCTTCGATCCCTTTCTCCTCCTGTGCTTCTTTCAGGTCCACCTTGCACATCTGATCGTCTCGTCTTCCGGCTCCCGGGGAAACTCGAGTGCTAACAACGGTAGTGGAGTTGGCTGAGTCTTTACTATGCGCCGAGCACTGTGGTCGACACCAGAGAATCGGGTCGGACACAGTTCCTTCCCCACGTGGAGTTCTCTCGACCGTAAGCTCGTTCTGGGCAGGGAGCTTGTCTCCCAGCTCTGTGGCAGCGTAGTCTGCCAAGCGCTTGGGACAGTGTTCTGCGCATGGTTAAGTGCTCGATAAATACCATCGATTGATTGCTGGAGGGGCTCGCGATCTGAAGGGAAGGGAGAACAGGTATTTCTACTAGAAAGAGGATGGGCCTGGGAGTCAGAGGACCTGGGTCCTAATAATAATAATAATAAATATGGTACTTGTTAAGTGCTTACTATGTGCCAAGCACTAATCCCAGCTCTGCCGTGTGACCGCGGGCAAGTCACTTCATTCCTCTGCGTCTCAGTTACCTCATCTGGAAAAAGGGGGTCAAATACCTGTTCTCCCTCCTATTTAGACTGCGAGCCCCGTGCGGGGCAGGGATTGTGTCCGACCTAATTAGCATGTACCTACCCCAGCACTTAGAACAGTGTTCGATGCATAGCAAGCGCTTAACAAATACCATTAAGAAACACTATTCCATCCCCATTTTACAGATGAGGAAACCGAGGCACAGAGAAGATGAGCAACTTGCTCAAGGTCACACAGCAGGCAGAACGAGGGTTAGACTCTTTCCACTAGGCCACACTCATTCACAAGTCAGTCCCAGAAAATTCTAGAGGCATGACGGCTGAGACAGTGACTTTAGGAGAGGATGCTGTATTGTTGGAAGTGAGCACGTTATCGGGTCCTACTATCGATGTTTGTGCCATTTTTAATACCCAGGAAGATTATTCCACCAGGACCAGTCATCTCATTCTGAATTATCACAGAAAATCCTTCCATCTCACCCAATAGTAAGACTCCTATCAGCCACGACTTAGTTTTATCTTTGTAATTTTGGCTAAGCCGATAGGATCGGGTACCGTGCGACTCTTTTAGTCTCCGAGTCCGAAATTGCTGTTGACTTGCTTGTAGGTTTCCTGTTGGGTCATCCTTGAGTCAGTCTCTGATGGTATTTAACAGAGATTGTCTTTGATGATCAATCTAGTCTTTTTTAGGGTATTTGTTATGCACTAAGTGTCAGGCACTCTTCTAAGCACTGGGACGGGTACAAGATAATCGGGTTGGGCACCGTCACCGCCCCCTGAAGGGCTCACAGTCTTAATCCCCATTTTACAGATGAGGTAACTGAGGCCCAGAGAAGTGAAGTGACTTGCCCGAGGTCACACAGCAGACAAGTGGCGGAGTCGGGAGCAGAACACAGGTCCTCTGACTCCTAGGCCACGCTGCTTCTCAGGATATAGTCGGGATATAAATCGTGGTATTTGTTAAGCGCTTTCTATGTGCCAAGCACTGTTCTAAGCGCTGGGGGATAGAAGGTGATCAGGTTGTCCCACGTGGGGCTCACAGTTTTAATCCCCATTTTCCAGATGAGGTCACCGAGGCACAGAGCGGTGAAGTGACTTGCCCAAAGTCACACAGCTGGCAAGTGGCGGAGCCGGAATTAGAACCCACGACCTCTAACTCCTAAACCCGAGCTCTTTCCACTGAGCCACGCTACTCTGACCTACCCCCTAAATAATAATAATAATGTTGGTATTTGTTAAGCGCTTACTATGTGCAGAGCACTGTTCTAAGCGCTGGGGTAGACACAGGGGAATCAGGTTGTCCCACATGGAGCTCACAGTCTTAATCCCCATTTTACAGATGAGGGAACTGAGGCACAGAGAAGTGAAGTGACTTGCCCACAGTCACCCAGCTGACAAGTGGCAGAGCCGGGATTCGAACCCATGACCTCTGACTCCAAAGCCCGTGCTCTTTCCACTGAGCCACGCTGCTTTCGCAATCTGGAATCATCGTTGCAGTATGGGGGTCTCCGTATCCACGTAGCTGTTGTCCTTCATATTTGAAGAGAGCGAGAGCCTATCCGTGCCCGTGGACCTATTTGCGACCGACACTCCCCTCTACCCTGTGGGCAAGTGATGATCGTCCTTCGCGGTGCCGCCGTAGTTTGTCTCTAGCGATGCCTGTCCCTGTTTGGAAACCTTCTCGTTCTGATCTTTCTCAAAGTTCCGCTCGAGGAGATTAGCCCCTCTCCTCCTTGCCACACACCTTGCTGGTCTGTTTGAGACTGTGCTTCCGTACGTCTTCAAAGCCACAGTGAGTGTAATTCTGGAGAGAAGCAGCTCCCACTGCCTCTTGCTTGTCAGGTGGTACAGATCCATCTCGGGGGAGTGAGTACCGTGAGGTGTGAAGAGCCATGAGAAGCAGCGTGGTCTAATAATAATGATAATTTTGGAATTTGTTAAGCGTTTACTATGTGCCAAGCACTGCTCTAAACGCCGGGGTAGATACAGTGTAAGCAGGCTGTCCCACGTGGGGCTCACCCTTTTAATCCCCATTTTACAGATGAGGTAACTGAGGCCCAGAGAAATGAAGTGACTCGCCCAAGGTCACGCGGCGGGCAAGTGGCAGAGCCGGGATTTAGAACCCATGTCCTCTGATTCCCAAGTCCGTGCTCTTTCCGCTAAGCCACGCTGCTTCTCTAGTGGAAGCTAGTCTAGTGGAAAGAGCACGGGCCTGGGAGTCAGAGGAGCTGGTTTCTAATCCTAGCTCAGCCACATGCTTGCTCTGTGACCTTAAGGGAAATCTCTTCACTCCTCCGTGCCTCAGTTACCTCATCTGTAAAATGGGGATGAAGACTGTGAGCCCTCTGCTGGACACGGACCGTGTCCAGCCTTATCAGCTTGTATCTACCCTAGCGCTTAGTACAGTACCTGGCCCATAGAAAGCGTTCAGCAAATACCATTTAAGAAAAAAATGGAGATTAAATACCTGTTCTCCCTTAGACCGTGAACCCCATGAGGGACAGAGGCTGTCTGACATTATCTCGTATCTACCGCAGAGCTCAATACAGGGGTTCGCTCATTCATCCGTTCATTCGATCGTGGTTTTGGAGCACTTACCTTGTGCAGAGCACTGTACTAAGTGCTTGGGAGAGTCCAATAAAACAATAAACAGACACATTCCCTGCCCACAACAAGCTTACGGTCTAGAGGGGGGAGGCCGACACTAATATAATAAGTAAATTACAGACAGGGACGTAAGTGCAGTGGGGCTGGGAGGGGGGCCTTCCACAAAGGGAGCAAGTCCGGGTGACGCAGAAGGAAGGTGGCACATATCGCAATTATTATCTTATCATTTTTATTATCATTGTTATTACTGTCATTCTCTTTATGCCTTATGGTGCCTCTCCAGAACGGTTCTCCCCACCCACCCACCCAACTCCTGCTCTGCTCCGAGTTTGGATTCTGGGGAGAAAGAGGTGAAAATGACCTGCTCTCTACTTTCCTCCTTCTCTCTATCTACTGCCACCACATGAGGCTCGAACAGATTTGTGAGGGGGGAAGAGAGAGACCTCAAACCTGAGAGGGAGCGGCTAGCCTAGCCCTATACGACCTGCGTGACCCAAAGTGCGGACCTGTGCTCAGAATTGTCGGTGGGGAGAACCGCTCTGGGCGCTGGGGGAGAGGGGCCTTTTTTCTATTCATTCATTCATTCAATAGTATTTATTGAGCGCTTACTATGTGCAGAGCACTGTACTAAGCGCTTGGAACGGACAAATCGGCAACAGATAGAGACAGTCCCTACCCTCTGATGGGCTTACAGTCTAATCGGGGGAGACAGGCACACAAGAACAATGGCAATAAATAGAGTCGAGGGGAAGAACATCTCTTAAAAACAATGGCAAATAAATAGAATCAGGGTGATGTACATCTCATTAAACAAAATAAATAGGGTGATGAAGATATATACAGTTGAGCGGACGAGTACAGTGCTGAGGGGGTGGGACGGGAGAGGCGGAGGAGGAGAGGGAGGGGGGGAGAAGAGGGGTTTCTGTCCCCAGTTTGGCAGAAGCCAGGGGGTCAGGGGCATTGTGGGGACAACCCCCGGCTCAGCCTGTTACATCGTCGCGTTAAGCTGCGTGATCGGCGTAAGGTGTGGGACATCATGGACGTCCCGGTACCATTTGTATTTGTTTCTGTCAGCACTGATTTGGGGGTAGGAAGAATGGAGAGATGAATTTTCCAGGAGATCAGATTCCTATTCTTGTATTAAGATTCAGCATTCTTCTCCTTCCCCACCTTCTCACCCCCGACCCTGGAATCCCTGCTGTAATGAGAGAGTTCTTGCGCCCTATTTTCTCAGCCCGTGATACCGTATCTGATAACACGGTGTGCAGGGATATTGGGAATTCAGAATCGGGATCGTGCTGCCCCTAGCAGTAGAACAGTGGAAAACAAGGTGGTGGACAGCGTGGAACAGCATGTTCTCTGAGAGGAAAATAACTGGTTATACAGGGCAAGTTTAATGTGCTTTTTGAAATTAATTCAGCTCCGGACAAATTAGTGCTACACAGGTTCGATTTTATTTGGCACCATACATTCAACACTGGGGGATTATTGTGTGTTCTTTTTTCTGGTTATAAAGGTTGAGAAGTGCTTTTTAGAATAATCCGTCACCGTGGGACCAGCGAGCTGTGGAATATCGACCCAGGGTTTCTGGGGTTCGTACGCATCGAAGTGTGTGTGTTTGCGGGGGGCGGCCGGTGGCGGTGGGGGGAGGATAGGGAGAAGCCAGTGGGAGGGAGGGAAAGATGGGGTTTAGCAGGGGAAAGCTGCTACCTATTTTATCCATCCTGAACGGCTCAATATGTTCATTCATTCATTTATTCGTATTTTTGAGCGCTTACTGTGTGCGGAACACTGTACTAAGCACTTGGGAGAGTACATTATGACTATAGACAATCACATTCCCTGCCCACAATGAGCTTACAGTCTAGAGTACTGGATGTTGGCAAACCAGTATCCTCACCTGTACTAAGCCTGGCTCCCAGGGATGATCCATGATCACCGGGCCAGCGTTTTCCACGTCTTTGGGGGCGGGGGAAGGGAAAGAGCGGAAAGGTGGACTTGGATTTTTCTGAATGGTAGAATCGGCTCCTCGGCGATCCTGTATGTAGACACGGTATCTTCCCTCCCCTCCATCCCCCAGAAGCTCGTCCCAGGAGCCTGGTTTAATGATCTCAAAAACTCATTAAGCCAGGCCTCTGGATGGGATTTTCATTGGAGGGGTGGGAGACAGGGAGCCTTCAAATAGAGATAATAAGGAGTCAAATATCCTGAGGATTAATGAGTGATTCTAAAATTCAGAAAAATCCACTATTCCCTCTCACCTTCCAACCTCTGCCATCTTCCACTTAGCCGCCACTTTCTCTGACGTACTTTCCCACTCGTTCTCTCCTACCCAACCTCTCATTTGCTGATTAACCATGCTCTCTCTCTGTCTCTTTCAAATCATTCTGTTCTTCGTATTTTCTCTGCTGTTACTGCCTCTTATCCTTTCTCACCTCATGGCTTTCTATTTTTCGGAGCCCTAGCCTCCTTCTAATTGTCTTATTCTCCTATGCATCTCCTGATTCGACGATGTTCCTTTTCTCTCTCTCCCCTGGTTTATTTTGCTCTTTTTTTCCCTCTATTCCTTTCCTAATTTTTTTCGAGTTATCCCTCTTTTTCTTCCTGCCTGCTCTCCTCTTTTTCCTTCCTCCAGACTCCAGTGCAGCCTTCTAGCTTTGCTTATTACTAGTGTTTTCTGCCTTGAGAACAGGAGTTGAGAAATGGTTCAGTGGTAATTCCTCGCCATGGGACTAGAGAGCTGCGGAACACTGACCCTGAGTGGATGCCTGTGGCTATTGAGCATGCTCAGCCAACTCTGCAACTTGGAATCTTTGACTATTGGGATTAAAAAAAAATAATAAGATGACGACTAGGGAGGTAGTCAGAAGAAGGGGTTTCAGCAGAGTTAAATCTGAAAAACATTCAAGGTATTCCCAGGAAGGCAAAGAGGAAGATGAGAGGGATGGGAAGAATTATCAGCATGGATCAGAATTTCCCTGTGCTTGTCCCATGTTTTTGCACTCTCCTCCCTCCCAACTTGTTCTATTATTCTCTCTCTCTCAGAAAATCTCCCCCCCCCCCCCGCCCAGCCACCCCCCACCCTGGTTACACACAGACACACATTATCCACTGCCAGCAAAAAGTCTGCCCTGAGCTCTCAGCGGCTTCTGTCACAGTGGCCACTTCGATCCTGCTGGCCAAATCGGTTCTTTTAGAGGTCTTGATGGCCTTTCATCAAGTGGTGGGCTGGGACTTCAGATTTAGGAATGTCCCACTCCATGCAGGACTCATGGACACCTTAAAGAGGGACAGCCTATACCTCCAGAGAACCCATCTCCATCTTAGATTTTTCTCCCATCGATCAATCACTGGTATGCATTAAACACTTACTCGGGGCTAAGCTCTGTACTATGTTAGGAAGAGTACAAGCGAGTGGGCAGACGTGATTCCCTGGCCTCGGAGAGTTCAGGGATTTAGAGCTACTGGCCTAAGCAACGGTCGCTGCTGAGCCCGATGATGGATCCAGTCCAGATCATTTGAGCAGTGAAGACCTAGTCATTAATCTACTCTCCTACTCTGGCTGATCCTACTTGAGCAAATTATCCAGAGAATCAAGTCTTAAAAAGAAACTTTAGCCTCGGTTACCCAGGAGTTTCAAGTGAAAAGGATTGGGACCTAAAATGTGTGGCTAATGGTTTGTGTTTTAGGTGCAGCCCTGATTTCTCTTCCATCACAGGCCATGCACTCAGTCAATACAGAGTGGACAGAGGACATCTGGAGGCAAATAACCCAACACCCCAAGGTCGTTTCTCCTCAACGTCAAAACAAGAAGTTCCGGTAAGGACTAATATGGATAGCAGCGGCAGTGTTTGTAGCAACACCAGGTCCACTTGATGAGATGGTTTTATTTAAATATTGCCCAGGAGCCTCTGTGCAGTAGTTAAATAGCAAACATGTTCTCTGACCAGTCCCCAGATTCCTGGTTGTGTTACCTCATCAGTCACTTTTGCAGGCATGTACGTACTTGCTTATTTCAGGTTTCCTTTTATATATATATATTTATCATTTGTAACTCTTCTCAATCTTCAGAAGCAGCATGGCCCAGCGGAAAGAGGATGGGCCAAGGACCTGGGTTCTAGTCCCAGCTCCGCCGCATACCTGCTGCGTGACTTTGGGCAAATCACTCAAATTTTCTGGGCCTCAGTTCCCTCATCTACAAAAGGGGAATTTCTCTGTTCTCCCTCCTACTTAGAGTGTGAGCCCCATGTAGGACCTAACTATCTCATTTCTACCCCAGTATCTACCCTATTTAATAAATGCCACAGTTATTATTCTTTTATCTATTGTGTATTTGTCAGTTTATGCCTGCTTTTCTCCCCTGGTATAGTATAATCCCCTAGAGGGCAGGGACCATTTCCCTTCTGTTTCCCGTGTGCTTAATACCAAGAGAGCTATACACAGTAGTCGGTGCTCAATAAATGCCTTCAAAGGCAGGCAAAATGGTGTGGTGGGGCCTGGGTTCCACCCAATTAGGGGCAGACAACTTTGCTTCCAAAGATACTTCACCCAAATCTAGCACATCTCGTCTTGCCAGACTGTGCCTCTCCGCGCTTAGGACCGCACTTCATTCCCCATTTCTTAGCGAGAGAGAAGCAGCACGGCCTAGTGGAGGGAGTCCGGGCCCGGGAGTCAGAAGGACCTGGGTTCGAATTCCAGCTCCTACACTTGTCTGCTGCGGGACCTTGGCCAGGTCGCTTCACTTCTCTGTGCCTCAGTTTCCTCATCTGGAAAATGGAGATTAAGACCGTGAGCCCCATGGGGGACATCAACTGTGTCCAAACCGATTAGCTTGTAACTACCCTGAGGGCTTAGTGTAGTGCCTGGCTCATGGCAAGCACTTAACAAATACCACAATTATTATTATTAACAAATACCATAAAAAAGTGGTCCAGGTTCAGGTGGCTGCTAGCAGCGTGGCTCAGTGGAAAGAGTCCGGGCTTGGGAGTCAGGGGTCATGGGTTCTAATCCCGGCTCCGCCACTTATCAGCTGTGTGACTTTGGGCAAGTCACTTCATTTCTCAGTGCCTCAGTTACCTCATTCGTAAAATGGGGATGAAGACTGTGAGCCCCACATGGGACAACCTGATTACCTCGTAACTCCCCCAGTGCTTAGAACAGTGCGTGACACATAGTAAGCACTTAATAAACACCCTCATTATTATACTTCCACCAAATGGGGCGTATGATGTCATTACACTCTGCTGGGTGCTTGGCATAATATCTGTGGTGTCACATGTATCTCCTACCTGGTATTCACGATGGTTGTCTGTAGCCACCCTAACCATGCCTCACGTTTTGCCCCCCGCCACCCTCCACCAAAAAAAAAATTGGTAGCCCCATGCTAGAACTTTGTAAGAGGAGAAAATACTCAGGAAGTCTTCGATCAACTTCTTGTCAGGTTTTGAGTGACTATAGAAAATCTGCCTCCCTATTCTAAAATAAATTTAGACCACACGCAATTGTGACACTTTTAGAAGTTCAGATGGAAACCTTAACCCATATCGTATTAGCCGAAAGCAATTTTTGATTACTCTGAGCGTACAGCAATCCAGCAAAAGAGTTGTTGATTGAATCTGGATGCTCAGTGTATAATTGAAATGTGTTTGATATTTTTATTGGTTAACCCAACCACGTGTCTGTAAAAATGAAATGAACAAATGGCGTAATCACAGAAGAAAAATGGTTAATAAAAATGGACGAGCAATCTTATTTTAGAAGTAGCAGTTGAGGAATAAGAAAGGAAACTGTTTCTATTTATGAAGAGGTTTTGAATGGCTAATTGAAGAAAATTATCCCTTCTGACTATTTCAGCCTAATTTAAGTGGTCTCATCTACTGCATTGTGAAAAGAACCCATTCTTTTCAGGAGCCAGACTATTATAATCACATAATGTAAGTTTTAGTGTTAGAAATGAATATAAGTTTAAAATATTTTTATTGAATCAATATTTGTGTGTGTGTGAAAAGCCTTCAACGTTGGAAATTTGACTTCCTGCAGGAGACTAGAGATATTTTGTCATAGATAAGCCAGATTCTCCTCTCTCTTGCTCCAGATCTTACACCTAACTTTGCTTCCTTCTCGTCCCTGCTCTTCCCAAACTGGGCCTGCTAGGGAGATCGTTTTCATCGAAACAACTCTCCGTAAATTATTTATTTACATTAATGTCTGTGTGTCGCCCCCCCCCCCCCCGGCCATCAGCTCTTTTGTAGTTGTTTTTAATGGCATTTGTTAAGTGCTTACTAGGTGCTAGGTATTGTACTAAGTGCTGGGGTCGATACAAGCTAATCAGGGTGGTCACAGTAGATCCCACGTGGGGCTCAGAGTCTTGTTTCATAGGTGAGGGAACTGAGGCCCAGAGAAGTGAAGTGACTTGCCTAAGGTCACACAGCAGGCAAGCGGCAGAGCGGGGATTAGAACCTAGGTCCTCTGACTCCCAGGCCCGTGCTCTTTCCACTAGGCGATCCATCGATTGGTTCTATTCTCTTCACCCCTTGATGAGGCCCGTGCAATGAGTGGAGATCTGGGGGTGAGATGGATAGCGTCTGAATGGGCTCCGTGAGCTGGGTTTGGTTGAACGTGTGTTTCAGACAGACGCCCTCAATCTCCTTTTCTCCGGTTATGTTATGGGTGATCCTAAAAGCCCCCTCTGCCAGAGTCAGGTCAAAATTCAGGTACAAAAACCATCCCGCCTGCACCAGCGTCGCCGACGGTATCGGCCAAGGTGTTGGGCCTGTTGAAACGGCAACGATTGTCGGCTTCCCGTCGGACGGTAAGTCGGAGGGCAGGGACCCCTTAGTTCTGCTCTAGGTTCCCGGAGAAGCAGCGTGGCCTAGCGGCTAAAGCATGGGCCTGGAAATCAGAAGGACCTGGGTTCTCTGGGCCTCAGTTACCTCATCTGGAAAACGGCGATGAAGACTATGTGCCCCACGTGGGACAGGGACTGCGTCCAACCTGATTAGCCTGGCTCTACCCCAGCGCTTAGACTCTGTCCGCGGTAGGCTTTGATAAATGCGATTGATCATAATTATGATGTGACCCCCCCGATGGAAAAATAAAAGAGCCAAGGCACGGTATTCCTCCCACTGAAAAAGCCTTTACCACTTCCCTTCTTCTCTCCGAGCTGGGCCAGCAATGAAGTCCAAGTCGCACCCCTTGCTCCTTTAATCCTCTGCCGGTTTCCTCTCTTCAGTGCCCTTCAGGGGTTTAAGAAAAGTCCTCCTACATCCTCATCTCGACAGCGACCACTCTCTTCTACCATACCGGCAGGGTCTCATTCATTCGTTCAATCGTATTTATTGAGCCCTTACCGTGCGCACAGCACTGTACTAAGCACTTGGGAGAGTACAACACAACAGTCAACAGACACATTCCCTCCCCACAGAGAGCTTGGAAAAAAGGGCGCATGCATCACACTGGTTCGAACCCTATCTTCCACATTCACCCACTAACACCAGGAGGCTCTGATACCGATGATAGATGGAGCCTCCTGTTGAGAACGCCGGATGAGCCTCAGTCCTGAGCCTTCAAGACAGAAAGGCTGCCCAGAGGGATTGATTCAAATGCTGCAGTCTACGGTCTAAGTAGGAGGGAGACCAGGTATTGAATCCCCATTTTGCAGATGAGGGAACGAAGGCCCAGAGAAGTGACTTGCCCAAGGTCACACAGCAAAGAATTCGGAGGAGCTAGGATGAGAACCGGTGATCTACATTTGATCCCATTTCTGCCTTCCACCCCCACAGCACTCAGTTTGGTTAGAAAACAATGGCGGGCCATCTCCACCCAAGGAGAACCAGGTACTTCCGTGCCGTTCAGATTGCCCGAGTCGGTACGGGCCAAAAATCACTCCGATTTCTCCCCCCTCAGATTCCTTTCCAAATCCACACCCATCCAGCCATTTCCCGAGCTGGATTTAGGCAGCCAAAAGCTAGGGAGTTTCTAATGTAACTAACTTCAACTCCTACAGGAACATCATTTTAGGAAAGCTTTTAAAATAGAATGACCATTTCTCTGTTATCTAATCATACTTTTTGGAGGAGAAAGAAGTTCAAATGAATTAATTTCCAGAGGGGTTAGAAATACCAAAGGAGTTAGAGCGACAGCCCTAAAGATTAATTTTATTCTAATCCAGCGAGCTAGGGCAGCAGACAGTGGCTGACCGGGCTTCCCACCTCCCTCCCTGCGCTATCAATACTAGTCTCTGGCTTTCAGCAGGCCCATTCAGTTTTTAGCCTCCATGTAGGAGAAGCAGCGTGGCCCGGTGGATAGAACCCGGGCCTGGAATCAGAAGGACCTGGGTTTTAGTCCCGGCTCTGCTATCTGTCTGCTGTGTGACCTCGGGCAGGTGACTTAACTTCTCGGTGGCTCAGTTACTTCATCTGTAAAATGGGGATCAGGACTGTGTCCAACCTGATTAGCTTGTATCTACCCCAGAGCTTAGTAGAGTGCCTGGTACGTTGTAAGCACTTGAGAAATACCATTTTTAAAAATCCCGCCCATTATTCCTAGCATTTCCAGAAGCTGCCCCTTCCTTTTCATCCCAACTGCCGCCATGCTGCATCGATTCTTGCATCAGCCTCCTCACAGCCCTCCCTGCCCCTGGTGTAATCCAGTCTGCACTTCACTCAGCTGCCCTGACGATTCTTCTAATCTCCAAAACCTCCAATGGTTGCCCAATCCCCTCTGCGTCAAGCAGAAACTCCTGACCGCTGGCTCTGTCTGCCTACTTATCCTCGCCCTCTCCCACTGCATCCCAGCTCACACTCTTTTCAAGCCACCCTACTCACTGTGCCTTGTTCGAGTCTCTCACTGCCTACTTCTTGTTCACGCTCTCCTTCTGCCTGGAACTCCCTCCCCCTTCACGTCTAGCAGACCGTTATCCTTTCCGAAATCGCATCTCTTCCAGGAGGCCTTCCCTGATTGACCTCTCATCTCCCCATCCTCCCTCCCCCTCTACGACCACTTCGGTACCTTTGACGTCACTTCAGCACTTGGGTGTACTCGCCCTCCTCTCCTCCCTCCACTAGAGCAATCGTGTCCATATTTTTAAACACTGCTGCTGCAATTTATTCGTCTCCCCCTCTAGATCGTAAGCTCCTTGAGGGTAAAGATCGTGTCTAGTCGCTCTACTCTACACCCCCAAGTACTCCGTGCACCGTTCTGCACAGAGTAAGCACTCAAAAAACTACCATCAATGGATTGATTACTCGGTTGGGGGTGTCACGCCCCAGTCTCGCTGACCTTAATGAGTCTCCGTTGTCATCGGTTTAATACCTAAGAACGGGGAGGGCTACCAAGATTGATTCTCATTTGTTCACTTGGAGCGAGAAACAATGCCTGCCCATCAAACAGAAAAGAAAAACGATCCCATCGGATTCTGAATGTTCTGCTCAACCGGGAAGATGGGGCTTAGGCTGGTAATTTTTTTGTACTTGCTTGCAAGGCTGGCCTATAAAACGCTATTTACTAGGGTTAAATGATTTCCCTCTTTATCCATTATCCAAAGCCATTTTTTAAAAAATGACATTTCTCCTTCAGGGAGACTAAAAATTGCTTTCGCCTTTCCGCAGTTGCCATTATTTTAATATTTAAGCACATGCTGAATGCCCTGACTCTGTCTCTCACTGTCCTTCATACTCATAGAGGATGTCGCCGAGTGAAATTTAACAGTGGGCGTACGTATGGACGAAAAGACCGACGTGGGATCCCCAGGCCTGACCACACCGAAGAGCAATCGCTCAATCAGTGGTATTTATTGAATGCTTACTGTGTGCAGTGCACTGTACTACGAAGTTGGGAGAGTACAGTGCAACAGAGTGGGTAGAAATGTTCTCTGCCCACAACGAGCTTACAGTCTAGAGGGGACTTGGTTATGCTGTCATGTGTGTCGTCCTACCTACCAACTGTCTAAAACTATAAATACTGTGTTCATCGAACCGACTGAGAACTTACTTTGCGCAGAGTACCCTACTCTTGAAAAAAACAACCGCCGCTTGGCTTTCGATTTATATGCACGTAACCTGATGTTATTGGATGGTCTTATTCGTTTCACTCTGAGACAGAGAATGAAGAACATTAAGTGGTTTTCATAGGGTGGGTAGGCTATGCTTGAAAACAGATTTTATTGATCCTAAAATTACAAGATCAATTACCAACATTTTGTTGAGGATCAATATTAGGTCAGATGTCAAAATAAAGATAAGGGGTTAATTAAACAAATGACATTCAAATGCATAAACATATCCCCCTCGAATGACGTGGATTTTTAATTGACTTTTTAAAGAAATATTTTCAAATGATTTTAAACATTGCATTTGAAATACATACATCTAAAAGTACATCAACTTCTATAGGGTTTTTTTTTCTGGTAATCCCAAATCCTAAAGTAAAGTCCACTTTTGGAAAAGAAGGATGCTAGTTTAATACCATTTTTGTTCATCTTTGAATTATTTTGTTCCATTAGATTTTCAGGTATCCTTTCTGCCAATCATACTGCAAGGAAATAACTGAATTAAGCCAGCGTGTCGGAGTGGGAGTGTGTGGAAATAATGATCGGCCGGTATTAAACTGGCAGCCTTTACTTCTCATATTAAAAATATAGGTTCACAGAAATATAAATTTATCCTTATACACTTATCAGAAACAAGTAACCATTAAAGTTTGTGACATTCATCTGTTCTTGTCTCAGTACACGTGTAGAAAACAAATCCTCGAAGACAATAATCAGACCAATTCTTCCCCCTTCGGTCTCAGTGGACACCGTAAAAACCCTCCTAGGTTTGAAGCGGGAGAAAGGGTACCTCCCTCTTCTCTCCCTCTTTCCCAGCCTTTGGTCTCCAAAAGCAGTGTGGCAAATCCGCTACCTCATCCCTCCCTCCATGCTGGCCATGCCGGGATGGGTTTGCTTGTAGCTCTTCTTTGCCCCTTTGGGGGAGAATCTGGCTTAAAGACTTGGAACGGAACCAAAGCACACTGTACTAAAGGAATTTGCATTCACCCAGTTCGCTGGACCAGTGGTTCCCAAACCTTTTGGACCGGAGGCAACCTAAATTCACTATTGGCATTTCTATGCGTCTCATCTCGGGCTCTGATCCGGACTCCTCCACCTGTCTGCTGTGTGACCTTGGGCGAGTCACTTCACTTCTCTGTGCCTCAGTTTCCTCACCTGTAAAATGGGGATTGAGATTGTGAGTCCCATGGGGGACAGGGACTGTGTCCAATCCGATTTGCTCGCATCCATCTCAGCGCTCAGTGCCTGGCACACAGTAAGCGCCTAACAGATACCACTATCATTATTAAATCATGGGGGTTTTTTCAACTGCAACTTATGTTAAAAAAAAAAAGATTACTGTTATCGATTCAGATGTATTCCACCTATGGAAACAAACTAGGTTTCTGATTGTTCACAGACATTTTCAAAATCAAACCTCGAGTAAAGAATTGTACCAGAAAAAAAAAATAAAGTGTCCGGTTAAAAAGATAATCAATATTTAGAAACGAATGAGATCTATCCTGACCTTTCTGGGGTCTTAATTGGGTTACATCTACACTGCCCAAAGCAAAGACAAAATTTTCTAACAGAGTTTTTCATTGGAGAATTCTGGATAAATCTGAAAACTTTTGACCTCAAGGTGGATTTTCTGCCTTGAATTAGTGTGTATGTGTGTGTGTCTGTGTGGGAGGGGTGTATGTGTGTATATATGAGAGAGAGAGTGCGTGTGTGTGTGTGCACACCTGTGAGGCACATGGAATTAAACACGCAGACGCCCTTGCCTAAATACACTAGTCTGTATCTGTCTCTTACATGGAGGAGACACAGTCTTACTGAATCAGGAGCTAAAAAGCTTTAAACTCAAAACCAACTCTGACTGCACTGCTGGCTGCCATTACACAGAAGGGGATTCTTACGATTTTCTTTGGAAAGGTGACAGACTTGAAGAAGGAAGCTAGCTCAGGAGCTACGATGAGTTCTGACAGAGGGGAAGAAAATGGCCTTACATACATCGACAGAGGACTTTGAAAAGCAGTGCATATCACAATTTCACTGAAAATTGTTGGATTGTTTGTTTTCGCTTGCTAATTGGTGCTGTAGAGCAGAGCTTCTCTAGCACGTCAGGTGTGCCCAGGCAAGCAGTTTGGGAACCACTCAAGTTGAACAACAGTTAGGGACTCACCAGAGGGGAAAGATTGTGAGAACTTCAGTTACTCTAATTGATATTTTAATTCTCATTCCACCAAGCTGTTCACGTTGGCAGGGTTCAGTCAAAACACACTCTAACATTATGGCTCAGTAAATGCAGTAATGTTCCCCCCCTCCCGCCCAAATAATGAAAAATGACTCCCAACACCCTGCTCGTGCATCTTCTTGTATTCCATATTTGTTGGCTTCTTGGCTCAATTCTCACCTATTTTGAAGGGCCTATAAATTCAAGTATTTTTTTTGCGGGGGGGGGGGGGAGATTTGATTTCCTCTGATCCGTTGGAGATTTGTGTATGGTGACAGGCCTCTGTCCCATCTGAATTTGCAGGATTGAATTTATCCACCCTTCAAAATGGGGGAGGCTTTCACCTGGTGGTTGAAATGCTGAGCCACAGGCCTGTGTTAGCCATGGGAAGGTGATCCACTGTTCCACTCTCTGCCCCTCTGTGGTATCCCAAGGAAGTAAACTGGGGAGTGGGGAAATCTAGCTCAGTTATCTTTGAAAGTGCGTGACTTATCGGGTCACTGTCCGCCCGACCTTCTATACCGTTCAACTCTTCGTTTGAAAAGAACAATCCAGACCACTGAGCGGTGAGTTCTAAGACCACCGATTTCTTTGGAAATAAAAGTTTAATACCGATTTTAAAAGAATGGGTGGGATGACATACAACTGCTAACCCCCGCTCGATATCTTTCTGGGGTCTTTTCCATCACCGCAGTAACCTTTCGGCAGGGTGGCAGAAAACGTTCCAGTTGAGGAAAGGCAAAAAATATTGGCGTTATTAACCACTCGGCATAAAATATCCATTCTGCATAGGAAACTGAAAACAGAGACAACAGATCTGAGTAAACATGAAAAAAGTGCTATGAGGTAAAATTTTTTTTTTTTTAGAAATTTAGTGGTAGAATTCTAACCAAATGAGAAAAAATAGGTAGCTTTCTTTTCTTTCCATTTATTTCCCTGAGCACTGATCTTTGGAACGATTGAAGTTTCAGAATCGCTTGGATCATGATTCCTATATCAGCCTTTAAAAAATAAATTTTGTTATCCCACATCACTCTAGCAAGTTCTAAAAAATGGAAATAGGAATATTTATGTCCTAAAACTACTCTCCTCAGTGCGATTCTCAGCCCTCGGTCACACAGGACAGAGCCAGCGCTTCGGTCCGGATGGGAGCCGGGGTACCCTGCACCCCCCGCCCTCCACCCACCGACTCTCACGGTGCAGGTTCCCGCTGAGGGAAAAGCCAACCTTCACGACGGCATAACCAACCTTCGGTTCACTCGCCTCCCTTCCCCTTCAGGGGAGCCATGTGTAGCTCAATCGCATAAAGTCAGCTTGGTCTCCCTCCTTCTCTGGCTCTTCTCTCTACCCCGGGCCTTAGTCACGTTTAGGGTTGGGATGGGTGGGAACTCCTCTTCCCCCTTCGAAGGAAGAGGCCCCACGCACCCTCCTACAGAGCTGCTTCCCGCCGCGGGGCTGCGAGAGAAAAACAGGACCGGAAAACGTGTCTTAGCTCCCCCCCACGTTTGGGCCTCCAGATCTGGAATTACTTAGAAAACCTGAAAGAGCTGCATTAGATTCCATGAAAAAGCTAAAAAAATCGGTAAGAATTTCCTAGATTCCGATCGCAAATTTCGAAAGACTTGTAAGGCATTTAACGTTTTTAGATTGTACAAATGGTGCAAGTCAAAACACTTTAGAAAACTAGAATAACGCAGGGAGGTCTCGCACGTCTAGGCTAATACCGCACACCGCCGAGCCGAGTCACCGGGCCTGATCTCACAACTCGGCAGCCTCGGAATACATTTACCCGAGGAGGCCTACGGCTCGGAGGCCTCGTGGCCACCACACAGCCCAGTGCCCGACTGACCTAATACACTGGGATGTGAACAGCTGGCGCTTCCCTGGGGCCGGAAAGGTGGGTAGACAGCTAATCTGGAGGATTCGAGGCGGGAAGCCTGGCGAGGAGGTCCACGCCATTCTTCCCGGCCGGGGCCCCGCACGCTTCTGCAAGGTGGGGATTGTCCAGCTCACGGGGTTGGGTCTGCAACTCTCCTTGGAATGATCCGGATTTCGAGATAAAAACCTCTCAGCGACTGACCCCGCTGCACTTTTGGACATCTGTGGTCCAGAGAAGCGTAGAGTTGAGCGGTGGTCCGATTTACTCGAGTCAACGGAGATTGTCCACGTGGATCACTCCGGACCCCCAAAGGTGGGCTCTCTTTCGAAATCAGGGGGTTCGCACATCTGAACTTTTAAGAGAATCGGCACTGACTAAGGCAAAGCCTCGGAGTTTGAAGGAGTACTACTCTGGCCCTAGATACCAGCATCATACATTTGCTTCCCTTTCCGGTAAATTTGGTTAAATCCTTAAAATTGAAATGAGTTTCCATTTGCCACACACACACACACGCACAAAATGTGCCAAACTCCTTTCCCTCTGTTTCCTACCTCGGTATTTCCTGGCAGGTTCCAAAAGGGAAAGAACCGTTTGGCTACTCAAAATGGTCGAGGGCCTCCTCTTTCGTTGATCTCGAGCTTATCATCTGCTTAAAGAGGGTCGGGCCCCCGACCCTTGAGACTGCTGAGTTTGGTCTTGCTGCAGTATTACTAATCCCTCCCCTCCGGAGACATTCTGATGGGATGAAAATTAAAAAAGAGTTCGGTAGTAATTCGATTTTTTTCGGAGTTCTTCCACCCCCCGCCCCTTTCCCTCCCGGCAACTTTGTGCATTTCGAACCGTGAACAGCATATCACTTAAGGCTAGGTAAAGGATATATTTTTAAATCAAAGTCTGTGTTATTCAAGATTACCAGAGAAGTGGATCATAACGGTAAAATCATTTTACAAGAGAAATCATGACTGCAGTCGTCCAAAATAGGCTTCCGCTTTTCACCGGTGTAAAGCCCAAAGAAGCCCTGCTTTGGCTTTTAAAAATACAGGACCCGTGTACAAAAAGGAATGTATATATGACATCTTGACTCCCCTTTAATTAATATACTCCAATAACATCTCGATTAGTTTTCTAAAGGAAGCGATCGATACTTGGAAACTGCGATAAACGTACCAAACATGTTCACCATAGACTCGAAAGCTTTTACAGTTAAGAAATCATCACCGAAAGCAGGCACGTTCGTGTACAGAGAAAACGTTGCCGATTCTTCGTTTCTTGCCCCCCTTCGAAAAGTGCAGGTCCTTACACGTTCGGACAGAGGCTCTCGCTAAACGCGGAAGAGTGTAAACGCGAGGATTTCCCCCAAAGCCTAGGAGACGCGGCACCACCCTCCGGCCCCCTTCCCTCTTGAGCGGGAAGGGCGAACTTCCCTTCCGCGGGCTGCCCCGTCGTACTCGGGGAACCCTTGGCACCGGGCCGGAAGAGAATCGAGACCGGCGTTCGACCCGCCCCGGACCAGATGCCCGAGGAACCGATCCATCCGCCTTCGTCGTCAACCGGGGAAACGGAATCTGGCTGGATATCGAGGGAACACAGAAGAGAGGAGCGAACTCCGTCGGACATGAAAAACGATCATAAAAACGGGACGCCGATACCGGGTTTTCTATCATACAGGGCGGCCCCGCTCAGGCGGGACGGGGCAGCGGTGGGGAAGGAGGGGGGAGGGGAGAGGAGGGGGGACTACCGAGGGGAGGCCAAAGTGCAGCCGGAGCATGAGAAAGCCGAAGGGGGGGAGGGGGGGGAGGAGAGGGGTCTCTGCCGAGAGAGGAGGGCGAGGTCTCTGCCCCGGCCGGAGACGAGCGGAGAGCCGAAGCGCGGCCGCTTCCGACCCCCCGGGCGGAGGCGCCGGAGCCCCCCCCCCCCCCCCCCCCGGTCCCCCGGCCGGACGCACACGGAGGGAGACGGACGGAGACACCCACACACACGCACACACACGCACGGCGCGGTTCCGGCGGACCGACCCCCGAGTCATCGTCCGTGGCGGGCCGGCCTCAGAGGACCGCTCCGCCGGGCTCCCGGGGGTAGATCTCCTCGTAGGGCGGGGGCCGCTCGCCGGGCGGCGGGGAGCAGTAGGGGTAGGAGGCGTCCAGCTCGGGATCGGACGGGGAGTAGCCGGGGAGCTCCACCGACGGGTGCCCCCCGCACTGCACCTCCACGCCGGCCTCGTCCAGCACGTGGAAGACGCCCACGTTGATGTAGGACACCGAGTGGCGGGCGGGGAAGTCCCCGCCGCCGGGGGGCGAGAAGTCGGCCTCGTCCGGGGAGAAGATGGAGCCGTCGCTCCGCCGCGGCTGCAGCCGCCGCCCGGCCCGCCGCGCCCTCTGCAGCCGCCGCTGGCGGGGCGGGTAGGGGTGGGCGTGCGGGGGTCCGCGCCCGCCGCCGCCCGCGCCGCCCCCGCCGGTCCGCCCGCCCCCGCCGCAGCCCCCGGCCCGGCCCGCCCGGCCGCCCCGCCGCCGGCCCCGCCGGCCCCGCCGCGCCTGGGAGGACTTGTAGTTCTTCACCAGGAGCAGGTTGACCAAGCCCAGGAGGCACTCGAGCGAGTTGAACACGGTGGAGATGACCAGGCCCCGCTGGTAGTCCTTCAGCTTCTGGCACTTGGCCGACGTGGAGCTGTCCAGAGACGAGCCGCGGGGCCGCGCCGGGGCCGGGACCTGCGCCGGCCCGAGCTGGCCCTCCTGGCCGCCCGCCGCCGGGCCCCGCTGCTGCTCTTGCACCTGCAGCTGCTGCACCTGCTGCTGCTCTTGCACCTGCAGCTGCTGCACTTGCTGCTGCTGCTGCACCTGCTGCACCTGCTGCAGGCAGTAGTGCGAGTACTTCCTCTCCACCAACGACACGGTGTCACCGTCGATGACGGCCCCGGCGAAGGCGCTGAGAACGCCCAGCATGAACACCAGCACCCCCAGCAGCAGGAAGTTCTGGCTGGCCGGAGCGGGGCCGCCCCCCTCCCGCGCCTCCGCCCCCCCCGCCGGCCCCGCGGCCCCCGCCGCCCCCGCCGCCGGAGTCCCCGCGGGGCCGCCCGCCGCGCCGCCCGCCGCGCCGCCCGCCTCGTCCCCGGGGCGGCAGCACAGGAGGGCGGAGCCGAGGAGCGAGAGGCCGGCGGCCAGGAGCAGCCCGGAGTAGAAGGCTCCGGCCGCCGTGCCCAGGCGGAACGGCTCCCCCCGGAGCTCGGAGCCCAGCGAGAAGCACTTCAGCCCCACGGCGGCGGCGCTGAGCGCGCAGGCGAGCAGCAGGCAGGAGGAGAGGGCGGCGCAGGCTCCCCGGACGCTCCACTTCATCCTCCGCCGCCCCGCCGCCCCGCTTCCCCGCGCTGCTGCTGCCGCTGCCCCCGCCGCCGCGCCGCCGCCTCCTTCTCCTCCTCAGCCGCCGCCGCCGCCCTCCTCCGCCTCCCCCGCCTCCTCCCGGCGCCGTGCGGCCGGCCCGCTCGCCTCCTCCTCATCCTCCCGTGTCCTTCCCGGCGGCCGCCGCCGCCGCCGCCGCGCCCTGCGCCGCCGCGGGAGACATGCCGCCGCCGCCGCCGCCGCTCCCCCGGCTCCCCCGGCTCCCCCGGCGGCGGCGGAGGACGAGGACGAGGAGATGATGGGGGGGCGGAGGGGGCAGGCCCGCCAACCGCCGCCGCCGCCTCGCGCGCAGGCAACCGCCGGCGGCCGGGCTCGGGGATCGGACGCCTCGGCGGCGGCGGCGGCGACGACGAGGAGCAGCGGCAACGGCGACGGCTGCGACTGCCACTGGCGGGGGCGGCTCCGGCAGCGCCGCTCCCCCTCCCTTCCTCCGTCCGTCCGTCCCTCCCTCCCTCCCCGGCCCCCGCCCTCCGTCCCTCCCCCTGGCGGGGCCGCCCGCCTCCCGGACCCCCTCCCCCGCCCCCCCAGGGAGGGCGGGAGGCCAGAGCGGAGCCGGTGCTCGGCCCTGTCATCCGACTCGGCCCTCCCCCGCTCTCAGACGGGGGCGACATCCAGAAGGGGCTCCGCCCGTCTGGGACCGGCCGCTCGGCCGGGGGCGCTGGGGGGGGGGGCGGGCAATCCCCAGGGACCCGACCGAACCCCCCCCCCCCTCGTTGCCCCTTGACGGCTCCCCGTCTTCACCCGTCCCTTGGCTCGCCTTTCTTTCTCCTCGCCCCGGCCCCCTTCGCCTTTGCCCTCTCTGCTGGCCTCCCACGGCCGTCTGATCGTGCGGGGAGAGGTGGGGGAGATGGCCACTCTCTACTGCCACCCACTCGGACCGTGAGGGTCCAGTCGCGGCGGGGCCACCCCCTCCCTGGCTCGGAGGTGGCCTTTTCGGGACCGGCAGAGTTTAGAAGTTGTCCCGAGACGGACGACGCCCTGCCCCCGAGCCGACAGACCCAGAGGATGGGGGCACTCGCTACCTAGGACTCGATTCGTTCCGAGCGACCGGTGACTCGGATTTATTGTGAATGGGGGGGGGGCGGGGAAAAAGATGCGGCCGATTCGTCGTTTTCAATCTCCCCACGGACCGGGGACGAATAATCCCACGTCCTCTCTTGAGTGGGCCACGCCGCTTAAATGCGGACGAGACGAGGGTGCCGACGATCCGTCGCGGTGACTGTCCGCCGGCCTCGTCGTGTCCGAAACGGTCACGCGAAAAGACCCTTTTTACGTCGTGGCGACCGGGGCCTCTTGGCTTCCCCCTACTCGAACCGAGATCGGGGGTGGGGAAGGGAGGAAGGGCCATCGCGGCTCCGGAGGGAAGGAGGCCGAGCTCTCCGGGCCCACGGGTCCCTCCCGAAGGACGGGGGCCCTAGGAGGTCTCCCGGTTCACGGCTCGGTGGCGGGAGGATTCGCCTCGCCGATTCCCCCGTTCCTCCTTTTGCTGCATTGCAAAGCGAGCGCTTCCATTCCGTGGCTGCGTATGACTCATCCTCAGCAGCATGCTAATTGTGGTGTTGAATAACTTTTTAAAGTGCTAACTGAAATGGTCGATGACTAAATCTTGGGGAAAAAAAATCGAGTTCGGTCGGAGGGGCGGTACGGCGTCTTCCCTTAGGTACGGCTACATGTATGTCCCACGGCTCTTGGCGGGTAGGTTGGCGATGCCGTTCGGTTGCCTTGGCGAAGTCGCGAAGGCCTCCGCAGAGAATACCGGTATGTTTTCACACCCCAGGAATGCCACTATTTTAGAATCTGTGGCGCCATTACCGCTTCAGAAGTGCATTGAATTAGGAGCTGTTAACCACAGAGGGGGAAGGGGGGAAAACCGAAAAAACAACCAAAAACCTACAACTCCAAGGCTGGGGAGAGAAGCCCGGAGCCTACGAGCCGTGGCTCGAGTGGAGTGTCAGAAAATGGCAGTGTTTAGAGACTTTAAAAAACAACCACGACCGCCCAACACTTTCAGATGCAGGAAATGAGGAAAGACTCTGAGCTGCTGTGTACCACGGTCCGAGGAACAGACAGAACCGTTTTTTCAGTTCATTCTTGCTTATACGCCCTAGGGAAAAAAAGCCACGGAATGCACATACACCGACATATACGTTCATCTGCGGAAAACCGTGCCGAGGATGGCCACTGACACCCGGACGAGACATTAACCGAAGCGGTCCGACATAAGACGTGCGCGGTGAAGCTTATATACACACGTCCGCTCATATGTAGAGAAGCGGCTTGGCCCAGTGGGTCGAGCGCGGGCCTGGGAGTCTGGAGGCCCCCCCCGCCTCCACTCGTCTGCCGTGTGGCCTCGGACAAGTCCCTTAGCTTCTCTGGGCCTCGGTTCCCTCATCTGTTAAACAGGGATTAAGACCGTGAGCCCTGTGTGGGACGGGGATTGGGTCCGACCCGATTATCTTGTATCTACCTCAGTGCTTAGAACAGTGCCCGGAACAGAGGAAGCCCCTGACGGATAGCGATTATTCTCTACGCAAGTATGTGATAGCTATATATTTTTGGAATCTGTGAGTTTAATTAATGGCACACACACCTCTATGTAAGCCCGTGTTCACCCGGTGCATATTTAGAATACAAATATATAGTTCGCTGTCATTTGCATTTCAGATGAAAGCCATCTACTTGCAGTGGAATATGTGTGACACCTCCTTCATTCTGTTTTCTTGACATTTTGCGTGGGCTATGTTTGAAAGGTTATTTCTACAATAAGGCCTTGCCTATTTCACCATGTATTTTTAGCAGGAACTGTTGATTAAAATATCAGCAAGATAAAAAAAATCAATCGTATTATGTATTTCTCTCTTTAAGAGCAATGACGATGCTAACTGGAAGTGTGGGGAAATTGAACTTGCTTTTAAATGAGTTGATACATTTTAAAAGGTTGATGTGCAAACCAGGTGTGTGCAAAGTGCACGCTCTCACGTCGACTGTTACGGGCCGACTCTCGCTGATTATTTCTGCTTCTTGGGAAAGACATTCAGGAGCAAACTGGGTGCTGCATTTCAAATTATTGGGTTTTGGGTGGGGGGGGGGGGGTGGTGGGGTTGGGGGAGAGAAGCAGATAAAATTCTGAGGATTTCAAGGAATTACGCAAGCTCAACCCCTGTTCTATTCTCAAATGAAATATGCTGAAGAGCAGAGGAGGTGATGTGCTTTTCAGTGGAGCCAGAGTAATAATGTAGACAGGGAAGGATATTTCTAAGTAGAGGTACTTCATTCTAGTCAGCTTTCAAGAAATGACTCCTTGGGCTGAAATAATTATCAGCTTGGCTTTTTTTTTTCCTTAGGAGCACCAGACATCGCTGGAAGATTGATCCTTCATAAATTATTCGGTCCTAAATATTCATCCACTTCACCAGCTCTTCAGCACTCTTTGATGAGCCTGATTTTCCCCTTTACATCTTGGTGAGCATGAGCAATGCGCTCTCTTGGGGACCAAGGAGAGAAAATCCGCCCTCCGTTCCCATCTAGGAACCTCTCCGTCTCCCACCACATTGAGACTTCACTGCAAATGCTCTCAAATCTGCTCACTCTTCTCTTCCCTCGAATCTGGGGAAAATTGGGCCCATTGAGAGAGATTCTCCCGGGGTCTAAAGGGCTCCTCGTTTCGCAATTCGGCCCCTTTGGGAGCTTAACCTTTTCAGGCCACCGAGTGCTATTCGCTGCACAGAAGAATGATCATTTTACCCTATTTATTGATCCACAGGCTTATCTGAGCTATACACAGGTTGTGAGAGGAAACGTTTAGGAAAAATTGACTACTAAATTTTCCCAGAAGAGAATAAAGTGATTTACCCATCTTATTTTTTTTTCATTTCATTTCAGACCCTCACCTGTCTTCTAGCCCAGAGGGCTCATCACAAGTTATCTCCTAGGAAAGGGAAGGAGAGCATCAGGACGATGGAGGTAGGAAGAAGGGCGGGAGTAAAGGAGCAATTAGAGTTGAGGGGGAGAAAGGGCCATAGTAGGAGAAAATGGGAGGAAAAGGCATCCTCCCCCCACCCCAAAGCAGAGCAAGGTGCAAAACGTGATTCACAGAGAACCCGTTCTTGGGCAGGGATTGTCTCTATCTGGTGCCCAACTGTACATTCCAAGTGCTTAGTACAGTGCTGTACACATAGTAAGCGCTAAACAACTACGATTGAATGAACAAAAGTCTAGGGAACACACGTGTCCAGAGATGGGGCAGGGAGAGGAGAAGTCGATCTATAGTTTCTTCTTGCAGATTTTTTTTTATGGTATTTGTTGAGCACTTACTGTGTGCCAAGCACTGCAGGAGGACTAGGGTAGATACAAGTTAACGAGGTTGGACACGGTCCCCGTCCCTCATGGGACTCACGGTCTTAATCCCCGTTTTACACATGAGGTAAATGAGGCCCAGAGAAGTGAAGTGACTCGCGCCGGGTCACACGGCAGACAAGGGGTGGAGCCGGGATCAGAGCCCAGGTCCTTCTGACTCCCAGGCCCATGCTCTGTCCACTATTGCCACGGTGCTTCTCCTTCCTCATTTCTTTACTGCTCTTTTTGGAGACCCTCTGCTGTCGTTTCAGACCATCCTCGAAGACGAAAGCTTGTTGAATTTGAAATTTGCTCAGCGTTTTCATATTAAGGGTCTCATTTGGTCCCTGGGGGGGGTGGGTATTATAATCCCCATTTTACCAATGGGCCAACCGAGGTACAGAGAGGTTGTGACTTTCCCGGCAACTGGGCTCTCTGCCCTCTGCTCGCTCCCTAAAAGAGAAGTGGGGAAAAGTTGGGTCGCTGGTCAGTGTCGGCTCTGAAGCAGAAAGTTCACCGTAGATCCCTTTTCGTTTTTGAAAGACGCATCTTGTGAGTCGGTAGATCCGGCCCTAAACGGTGAGCCGAAGGAGCTAATACAGCATCAGAGGTGCTTAATTTTAACCCGGGGAGTAGCTGAGGCAGGAGAAGAATCTTGCTCATTATTTATTGCAGAAATATTGCTGTGTAGGAAGCATGATTGGCACTCACAAATTTAAAGTGGGAATTAATATTACTAACTCCGGCTTGATGATCTTTACTTTTTATACCCCCTGAATTCTCTGAAATGACTTAATGAGTTTTAAGGTTTGGGCTCCAAAGGCATGGGTAGGAATTGCTCCCCAAAGACAAAACCTTTTTTATTATTGTCAAATTTTCAGGGCCACCTGTGTCATCTGGCACTCTGCAGAGAGTTACGAGCGCCGGAACTATATACTGTCTTTTAATCTTGCTATTCAAACCTCTTCGAGATTGAACAGAAAAAAATAGGAACAAAGCACCCAATGGCAGTTAATTTTGGCTAAGACCAAACCTACGCTAGCATGGAAAATTCAAACCAAAACCCAATTTTAGCCTCGAGTCTCTGGATATTACAGGCAAAGAGGTTTGTAAGTTTGGAATACGTAGAGAACTGGGGCCAGATAACTTGTTTACCTGAAATACCCCGATAATTTGCTAGTTTAGATTTGACCGGTCCCAGCTTCAAGTGACTCCAGGTACGTTCCTTGGCCTGGTGACCGGCAGAGTTACCTTTTTTCCTAATGCCCGGCAACCTAAAAAGAAGATCTTGGCCCGTCCAATCATTTTATATGTTTTCTGAGGCGCCGAGAGGTTGAGCTCCTCTCTCGGGTCTGAGAGTCCGAAGACGACGGCAATCACACCTTCCTGGGCCCCAGAAAGAAGAGCAAGCACTCTCCATCCCCTCCTTTATTCCGTTCAAAAGCACGTGCCTGCTTCAAGTGGAAAATCGTTGCCTGGGTGATGTCTGCTATTGCCGCTACCTACTCCGTTCCCTACCAACGTAGAGTTTTTAGGCTGTGTTAAGAAGAGGTCGTCGCAAAGTCGCGGAATAGTGGCAGCCGTGTTGATGACCTCATTTCTGGTCATGTGTGCCTGCGTCTCGACCTGTGGCTCACCCCGAGAGTATCCTGTACCTCTGATCGATCGAACGATGGTATTTATTGAGCGCTTGCTGCATGCACGGCGCTCTACTAAGCGCTTGGGAGAGTACGACGTAACGGAGTTGTTAGACACGTTCCCCACTCCCCAAGGAGCTCACAGTCTAGAGGAGGAGACGGACATCAATACAGATAAATTACAGAAACAGGGGACGTTAATTACAGATGTAGCTTGCCTGCTGTTCTGCCTCTTAGGGTGCTCATCTGCTCCCTCGTCTTCAAGCCCCCACCGCTACGTGGATGACTCCCAGATCTATCTCGCCAGCCCTGACCTCTCTTCCACTCTGCAATCTCATTTCCCCTTAATGCCAGGACCTCTACGCAAGGACGGCATCACGTCAAAAACTGCACTCCTCACTTTCCAGCTCCTCCGCTAGATGGTAAGCGTCTCAGGGGCAGGGATTGCGTCCGCCGACTCTATTGTATTCTCCCAAGTGCTTAGTACAGTGCTCTGCCCACAGTAAGTGCTCAGTCCTATTGGTCGATCGATCGAGTGAGTCCCTCCACCGTCCTCCACAGACTTTCCCATCACAGTTGACAGCTCCACGTCTCAGAAGCCTGCAACCTTGACAGTGTCCTTGATCCCTCACTTTCTTTCATCTTTCACATTTTGTCTGTTGGTAAATCCTGGCGCTTTTTTCCTCCATAAGATTTCAAGGATCCTCCCTTTCCTCCCCAGAGAAACGACTGCCACCCTAGTCCAGGTGCTGATAATATCCCGGCTTGTCTACTGGATCAACCTCCTCCCTGGTCTCCCTGCCTCCAGCCTCTCCCCTCTCCTGCCTGCAGCCTCTCCCCTCTCCTGCCTGCCTCTACTTCACTCTGCTGCTCAGATCATCTTTCTAAAATGTTGTTTGGCACACGTCTCTTCAGAAACCTCCGAGAGTTACCCGTTCATCTTTCGGCAAACAGAAACTTCTGACCACTGGCTTTAAGGCATTCCATTGGCCCTCCCCCTCCTACCTAGACAGCCTCTTCCCCTAACTTCACCCCACGTTACATTCCTCATTCCTCTCACACTCACCTTCTTAAGGTGCCAAATTCTTGACTTTCCCACCCTTTCTCTTGCCTGCTGGAGTCTCCTCCCTCTTCAAATGTGCCAGACTACAGCTCATTCTGCCTTAAAAAAACAACAAACCTTCTGATATCCCACCTCCTCCAGGAGGTTTTCCCTGATCAATTTTCCTTCTCCTCAAGTTACATCCTCTCTATTATCACCTCCATCCTTTTGGCGCCACTTTTGTATTCATCATTTTCATCGCACTTTTGTCCATACCATTTGACACACTCTACTATTTGAGCCAATTCTTTCCTCCTTTTATTTGTCAATCTGTTTGTGTCTGTCGCCCCTGCTAGATTCTAAGATCCTTATGGGCAGGAATTTTATCTTCTGTTGCCCTCTCCCAAGTGCCGAGTTCAAAATTCCACACATAATAGACACTCAGTAAATACCACAGATAAATTGAAGTGGAGAGAAAGCTACTGAAAGGTCTGACCTGCACTGATCCCCTCTTTGCCTCATTCAGGTCCAGAGCTGGAGAAGCAGAGGTTTGGGGGGTTCAGGGCATCGGGATCTGGCATGAAGTGGGGTCTGGTGTTTTCAGGTTCTTAGATCCCTCCTCTTGGGTCTTGTAGGGCTGTGTGTGTGTGTGTGTGTGTGTGTGCGTGTGTGTAAAGAGAGAGAGAGAAGGTGGGAGTTGGGGAGTTGGGAAGGAAGTCTTGAGGAAAGGTGTGGTTCAGAGAGATTTGAAATGGTGTTGTCCTTGGCACTAAATCTACATGGCAACAGGCATGACTTCTACCCATCTTTGCCAGCCTATGTCATCTGCTCCAGTTTCATGCAGAAAGTACCGTTTCCAGAATTCGCGTTTGGACAGTTAGCAGCAATAATCTCGAATCATTTCCCCCAAGGAATCTCCGAGTAATGCATCTGTATTTTTGAAGAGCACCCACCAAAATAAAATATGTGAATGGTTCAGACTCTAAAGTCTTATCCCAAAGGTTGTTGTCATCAAGTGGCTCAGCAGCAGTCTTGGAGGTCATATCAAGTAGGGTTCTATAAGGATGGGCTGATCTTTCTGGATGACCTGAATGGAGCCATCGGGAACGTTTCAGATGTTACCTAGTTGGGTGGAATGGTAATTCTTTGAAATAAAAGTCACTGTGGTCTTGGTAAGTCGGAAAAAAGTGGCCTACCAAAACAGGATCATCATCATCGTCGTCATCATAATCCTATTTACTGAGGTCTTCTTTATGCCAGACACTGAACAGGGAATTTCAAAGGAAAAAAAAAAAAACCTGGCCTCTGACTTGGAGGACTTGGCAATCTAATGGGAGATTCGGGACAAATGCAAATGTAATATTTTTTAAAAAGAGGGCTAAGGATAAATAGGACTGGAGGATTGTAGACTGTAAGCTCACTGTGGGCAGGGAAAGCATCCTACCAACTCTGATCTATGGTACTCTCCCAAGCGCTTAGTACAATGCTCTGCACACAGTAAGCGCCCAATAAATACAACTGATTGATTGATTGAAAGAATGAATGAATGAGGAAGCGAGGAGGTTCTAAGTGTCATTTTAAGAGAGAACTCAGGCTTGGGGAGGAGAGCGAGGTGGCCCAAAGGCCCCAGGGCTCGGGCTCAGTGCTGCCACGTGCTGGTTCGGTGTCACCGTCTCTGTAGACTTCTCTGTCCCAGCAGTGCTGCCTGGGGCTGGGGGAAAGCGGGGGCCAGGGACAGCGAGGGCATTGATGGTGCCTCAGCTCCCAGGGAAGGGAGTATTTTGAGCATAGGGGAGAAAAGGAAAAAGAGATTTTGGTGGGGATGAGGACTGGGGAAGAACGGGTTTCAAAGAGAGAATGGATCAGAAAGCCCCTGGTTTGTGTCTTGTGTCAGTTCTGCATGGCAACTCAGCAAACCTGGCAATCCAGCTCAAAAAGGGGTGGGCGTCTGTGGCTCGGGACAGAAGGAGGGGGTGGGGAGGGATGGACTGGCATCTACAGTCTCCGCGGTGCACCGTCAACTCCCCTACGAGTCACGCCTTGGGTCCCTTCTGGGCACTGGGCACCACCGAGAGCCCAAGTGCCAGGGTAGACCAACTGGCAGCATGAAGGAGAGGATGTGGGCCTGTGGTAGGCAGGGATTGTGTCTCTTTACTACTGTATTGTACTTTCCAAGTGCTTAATACAGTGTTCTGCACACAGTTAGGGCTCAATAAACACGATCGAATGAATGAATGAGGGACAAAAATCCAGGAGACCCTTCTCCCGTCCACGCATGGGGAATTGCTGTTTCCGGCATGAGAGGGGAGAATGGCACCCACCCGGCATTCTGTACACAGAGAGAACACTTCCACCATTAGGCCACTAGCTTGGTTATTACCGCGGGAACAGCAGCCGTCCATTAGTTCTATTATCCCACTTAGTTGTGGCTAGACAAAAGCCAGATGATCGGTTCTAGTTACCATGGAAATCCAATCCACGATGTACCCCGGCGACACTAACTGTAGGATTCACACGGTACTGCTTTCCTGTCAGCGCATTTAAGGGTGGTGTTATTGTTTAGTTCGGTTCTCTCCCCTGCCCTGGAGAATGTGAGTGGTGAGTGCTCCAGGTGCGAGGGGAAGAAAAGCCTCCTCCATTCCACTCTCGGATTTGTCCAGGCGAAAGGAAGAATCGTCGGCTGATCCCTTCCACGAGGTCAGTCGGTCGATGGGAATTATTGAGCGCTGACTATGTGCAGAGCACTGTACGAAGCGCCTGGGAAAGTGCAACGCGATGATATAGCGGACACATCCCCTGCTCACAATGGTGCCTTTCCCAGCTTGTCACGTGGCAGCCACAGCAGGGACACTTCCCTCTCCCCGTCATTTACGCCTCGGAGAATCTCCAACTTCAACTACCACCTCTATATGGATGATTCCCAAATCTACCTCCTGCCTTCAAGACTTCTCTACTTCAGTGTCCCACCCACAACTCAGACTAGACATGTTCAGAAGAGACCTGCTCATCTTCCCACCCAAACCCTGTCCTCCTTCCAATCTTCCTATCCCTGTAGACAGCCCTGCCGTCCTTACTGTATCACAAGCCCATAACGTTGGTGTTATTCTTGACCCCTCTCCCGTTCAACCCACGTACTCATTCTGTGACCACATCCTACCAGTTCAACCTTCAAAACATCCCTAAAATCCCCCCTTGCCAGTCCATCCAAACTGCTTCCACATTCATCCAGGTACTTAGCCTATCCCACCTTGATTACCGCATCAGCCTCCTTGCTGATCTCCCTGCCTCCTGTCTCTCCCAACTTTAATTCATACTTCACTCTGATGCCCAGATCATTTTTCCACAGAACTGTTCGGTTCATGTCGCCCCACGCCTCAAGAACCTCCAGTGGTAGGGCACATCCACCTCCACATCAAACAGAAACTCCTTACCGTAGGTTTTAAAACAATCAATCGCTTAGCCTCCCGCACCTTACCTCGCTGATTTCCTACTACGACCCAGCCCACACACTTGGCCAACCTACTCACTCTACCTCAATCTCATCTGTCTCACCGCCAACCTCTCACTCACATCCCCGCCTCTGGCCAGGAATGCCCTTCCTCTTCATATCTGGCGGGCGATCACTCTCTGCACCTTCAAAACCTTATTGAAAGCGCAGCTCCTCCAAGAGGTCTTCCCCGACTAAGTCCTCACTTCCTAGTCTCCCATTCCCTTCTGCGTCACCCTTGCAGGTGGATTTGCACCCTTTATTCACCCCTCCCTCAGCCCCACACCGCTTATGTACATATCCATAATTTTTTATTTCTATTACTGCCTTTCTCCCCTTCTAGACTGTAAGCCCGTTGTGGACACGGAACGTGTCTGTACTCGCCCGAGCTCTTAGTTCAGCGCTCTCGACGCAGTAAATACCTGTGGCTTAGTGGAAAGAGCGCGGGCCTGAGAGTCAGGAGGTCATGGGTTCTAATCCGGATCCGCCACTTGTCTGCTGTGTGACCTTGGGTAAGCCACTTAACTTCTCTGTGCCTCAGTTACCTCATCTGTAAAATGGGGATTAAGACTGTGAGCTCCACGTGGGACAAACCGATTACTTTGTATCTACCCTGGCGCTTAGGACAGTGCTTGGCACATAGTAAGCACATAACAAATACCATTATTATTATTCATAAATAAATAGGATTGATCAATTGAACAAACTACTCAAGGCAGCCACATTTGCTTAGCAACTGCCAGAGCCTTTACCCATTGGTGATGTTAAACCGATGTAAGGTCTATGTAAGTAGTGTGGAAGCTTGGGGACTTTGTACAGTGCTCAGCACAGAGTAAGAGCTAAATAAATAACTTTGATTGATTGACTGCAAAGACGATGGCTGTTGAAATGGTTTGATCTGAAATCACCTTGGGATTTAAGCATGCACACAGTTTACTACATTCTGCGGTATTTTGTCCGAAGGGATTCTGGCCAGAATCTTGAAAGTAGGGGAAATTAGTGGGACCATAGTCTCTGAAGTCAGCTCTCTCCCATTTCCTGTTGAAGATGGGGGTGATTATGGAGGAGATCTGGAGACTGGAACATGTTATATGTGGATCCAAAGCTCCTGAAGTTTAGAGCCCCTCCCTGCTTGTAGAATTCTGCAGGAGTCCCGTCAGATGAGGAGGTGCTTTATGTTTTTTCATGACTTGAATAACAACAACGACAACAGTAATAATAATAATAACTTGGATCGAAGAATTTGCTGCTTCAAAATTTTGTGCTAAGACCTTTCACCTTTTGGCTAATTTTCAATGCGTGGAAATAGATCACTGACATCTGAGGAAGATTCACTCCTTGTCTGGTCAATCGATTGATGATGTTTATTGAGCGTTTACTGTGTGCTGAGCCCCATGTACGCCCTAAAGCTTTACAGATGACTAAAATGAGCCTTTACCTGGGCGATGGTCAGCATCTTATCATGTTTGGCACACCATCGCCGGTCGAGCACGTTTCTTAGCTTGGCAGTAGGGTCGGGTCGAGCTGAGAGGCAAGCCAGTGGACCATCAGCGGGCTCAGCAACGAATGGCACGTCCAGAGACTCCACCAGGAACCCCGAGGGTTTTTAGAAGGTGAAGGGGCTGTAGGTGTCACGGGTGTAGCTCCGGATCGGTAAAAACGGGGGGGTCAGGAGAAGCCGTTCGGTGCAGGAGCAGCAGGGCTCAGGCTTTTGGTGAGGCAGGGTGGGAAGTGGAGAGAAGAGGCAGCAACCCGGGGTGAAGAAAGCTGAGGTGTGAAGGAATTAATCATCCTATTAAATCGGGCCTCCGCTTCTCAGGGATAGAGGAGGGGTGGTGGGGTGGAAGTACAGATGGGTTGCTGCAGTCTCTTTCCCACCGAGGTAGGCAGCAGCAGAGTGGGGGAGGGAGGAGGTGGAGGAGGGGCGCAGGAGGAAGCCAGAGCGCAGAGGTTGCTAGATGAAAATGGAAAATGTTCACAGGTTCCCACTAGTCATTATCATGATTGATATTTGTAATTGTCACAGCCAACTAGTGTGGGGGTGGGCTATTTGAAAGGCCCAGAGGACAAGACGACCATTCCATGCTATTAGCTCTCCTTTGAGCGCTATTCTCTGTGGGGCTGGGCCACTGGTCAGGGCAGAAACAGAGTCCCCACTGATTAGATGATCAGGCTGGGGAAGATTTTTTAAAGAAAACAACGTGAGGTGGGATGAGGTTGGACAGAGCAGGGCTAAAAAACACAGTCTTGCTACTAGGCAACTGCGTGCATAGCTGCTGGAGGCAGACCACTTTGGCAAGTGCAGAGTACACCAAAAGATGAAATTCAAAAAAATACCATCAATCATCACATTTGTATCAGTCATAACATTTATTAAGCACTTACAGTTTGCAAAGCTATGTCCTAAGCACTGAGGAGAATCCAGAGTTGTTAATTAAGACACGGTCCCGGGAACACAAAGGGCTAATGATCTTAAACTGGGGGTGAGTGCAGAAGAAAAATAACCAAGCAATGCAGGATGATAGACTAAATTTAGCAATTCAAGAATAAACGAGCGAAGGAAAAAACAACAACAATTCTGTAACTGCTTGGTCTTTTGTTCATTCAAACGTATTTACTGAGCGCTTACCGTGTGCAGAGCACTGTACTAAGCGCTTGGAAAGTGCAATTCGGCAGCAAACAGAAACAATCCCTACCCAACCAAGGGCTCACGGTCTAGAAGGGGGGAGACAGACAACAAAACAAAATAAAACAAGTAGACAGGCATCAATAGCATCAATCTGTTTACTCACTAGCCCAACCGAACAATCCTTGGGGAGAAACCAGTATTTTAATTGTCATATAAGGGCTTTGGTTCTTTGGGGGTGGAGATTGGTTCCCGAGGTGTCCAGCGAGAAGCTGGAGGTGACCCCAAAGCTCTAGAGTTGGGTAGAGAGACTAGGATTCTTGCTGGCCCAGTCCCCTTTCCTGGGCCAGAATGGCTTTTCGAATCCTCCCCTATAATTTCTGAAAGCTGACAGGAGGGCAGACGAGAATGCGTTCAGACTTGAGTTTGCCCTAGAGGTTGCCCACCACATTCTTCTTCCTAAACAAGGGGATCCTAGTCCCCAGACCCTAACTCCGAATGGCCGCCTCTCACGAGAGGTTGGGGCTGTCTTCAGCAGACCCCCGTCCAGGCTGAAATTCTGGGGCCACCCAAAGGCAAACCCGGGCCTCGAGAGTGTGGGCCCCAAATCTGGTCCTAGCTAATGCTAATGGAACTTGTAGCCCCAAGGGTTTTATGGGGACTCCCGCACATACACCATCGATGGCCACCGTGGGGCTGGACGATCCCACCTCAGCTGCCATGCTTGTCGGTGCCTGCACTTCTCCCAGAGAAGGAGAGGAGTGTGAATCACCCTTCTCCCCTAGTTTGAGCTTGCTCAGTCAATAACTCAGGTGTCTCAAAATGAAAAGGGGTAAAAGTCTTTCGAAAGTATCTTCCGGTTTCTGTTACCAGCAGACTGTGTCCTGCATCCCCGGGAATTTGGGGGGACTGTTCTATTCCCCCCCGCCCCAGACTGTAAGCTCGTTGTGGGCAAGGAATGTGTCTGTTTATCGTTCTGTTGTACTCTCCCAAGCACTTACTACAGTGCTCTGCACACAGTAAGCGCTCAATAAATATGACTGAACGATTGAATAATAGTTTTCCAGGTAGGATTATTTCAAATGTACTACCAGTATTTCTCCATTTGGATTCACTGGAGACGTGTTATTTACTGCTCCTGGTGCTGTGGAAGAAAATACCATCTTGTTAATTTTCAGGGACTATTCACGTAATCCTCTCTTAGATATAGAACCCCATTTCATTTTCTGCCTGTGGGTCATTTATTTCGCATTACAGAGAATGTTTAAAAGACAACTCCTGGCAGGATGTACCTGAATTTATTTCTAAAATCCTCACAGTATCTATCAAACACATTCTATCGAACACTTTTCAATGCATGAGGGTTTTTTTTTTTCTTTTTAAAAAACGACTTTCACCTCCTCATTGTACAAACTGTCTTCAGGTCTGGCAGAAGGCCTACAAAGGTTGAGCGGATTATGAAATGCAAAATCGTGGAAAAAATGGAAAGTGATTTGATTTCAGATTAGATGGAAATGATGAGATCTTGAGATGCTAATGATAAGATGCCGATCTGCCATGCCAAGAAAGACGAGGATGATGATTACGGACCGAACGTGGAGAGCGGAGGCCATCATCATGCCTGTCGTGGGGCAGCCCAAGAAAACCGAACCCCATTCACACGCTGCTCTCAGGAAACAACGAGATGTGAAAAATGTCAGAAAGAACTTGTGGGAAATATTTCCAAGATTATCTTATCCTAGAGCATCAAAGTTATGGAAGAACATGATAATTTGATTGTATGCCTCACGCCTGGAGTCCTATATTTAGAAACATAATTGATTTCACTGTTCTGTCATTTACTAAAAATATAAAAAAAACACATGTATTTGCTCTATATCTGTCTTACTGGGATCTAGGTGCAGTTCAGACATATTTCCAGAGTATGTCACTATATGCATAGATGCTGATTTATTGTGAACCTATACTATGTATAGTTTGTCCTATACTCTGCATCATAGCATTTATTTCACTGTTCTGGACTTATTCTAAAATAAAAACCAGATTTTCATTCCTTTTCTGTCTTCCTGTTCCTAATTAGGAATGCAATTCCAAAAATATTTCCATGCATGTCCTTTTAGTCTTAAATAGGTTTTAACTGTGGGAGTCCCTTCAGGCTTAGTTCTGGATCCTTGGCTCATCTCTTTTTTTTTTCTTTTAAATGGTATTTATTAAGTACTTACTATGTACCAAGCAATGTTTTAAGTTGCTGGGGTAGATAGAAATCAATCAGGTTGTACGCTGTCCCTGTCCCACATGGGGCTCGCAGTGTAAATTAATTCATTCAGTCGTATTTATTGAGCACTCACTGTGTGCAGAGCACTGTACTAAGCGCTTGGGAGAAGACCGTAGAACAATGAACGGACACATTCCCTGTTCACAATGAGCTGACAGTCCAGAGGTAGGAGAGAGAATTGGTATAGAATCCCCATTTTACAGTTGTGGAAATGGGGGCTCAGAGAAGTGAAGTCCCTTGCCCAAGGTCACATAGCAGGTAAGTGGCAGAGTGGGGATTAGCACCCAGGTCCTCTGACTCCCGTGCTCTTTCCACTAGGCCACCCTGCTTCCCATCACGCTTTATACTCATTCGCTTGTGGCGCTCATCTGCTCACGGGGTTTCTATCTCTATGCCGATGACTCTCACATCTGTATCTCCAGCCCAGACCTCTCACTTTTTCTCCTGTTTTGTATTTCCTCTCTGGCACATCTCTATCTGTGAGTCCTGCAGTTGCTAATATCAAAACTGAATTCTCCATCACCCCTCCTAAATCTCTCCTTTGCCTCCTGGCTTGTAGCTTCACAATCCATCTTTGAGACTGCTATTTAATTTGCTACTCACCTGTAATCCATTACCAAGTCCTGCTGATTTTCCTTAGCAATACTTCATAGACACCACCCCTTCCTCTGCCTGACTTCAGTCACAGCCCCAGGACTTTTGAAGAGTCCTTGCTCACCTTCATCTATCTAGTCTCTCTACCCAACTCTAGAGTTCCTTACCCACTGACTCAAGAATCATCTTTGTCAAGCATCTGTCTAGCTATGTCTTTCCTCTAAATTACTCAAAACACTGTTTCAGTCATTAAGTCTGTTAGATAATGCCATAATTTCATCATCATTGTCATCAGCAGCAGCAGCAGCAGTATTTAATGAGTATCTCCTGTGTGTAGAGGACTAAACTCTGCCCTTGGGCAAGTACAATAGAAATCAAAAGGATGGCTCCTACCTTTGAGGCTCTTACGATCTAGTCGAGGAGACAAGCAGGCACAAATCTCAAACGTGTGATAGATAAAAGAGTAAGAACGAAAAGAGCAAGAATATCGACACGCAGCCCCACGCTTCTCCACGTTTCAATCAATCAATCAATCATTCAATCAATCCATGGCATTTAGTGAGCGCTTATTGAGTTCAGAGCACTGTCCTGAAAGCTTGGGAAAGTACAAAATAATAGAATTGGCAGACATAATCCCTGCCCATAAGGAATTGAAGATATTAAAATAGATTACAGATAGGGAAAATGGTAGAGTATAAGAATACGTACATTAAGTGCTGTGGAACTTAGGTGAGTAGCAAAATGTTTAAGGAGTCGGATGTGTGACCCTGACATCCTGTCTATCACACTGCCTTACAACACCCTAATCCATTAGATGTCAGTGATGGGAGGGCAGTTCATTCACGTGGTTTCGTGTTTTCCTGCCGAAGGAAACACGGTGTCTGGGATCACTAATTAATTACTTGTCCATACGTTAAGAAGGGGAGTGTGGTTTATGTTTGCTCTAATGACTCTAGACCTAGGTAATACGTTGGGCCAGGCCTCAAAATGGCAATCGTCATATTAAAGATGCCTGGAATGATGAGCTTGTCTTTTTGAGGCACCACCTCTGCGGCATTGGCTAGGTCCTCAAGGAAGTTCGTTAAGGTCAGGGAACGTGTCTACTAACTCTATATATTTTACTATCTCAAACGTTTAGAATAGTGTTCTGAACATAGCAAGTGCTCAATCAATATGATTGATGGATTGATTTTCATGACAACAGGAAATTTTACCCTACTATTGCTGATATCTGAGGATAAGTTGATTAAAAGTTGAGATCAGAGTTTTGTTTTTTATTTTCCTTCCCTTCCCACCACAGCTTGACTGTGTCTGCAGTTTCAACTATAACAGTTATTAGAACATTGTCCTGGATTCTGGCTCACTAATGCTTCTAGCGATTCCCCAGACTGATTCCAAAATAACTGATTTGCCTTCATGCTTGGCAATGTCCAATGATATCGCTGATATCACTGAAATGCTTGCCTCTGCTATGAAGGGGATAAAAGCTTAGATAAGGATTTTGGCTGAGGTGACCGAGGAGGCGTGGACTTGAATGACTTGGAGAAAGGAGCAATTGGACTTTGGTAACTACCTGCGTGAGGGCAGAGAGATGGTGAAGACTATCTTAAGATTTAGTGCTTGGAGGATAGGGATGGTGACATTGCCCTTGATGATGGAAAAATTGACTAGGAGGAAACGTGTTCTACCTTTTTTCATGGTTTTTTTTTCATGGTATTGTTAAGCACTTACTATGTGCCAGACACTGGGACAGATACAAGTTCTGGGACAGATACAATATAATCAGGTAGGACACAGTCCATGTCCCACATCAATCGATCAATCATCATTTTTATTGAGTGCTTATTGTGCGCAGAACACTGTAGAGTAAAATATAGCAATATAACAGAGTTGGTAGACGCATTCCCTGCCCTCAGAGAGCTTACAGTTTAGAGGAGGAGACAGACGTCAATATAAACAAATAAATTACAGAAATGTACACAAGTGCAGTGGGGCTGAGGGAAGGGTGAATGAAAGGGAGCAAATCACGGTGATGCAGAAGGGAGTGGGAGAAGAGGAAAGGAAGGCTTAGTCAGGGAAGGTTTTTTGGAGGAGATGTGCCTTCAAAAGGCTTTGAAGATGGAGAGAGTAATAGTCTGTCGGATATGAAGAGGGAGGGCGTTCCAGGCCAGAGGCAGGATGTGGGCAAGAGCCCGGCGGCGAGATAGATGAGATCGCAGTAGAGTGAGAGGGTTGGCATTAGAGGGATGAAGTGTGTGGGCTGGGTTGGAGTAGGAGAGCAGCGAGGTGAGGTAGGAGAAGTTACATGGCTTGCCCAAGGTCACACAGCGGGCAAGTGGTGGGGTTGGGATTAGAACCCAAGTCCTTCCAACTGCCGGGCCCGTGCTCAGTCCACGAGGCCTTGCCCCTTCTCAACAGCCATGCTGCTGTTGAGCTGAAGGTGCTGCAGGACATTCAGTTGGAAATGTTCTGTGGAACATGGATGACCAAATTGCTATCATGGCAAATAACATCCAGGTGGGTTGCTGAGGAAGTGATAACTTCTCTACTTCTCCACTTCCAGGTTCCTGATTATCCTCCGGAATTCTGGGTCACTGGCCAAGCCCACCAGTGCCCCTGCACTGGGAGAATGCTGGGAGAAGCCAACGTGCCCATGAGAGATCTGGGAGAGACGTAGTGGGCTGCAGGTGAGCGATGCCCAGACATGGTACACGCTAGCGTGCCATCCAGGGTGCCTTGCAAGTATGCCATCTTCTGGAAGGAATGCCAGAGTTGCCAATCTCTGGGTTAATTTTTGCAGGAGGAGAACTGGGCTCGATATTTCTTGAAGTGAAGGAGAAGCTACTTGCTCCCCAAAGCAATTTCCACTGGTGAACGTCTAGAACGTTTGAAACTTTCCTCTGACTCTTCATCACCTACTATTAAAGAAGTCAACAATTATTAAGACAGAGCCGGGGTGACATACGGATGATTGATGAATGGGCGGGATTCATGGAACTAATCCGTACATGAAGGCAATTAACTGAAGTAAATCTAAGTGAAGTTAAACATCTCTTTTTAGATTGATTTCACCATGAGAAGGTTAAAAAAGCTCACCCAACTCAGACTATATTTCGCTTGCTGTTAATCAAACTGACCTTTGTCGGGTTTTCACAGCTTTCCAGATTTTTCAGTTGTGGATTTCATTTCCAGCTGTGCCATTTGGTACTGTTGGTTTCTAGAAACTAACTTTGCATACCATAAAATTGCCATAAAAATGCCTCCCTAATTTCCCAGAAATTAGGAGATTGCTGCTCTACACGGAACCCTCGTGAGTTACCTTGGGCATCCCTCTGAGGTGCTACCTACTAGTGACCTCTGCTCAGATTTACTCTGCTGGGCTTTCTCCTTGGCGCTGAGGAATGTGCGTTTTCCACATCCTTTCTGGACTCTTGCCTCGACTCAGTGGGTCGGGGAAACGGAGCCTGCTGCTCTAGGGGCCACATTCTGAATAACAAGAGGAGTCCTTGAAAAGAAGACTGTTCAGCAAATGTCTAGTGAAGAAAAGAAGCAACGTGGCCCAGTGGATAGAGCACGGACCTGGGAGTCAGAAGGACCTCTAGACTGTAAATTCACAGTGGGCAGCGAGTGTGCCTGCTGTATTGTTATATCGTACTCTCCCAAACGCTCAGTACAGTGCTCTGCACACAGTAAGTGCTCAATAGATACTACTGGCTGACCTGGATTCTAATCCTGATTCTGCCCCTTGTCTACTTCTTCTTATAGAAACCCAGGTGTGGAGGGGGAGAGAATTCTTTCACTGCCAGGCCTGCTCCCTCCCCAGTTTTCCTCAGCAGGTCAGGAAGGAGCATGCCCTGTTCCAAAGGAAAATTGGTCTCCAGTTTCTGGAGCCTAGAGGGTTGGTGGTGTATAAGCACTCCCAAGCTCTCTCCACTGCATTTGAGAGTTTACAGTTTATGGAGCAGTCTTGCCAAGATAAATAGGACCCAATGGCATCCGTACCCATAAAAAGAAATGGGCAAATTAAATTTCAGCAAGAAAGGCTTGGGTGCAACTTAAGGACACTGGGCTCTCCTTTATTTTAATGGTATTTGCTAAGCACTCATTATGTGCCAAGCGCTGTACTAAGAGCTGGGGTAGATACAAGCTAGTCGGGTTGGACCCAGTCCATGTCCCATGTCTTAATCTCCATTTTACAGATGAGGTTACTGAGGCCCAGGGAAGTTAAGTGACTTGCCCAAAGTCACACAGCAGGCAACTGGCAGAGACGGGTTTAGAACCCAGGTCCTTGGGACTCCCAGGCCAGTGCTCTACCCCCTAGACTACCCTAGAGGAAAACTCCCTCTTTCTCCTGCCAACCGCAGCCGACAATACCGAGGAGAAGGCGGAAGGGGTTCTTTAATCACTTCACGCTGGCTGAAACCATGGTGACAAATGGAAAAAATTAGAAGCGTTGGCCCAGGAGGGGCCGTGTTGTTGGTATTTCAAATGTTTTATCACTGTTGATGTTTCAATTGTTTCCAAGTTTCTTCTTGGAGGATTATTACTGCCTTCTTCTAAGCTAATGTTTCGTTTATTGTTCTCAAGTTGCCTTTTCTCTATGTTTATCTTGCTCTTCAGATTGTAAATTCCTTGTTGGCAGAGACCATGTCTATTATGATTCATTGTATTTTCACCAGCGCCTAAAGCAGCACTATATACCAGAGAGGATTAATAAATGATTAGTCAAGGAACAGGGAGCAGAGGCAAAGTGTGGGGGGATATCCTGGCAGCGCGTTTGGACCGGTACCCTTTGGGCATTTGGGATTCCCCCAACCCTCAGCCACACAGCAGTTACGTACACATCCGTAATGTATTTATTTACATTAATGTCTGTCTCCCCCTCTAGACTATATCACCTTTTGGGCAGGGAACATATCTACCAACTCGGTTGTAGTGTCCTCTCCCAAACACTTAGTATAGTACTCTTCACACAATAAGTGCTCAATAAATTCCACTGATTGCCCATATACTATGTCACCTTCACGGAAGGGAGGTGGGAGAGAGAGGCTCCCCCCCCCCCCCACATCACCTTCCATGCTCAGCGTTTGAAGTGGTATAAAGAAGAAGTGTAGACAAAGATCTAGGAGAACAGGGGTGGAGGGAGATTTTCTTCTCCCCATTTATTGGGCATTATTTGTACCCTCCCAGGCCCAAAGGGGAAAATCCAACTGAACCTAACGCTATTGCACCAGTTGAAAAATCTCTGCGGAACATCTTGACCCAACTGTACTGAGGGCTTGATTCTCTGAGAGGGTCACTGGATCTGCTCAGTCAGTCAGTCAATCGTAGTAATCGAGTGCTTACTGGGTGCAGAGCACTGCACTAAGTGCTTGGGAGGGTAGGATATAACAAATACATTCCCTGCCCAGAACGAGCTTACAGGCTACAGGGGGGGATAGACATTAATTTAAATACATGACTTACAGATATGTACATAAGAGGTGTGGGGTTGAAGGGGGGAATGAATAAAGGGAGCAAGTTAGGGTGACACAGAAGGGAGTGGGAGAAGAGGAAAAGAGGGCTTAGTCAGGGAAGGCCTCTTGGAGGAGATGGGCCTTCAATAAGGCTTTGAGGAGGGGGGAGTAATTGTCTGTCAGTTATGGGGGGTGGGGTGGGAGTAATTGTCTGTTGGATATGAGGAGGGAGGGCATTCCAGGCTCCCATGCCCTGATTGCCATCTCCTGACTCTGTGGGCAAGATTGATTTAGGCCCTTCCTATGAGGCGGTCACTCTGGCCAACCTGATTATCTCAGTACAGCACTCGGCACATAGGAAGCTCTTAATAAATGCCACAAAAAAAGATGCAGACCTCGCCTGACCCCTCTACCCCCCGACCCTGTCTGTGGAATATTTGGCCTCAGATCTCATAAGGTAGACGGAGCAGTCATTGAGAAGCAGTGTAGCTTAGTGGATAGAGCCGAGGCCTGGGAGTCAGAGGACCTGGGTTCTAATCCCAGCTCTGCCATTTGTCTGCTGTGTGACCTTGGGGAAGTCACTTCACTTTTCTGTGCCTCAGTTCCCTCATCTGTAAAATGGGAATTAAGACTGTGAGCCCCATGTGGGACAGGAGCTGTGTCCAAGTTGTATCTAACCCAGCGCTTAATACAGTGCCTGGGACATAGTAAGCCCTTAACAAATAGTTACTAAATACCATTCTGCACTACTTCTAGACCTAGGTAGACGAGGGTCCTGAGCATTCCCTCTCCACATTGCCTATTCATTGCCCTTTCCCCATGTACTCTTCCCCCATTCTGGGGCTCAAATCAGTTGATCAGTGGTATTTATTGAGCACTTACTAAGCACTTGGGAAAGTACACTACAGCCAAATTGTTAGGCACATTTCCTTCCCACAGTGAGCTTACGGTCTAGAGGGGGAGACAGACATTAATATAAGTGAATAAATGACATCGAGCTTTCCACACCTCACCTGGGCTTCAGCAGGAGCTGAAACCAATCAAGCAAGCTGATTACTAGCTTCATAAGGCCCATCCCCATCTACTACTCTGTTGGTTCAATGGTAGTGTTTTGTTTTGCTCTCCTACTTGCTTCCAAATGTGTTGGAAGGAGTGGGGCAACAGAGATCTAAGGTAAGGAACAGGCCATAGAATGCAGTGTTAATGGGGTGAGTGGTTCATTTTCTTTAGAAGGGGTTGCATAGGGGACAGAGGAAAGTTGGGGAGGTAGGAGTAACAGAGAGGGGAAATGGAGAAACTGAGTGGCCTGATCCAGGAGGTTAATGTACAGGCTGGGGAGGTGAACTTAACATGGTTAACTGTGGTGGGATCTCTTGGGGGTGGGATTCTCCTCAGAATGAAAGGGGGTAGGGTCTTATTAGAGGTCAAAGAGATTTGAAATGGATATGGAGTGGTGGAGGGAAGGGGGAAGACCTCTTGTTCTCTCCTTAGTTCAGTGGTTTGTAAAGAGTAAGCATTCAGTGAATACTTTTGATTGGAAGGAATAGAGCAGGATGGGGAAATACTGAAAGAAAAATGGGGGATTAGATAAAAGCAGAAGGACAAAGCAAAGTGGAACAGAAGGTGGGTGGGGGAACTGAGAAGGGGGAAATCAGAATGCCTGGGAGGGAGGATGAGTAATGGAGCAAGAAACTAAGAAGAACAGACACATTTGAGAAGTTGGTGTGTACAGAGTGCTGAACTAAGTGCTTGGGAGAGTACAGTACAAGAGAGTTAGTAGACGTGATCCCAGCCCACAAGGATTTTACAGTCTAGAGGGGAAGACATCCATTAAAATTATGGATAAGTACATAAGATACATAAGAGCTGTGGGGCTGAAAGTGGGTAAATATTCAATGCTTAAAGGGGATAGATACAAATGCATAGATGACACAGAGGGGGGTGGGGGAGAATGAGAGCTTAGCCAGGGAAGGCCTTTTGGAGATGTGACTTTAGTAAGGCTTTGATGCGGGGGGAAAGGGGTAGTCTGATGGGTATGAAGCGGGAGAGAGTTCCAGGTCAGAGGGAGGATATATGAGGCAAGGGGTTGGCAGCAAGATAGATGAGCTCAAGGTACAGTGAGTAGGTTGGTATTAGAAGAGTGAGGTATGTGGGCTGGGTTGTAGTAGGGCTTGGGAGTCAGAGGTTGTGGGTTCTAATCCCAGCTCTGCTGCTAGCCAGCTGTGTGACTTTGGGTGAGTCACTCTGTGCCTCAGTTACTTCATCTGTAAAACGAGGATTAAAACTGTGAGCCCCATGTGGGACAACCTGATCACCTTGTATTCCCCCCAGCGCTTAGAACAGTGCGTTGCCCATAGTAAGTGCTTAATAATAATAATGGTGGTGTTTAAGTGCTTACTGTGTGCAGAGTACTGTTCTAAGCGCTGGGAGAGATACAGGGTAGTCAGCTTGTCCCATGTGTGGCTCACAGTCTTGATCCCCATTTTACAGATGAGGGAACTGAGGCCCAGAGAAGTGAAGTGACTTGCCCACAGTCACACAGCTGACAGGTGGCGGAACTGGGATTAGAACCCATGACCTCTGACTCCTAAACCCGTGCTCTTTCCACTGAGCCACACTGCTTTTCTAATCCATGAGCAGGTATGCTGTTTTAAATGGTCACATCAACCCCTAAGCTATAATATCTGTCATTCTATTCTACGTTAAATGTTCTGCCAAAATGTCCTCAGTTCTCGGGCTCTTATTTACTCGCTGGTTGGACTCTGTGCCCCGGTGGGAACATGCTTGTCAGGGACAAGACAGTGCAAGTGGCTCTGTGCAAATCACCATGGCTCTTAATTATTTTACATAGGGTCTCAGGACTTGAAACTCATCTGTCGTTCTCAACGGGAGACTCCATCGTCCCTTCATCCATTTACAGCTCAATGGGGTTTGCAGAACTGTTTCATAGACCACGAAACCGCTCTACTGTGTAAATATACGGAAATGGAAAAATCATCAAAATAATTCAGTTCAGCAGACTTATTGACAAAACCTTTAGTTTTTATAGACAAAGCTGAAATATAGTTTTGTTTTGGTCTGGAAACTAAACATTGGGAAGCTTTAAAATTGAAGCTTCGAAAGGGAAGTAAACCCATATTTGATTACAGGCCCATTGAAAGAGCAAGAGCATATTCAAGGCTTGGTGGGGGGCAGGGGGAGTTGTTTTTCATGAATTGTACTCCATTAGGGAACTAGAATGCTATTAAGGACAATTAATATGCTCTGCAGTTCTTACCTCATTCTGAATGCATTTGACTATGAATGCTCCCAAAGTAACTTGGGTAGTTGGTTTTTAAGATACAAATGGATGAGCTATTCCAAAGTTGCTTTGAAATTTGTACAAAAATGAATATTGTATTTTAATAAAAGACCAGCTGAGACCTTGAAACAGAAAATGGATTTTTGTCTTTCCCTGTCTCTCTGTCTTTCTCGCCAGTCATCGGAATCTGCCATGTCTCCTCTTTCTTCACCCAACATCCTTGCTTTGTATGTCCTTGGGCAAAGCACTTGAGCCATTTCTGCATTGGCCTCATTCTCTCGTATTTCCTGGAGAGTTGGCAAAATGGGCCTCTCTAGTGAATTAGAGGCCACATTAGCAGGTGGGGGTGGAGATGCTGCCATGGAGAAAAAGATAATTATGGTATTTTTTTTTAAGCACTTATGTGTCAAGCAGTGGGATAGACACAAAACACTCGGGTCCCACATGGAGCTCACAGTCTAAGAAGGTAGAAAAACTATTGAATCCCCATTTTGCAAATGAGGGAACTGAGGCCCAGAGTAGTGAAGTGAGTTGCCCAAAGTCACACAGCAGACAAGTGGAGGAGTTGGGATTAGAACCCAAGTCTTCTGACTCCCAGGCCTGTGCTCTTTCCACTAGGCCACACTGCTGCTCACAGATGACGGCTTCCATCTTGAGTCCATTACTGTGGCTGTGTTGCATGTGACAAGTGTGTGTGTGTGTTTTTTTTCCTCCTGCCAATTTTTTGGCTCATTGACTTAACTAGCTTTATGACATAACTGCTAATAATAGTATTTAAGTGCTTACTACGTGCCAAGCACTGTTCTAAGTGCTGGGGTAGATACAAGATAATCAGGTTGAACACAGTTTCTATCCCACATAGGACTTACAGTCTAAGTAGGTGACAGTAGGGTTTAGTCCCCATTTTACAGGTGAAGAAACCGAGGCCCAGAGAAGTGAAGTGACTTGTCCAAGGTCACGCAACAGACAAGTGGCAGAGCTGGGATTGGAACCCAGGTCCTCTGACTTGCAGGCCAGTGCTATTTCCACTAGGCTTCCCCTAAGTTCCCAAGTGCTTAGTACAGGGTTCCGCACACAGTAAGTGCTCGATAAATAATAAATTTGATTGATTATCAATATGGCATTTAACCTCCCAAAAGAGCTTAGTATCATTGGTGAACTTGAAGGTTTCATTGTGCTTGCTCTCTTTCAGATCATTTATGGAAATGTTAAATAAAACTGGTCCTAGCACCAATCCTTGGGAGACCCAACTATGAGTCACTATATCAAAGTGGCTTCCTCCTTTGTTTCTTATTTTTTTGCTATGACTGAACACTCCCCCTCTAATGATGATTTTGGCGTGGATAATTAGCAAAAGCCTTTTAAAAATCCAAATATATTTCGTCCACTTCTTCCCCTCTACCTTCATGGCTATTAACCCCTTCTAAGAACTTCAAAGGATTTGCAAGTTAATTTTTTTCCCACTTAAAAATTCTTTCTCCAACAGATTGTGATTGTCTAAGCTTTCACTGAGCCCAAATTTAATTATAAACTATACCACTTTGCCAAGTATGGCAGTGAGACTCACTAGTTCCTTAAATTCTAGGTACAGAGTTGGAACCCTTCTTTCAGATGGTAGTTTTACTGGCACACTGACCATTTTCAAGAAGTGACCATTTGTAATGATAGGTTACACATTCATCAGTAACTCCACAGGATCCCCCATGAGCTCTTCCATAACCTTTAGGTAGACACCCTCTGGTCTTAATGATCCTGTGTGTTTTACCACAATCTGATCTAATGCATCTGACCTTGCAGTTACAAAAAACAATATGGGTTTGTAATGTTTCTCTCCCCACCCCCAACATTTTCCTCAGCAAAGACCAAGTTAAAGAATCCTTTGAATCTCTGTGACATCTACTCTTAGATCACAATCATAAGAGCTTTATGAGTCCATTACAGGTCACATCAAAGTTAGTAGCAATAGGTGCTTCCAATAAATCAATCCTACCTGGGTCCCTAATTGGCTCTTGATTTATTGGAAACACCTATTGCTTCTAGCTTTGATGTGACCTGGAAGGGGCTCATAAATCTCCTTTGGGCCCACCTAACTTTCTACTTACACCTGATTTGTCACTTTATGAACTTTCTGACACTCTTCAGCAGAGCTCTCCTGATTTTCAAACAACTTTTTTTCCCCATTTAATGACCCCTTTTATTTTGCCACGTAGCTGAGTAAAATGCCTGATTGCTTGGGTTTTCGTTAATTTGTTCTGTGACACATTTTACCTGGGCTTTGAAAATGGTCTTTTAAAAGAGCTTCTAGGCTTCTTTTTGGTTGTTTTTACTTTAATGACTCTTTTTGGCTTTTCTCTAAGGTTTACATTTGATCGTAGTTGCCTTTTCTAAAATTGACTGTCCTTGGACTTCTCTCCATTGCCAATTATATCTAGGTCCTCACTAGGTGCTAAGCATTCCGATTCCAATTTTTATACTTCTAGCCTTAGTGTAGAAGTACTTGCATATTTTGCACTTGGCTCTACCAGCCCCTAAACTATTTTGGAACTTCCCCGAGCTCACTCTAGGCATTGGTGATGGGAATGTGGGAATGGTTTTGGCCTCCAGGCACGTGACCTGGTGGTGGGAAATGAAGGGAAGAACATCAGAGCAGGTTTCAGGGGTGCAGAAGGCTAGAAAGAGGCAGCGTAAGATCCTCGAGTCCTTACAGGGACAAAGCTCAGGGTGAGATTTAGAAGACTAGGATTGGAATAAAATTCTAGGAGATAAATTTTACTATAAATGGAATGTATTTATGTAATCATCCCTTTATTGCCACAGACTTTGAATTTTTCCATATACATCTTCACATACATATGTATATATCCATCCTATGTGTTGGAGGATGGTAATAAGTGTGTGGATGTGTCTGAAAAGAATGTGATGTGATAGGCAATTTATTCCACCCTGTGAGCACTTAAAGAATGCCTTTGCTATGTTTGTGTTGGCTATTTACTGCAGCAGGTGTTTTCATTCATGCAATTTTATTGAGCACTTACCGTGTGCAGAGTACTGTACTGAATAGTTGGGAGAGTACAATATAACAATAAACAGATACATACCCAACCCTCTGCACATCAGCCTGGTCTGTCTGCTAGTTACCTCCTGATAGTCCACTGCAATTACATCATTTGATATTCTGCTATACTGGGTTTTAAAAATGTTTGCACTATTCTTCTGCTCCATTCTCAGCATGCCATAAAGCAACTGCTTGGACATCCCGCTGGTATCCATTCTTTTCCCATGGTCTTCCCAGCAAATCTGTCTCGGAATGGGCATTTCTTTAATGACTATGCCAGTACCTCACTGAAGATCCCATCTTTCCAGTTGATATCACATATGGGTTCTAAGTGACAGGGATGAAACTCCTTGGGAAGTTGAATGTACTATGGATGGTTGGTCTTGCAGTTATTGATTTATTCATTCAATCAAATTTTTTGAGCACTTACTATGTGCAGAGCACTGTAATCGTCATCAAAAACAGCATTTGTCCAAAGCCCCCTCTGTGCAGAGCACTGTACAAGCACTTGGGGAACATGCAGAAAATTAAACAACAGTGGGTAGATCATTAATTTGGATGCCATGATAACTAAATCCTCTTAATCTTTTGAAAGGATAACTGGTCGTCTTAATTTGGTTTCCTACCTTTTTATTTATGTATGCTCCTTTTGGATAGTGTACTGCCTCACCTGTAAAATGGGGATTAAATGTCTGTCCTCCTTCCATCTTAGATTGTGAGCCCCATGTAGGACAGAGACTGTCATCATCATCAACGGTATTTTTCGAGAGCTTGCTGTGTTCAGTGAACTTGGGAGAATATGACACAGTCAATAGACCTCTTCCCTGTTCACAATGAGCTTAGAACCTAGAGAGGGAGGCAGACATTAATATAAATTCTATAGGTGTCTGACCTGATTATCTTGTATCTACCCCAGTGCTTGGCACCTAGTAAGCACTTAGTGCCATAATTATTATTTTTACTCTGTTCCTGTCTCTTACCTATAACCGATTTTAGTGTCTGTTTCTCTTGCTGGTTGTAAGCTGCTCGAGGGCAGGGATCATGTCTACTAATTCTACTGTACTCTCCCGTGCACTTAGTACCATGGTCCATGCACAGAAAGTCCTCAATAAATACTATTGATAGTTTTGTTAATTGACAAACCAGTTGAATAAATAACAACATACAGGGGAGTAGAGGTAAGTACGGAGGATGGGTACTATGCATCCGGTGTTAAAGGGTGGCTGTTGGATTGATGCAACTTTGGAATTAATCAGTGAAGATTTCTTGGAGGAGCTGGGATTTTTAGAAAAGTTTTGAAGAGGCGTAATTTATTTCTATTAATGTCTTTCTCCCCCCTAGACTGTAAGCTCATGGGCAGGGAATGTGTCTGTTTATTGTTATGCTCTCCCAAGCGCTTAGTACAGTGCTCTGCACACAGTAAGTGCTCAATAAATAGGATTGAGGTGAGAACTGTAGACTGGTAGATTTGAATGGGGAAACGGTGAGCAAAGGGGTCAGAGGCAAGAGAGTAAGAGAGCGAGATACAGTTAGCTGAGCAGCCTATAGTAGAAATTGACAGGAATAATAATGTTGGTATTTGTTAAGCGCTTACTATGTGCAGAGCACTGTTCTAAGCGCTGGGTAGATACAGGGTAATCAGGTTGTCCCACGTGAGGCTCAGAGTTAATCCCCATTTTACAGATGAGGTAACTGAGGCACAGAGAAGTTGTGACTTGCCCGCAGTCACACAGCTGACAAGTGACAGAGCTGGTATTCGAACCCATGACCTCTGAGTCCCAAGCCCGGGCTCTTTTCCACTGAGCCACGCTGCATGGAGCCCCTGACGCAGTATCCGGATCATGATATGATGAGACCTTGAACCAGGATGGTAGCCGTTTGGGTGGAGAGGAAAGGATAGATCTGGGAAATGTTGGAGAGGAAGAACTAGAAAGATTTAGCAGTTGATGAAATGTGAGAGACGAAACCCGATGAGGACTCAAGGATGACCCCATGGTTGTGGGTTTCTCTGACAAGGAGGGGAGGATCGAGGAGGGACAATGAGAAGTTCGCTTTTAGACACGTCAAGTTTGAAGTGTCGGCAGGTTCCTGGAGACAAGAGGAAATGCAGGAACATAGAGTAGGTGAGAGGTTGCAATTAAGGAGATTTGGGAGTATTCTTTCCATCAATTATATTTATTAAGCATATACTATGTGCAGAGCACTGTACTATGCGCCCGGGAAAGAACAATACAACGATAAACAGTGATAATCCCTGCCCACAGTAAACTCACATTACCTGCACAGAGGAGGTACTTGGCCATCTTCAAACAGGGTAGCTTAGAATAAATTGCATAAAACAAGATCTATTACTTAATCCTGAGAAGAGTATGTCCTAGTGGGTAGAGCACAGACCTGGGAGTCAGAAGGACCTGGGTTCTAATCCTGACTCCAGCACTTGTCTACTGTGACCTTGGGCAAGTCACTTCTCTGTGCCTGTTACCTCATCTGCAAAATGGGGATTTTGTGAGCCCTATGTGGGACAGGGACTGTGTCCAACCCGATTATCTTTTATCTGCCGCAGCGCTTTGTACATAGAGCTTAACAAATACCACAATTATTATTATTACTATTATTAATCTTGCTTTACTCTTGTGAGAGGGGAATGTTTATTTATGACAGTTTCTTCATCATCAATATCATCAGTAGCAGCATCTGAGTAGCCTGTGTGTCCTAGGTGTTTTCATCTCTGTGACAGGCTGTACAATCATGGAGGGTATCCCCTTAGAATCTCAGTAACTTCTCAGGCAACCTAAAGCATTCTGATGTGCATAATTAAGAGCTATGTTCTTTTTGCAGTCATACAAACATTTTCTTTTCTAATAATGAGATTGTATCCTTGGGTAGGGCTCTTGGCTGGGCAGCGAGGCTGTCTGAATGACACTTCATATCCATCTCTTCCAGTCCTGTATTTTCTCCTTGAGAAGAGGAAATGCGGCAAAGCTTAAATCATATTTGCTTTGGTTTTTGGTTGGACTACCGCCTCGGCCTCCTCATAAGGTCTCCCTGGAATTATCCTCTGATAAACAACAACAGGGAAAAAAAAAACCCAGCCCACTTTCTCCACGTCGATTCAGTCACCAGCTCTCGATACACCAGTGGTTGCACTGGGGTGATGGGAGGTAGACAGAGAGGCTCTCCGGAACTCCCTGGTAAATGACGCTCGTGGGAAATAAGTGAGAGGAAGGCAAAGGAGAGGGGAAATGATTTGACAGCCCAATTTTCCTCTTCACATCCAGGAGGGTGCAAGCGATGTGACCTCTCAGGCATGGAGGGGAAAAAGCTCACCTTTCTTGTCACTGGATCTCCCCCAGGTCTGGCGGGCTTTTCAGCTGTCGGCCATGCTGCCTGTAGACTCGCTGTGGGCGGGGAGCTTGTCTATTGTTATACTGTAGTCTCCAGAGTGCTTTGTACAGTGCTCTGCACACAAGCGCTCAATAAATATGATTGAATGGAGACCTCCTAGATCGGAGCGGCCCACTCCACGTCGAAGTAAATCTTAAACCCGGAGTGGTTGTGCCAATGTGGGATTCAGAGAAATCACTCTGTCTTCTCCCCCCACATCTTCCCTCCCTGCAGAAGGAGCTGGAAAGTTGGGCTATAAAAGGTTTCAGTAAAATCTTGCCGAGCGGGTACTCTCCATAAAAATAAAAAAAACCAAACTTGCTGGGTATAAAGTATATTGCCAGTGCTGAGGGAAAAGTGGCAAAATTTGAAACCAGATTTGGTTGAGGAAAAATACTGACTGGGAGATTAAATAACCAATATAGAGGATTGACAGGAGGGAGAGGAAAAGCACACTTGGAAGAGCAAGAGCAACATGGCAAAGAGATAACTTTGTTTTACAAGGAAGGAAATTGTGTTAATAGTTGAGTCAAGACAGCAGAAACCAGAGGGTGGAAACTGAAGAGAGGGGTGAGAAAACAGTGGTAGGAATGTCGTTGGATGATGTTTTAAGTCTCTGGCTAAGGCCCACCCAACTGAGAATAGGGAAAAGGCTTGGCAAAAGGATCAGGAATACTAATTAAATGCAGATTAAATCTTATACCTATAAGCAGAATGGATTCATTATTATTACTATTAAAATGAGGCTTTATAGAACTTGTTTCCCCAGCAAAAACTCATTTGCAGAATGGGGAGAATTTCTCCCTCTTCCTCCCCAGGTCCAGCAAAGGGATAGGCTACCTTCTGGAGGCTACCCTTATCTTCTGGCTGTTTGCCCCCTGCCCCCCCCCCCCCCACCTTCCAGGATGAGGCAACCCTGCCACCTTAGCCCCGGGCTAGTTGCCCAAACTCTTGCCACCCCTCTAGACTATAATCTCATTGTGGACAGAGAATGCGATCTACTAACTGTTACGTTATATTCTCCCAAGTACTTAGTACAGTGTACAGCATGCAGGGAAGTACTGTGTCCAACCTGATTTCCTTGCATCCACCCGAGCGCTTAGTATAATGCTTGGCACATAGTAAGCACTTAAATGTGATTATTATTACTATTATTGTTATTATTACAGCCCTCAGGATGTGTTTGTTGTGGGCAGGGAATGTGGTTTACTAACTCGGTTGCATTGTACTCTCCCAAGGGAATAGTACGGTGCTCTGCACACAGTAAGCCCTGTGTTCAACTTGATCTACTTGTATTCACCCCGGCGTGCAGTACAGGGCTTGGCACATAGTAAGTGCTTAACAAACGCCATGAAGATGATGATTCAGCCATGGTGCCGGCACCAAAAAAATGCCTGGAATCACCGGGGCAGAAGAGAGTAGTGGCAGCAACAGGAGAAATCAAGTTAAAGTATTAGCTGAAGACAGTTGGCCCTGGAGTCCTCAGCTCTGCTGGCTTCAGAGAAGGGCTGCCTCCAGGCTCTATGCCAGGCAGCCTCGGTGGCAAGTCTAGGGAGCTGGCGTAGGCTGCTCTTCTGCTTGGCTGCTATAGTTTTACCTCCTCCTCTTGCTTCTCTTCGACTCGGTGCCAAGCTCGTCTGCCTAGGTGAGTTTGCACCAGACCTTCTCCAAGCCCTCCATATCTTAATAATAATAATTATGGTATTCATTAATGATGGCATTGGTTAAGCCTTACTATGTGCAAAGCACTGTTCTAAGCACTGGGGAGGATACAAGGTCATCAGGTGGTCCCACGTGGGGCTCACAGGCTTCATCCCCATTTTACAGTTGAGGGAACTGAGGCACAGAGAAGTTAAGTGACTTGCCCAAAGTCACACAGCTGACAAGCGGCGGAGCGGGGATTAGAACCCATGACCTCTGAGTCCCCATCCCGGAAGCGCTTACTATGTGTCGGGCCCTGTACTGAGCACTGGGATGCATATAAGCAAATTGGGTTGAACACGGTCCTTGTCCCACATGGGGCTCACAGTCTCAATCCCCAGTTTACAGATGAGGTGACTGAGGCACAGAGAAGTGAAGTGACTTGCCCAAGGCCACGCAGCGGACAAGCGGCAAAGCCAGATTTAGAGCCCAGGTCCTTCTGACGCCCAGGCCTGGACTCCTTCCACGATGCCATGCTGCAGAACAGTGCTTGGCACATAGTAAGCGCTTAACAGATGCCATCATTATTATTCTCGTGTACCCAGGGCACACCTGTTTTGGGAGCCTCAGCACTGTTTGGGTATACGCCTCTGTGACATCATTCGTTAGCTTTATGACGTCTTTCATTGTTCAGACAACTGATCGGCCTAGAGTATTGCCAGGGCAGTGACACCCGTGCAGCGCAGATCCATGTTGAGGCACAGCTGAAGAAACCGTATTCATTTACCCAAGAGGAGAGAAGACTTAAAGCGCCAGATCTTTTCCATGCCTCCTCCTCTCCCTCCCTTGCTCAACCTAAATAAATTAAAACACATAGCCCCCCTCCCCCCCCAGCAAAGAATCCGAAGGCCTACAAGGAGAGGAGGAACTGAGACCCAGAAAGAAATAGAGAAAAGTAGGCCTATTAGAAGTAGAGTATTTCAAAACAAAAGGGAAACATTCTCTTCACGCAGTGGGTGGTGAGCATATGGAATTTGTTACCATGGGAAATTGTGCAAGCCAAAAATATCAGCAGGTTAAAAAGGGGTTTGGATAAATTACACAATAGGCATGAGGGGGAGAAGTTCGGGATATAAGGGGAAAAGTAAGGGATGTTAGATGGTTAATTCCTAACCAACAGGATGAAGATAGAAGAGGGCAACCTTCACACTGTTCCTCCAAGTATCCTGTTACCACTGTGGGCAGGGAATCTGTAATTGTTCTATTGTACTCACCCAAGCGCTTAGTACAGTGCTCGGCACATGGTAAATGCTCAATAATTACGATTGATTTAATTTAGACTGTTTCAGGCTGCACAGACCATGGGTCTGAGCCAGTCATAGCACAGTTTATGGTTGTTGTAATTAGAATTTGATATTTATTAAGCCCTTATAAAGTACCGAAGTAGATATGAGGTCACTGCACCAAGCAAGGTCCCTGTCCGGCAGAGGGCTTCACAATCTGGGAGGGATCTTATCCACATCTTACAGATGAGAAAATCATGGGACAAAGCAGTTAAATGACTTGTCCATGATCACACAGCTTCCCGAACTGGGACTAGGACCAGATTTCTTGAGTCCCAGACTGCTGCTGTTTCTGCCATGCCACCCTGCTAGTTTCTGCTTGCTTCCACCCTCTTGGGCAAAGAAATCCAGACCACGCTCCTCAAATTTGCAGATGATGCTTAATTGGATGAGGCTACTAACCTGTAGAAGTCCAGGACTGAAATTCAAAGTGACCTTGACAAATTGGTCTTACAAAAATGGTGTTACAAGAACAGGATGAAATTCAGTAGAGATAATTGAGAAGTGCACTTAGAGAAAAAGATGATGGGGCAAGACAGTCTGAGAACAAGCATAGCCCAAAGAGTCAGCAACACAAGGCCATTATTTTAAAAGCCAATACGGTCCTAGGATATAGTTTCAGGACGGGGAAATAAGCCCTCTGCTGTTTTTGGCATTAGTCAGAACCTCATTAGAGTACCGTGACCACTTTTGGTCCCTGTATTTTAAAGAAGATGCAAAGAAACGGTACAGCTTCCAGGAAAGAGGGATAAAAATAACTAAAGGGTGGAAAAATAGGTTTTGTAAGGAAAGATACTGGGGTTGTTTAGCCTGGTGGAGAGAAGACTAAGGAATGATTGAATAACCGTCTTCTAAATTATAAAGGGCTTCATGTTCTCTCAGTCCACAGGTACTTGAAAAAGAGGAAATGGGTTTCTATTCAATCGATCAATCCATGGTCCTTTATTTTTATGGTATTTAAGAGCTTACTATGGGCCAGGCACTGGACTAATACCCATCTTACAGATGAGGTAACTGAGGCTGAGAAGCGAAATGGCTCGCCTGAGGTCACACAGCTGACAAATGGTGGATGCGCTATTTCCACCAAGTGTACTAAGCGCTCGGGAAAGATTAGTACAAAAGAGTTGGTAGACACGATCCCATTAAAACAGTAGAGATTCTGGTCGGCAAGGGAAATCTTTCTGGTGGTCGGGGATGATAGAACGTAGAACAAGCTAGTCAGGGCCGTTGTGGATTTTCCATTCCTATAGATTCTTTCACAGACTACCATTTCCCATCTAGTACATATAGATCCAGAGGATAAATTTAGTTAAAGGGAAGAATACTCAACTTCTTGCCCTGCGTGGTTTAGTCTTGGTTCTGGTCCCTTCTAGGTACAGGATTCTCTGAATCGATGATTCATGCCTTCTTTCCACCGTCCTAGCCGACTGACACAAGCCTGAGAGATGGGGTTAATGTTCCTGCCTGCTCTAACCCTTCCCCACTCTCCCCAGCAAAACACATCTCTAGCATACTGCATTTGTGTAAGCTCCTTGTGGACAGGCAACGTGTCTTATCAACTCTTTTGAATTGGACTCTGCCAAGTGCTTAGTACAGTGCTCTGCGCACAGTAAGCACCCAATAAATACCATCGATCGACTGACTTTGCTTACCAGGATCATCATGGGGAAACTTAGGATTGATTTCTAGGAGGTTCTGGCCACCCACCTCTTTATAGTCTCTGCCCCAACTACCAGAACGATTGCAGATGGAGAGCGGGGCGTTCTGGGAGAGATGCGTCCTTGGTGTCGCCATGGGTCGGAAACGATTCGACGGCATGAGACAAGACAGACCCTCTTCTCATCTGAAACCAAGAGCCCATGCAGATGTCTAACAAACCAGGAAGTAGAGTGTTAATTCAGGCCATTAAAAAACCGAGACGTTAGCTAAGGTTTGTACTTTGTTTCCGGGCCATTAGAAACTATTACCGCCAGGCCCCTGCAGAGGAAAGCTTGCTATTTTGAGACAAGAGATAAGGGGAAACAGCTATTGTTTTGATTGCATGCTTTATTATCTGACATAACTAGCTCAGCTTGAACAGTGGTGCAAGTAGAGGGTACATGTCCTCACTGATGTCATCTGGGGTGTCCTCCACCTTATGCCTGGAACCTCCTCTCAGGTCATCCCTAGCATAGGACCAATCAATCAGTTAACCAAGCAATGATATTTATTGAGTGTTTACTCTGTGCAGAGCACTGTACTAAGTGCTCGGGAAAGTACAAGCAGTGAGAGAGAAGCAGCGTGGCTTAGTGGAAAGAGTATGGGCCTTGTGAGTCAGAGATCCTGGGTTCTAGTCTCAGTTTTGCCACTCAACTGCTGTGTGACCTTGGGCAAGCCACTGGGGTAAGGCCCTCTATACTGTAGACTCGTTGTGGGCAGGGAATGTGTCTGTTCATTGTTTTATTGTACTCTCCCAAGAGCTTAGTACGGTGTTCTGCACCAGTAAGTAATAAAAACAACTGTGGTATTTAAGTGCTCACTGTGTGCCAGTCACTGTTCTAAGCGCTGGTGTAGATCCAAATTTATCAGGTTGGACGCAGTCCCTGCCCCACATGGGGCTCACAGTCTAAGTAGCAGGGAGAACAGATATTGAATCCCCATTATACAGTTGAGGAAACTGAGGCACAGAGAAGTGAAGTGACTTGGCAGAGCAATTGGCAGAGGCAGGATTAGAACCCTGGTCCTCCCAGGCCCCTGCTCTTTCCACTAGGCCATGCTGCTTCTCAGTGCTATGTGTCTAGCACTGTTCTAAGTGCTGGGGTAGATACAAGCTAATCATGTTGGACACAATCCCTGTCCCCCATGTGGGTTTTGTGGCGGGGGCTACAGGAGAGTTGGGGGGCAGGGCTGTGGGGGGGGGGTGCGGTCTTTTTGCTTCACGCTTCTGGTCTCATGGCTCCCTCGGGTGGTTGACTCTTTTCCCCTTGACCAAGAAGTGCTTGACCATTGTGGCCTTCTCTCATTCACTCTCCTGAAAACAGTTGCTCTTTCTCCTGTCAGTGATGATCATCAAACTTAGAGCTCTCCCTGCCTCCAGCTTCTTCCACTTCCAGGCTATACTTCCTACCTGCCTCGGTTTTCTAAAACTGCCTGGAACTCCCTCCCCCATCAAATGTGTTAGAAGACAGCTCTTCCCATCATCAAAACCCTTCTGAAAATCACATCTCTTCCAAGAGGCTTTGCCCAATTAATCTCTGATCTACTTAGGTGATATTCCTCAACAGACTCTTCAGCATTTATCATCCCTGGTCTTTACTGAGCACTTACTATGTGCAGAGAACTGTACTAAGCAGCTGGGAGAGTACAATAAAACAGAAAAACTAATAGTGGTATTTGTTAGGTACTTACTATGTTCCAAGCACCATACTAAGTGCTGGTAGGTATGTTAATCAGGTCCCAAATGGGGCTCACAGTTTAAGTAGGAAGGAGAACAGGTATTGAATCCCCATTTTGCAGATGAGGAAACCAAGGCAAAGAGAAGTGAAGTCACTCGTCCAAGGTCACACAGCAGACAAGTGGCGGAGCTGTGAATAGAACCCAGCTCTTCTGACTCCCAGGCCCACGCACTTCCCACTTCTAAGCCGTTTAACCACTGCTGCACTCAAGCTTCCAAGACACTTAAGGTATGTATATATCTTACACACCCTATTACATAAGGCACAGGCACATATCTTCCTCCTCCTGTCTGTAAATTATTTTAGTTTCTCCTGTGCCAGAATGAAAGCTCCTTGAAGTCAGGGCTCCTGTCTTTTTAACTCTACTTTACTCTCACAGGGGCTTAGTAGAGTCTTCTGCAGACACTCTGTGCTGAATCAATACTCTCGCTTGATTGTCCTCACGCCCAAGAGAAAGCTTTGGCTTCTGGCAAGGGCCCTCTTTTTAAGTTCAGTTTTTATCAGGTACAGTAACTAGTCGAGAGCCTTTTTCTTCTACTTTCCTCTGTCTTATCCTCCTTCCTAATGGGCAAGAATACTGGAGTGCACTGATTGTGTCCACTCTGCTTCTTGATGTTATTGCTGTGAGCCTGGTAGAGGTGGGTATCCTGGGTTTTCAGGCATAGGAAATTGGCACTGACTGAATTGCTGACGTCTGGATGATTCCAACACTGAGCTACAGAGGGCAGTTGGGGCTCTTTAGAGACTCTTAAGAGCTTCCACAAGCCTTTTGGAAAGGTCAGAAAATTTTAGTGCTGTACAGTGGAAAAAGAAGCACCCAAAAAACAATGAGGTTTTATGTTCCTGGTTATATTTTCTTTCAGGACTCCCTGATGGGAGTGGGATTTGGATACCCTAAAGATTATCCTGATTGTCTTGGGAAAGGGAAGAAACTAAAATGGTATTGAGCCTAGTGATCTTGTCTGGTTTTTTCTTATAGAATGGAAGGAAAAGTAAACCGATTCCTGCAAGGATCTTGCCATTTTTTTTGTTTATTCTGCTGGTATCTCTTAGAGGCATCTCCTTGAAGGTACGGAGTCTCACCTAGAGGTTGACACCAACCCCCTTCCTCCTCCAGAAATGAGGAGAGAGAATTCAAGTCAGAACTTTGATAATATTTGAATTATGCTTCATTGCTAAATAACTAATCAAAATAACACGAGTTCCATTGAATCAATGTTACTCTCACCCCTATATTCAAAACCGCCATACGGGAATGTCGACTCGAAACAAGGCTGAAAGCTTTCGATATGGTTTGAGGCACTATTTCTTTAAATCCTGCCCATGAATGTGCCGATCTTTCGATCAATTTCCCAATCTGTGGCTATTTTGTAAGTGGTAGGAAAAGTATCTTGGACTTATATATATATATATATTTAGTTTTGGGATGGGGATGGTGACCTAAGTCATAAAGGGGAAACAAGGGGGCAAAAGTAAAATCAGTGCACAGCGAGGACAGGAATGAAGGTCCCATACTGGTCTTTTTAGCCACAGTTGCCTCCGTTGTGGATTTCATCATCACTAGCAAGTTTTTTAAGCATATAGGACAACTATATCATGCTTAAAGAAGTTGCCACTGACGGTGAAATTCACAGTGCATGTGTATATACATGTGTTTGGGGTTGTGGGACTAGATACACTCAGAAGAGTGTTGTGTTTTCACTAGGGATGTTTCTACCAGGAGCTTCGGAAGCTGGGCAGATAGGGGAGCCCGTTTTGGGGATTTGGGGTTTAGTGGCACAATGCAGAGCCCCAACAGAGCTGATTCCAGGCTGTGTGATATCATCCAGTGTCACCCAGGGCTAGATAACATGAGGCTAGAGCATGGGCTCTGCCATTTGTCTGCTGTACGAACTTGGCCAAGTCGCTTTACTTCTCGGGGCCACAGTTACCTCATCTGTAAAATGGGGATATGAGACTGTGAGCCCCATGTGGGACAGGGACAGTGTTCAACCTGACTTGCTTGTATCCACCCCAGTGCTTAGTACAGTGCTTGGCACATAGTAAGAGCTTAACAAATACCACAATTGCTATTGTTGTTGAGAGACAGCTTCAGGCACTTGGCAGTTTCAGAGACCTTCCCTTGAACAAATATTAATTGCATGACACATTTCTCATCTCAGAGCATTCTAGAGTAGCATGAAGGTAAGGGGATGGGACTCTGGGTAGGTGGAAGGATCTTACATGCATTTTGTCAGGGAAGCTTGCTTTCTTCCGGTTTCCTTTGCCTTTCGCTTTCTGGTGAGTTTTCACTTAGTAACAAACTGTGCTCTTTACCCTTAGATTCATTTCTCTTCCATAATGTCCACTTCCCAAGTTTTACTTTTCCAACAGCAGGGAATCCTCTACTTCTTCCAGGGAGCAGTGTATGAACTCTATGAACCTCAAAGCCCAATGCTAATGATGCTAAAACTGTCCAAGGACATTAAAAGTTTGGGACAATATCTCTTGACCTCAAAATTAAGGTATATTTTTCTTTAGTTTAAAAGAAAAATTTGCTAGTGTCATTAAAAAAAAAATCTCACTTGGGACACACACAAAATACAACTTGTATACTTACCTATGTGATTAAAAAAATCACTAACTTGTATCATAATGCTAGAGTTTAAAAAGTTGTTTACCTAGCAGAGCTATAGACATTAGAACTGCATTTCCTGAAATGCCAAACTAATTAACAGCATTTTTGATCTCCTAACTAGATTTATTATTCAAGAATTTTAATGACCATGCACTTTCTTAAAAATAAAACCCCTCCCAAACCCCACTAATTGCAAAGTAAGTGATTTGGTTTATTTAAGTTTCAAAAGTTAAGTCTGCAAATTTGCCTTTTTCAGCAAAATGCAAGTGGGGAGTATGAAGCACAGTTTCTTTAGAAGATATTTCATTTTGCCAGACTGGGAAATTTTCCATAGAGAAGTAGTGGCCTAGTGGAAAGAATACGGGCCTGGGAGCCAGAGATTCTGGGTTCTAATCCTGGTTCTGCCAATTGCTTATTATTAATAATAATAATTGTGGTATTTGTTAAGCACTTACTGTATGCCAGGCATGGTTCTAAACTGTGAGGTAGATACAAATTAATCGGGTTGGACATGGTCCCTGTTCCACTTGGGGTTCACATGCTTAATCCCCATTTTACAGATGAGGTCACTGAGATCCAGAGAAGTTAAGTGACTTGCCCAAGGTCATATAGCAGACATGTGGTGGAGCCGGAATTAGAACCCAGATCCTTCTGACTCCCAGGCCTATGCTCTATCCACTAAACCACATCGCTCCTCTGAAGCGCTTTGAACAGTGCTCTGCACATAGTAAGCACTCAATAAATACCACTGATTTTTCTCATCCCCCACTTGTGCCTTCAACCTCACACTCTTTGCCGGCTCCTTCCCTTCTACTTTCAAACATGCTGAAGTTTTCCCAGTGCAAAAAAACTCTTTCTCGGTCCCACAGTCCCACCCCCGCCAACAGCTAGCTCCCCATCTCCCTGCCCCCACTCCAATTCAAACTTCTGGAAAGGATCGTACACACCTTCTGGCTTCATTTCTCTTCTACCAACTCTTCTTGACCTGGTTCAGTCAGTCTTTCAGTCCCTTCACTCCTCCAAAACTGCTCTCTCCAAGGTCATCTATCATCATCTTAAAACCAGTGGGCTGGCTCTATCCTCTCCTAATCCTCTCTGATCTCTCACTGTGGACCACTTATTCCTCTATGAAACACTTGTCTTGCCTACACAGTAGTAACCTGATTCTCCTGTTTCTTACAGCTCCTTTTCAGTCTCGTTCAACAGTTCTTTAAAATGCAAGCTCTATGCCCACGTTCTATACCTATACACTTCATTATTGTATAGGAGAATGAAGCAGCGTGGCCGCTTGGAAAGTGCATGGGCCTGGGAGTCAGAGGACCTGGATTCTAGTCCTACCTTGGCCATTGGTCTACTGTATGACATTGGGCAAGTCACTTACCTTCTTTGGGCCTCAGTTTTCTCATCTGTAAAAGGGAGATGCAATAACTGTTCTCCCTTCTACTTGGACTGTGAGCCCCATGTGGGACCTGATTATCTTCTATCTATTCAGTGGTTAATACAGTGCTTGACAGATAGTAAGTGCTTAAAAAATACCACAGTTTTTCTTCTTATTATTATTGCCAGTTAGGGGCCCAGCAGGGCCTGCCGCTTTTTTTTAACTGATATCTGTGAAGCACTCACTTTGTGCCAGGCATTGTACTAAGTGCTGGGATAAAATACAGGGTAATATCAGGTTGGACACAGCCCCTGTCCCACATGGAGCTCACAGTCTTAATCCCCGTTTTCCAGATGAAGTGACTGAGACTCAGAGAAGCTAAGCGACTTGCCCAAGGTACCCCAACAGACAAGTGGCAGAGCTGGGATTAGAACCCAGGTCCTTCTGATGCCCAGGCTGTATCCACTAGGCCACACTACCTTTTGTGCAGCTTTCGAGTGTGATCAGGGACATTGGGTGCCGAAGAGTTAGGGGGGAGCTGCTTGGCAGTTCCTTGGAATGAAGATACTGATCACCCCAAATGGGGAAGGGGACTAGAAAAGCTGCCCCTAAAAACTGCCTGCCTCACCCTAACCCAGCTCACCGGTAAACCGTGACCAGAAGGCTGGATATCTCCAGAATCAAGGCAAACAGAAACGAAAACTTCTCCAAAGGCGTATACCTGGATATCTTTTCAGCCACATCCAACCTCCAAATGGTGAGTTTCACTGTCAGTGGTGTCTTCAATAGGAGGGACAACTACACATGTTGTCATGCAAAAGGGATACCCATTCAATCAATCCATCACATTTATTGAGCACTTAGTGGATGCAGAACACTGTACTTGGGAGAGTTCACAGTATAACTATGTAACAGACGTGTTCCCTGCCCACAACACAACCCCAATTAGAAATGATCTCCTGCTGGGACAGCACTGAGTGGGATAGGCCCATTAGAATCTAAGCTCATTGAGGGCACTCATATTGTTATATTGTACTTGCCCAAGGACTCAGTACAATGGCTCTGTGCACAGTAAGTGCTCAATAAATACAATTGATTGTTTGAGCAGGTTGAAGGGTGTCTCTGAGGAAAAAGGTCCCAGTTACCAACCCCTCGGAAAGAATGACTCCAGACCTTTTCATTCATTCATTCATTTGTATTTTTTGAGCGCTTACTGTATGCAGAACATTGTACTGAGCACTTGGTAGAGAACAACATAACAGTAAACAGACACATTCCCTGCCCACAACGAGGTTCTGATTGCTCCTTCCAGCTTTCAGGTGCAAAGCATGGAAAAATGGTCCCAGGATCTGTCAAAGACAGTGAGTTGTACCAATTCACTGTTATAGGAGTTGATCTGGAAAAGAATGCTGAAATGAAGCTAAAAAGGAAGAGCAATCCGGCTAAAGCCCAGAGAAACTATTTTTTTTCTTGTTGAGCAGTGAAATCTTTTTTGTTGTTGAGTATTAATGTGAAACTTTGGGGATATTTTTGCTGAAGTGTGACAGAAGCAATGAGTCAGTAAGACTCTTGTTCACTCTTCAATAAGAACATCTGTTACATCTATAATTTGTACTTGTTCACCAAGAAAATATTTTGAAAAATATCAAAAAATGCAGGTGCATGTCACTGTAGTAAGAGCTATAGTAGACTCTTGAGCGTTCTCCTTCCCTTCCAACCAGTGAGAAAAGAGAACCAAATTATTCACTGGTCGGAAGGAAGAGAACTGTGAAGAGTCTACTATAGACCATAGCATTTCAACAGCATAATCTCCTTTCTTTACACTGATTGGCTGCAATAGCATTCAGCTCATTTCTGGATTTGGACGAATGTTGCAGCTCACAGTATTGATTTCCCTTTTGTATTTTATTTTGGAATGATTTCTTTTTCATCGTGTTTGATTTTTCTCCTTGTCCCTGTTTCTCCAGAGATGAAGCAGCATGGGCCCGGGAGTCAGAAGATCTGGATTCTAATCTCGGCTCTGCCACTTGTCTGCACCATGACTTTGGGCAAGTCCTTCACTTCTCTGGGCCTCAGTTTCCTCATCTGTAAAATGAATATTGAGACTGAGCTTCCATTTGGGATATGGACTGTGTCCAACCTGATTAGCTTTTATCTCCCCCAGCGCTTAGGACAGTGCCCGCCACATAGTAAGTGCTTAACGAATATCAAAAAATGAAAATAAATAAGAATGAATGCCTGGCCATGTGATTGTTGTTGAAGAGATCACTTCAGATTCTTTAACAACGGTGTGATCTTTAGAGATGATTTTTTGAGATGGGAGGTGATCCATCTTCTGAAGAAAGGGGAGAGTGTCTTGGGACCAGATTGGTTAGCTTACAAGGGAGGGCTTTATGCTCTCCACTCCTGCTCTTGACAGAGTGATTTCTTCCTCTAAACTCTGTCATCTGGAGACCTCTGTGTCGACCATCCTTGTGCTAGCCTGGCAGGAAGGACAGAAGCAGGGGCCCCGTGCTACCTCCACAAAATGTATTGCCTTGGGAAGTCATTTACGTTGACCGAGGCTGTGACTGTTGGACTATTAGCTGGGAGGGGACTGGAAACTCTGCTCTTCTGGCCACAGTACCCTTTTCCTTTTCCTCGTATTTTATGTTGTTTTTGTGTTCTTGGGGACTTTTCTTTCTTTATATCTCTACTGCCTCTCCCCTTTCCTGATTTTTAATGGAGACTGTGAGCCCCTTGAGGGCCAGGGACCATGTGAGCCAATCATTGGAGAAGCAGCGTGGCTCAGTGGAAAGAGCCCGGGTTTGGGAGTCAGAGGTCATGGGTTCGAATCCCAGCTCTGCCACTTGTCAGCTGTGTGACTGTGGGCAAGTCACTTCACTGGACCTCAGTTCCCTCATCTGTAAAATGGGGATGAAGACTGTGAGCCTCACGTGGGACAAGCTGATTACCCTGTATCTCCCCCAGCGCTTAGAACAGTGCTCTGCACATAGTAAGTGCTTAACAAATACCAACAGTATTATTATTATTATTATGTGCCAATCTCATGCGTATTTATTTTCCTAGTGCTCAGCACATAGTAAACAATAAGTACTACTACTCCTTCGCTTGCCACAAAAATATTCTGTGGCTGTTCCGATGGATACTGGGACTGTGGGGAGTTTAAAAAAGAAAAAAGGCAAAGTAGACCAGCATTTAATTTGTCCAGGAAGAAATACTTGGGACACAATAAACCGAGATTCTCCTGGCATCCTGGTGGCTGATATGTCTTTTCAAAATAACTGAGAGGGCTAGGGGGAAGAGGGGTTTGGGAAGGATTTGACAAATGGAAATTCCACTCTGCTACTGTTGTCATGCCACTGGTCTCGCCAGAGTAGAGTCTCACCGTCTGCTCAGTGACCTTGGGCAAGTCATTTCACTTCTCAGGGCTTCAGTTACCTCATCTGTAAAGTGGGGATTAAGACTGTGCATCCCATGGGGGCCATGGACTGTGTCCAAACTGATTAGCTTGGATGTACCTCGGTGCTTAGTACAGTGCCTGGAACACAGTAAGCAATTAACAAATACCATTTAAAAAAAAAAGAGAAGAAAAGTGGAGAAGGGAGGAGGAGGTGGAAGAAGATAGCCATGAAATAGCAAGATCTAAGGGAAGTCAGGGTGAGGGCTGAAAATCAGTAGAGGCTCTTTAGGCCCTTGACTAGGAGTTTTCAATTGATTTCCAGGGCAAATGGAAGCTGCTGAGAGGTTTTGAGGAGAGGACTGAATTGGTCAAATGACCCTAGAAATAAATTGTCCTTGTTGCTGGGTATAGTGGGCAGTGGGCCAGGAAACTGACAGGGAGGTTGTGGCAGTCATCCAAAGCTGTTGCTGTGGGAATGGAGAGGAAGAAGGGGATCTGAGATATAACATGGAAGAAGGATTGCCTAGACTTTGTCAGACTAGATGAAAGGGGTAAAAAAGAGAGAGAGGAGTTGGAAGTGCAAAAGTTCTGTCCTTTGAGGATTTGGAGAATGGTGGTGGTGGTATTACTATTAATGAAATAGTAATATTAGGCACTTTTCAAAGTGCTCTGCTATGTGCTAGGCACTGTACTGAGCACTGAAGTAGAGCTAACAGAAAATTACTCTCCCTCCCTTCAAAGCCTTATTGAAGGCACATCTCCCAAGAGACTTTCCCTGACTGTGCCCTCCTTTCCTCTTCTCCCTCTCCCTTCTACATCTCCCTGACTTGCTCCCTTCATTCATCCCCCCTCCCACCCCTACAGAACTTACGTACATATCTGTAATTTATATAACGCCTGTCTCCCCCTCTAGACTCTAAGCTCGCTGTGGGCAGGGAAAGTGTATATTGATATATTGGACTCTCCCAAGCGCTTAGTACAGTAAGCACACAGTAAGCGCTCAATACGATTGAATGAATATAGCTAACCAGGTTGGACATGGTCCATGTCCCACATGGGGTTCACAGTATTAATCCCCATTCTACAATTGAGGAAACTGAGGTGCAGAGAAGTGAAGTGACTTGCCCAAACCCACACAGCAGACCAGTGGTGGAGCCAGGATTAGAACCCAGGTCCTCTGACTCCCAGGCCTGTGCTCTTTCCACTAGGCCGCACTGCTTCTCTGTTATTCTTTATCGCCATTGTTGGAGAAAGGATATTTGATTGGATGGACTGTTGGACTAGCTAGGATGGCTTTCTTTCTCTGAAGCTCTGTAATACACACCTTTGCATTACCAGTTGGGGTAGTATACCTTCAAGAGAGGAAAACCTCTAGAGGACCTCATCAGAACGTGGAGAGGAAGATGCAGGGATGCCGCCGCAGAAGAACAGATCTGGTTTCAAGTTTTGCTTATAAGTGTCTAAATCAGATAAATGCATAATTTGGGTAAACAAACAAACAAAAATCCTGACCTATTCCCTCTCTGAAGATCAACAACATTCCCTGGATCCTTTTGCTGATTGTATAAAAGATGACTCTGGTAATCCCACTGGTGAGCTGAGATCCCCCTTTGGCCTCACAGTCTCTTGACCTTCGTCTCTTTTGTTCTGAAGTAGATGGATCCATCCTGGAGCTGTTGTAGTCAGGCCCCCCAGGCCTCGATTCTTCGGAAGTAGGTAAGCCTGGCCACTGTGGTGTCTGGCTACGTTAAAGGCTGATCAGCAGCAATCTTCAGCTATGTTCTTGATGCTCCCACTTAGGATGCAATTACACTGATTGGTTTTAAAATTTGCCCTATGTTTAATGTATACTCCGCCCTTAATAGTACCTTTCGATATAACTAGCACAGATGAGATCAATTATTTTATTTGACTTTATTTTCTTACTTGAAGTGAGGCATTCTGGAACCCAATATGCAGATACTTGCAAATGAGACTTGAAGAGCTGTCTGTTTTTGTTTGTTTTTTTGTAACGGTTCTACCCGACTGGTTCACCTTAGCCTTGGCTCACTGTCTAATTGTCAGATTTGGTTAAGGTAGCCTAGTGGAAAGATAGTGGGCCTTGGCTCACTGTCTTATTGTCAGATTTGGTTAAGGTAGCCTAGTGGAAAGATAGTGGGCCTGGCAGAGGTCCTGGGTCCTAATCCTTCCTCGGCCGCAAACCTGTTGGGTGACTTTGGGCAAGTCACTTGCCTTCTTTGTGCCTCACTACCTGTTCTCGCTTCCTACTTGGACTGTGAGCTCCATGTGGGACCTGACTATCTTGTATCTACCACAGTACTGGGTACTTAGTAAGCGCTTAACAAATACCACAATTATTCCCACCACTATTATTATTAACCCAATATGCAGATGCATGCAGATGAGATTCAAATAGTTGTCTTTGAGGGGGCGGCGGTTTAACGGGTCTACCGAACTGGTTCTCCTTAGCGTTGGTTCAATGTCTCACTGTCAGATTTGGTTAAGGTTGACCTGTGTGAGTAGAAGTGATTGAGGAGCGGCCCACACACGGAGACGACGAGCTGATGGATTTTCATTTTCCCGAGGAAAGCGAGATTGCCAGTGGTTTAATGCACTAGGGTTCTACCTATTTCTGCATTCTGTTCTGCCAGATTCTACCTCCCTCTAGCCTTTATGATTTGGGAGTTAAGTATTTAATACCCTCTCATTCATCTTCTCCCTTTTCCAGAGGATATTTCGGTCAATTAATCACTGCCTTCTATTGTCTTTTCAATAAAATTTATTATATGAGAATGTCTTAATGTGGGTTCTCATTTCTTTGCATCCCAAATTTTGACGCAATTACTGATTGCTAGCTTGGAATTTTCCTCCTATTTTTGTATCTTATCATTTCCTCTTCATTGGTTGATATTAATTTCAGGGTAAATTGCTCTTTTTATAATTGCATCCCTTCCACCTTTTTGGTATAAGAAACTTCTCCCATTTTCTATATCTAATCATTTATTTGATGACAAATTCTGTGTTGTAATTGGTTTCCAGATATGCTTTGTTAATTTAAATTTCCTTCATTACCACGAGGCCAACTTAATATCAATTTACTTAATAGAAACCTTAATGGATGAGAGTTTCCAATTTTCCATTTAGTCTGCTCCTCTTTACCTCCTTTAAGTTGTCGCCTGGTCTCAGTCTTATGACTTCAGGCTTTAGCTGTCTCTTCACTTCTGAGGCTGTAAATATACCCCAGATAAACTGGTCTCTAAGACCTCCGGGGAAGGAGATATAATGAAAGATGTCTTGAAAATCAGCCTTTCTCCAAATTCAGGCTACAGGTAGCCGCTCATTTGTCTCCTAGAAGGAACTGTGATAGTAATAATAATAAGAGCCCGGGCTTAGGAGTCAGAGGTCGTGGGTTCTAATCCCGGCTCCACCACCTGTCAGTTGTGTGACTTTGGGCAAGTCACTTGACTTCTCGGTGCCTCAGTTACCTCATCTGTAAAATGGGGATTAAGACTGTGAGCCCCAAGTGGGACAACCTGATTACCCTGTATCTACCCCAGCGCTTAGAACAGTGCTCGGCACATAGTAAGCGCTTAACAAATGCCAACATTATTATTATTATTATTAATTATTGTACTTGTTAAGCATTTACTATGTGCCAAGCACTGTTCTAAGCACAGGGGTGGATACAAGTTAATCAAGTTGGACGTAATCCCTGTTCCACATGGGGCTCACACCTTTAATCCCCATTTTACAGATGAGGTAGCTGAGGCCCAATGAAGTGACTTGCCCAAGCTCACACAGACATGTGGAGAAGCCTGGATTAGAACTCAGGTCCTTCTGACTCCCAGGCCCAAACTCTATCCACTAAGTCACGCTGCTTCTCCTAAGAGAACCTTGACTGTGAGCCCCATGTGGGTCAGGGAGTGTGTCCCATTTGGTTAGTTTGTACCCACCCCGGCATTTAGTGCAGTGCTTGGAATACAGTGAGTAGCTAAGAAATACCACAATTATTAGTATCGCTAGGTGACAAGGACTCTCATTTTCTCCCTGGAAGAACATCAGCTTAGTCCGTTCTGCTGGGTCATGACTAGATGGACGGCTCTCCCCATTGGCATGGAAGTCACATCCCAGGAAAGCTAAGCCTGTGTTCACACTTGAGAACTTCTGGTGGGGAAAAAAAAAATAGAGTAGAATCTGTTTTGTGAGCCCACATTTTAGAACAGATCGGTGGTCTCGCAGAATGGGCCTTAACTCTGGAAAGGCAGGGAGGCCAAGTGCAAGTGTGAGCATCTTAGCTCCGTGACCGTAAACCCCAATGGGAAGTCACTATTCTTAGAAGAGAGAGAAAAACTCCCAGCAGCTCCCTAAAAAGAACATTTCCCATGTTCTAATTGAAGAGGAGGATGCCGTAGCTTTTGAATGTTCCCTGACCTCTGACTTCTTAAGCAGCTGGGGCTATTGTGTCGTGTTGCAGCTGCTCTCGTTCACTTGCTCGCTTTCATTTTATAATTTGCCTCTGAAAGCCGCAACTCCCCGGCCCATTTCTGGTCTATCTGTAAGAGGAGAAGTGCAAAATATCTGTAGCCCAACTGAGCTGCTTGGAATTCACTAGAATCAGGTTTGCACATAAACCTGGAGCAGCTGGCATTGATTCCGGGCTCTTCTAGGCTCGGGGACTTTTTGAAGAAACTGGAGGGGAAACGTTATTCTGCACATGTAATCTCATAAAAATACACAGTATTTTGAGCATCCTCTAGTGGTAATTTTCATCATAAAATTTATTGATACTATGAACCTTTCTGACCTAGAATCCTTTATGAGGGAGCGAGTGTGCTTCTAAGCCATAAAACGAAGATAGTGTATTATCAGTTACAAGAGCCATGATTTCTGTCTTTATAAAAATGCATTATATAAATGATTTACTGCAGTGCTGCATCAGGATACGGAAGGGATGCTGGATCTGTAGGGAGAAGCGTAGACTACCCATTCAGCAAGGATTCTGGCTGTCTAGCTGGGCGGTGAGCGATGTTGCGGGACAGGCTCTAACACGCCGTTCTTCGTCTAAGCACCCTCCCCCTGCTCCTGCTTCACCCTTTCCATCCTGATTCTCCCCTGAATTGCATCCTTAAGCCCTGTAAGATAGACTGTAAGCTCGTTGTGGGCTGGGAATGTGTCTGTTTATTGTTTATGTTGTATTCGCCCAAGCTCTTTGTAAAGTGCTCTGCCCACAGTAAGCACTCAATAAATAGGATCGAATGAATGAATAGGCCCTGAGGAAACACACTGACTTCTACCACGTAGACTGCTGATTCCAGCTGCGCCATTTACTGTTTGACCCCTCACGCTGCACCCTCCCATGTCTTCTGCGCACCACACCCTTGGTCTCCCTCTGTGCCTCACATCCCCTATGCCACTCATCTGTCTTCTCTCTTGCTACCGCCTTAAATCACTCGGATCCAGTGTGTTACTACTATCACTTCCACTCCTCTCCCACCCTCCCATTCCATTTCGCTCTGGAAATGGAATAGTGGAACCCCCCTGCTCCTCTGTGGGCATTTTCTGCTTTTTTTTTCTAATGGTATTTAAGTGTTTTCTAGGTGCCAGGCGCTGTAGAAAACACCGGGGTAGATACAAGGTAATCAGGTTGGACACAGTCCATGTCCCACAAGGGGCTCCCAGTCTTAATCCCCATTTTACAGATGAGGTCACTGAGGCAGAGAGAAGCGAAGTGACTCGCCCAAGGTCACACAGCAGACAAGTGGTGGAGCCGGGATCAGAAGCCAGATCCTCTGACTCCCAGGTTCATAGTCTATCCCCTAGGCCACACTGCTTCTCGTTGTGGGCAGGGGATGTGTCTGTTATATTCTTAGATTATTAGATGGTACTCCCCTAAGCACTTAGTAGAGTGCTCTGCACACAGTAAGTGCTCAATTATTTTAATAACTCAATGGCTTTGGTTGTGACTGGACTCTGGTTGATCTGGGCAGAAATGCTCTGTGGTCTTTGCAGGTCTCCTTTGGCCACGGGACCTGTTTCTTTGTCTTGAGTTGTTTATGTTGCTTTTGTGCTTCTATTGTCATTGTCCTTCCTTATGGGTCTGTAAACAAACCCCTCTCCCTGAATTATTCCTAGATTGTGATCCCTGGTGGGCCAGGGGTCTGTCTAATTATTTCCTATTTTTTAATGGGATTTGTTAAGTGCTCACAGTGTGCCAGACACTCAACTCAACGCTGGGGTACATACAAAATGATAGGGTTGGACACAGTCCCTATCCCACAGAGATCTCACAGTCTTAATCCCCATATTACAGGTGAAGTAACTGAGGCACAGGGAAGTTAAGTGACTTACCCAGGGTTTTTTTCCCCAGTGTTTAGTACATTGCTTGGCCCACAGTAGATACATAATACAGTTATTATTCTTATTACCACTTCTTCACCGACTCTGAACTGCCACACTATTTTGTCTTTCCTGGACCCCCCACCTGTAAAATGGGGATTAAGACTGTGAGCCCCATGTGGGACATGGACTGTGTCCAATCTGATTAGGTTTTTATATATCCCAGTACTTAGTAAGGTGACTGACACTTAGTAAATGCTAAACAGATACCATTAAAAAAACAAAACAAAAAACCCCTCCCTTGTCCCCCTGTCCTCCAATCCTTCTCACACTGCTCACAGCCCTGGATTCATTCATTCAATCATATTTATTGAGCACTTACTGTGTGCAGAGCACTGTACTAAGCACATGGAAAGTACAATTCAGCAATAAAGACAGACAATTCCTGCCCATACCAGGCTGGATCGCCTACACCGTCTTCTTCCTCCATTCCCGTCTTTCCTAAAATGCCATTCTGAACAGAGGCTTACATCCACTGGGGTCCCGATGAATGGCGGTTCCTCGTGGCAGCCACAATACAGTTCTGGAAAAATAAAGTCAAATCCAAACCAGAGCAGAACTATGGTACAGTATTTTTATTCAACTGGAATTGGAATACCATAATCAATCTTGAAATGGTTTTTACCTGTAATTAGACGTGTTCTTTTCTTTCATTGAATATTGTGACCTCCCTCCATCTCTCCGTCTCTTCCTCCCTGTCCCACTTTCCCTTCTCCTTTCTGGGTGTCTCTTCCCTCTTTCCCTTTTTTCTCCTTCCTTCCCTCCCTTCCCTACCCTTTCCCTTTCTGCCTCCCTTTCCCTCTGTCCTTCCTTTCCCCCCCCCCATCTTCTTTCCTTCCCTTCTCTTCCCCCGCCCCTTCCACTTTCCCTTTTGATACGTCCCAATATCATGTTAGCTTTTTTTAATTAACCCCGTACTGCTGACTCACATTTAGTCTGTGGCTGATGATAATCCCTAGAGTTTAGTTGGGCTGTTTCTGTGCCTAGCCAGTCTTTTGCAGTCCTGCAATTGTGTTGGTTGTCTCTAAGGGTATGGCCTCGTAATTTCCTTATTGAATTCCTTGCCTTTTGGCTCCAAACCCCTCACATCCCTTCTACAATTTTTCACAGTACCCTGACTGAAAATGGCTTTTCTTTTCCCCTAAATAGGTAAATGACAGGCTGAGGATCTCGGATTGACGGTCACCTGGGTAAAATAGACCCAAGCAGTTCTTTTTACTTGTGTTCACACTGGGTAGCACTTAGCCTTCAGAGGGTTGCAGGTAATTGAAATAAAAGCAATTCACACATGGACCACCCATCATGCAAAACTTGTCCGTCTCTCCAGAAGGCCCCGTTCTCCCAAGATTGGCACTGAGGCTTTGATGTTCAATTGTTGTGTTAGTCTCAGCATGCTGCCCCTTCCACCATTTTATCTCAAATTACTAAAATTGGGCCTCTTGCTGTCTGTCCTGGTTAGCATTCTCAAGATATGCACATAACAGAAGTCCACTTCAAAGAGGAAAAAGCTCGCTGTCTTTAATCATAGGTTTCTGGCTCCCACTCCAGCTGCATATATTCTGGAATACCGGCTATGTAGCTCAGCATCAAAGAGCAGAGAAAAGCTATCTTTGGACTTCACGTTGCTTCTGCCTTCGCCCTCAGTATTCTGCCTTGCATGGTGGGATCGATTCTACCTCGAGTTGGCTGGATGAGTGCCAGGCACATGTATCAGAAACCTTATGGTGAAAAGTACCCTTTGAGATTATATACTCTAAGCACTTAGTACAGTGCTTCGCACACAGTAAATGTGCAAGAAATACCATTGAATGAATATCTGCATTTACCTGCCCACCCTGCCCCGTCACCGTCCCCTCCACACCCCCACCATTAAACTAAAAGTGTCCAAAGGGCAGAAACCTTTTGTCATGTCTCTTTGGTGACGACCCGAAGTACCCCGCACAGTGCACTGCACAAAATAGAGGCTAAATACCAATAATGATGATGCAGCCAATCCGAAAGAGGGTCCGCGGACCTTTTCCACGGAAAAGAAACACATTTCTTCAAGTGGCAAGCTTGCCCTGACATTTCACTCTATGAAAGTATAGTTAATTTAATTTTTGAGAACTCTAATTTGAAATCTGTGGAAGTTTGACATGATAATCGTTTAAAACTCTTGCAAACAATGCCTAGGCAGGAAAACAATTTTTTTATCTCACTCAACTTGAAGGGCTTATGCAAGTCTTAAAATTCGACTTTCTAATGCTACTTGAATGAAATGAAAAGCCCAGGCATTGTGTTTGATAATGTGGTTTAGGGGGCAGGACACTTTCGTGTAGATTCTTCTCCTCGTGGAGGTGAAGACAGTTGAGCTATAAACATTTCTATCCCTCTAGACTGTCTTCCCTTCTAGACTTTAAGCTCAGTGGGGGTGAGGAATATGTCTCCCAACTCTGTTGTATTGTCCTCTCCCAAGGGCAGAGTACAGTGCTCTGCACAGAGTACAGGTGCTCAATAAATACCATTGATGATGATGTTGAGTAAGCGGTCAATAAATACTACTGTTGAGGATGGTGATGATGATGGGAAGAAGCAGCGCCGTCTAGCAGAAAGAACATGGGACTGGGAGTCAGGAGACTTGGGTTCAAATCCCAGTTGTGCCACTCACTTCACTTCTCAGCACCTTAGTTTCCTCATCGGAGAAATGAGGATTAAATACTCGCTGCAATTCCCCATTAGACTCTGAGCAACATGCGGGACGGGAGCTGCATCTTCCCCAGGGCTTGGCACGTATGATGATTATTATTACCGAGAGGGGAGAAGTGAGTTCTCCCTACACCCACTTGCAGTGACCCTGGGCCTCAGATTATCCCTCTGTCTCATTTAGGGAGGAGAATCGGGCCGTGACAAAGTGGCAAGGTCTCGACTGAGTTGGTGTTACCGCACGATCGGTGATAGTGCAGCTGGCTGAAACCAGCTCGCAATCATACGCTTACAGAGCATACGACAGGGCTTCGAGCCCATTGGAGTCCCGGTGAATGATGTCATCTGATGTCAGACTCGATACAATTCCGGAGAAAATAAACCCCAATCAAGAGCAGGGCATAACTGTGGGAAAGTACTTCTATCCAGCTGGAATTGGAATACCATAATCAATCCTGAAATTGTCTTTGCCTGTAATTAGGCATGTTCTTTGCTTTCAGTGAATGATGTGCCCTTTCAGCTAGCACTGAAAAGCCTGAACCGTAATGAACGCTGGAATCCCGTTAAAAAATGAACATATGGTAATGGGAAAATGTCTTGATTCATTAGAGGTTCTTTCTTTACGTCACTGGCCTTGCACCTACTGACAGCAGTAATCTCTCGTCATCGGATTCTAGATTCATTTCAGAACGGATGGGACTGACAGAGTTGTAGGAGATAATGCAGGGAGGAGGAAAGGCAGGTGTAAATATTTACTTCCATGTACTGGCCGAGGGGAGGGGGACAGTTCCTGAAAAAACAAAGAAGAGCTCTGGGCTTCCTCTCTTCCTGGAGGGGCATGGTTACAGAGGCTTCACCCAGAACCAACTTCAACTTAAACCAACTAGGCCCTCATTTTCCTTCATTTTAAAATGGTATTTATTAAGCATTTACTATGTGCCAGGCACTGTTCTAAGTCCTGGGCTAGATACAAGCTAACCAATTTGGACGCGGTCCATGTGTCACGTGGCGCTCATGGTCTTGATCCCCATTTTACCGATGAGGTAATTGAGGGCACAGGGAAGTTAAGTGACTTGCTCAAGGTCACTTGGGCTGTTCTCTAAACTGTGAGCTCATTGTGGGCAGGGAATGTATTCTGCTACATTGTTGTTTGTACTCTCCCGAGTGCTTAGTACTGCGCCCTGCACACAGTAAGTGCTCAATAAATACAATTGATTTATTGATTGAAAGTCACACAGTAGACAAGTGGCAGAGTCGGGATTAAAACCCAAGTCCTTCTGACTCCCCGGCCTATGCTTTATCCATTAGGTCACGCTGCTTCTCTTCTCCCACCCCCTTCTGCGTCACACTTGCATTTCATTCATTCAATAGTATTTATTGAGCGCTTTCTATGGGCACAGCACTGTACTAAGCGCTTGGAGTGTACATTTGGATTTGCAACCTTTATTCTCCCCTCCCTTGGCCTCTCAGCACTTATATACATATCCGTAATTTATTTCTTTATATTAATGTCTCTAGACGGTGAGCTCGTGTTTTTTTTTATGGTATTTGTTATTATCTTACAGCATGGCGTAGTGGATAAGGCACGGGCCTGGGAGTCAGAAAGACTTGGGTTCTAATCCCAGCTCTGCCACTCGTCTGCTGTGTTGCCTTGGGCAAATCACTTCTCTGTGCCTCAGTTCCCTCATCTGTAAAGTGGGAATTGAGACTGTGAAACCCTTGTGGATTAGGGACCGTGTCCAACCTGATTTGCTTGAATCCACCCCAACGCTTCGTACAGTGCCCGACGCATAGTAAGCGCTAAACAGATGCCACGGTTATTAGGTGCCTGACACTCCAAGTGGTAAAATGGGTCCCCTGGGGGCTTGACTACATAGAGCTCTTCCCGGATAAGGCCTTCATCTGCCACCACCAAAAGGCTCGGAACCATCCTGGTCTACAGACTCAGTTAAAATAGGCTTTCTGTTCTAATTTAGGGCTTCTATAGTATGGCTATAAAATGGATGTGGAAGCGAGAGACGTTTCTTTTTTTAGGATGATGGGGAAAGAATAGTGCTTTATAGATAGAGCATCCAAGCGGTTCCATCAAACCGGATAGCCACACCACGCTCGTGGTTTGGACTTCCTTCCCGGCGTGCCAGAGAGTTTGGTGTTGGAGGGCTGGCAACTGGAGAGAGCCTCATCTCTGTTGGAGGCATCTGGTGAAACAGGTGGTGTGGCAGGCAGTGTAAAAATGTGGGCAGAAATGATTCCACTTCCTACATCTTTTATCTAAATATTTTATAAAACGTGTAGAAGCGGATGCTAAATGCTGATCTCCTTTGGAAGAAGTAAGAGTACTACATCATCTATTCTTAGCCTGTCTCCATTTCAAGAACTTGTCGATTCTGCTGATTTTTTTGCTGGAGCAGCCACTAGCCGTGCCAGAAGCATCAGCAGGCATTCCTCTTTTTTTCTTCCTTTTGCCGAGAGCGACTTGATTTCGTTTTCTCGATGTTTATTTAATAAGTTGCTTTAAAATTTCCTTAAAATTCCATCACATTTGAGTCAGCATTACTGCCCCGGCGAGTTTCGTGAGTCTGCTTCTCCGCCGACTCAGTCTATCTTGACCTCAGCCCTCGCCTTTTCACAAGCATGAGTCTTTTCTAAGTCAGTCTGAAACAGTCTCAGAGAAGGTTGGGGATATTTCCCGGCCAATTGGGTTGTTTCTTTTGACCGGACCTTATCGTCAGGATGGCGCGTTCTATCTCGTGCAGGGGAGGGATGTGAAGCAGTGTGGCTTAGTGGATGGAGCGTGGGCCTGGGAGTCGGAAGGACCTGGGTTCTCATCCCGGCTCTGCCACCTGCCCGCTGCATGACCTTGGGTGAATCACTTCTCTTCTCTGTGCCTCAGTTCCTTCATCTGTAAAATGGGGATTAACACTATGAGCCCTATGTGGGACATGGACTGTGTCCAACCTGATAACCTCGTATCTACCATGGCGCTTACCACAGTGTCCGGCATATAGTAAGCACTTAAATATCATTAAAAAAAAAAGAAATGAGGTAGGATGAGCAGAGTGGCTGCCTGGGGAGAAGCGAAGAAGTGGAAGCGAGGAAAGGTGACCTCCAATTCCGTGGCCCATCCCCTGCTTGGAGACGGTCCCTATGCCAATCAGGTCCAGGAGCCCTCTATCTGGCTTGGATTTATTATTATTAGTATCATATTAAATGCTTACTATGTGCCAGGCACTGTACTAGGAGCTGGGGTAGATACAAGCAAATGGGGTCGAACACAGTCCCTGTCCCACACGGGGCTCACAGTCTTCATCCCCATTTTCTAGGGAGAAAATAACTGAGGCCCAGAGAAGTGAAGTGACCCGAGGTCACACAGCAGACAAGTGGTGGAGCCGGGATTAGAACACGTGACCTTCTGACTCCCGGGCCCGTGCTCTACCCGCTACCCCATGCTGATATCACCGCTATGGCGAAGGGCTGAAGAAATGACTTCAAGTCCCATCTCTCAACCCCAGGAGTGGGCTGCCTTGTTTCTTACCTGGTAGTCTGTGAGGCTCAACCCAAGCCTCAAGGGACTTCCTTGTCTAAACCCAAGAAGACTGTAGAAGTCACTATCAATTAATCCATCGATCAACTGCATTTATCGAACGCTCACTGTGTGCAGAGCACTTTTCCTAGCATTTGGGAGAGTACAACGAGAGAGTTGGTAGACACGTTGCCAGCTTACAGTCTAGAGGGGGAGCCAGACTTTAATATTAATTAATAAATTACAGATATGGACATAAGTGCTGTGGGGCGGAGGGAAGGGTGAAAAAAAGGAGCAAATCCAAGTACTCTAGAAGAAGTTCCATTGCCCTCTTCCCCTTAGAACAGTGCTCAGTGCTTAGAACAGTGCTTGGCACATAGTAAGAGCTTAACAAATACCATCATCATTATTCAGGGGTGGGGAGGGAGAAATAATCAATAATAATACTAATTGTGGTATTTGTTAAGCACTTACTATGTGCCAAGGACTGTACTAAGCACTGGGGCAGTTACAAGATAATCAGGTCAGACACAGTCCCTGTCCCACATGGTGGGACTCATAGTCTAAGTAGAAGGGAGAACGGGGATTGAATCCCCATTTTACAGTTGAGGAAACTGAGGCACAGAGAAGTGAAGTGATTTGCCCAAGGTCACACAGCAGGCAGGTAGCCAAGTTGGAATTCATTCATTCATTCATTCAATTCTATTAATAAAGCATTTACTGTGTACAGAGCACTGTGCTAAGCACTTGGGAGAGAACAATGCAACAATAATAATAATGCTGGTATTTGTTAAGCGCTTACTATGTGCCAAGCACTGTTCTAAGCGCTGGGGTAGATACAAGGTAATCAAGATGTCCCATGTGGGGCTCACAGTCTTAATCCCCATTTTCCAGATGAGGTAACTGAGGCGCAGAGAAGTTAAGTGACTTGCCCAAAGTCACACAGCTGACAAATAAACAGACACATCCCCTGCCCACACGGAGCTTACAGGCGGGGGGGGGGGGGGGGGAGTGGAGGTAGACATTAATACAAATAAATAAATTTCGGATAATTAATTAAGGAATGAGAACACAGGTCCTCTGACTCCCAGGCCCATCCACTACACCAGGCTGCTTCTCAATTGTTGAGATGATGCCCTGATTATCTTTCTCTGGGAACAGCTGAATGTAAAGGGGAGGCGTGTTGATCCCAAAGCAACTGAGGGGGATGTTGATTGGATGTTCTAAGAGACGTCAAAAATCAAAAGCATTTAGGGCCAGCAGGAAGAAGGAGGGGAGTGGTTAATGGTTTTTGTGGGTGTTCTACTGGCAGTAACGGGTGAGGAACTAAAGTCAGATGGCAGCCCCAAGGGTGGAACGGTAAGTGTTGATGGTTGAGAATTTTCTGAGAGGCATCGATCTTCGTTCTACCTTTGCTGCTCGCTGGCTGGCAGCAAACCTATGCGAGCTACTCATTAGGACTACTGACTATTTTGATCTCAGCAGGACTGTTTAAGTAGAGCGGACAGGGCTTTGGGAATAAGGGTGAAGGGCACAGAGGCTCAGGTGCTAGCCTGATGGATCTCAGATCCGCAGCTATTTAGGAGGAGGGGGAAGGTACCTGGCTGATGAGCAGTGACTTCAGAAAGGGTCATTGTGGAAGTGGTCCTGGTCAGAATGGGGCTGCTGTTTTTTTCTCTCAGCAGCAGATTTCTCAGGATGAGAAATATGTAGAGATGTGACTCTTCCTTTTTTTTGGTTTTGTTTTCCTTCCAGAAGTTTGACCTTTCAGAATTCCTCTCCAGGGTACAACCACAGCTGGCACGGTAAATTCTAGTCCTCCAGATATTCATACTGTCGCAAATGAAGCCACCTCATTTTCAGTCGTCGTTCAGTTGTTTGTTCAAACAGAAAATGAAAAATGTCTAATGTATCCTAAAGCATTATGTCCATTCCCTTTGGACTCCAAAGAAAGAATTCAAACAGGCTTTATGAATGTAATTACTCTTGCCTATCAACTACTGCGATCTTACATCTGGTGAGCTCATAGCTTGATATTTGATCTAAGGCCATCCATTATTATGTTTTACTATGAGAACTAAAATGTGAAAAGATTCAACACTGTGTTCCTTGTTGAAATTAATGTCAGCATTGACAGCAAAGGAGGGTCTCTTAATTACAACCAGTCCTCATTATCAGGAACGGTGATGGGCCATAGGTTAGGGTAAATTTAATATGACCTTTAGAAGAACTGAAAAGGACTAAATTTAGCTTTCCTCTGTCAAGGAAAGATCCAGGGTTGTCTCTGGTAGGGCTTCGAATTCCTGCAAGGCAAGATGGGGAGGAGAAGGCCCAGAAATCCCAAAGGCTTTGATCTCCCACACAGACTGACATCACAAGCACAACAGGAATTTTACCATTCCTGTTAAACTTAACAGGAATGGAGGCGAAACAAACAAAGCCACTGAGAAGCAGCATGGCCTAGTGGGCAAAGCCCGGGCCCGGGACTCAAGGGACTTAAGTTCTAATGCCGGCTCCGTCCCTTATCTGTTGTGTGAACCTTGGGCAGAGGTTACCCAAGAACTTCATTATTCTGTGGCTGTTACCCCATCTATAAAATGGGGATTAAGACTGAGAGTCCCATGAGGGACATGGACTGTGTCAGACCTGATTAGCTCGTATCATAACGATGGTATTTAAGTGCTTTCTAGGTGCCAGGCCCTCTACTAAGCGCTGGGGTGGATACAAGCAAATCAAGTAGGATTCAGTCCTGTCCCATGTGGGCCTCACGTTCTCAATCCCCCTTTTACAGATGAAGTAACTGAAGCATAGAGAAGCGAAGTGACTTGCCCAAGGTCACACAGCAGACAAGTGGCAGAGCTGGGATTAGATCCCATGACCTTCTGACTCCCAGGCCCGTGCTCTTTCCGCTAAACCATGCCTCTCATGTGATTGAGAAGCAACATGGCTTAGTGGATACAGCACGGGCCTGGGAGTTGGAAGGATCTGGGTTCTAATCCCCACTCTGCCACTTGTCTGCTGTGTGACCTTGGGCAAGTCATTTAACTTCTCTGTGCTTCAGTTACCTGTAAAATGGGAATTACAACTGTGAGCCCCATGGGGGACAGGGACTGTGTCCAACCTGACAACCTGTATCTACCCCAGTGCTTAGTACAGTGCATGGCACACAGTAAGCGATTAATACATAAAAAAACTTAAAAAACAACTTGGTAGCTCCAAGATTTGACATTTCAACTGGCATTGTCCTTCTGGAAAATGACTATTCTGGAGGAATTTACAGTCTAGGACACAATAGTTTTATTTCGCTGGTTTCTAGACAGATGTTGACCTGTTTTCACTGTGGCAGATTTAGCCTTATGCATAAATCCAGCAGGGGTTCAATTCAGACAGGTCCTTAAGTGAGAGTAATTATGGCTGCAATAAATTCCTGCCTAGGTAGGTAGAGCAATTTCAAGATCTTCTGAAACTAAACTCTAGTCCCTAGCGTTGTCTTTGCATCTCTGATGTTCAGACTGGAAGAGCAGAGGCCCAAGGGGCTTTTGTAAAAAATAATAATAATTAAAAAAAATAAAAAATTTAAAAAAATTGCAGCATGAAGTGCAATCTCAGAAACATAAATTATTCTCAACCTCTGGAGAAGCATCATTCTCTCTTCAGCCTTCTTACTTAACTCACAGATCTGACAGTGGTAAAGACTAAATGAGGTGAAGTTTGCCTCTCCTTTCCAAGGTTTTTGGGGGAGGGCAGGCACTCTCTTTTGCTTCCCTCTCCACGGTTACCGACCTCTTGCCTTTATTCTCCCTTTGAAGCAGACCTGTGCCTGCTTCGAGCAGAGAATCACTGGCCAGGTGTCAATTTTAATGCTGCCATCCACTCTGTTCCTTCTCAGTGAGCCCCTCTACGCCACAAGGTCAATGGCTCACTGAGGACAACTTCGCTGTCGCCTCCACCATTGCCCCACCGCCCCCCGCCCCTGGATGCGCTTCGCCAAATTCATTCATTCAATCGTATTTATTGAGCGCTTACTGTGTGCAGAATGCTCTATTAAGCGTTTGGAAAGTACCATTCAGCAATAAAGAGAGACAATCCCAGAGTCCGAAACTGAGTGCTTCCTCTGTGCAGAGCACTGTACTTTGGAGAGTACAATTCAACAAAATTGGTAGACACAGTCCCTGCCCACAAGAACAGGTATTTTCTGTCACTTCCTTCCTGGATCCAGCGTGGGTTAATTAATCATCATCAAATTTATTGAATACCTACTTTTTTATGATATTTGTTAAGAACTTACTCTGTGCCAGGCACTGTACTGAGCTCTGGGGGTAGATAAAAGGTATTCAGGTTGGGCAGAGTCCTTGTCCCTGGAGGCGATGTGATTCCAGAAGGGTTTTGAAGATGGGGAGAGCTATTTGTTGGATTGGAAGGAGGAAGGAGTTCCCGGAAGGAGAGTGTGTGTGGTGGTGGCGGGGGATGGGGAAATATGAGAAAGAAACAGTAAATATGTTAGTGGAGGAGAATGAAGAGTGTGAGCTGAGGTCCAGTGGGAAAAGAGTGGGTAAGTAGCAATGCTGAAAATGTTATAATGTGTCTGAACTCAGCTAGAAAGTCCTGTGATGGACTTTCCAGGGTGGCAAGAGGCTGGGCTAGAGAGGAGCTCCTGGCCTAGTGGATAGAGCACAGGCCTGGGAGTCAGAAGGAACTGGGTTCTAATTCCAGCTCCATCACTTGCCTGCTGGGTGACCTTGGGCAAATCCCTTCTTTCCTCTGTGCCTGTTACAGCATCTGTAAAACGGGGATTAAGACTGTGAGCTCCATGTGGGACAGAGACTGCATCCAAACCGATTTACTTGTACCTGCCCTAGTGCTTAGTACAGCGCCTGGCACATAGAAAGCACTTAACAAATACCATTATTATTATGCTGTCTCTTTGGACACCAGAAGCTGCAGCCCACTCCACCCATTTTATTCTACCTGAGGTTCCAGGCTGTCTGTGTGTGTGTGCTTAAAAATATAATAATAATGGTCACCTTTCCCTCCTTATATAATAATAATAATAATGATGGCATTTGTTAAGCACTTAATGTTGGTATTTGTTAAGCGCTTACTATGTGCTGAGCACTGTTCTAAGCGCTGGGGTAGACACAGAGGAATCAGGTTGTCCCACGTAGGGCTCACAGTCTTCATCCCCATTTTACAAATGAGGGAACTGAGGCACAGAGAAGTTAAGTGACTTGCCCACAGTCACACAGCTGACAAGTGGCAGAGCTGGGATTCGAACTCATGACCTCTGACTCCAAAGCCCATGCTCTTTCCACTGAGCCACGCTGCTTCTCTAAGTGCTTCTCTGCACTTACTATGTGCCGAGCACTGTTCTAAGCGCTGGGGTAGATACAAGGTCGTCAGGTTGTCTCACGTGGGGCTCACAGTCTTCATCCCCATTTTCCAGATGAGGGAACTGAGGCCCAGAGAAGTCAAGTGACTTGCCCACAGTCACACAGCTGATCAGTGGCAGAGCGGCGATTAAAATCCATGACCTCTGACTCCCAAGCCCGGGCTCTTTCCATTATGCTACTAGACTGCTTCTCTAAGGAATCTTCTATCTCCAAGGTATCTATACTTCTCCTTTCCCTCCTTATATCTCCAAAAGCAGCGTGGCTCAGTGGAAAGAGCCCGGGCTTGGGAGTCAGAGGTCATGGGTTTGAATCCCAGCTCTGCCACTTGTCAGCTGTGTGACTGTGGGCAAGTCACTTAACTTCTCTGGGCCTCAGTTCCCTCATCTGTAAAATGGGGATTAACTGTGAGCCTCACGTGGGACAACTTGATTACCCTGTATCTACCTCAGTGCTTAGAACAGTGCTCTGCACATAGTAAGCGCTTAACAAATACCAGCATTATTATTATCCAGGCCTGAGAAACCAGTTCCCCTCTCCCTGCTTCAAGGAGGAGATAATTGGGCTCATTATTAAGAATTTCTAAAACCCTCTGTGCAGTGTACTTCACAATTTATCAATTAACCTTCTCATCATCTCGGCTAGGTAGATGAATGACAAGTGATACTTGAACAAGATGCCCAGTGAGAATGTGAACACAGATGAATGATAATAGAGAGAATGGAAAGGAATTTTGAATTCAACTAAAGAGATCCTGGCTAGAAGCTCCCTGTCAGAGGAAAGAAAAGGGAAAAAATGAATTTGAAATTGAGTTTGCGACCTAAAGTGAGTTGAGTGGGAGAGGTGCTATTATGTTAGTGAGGAATTAAGAAGGATTTGAAGAAGAAAATATTCCAAGTTAATAATTTAGATTTGGTATCTTTAAAATAAACCTTCACTTGCTACTAATTTTCTTCTGGATAATAAAGGCCATTTGTTTGAAAGAACAGGAAAAATGCGCCTGTCAGAAGCTGTTTACATCATGCAAATGAGAGCACAAATTGGAGGGGAACAAATTTAATTCCTCACAGTTATTCAAGTATTTGCAGTGAATTGCTGCCAACAAGGTTGCAAACATAGTAATAGAACAATCCCATTTCCTCCCATTCATAACACAGATTGGTTTTCAACTGAAACCTGCTCTGCCTGGTTTTAGGACAAAGGTAAGTGATCTTGCAACACTGAATCAATTCTACTGAAATATTGAAGTCTTGTGTAGGAGTGGAGGGGGAATGAACAGAATAAGGTGTACACAAGCCAGTCTCGCCAATTGTTTTTTATAAAATCATGCAGCCACAAAATAATAATAATGGTATTTAAGTGCTTACTATGTGCCAGGCACTGTTATATATATATATTGCCATCATTAGGACACGTTCTACTCACTCCAAATTGCATCTTTCCCCTTCTTCCTCATCACTCTCAGGTGGACGGTCACTCAAAATTTCTTCGCCACTCAACTTTACTTGCTCAGCCAATCTCGCTTGCTCTTTCCTGTGCATGGACACACATGTGAACTTCCTTCTGGCTTTGACTTGACAATTACCGTACTCTCCTGCTTCTCCTCATTCATCTCTGCCTGCTTCTTCTGTTATCGATTTGACCGCTCTTCTTCCCTGGCCCATTAAATTGGGAGACTTTCCCCTCCAAATGGCCGCCTTGCTGATCCAGGCCCTTGTCGTAGCCTTGTGGAAACAGTGTAACCTAATGAAAAGAACACTGTCCCGGGAGGCAGAGAACCTGGGTTCTAATCCTGGCTCTGCCACTTGCCTGCTTGGTGACTTTGGGCAAGTCACTTAACAACTCTGTGCCCGTTTCCTCATCTATAAAATGGGGATTCGATACCTGTTTTTTCTCTCCCTTAGACTCTGAGGTGGGACAGGGTCTGTGTCTGACCTTATTATCTTATATGTATCCCAGTGTCTAGTACAGTGCTTGGCACATAGTGAATAATAAATATTATGATTATCATTGTTATTATTGCTATTATTCTAGCTTGATTTCTGCATCAGCCTCCTCACTGGTCTCCTTGCCCCGGCTCTCTCCCCCTCTCCAAATCACACTTAACTCTACAGCCTGGATCATTTTCCTAAAACGTTGTTCTGCAGACAACTCCCCACTCCTCAAAAGCCTTCAGTGGTTAGTCATGACTCTCTGCATCAAGCCAAAACTCCTGACCATTGGCTTTAAGGCAATTAATCAGCTCTCTCTCCCTATTTATCCAGTCTCTTCTCCCACTGTGCCTCAGCTCACATCCTTCATTCGTCTCAAGTTAACCTATTCACTGTGCCTTGTTCTCATCTCTCCCACTTCCTACCCGTTGCTTAAACCCTTCCTCCTTCCTGGTACTCCTTCCCCCTTCATATCCAACAGATCACGGCTCTTCCTGTTTTCAGTGACCTTCCAAAACCACATCCCCTCCAGCAGGCCTTTCCCAATTGTTCATTCAGTCGTATTCAGTCGTATTGTGTGTTTACTCTGTGCAGAGCACTGTACTAAGGTCCTGGGAGGGTACGGTGTAACAGTAAACAGACACATTCCCTGCCCACAACGAGCTTACAGTCTAGAGGGGTAGGCAGACAATATGAATAAATTACAGATGTGGATGTACGCACTGTGGGGCTGGAAGGGAGAATGAATAAAGGGAGCAAAACAGGGTGATGCAAAAGGGAATGGGAGAAGAGGAAAAGAGGGCTTAGTCGGGAAAGGCCTGTTGGAGGAGATATGCCTTCAATAAGGCTTTGAAGTGGGGAGAGTAATTGTCGGATATGAAGAGGGACAAGGACTTCTTGAGACCAAGGGGCTGCCCAGGAGAGGAAATTGGGCTTATGGGTGTATCCTGTGATTTAGTCTCTTCTCCTCCCTTCCCCACCTTTCTCTCTGAGTGTCTTGGGGAGATTTAAAAGAGAGGCAGCTCTGGAGTCAGGAACCAATTAGGGGCTATTTGGTTCAAAGAGTAGTGCTAATTCTGTCTGTTATCCCATGGATTTAAACTCATCGTGGGCAGGGAACGTGTCTACCAGATGTGTAATGTACTCTCCCAAGTGCAGAGCACGGGCTTTGGAGTCAGAGGTCATGGGTTTGAATCCCGGCTCGGCCACTTGTCAGCTGTGTGAATTTGGGCAAGTCACTTAACTTCTCGGTGCCTCAGTTACCCCATCTGTCAAATGGGGATTAACTGTGAGCCCCAAGTGGGACAACCTGATTCCCCTGTGTCTACCCCAGGGCTTAGAACAGTGCTCGGCACATAGTAAGCGCTTAACAAATACCAACATTTATTTTTTTTATTTTTTTTTGCTTAGTACAGTGCTCTGCACTTAGTAAGGGCTCAATAAATAGTAGTGATTGATTTAGCCCCGGATAAAGGGGTGGATGCCTAAATTCATTAGCTTCTAATATTAGTTTCCATCAATCAATGGTATTGAGCACTTAGTGTGTGTAGAGCACTGTACTAAGCCCTTGGGAGAGGGCAATATAACATAGCTGGTAGGCACGTTCCCTGCCCGTTTCTTAACCTTAACTCATTCATTTAATGGCGAGATTGGACTACTTGGCCTCTGTCACTTGACCTGTGGGGCAAGCTTGGTGTGGCCATGTTGGTCCAGGACATCCCCAAAACTCATTCTCCGGGGACACCCCTCTTGGGAATTGTTCCACAGACTACTGGCTGGAGATACCAGCACCACACAGGTAACCAATCAGTGGCACTTACCGAGCGCTTATTGTGGGCCAAGCGCCGTACGAAGTGCTCTGGCAAAGTTCGATACAGTAGAGTCGGTAGAAATGAGGGTACCTGTCTACCGACTCCATTACATGCTCTGTGCTCAATAAGTGCCCAATAAATACCATTGATTGATTCCCTGCCCAACCCAGAAATACTTCTAATAGCGTATTGTCCTTGTAATTAGTCACTAAGGGGTGTCCTTATTTCATAAAACTGCTTCAATTTGTTTTTCATAAAAAGAAGCTAAGAGTTGAAAATTGCAACATAGGTTAGTGTGTTTGTTTTGAAATTGACTTGACTTCTGCATAACTGCTACTTAGCATGGAGTACCTAATATGCAAAAATTAGAGTTCTGGGCCATGCAATTGGAAAGAGAAAAAAAGAATTCCAATCCAATTGTAAAATCCAATTAGCACTTAACATTGCAAAACCCCGGTGGCTGCCGTCATTTTCTGGAAGAAACCTACACTTTAATCAGGAAATTTAACCTATGGAATTGCCAGGTCGAGGGTGCTTAATTGAGAACCTTACTTGTGGCTGTGTAGGTGTCTAGTTGGGTCGGAGCCATTTTTCGCTTTTGATGTCTTCGTTGTTTCACGCTGTTGCTTGGTAATTGTCAGTGTGCAGTGACTGGATACCAGGAAATCATATTTATTCCGTTGGAGTCTTTAATGTTATTCGTATTTTATAAGTTTCCAATGAGTCATGAGTACCTGAGGGGAAATCGGGGGGGAAAAAATTCTGTAGTTGCTATGACATTACCTGGAATAAAAAGACTTGGAAACATTCTATGTCTTTTTGTCAAGAGGAACTGTTTAGATTTTAAAATGTTAATAGAAATTAAAATAAATCATTTGAACTCACCTTTTAGTATAGTCACTGCACTTTAGAAATCAGATGCAGTTATCTCTGAGATCTGTGGAAAAAAACTGCATGCTTTTGGAGAGGTGAAATGGCTCTCCATATCATGATCAAGGTCATTTATTCTTTTCAAGGAATATAAAGTACAAACTAGGGTACAGAGGGAGATGAGATGAGAACAGGTGGGATGGGGCTAGCCGTGAAGAACCCCTGTCACCGTCTATCTAAATTATAGGCTTGGTGCATCTGTCCCTAAATGCTTTTTGCATGTGCGAGAATCAGGCGGATGGAGAAATTGAGGAGCAAGACCTAGAGAAAACGTGTGGAAAGCAGAGTTGAGGAGATGGGGATAGTGAGTAGAGAGAAATGGAGAAGGGGAAAGCATGCAGGAGAGTCAAAAGAGACCAACCAGGGGGCTGAGGAAGAGAAATAGGGATGGGGAAAGTGAGGTGACATCCCACAGAGGAAATATGGGCCAGCCATCAATCAACCATATTTATTGAGCACTTACTGTGTGCAGAGGTTTGTACTAGGCGCTTGGGAGAAAACAACATAACAGAATTGGGAGACGCGTTCCCTGTCTACAGCGAGCTTACATTCTAGACAGGGAGTTGTAGTTTAGAGAGGGAGACAGGGGACGACAGAGTAAAGAGAGAAGCCAGCCGGGCAGCTCCAAGCCACCTTGGACTCACGGCCACCATAGCCTGCCTTTGTGGGGCCTGAAGACAGGGAACGAGGTAAGTGGTCACTTCAGGGTGGCATCCATCAGGAGTGATATCATGCTGCCCACCCTCCCAAGATGACTGTCATTCAGGACATTCATTTGTTTGTATTTATTAAACGCTTACTATGTGCAGAGCACTGTACTAAGCGCTTGGGAAAGTACAATACAACAATCAAGAGTGACAATCCTTTCCCACGAGCTCACAGTCTAAAGGGGAAGCAGCATGGCCTAGTGGTTAGAGCACAGGCTGGGGATTCGGGAGGACCTGGGTTCTAATTCCGGCTCCACCACTTGTCTGCTGGGTGACCTTGGGCAACCCACTTCACTTCTCTGGGCCTAAATTACCTCATCTGTAAAATGGGGATCACTACTATGAGCTCCATGTGGGACAGGGACTATGTCCAACCTGAATAGCTTGTGTCTACTCCAGTGCTTAGAACAGTGCTTGACACAGTAAGTGCTTAACAAATACCATCACTATTATTATTAAGCAGATAAGCGGCAGAACTGGGATTGGAACCCAGGTCCTTTTGACTCCCAGACCCGGGATTTTGAAATGTAAGCTATACCTGCAAAAATCATGTAAAATGTATTCATTTGTGAAATTTAACCAACTCATACATTTTTGTCTTTTGGAGTGCACTCTGCTGAAGTGTGGACAGCGAGGATGCATATTAACTGCCCTGTTTAATGAGATACATATATATCCATATATATGTATATTCATCTCACCATCCAAGGCCACTTTAAGTTTCCAGTACGGTTTCTGTATTCAATATTTATGCTGTTTTCCTTACTTGTCAAAGAGCTACCATTAGAGTCATTAAGCTTCACCTAGCAACTTGATGTCTTCTGAAATATTGGCTTTCTGTCTAACTCTCTGGTATTTTTGAAATCTCTTGAAACTCCAAATGCAATAATCTCTGAAGCAGAAGAAGGGGAAATTGAGAAACAGCTCAGCCTACTAAGAACAAACAAAAAGAATATATATACCTGCAATGGCAGAGAAATATTTCTGGTGGAGGAAATGTAAGTAGAGTGCACTTGGATATCTTGTACCTTTTGGACCCTTGGACTTCATCCCACCCTGAGCCTCACAGCAATTATGTACCTATCTATAATTCATTTATATTAACGCCTGTGTCCCCCCACTAGACTGTAAACTCCTTGTAGGCAGGGAACGTGTCTACCAACTATGTTGTGTGGTACTCTCCCAAGTGCTCAGTACAGTGCTCAATAAATACCATTGTTTGAGTGGCCAGGAACGATACTCCAAAAAAAAAAAAATGGATCCAGAAATGCACATGATGTCACACACTCCGCTGGGCAGCAGCATGACGTGATGATGTCACTTGGCCTCCATTTTGTAGACATCCAGCTGGGTTAGCCCAAATTGGCCAGAACCTAGAGGGTTTCTCCAGAGGACACTGACTCTCCCAGTTGCTCCAGAACCTTTGTATTCCCCTACCAGCTCAATATAAACTCAGAAGCTGCATTGAAAGCTCGCAGGGAGCATGTCTACCATCCCAGAGTTTAAAACAGTGCCTGGCACATAGTAAGCACTTAAATATCATTGGGAAAAAAAAGGTCTGGTCCCTGTCCTGTTCTAATTTAGCTTCAGATATTTGAATGTCATACACTACACTGCATGAAGATATCTGAGCCTGTGCACGGTTCTCCATTCACCACTCTGTGCCCTCTTCGCACCCTCCTAAACCTGGTTTAAGGGGGAGAGGGCCTTGCAGGGCTCTTTGGTCTCTGACAAAGATGCTTGTCCAGTGCCGTTCTGGAAAGCAGATCTGGAACAAGTCATTTTTGCTCCCCATTGCCAAATCCTTGAATGTCTCTTTGGAGTATAATCACCCAGAATTAATTATCCATCCCCTCCATTAGGGAATGTACCTTTTAGCACCTCTGACTTTTTTTTTCCTCTGGCAGCCTATTATGAACCTTTCATCCATGAATTTATCCAAACCTTTCTTGAATCTACTAATATCTTCTGCATGCACAATTTCTTGAGGTAACAAATTTCATGCTGACCTGAATCTCCTCTCCCTCTCCTCATTTCAGATATGTGTTCTCCCCATGTTGACCTCTTTTTTCATGCAGCTCAGTGGCATTCCAGGGAGGGGGCTGTCAGCAGTGGAGACTGCATTCCTTCCCATGGTTCAGCTCACACATCCATCAGTGGTATTTATTGAGCGCTTACTGTGTGTAGCACACAAGGGGCTTACAGTATAGAAGGGGAGATGGACATTAAAATGATATGTACGTAAGTCCTGCGGGGCTCATCTAAATGCGTAGGCAACGTAGAAGGGAGAGGGGGCAGGGGAAAGGAGGGCTTAGTCAGGAAAAGCCTTTGGAAGAGATGGACGAGATTGAGGTATAATAAGTAGCTTGGCATTGGAGGATCAAAATGCGTGGGCTGGGTCATAGTAGCAAATCAGTGAGGTAAGAAAGGAGGGGCCAAGCAGAATGTTTTAAACCAGAAGGTGAGGAGTTTCTGTTTGAAGTGGAGGTGAATGGGCCACTGTTGGAGGTTTTTGAGGAGTGGAGAGATGAGAACTGAATAGTTTTTTTTAGTAAAATGATCTGGGCAGCGGAGTGAAGTAAGGACCTGAATGGAGAGAGACAGGAAGCAGGGAGGTGAATGAGGAGGCCTATGAAGTAGTCAAAGTGTGAGATGCTAACACTCCGATCCGCGTAGTAGCAGAGGAAAGACTGGATTTTAGTGCTGTTGTGAAGGTAGAACCGACAGGGTTTGGTGACAGATTGAAGCGTGGCTCAGCGGAAAGAGCCCGGGCTTGGGAGTCAGAGGTCATGGGTTCTGATCCCGGCTCTGCCGCTTGCCAGCTGTGTGACTTTGGGCAAGTCACTTCACTTCTCTGTGCCTCAGTTACCTCATCTGTAAAATGGGGATTAAAACTGTGAGCCCCACGTGGGACATCCTGATCGGTTTGTATCCCCCCAGCGCTTAGAACAGTGCCTTGCACATAGTAAGCGCTTAACAAATACCACCGTTATTATTATTAGTAGGTTGAATGAGAGGGATGAGTAGAAGATAATGCCAAGGTTAAGGGCTTGAACGACAGGGAAGATAATGGTTTTGTTTACAGTGATGAGAGAAACAGGCGGAGGACAGGACTTGAGTAGAAAGATGAGGAATTTCTGTTTTGGACATGTGAGCTTTGAAGCGTCAGCGGGACATTAGAGAAGTTCTGAAGGCAGGAGGGAATGTGAGACTGCAGAAAAGCAGGAGAGGGGTAGGTATAGGAGTAGGAGGAGTAGGAGAGGGGTCAGAGCCTGAGAGAGAGATTTGGGAATCATCTGTGTAGAGATGGCAGTTGAAGCCATGGGAGCGAATGAGTTCTCCAAGGGAGTGGGTTTAGCTCTGCACACAATAAGCGCTCAATAAATACGACTGAATGAATAGAATAGGCTCCTGGCCTCTTGGCTCTACACCGTCCACTGCGGCCCACTCCCCCAACCCCATTCCATTACCCTCTCCCGCCAAGGGAGGTGGGAAGGGAAACGGGTAAGCCTGCAGCGATGAAAGAGAGGGAAGCAAAAGAAAAAGAAAGAAATATTTGTGGAGATTTTATTTAAGGGGGGAAGTGGGAGAGAGATACGCCAGAGTGTGATCGCTGCTGCCTCGGCTTTGGCTTGATAACCCTGGGGAGGCGGGGGGGTGGTGAGTAGCAGGCGCTCCACAGCTAGTAGTTGACGGGGACAGAGAAGGGCTGGGGTTGAGGGTTTTGTAGCTAGCGGGGGTGGCAGCTATTTATGGGCCTCATGCCATTATATTCCCCCTATCCAGCTGCTTGTGGCCACTGGGGAGGTGGGGGGAGGAAAGGGAGGAAATTCAGCAATCACCTGCAGGGGAGTCCAGACACAAAGAGAAAACTCAGATAGAATTTTTCCAAATAACATGCGAAACTCAAAATCTCAAAGCGAGAACAGTCCTGATAACCATTCATTATTTTTTGTCAGGAATAGTCCTTGGATTCTCTGAAGGACGAGTAACAGCATGAGGTCTGGCCACTCCCCTGATATTGGAGTGAAAGACCCGCCACCCGGAAGACACCCTGCAGCCTCCGTTCCCCCTCGACATCAGGGCCCCACCTGCCCTCTCCACTGCGGCCGTTGGACTCAGAACAGCGCTGCCAAAACAGAGAGGAGCGGGAATCTCGGCCTTTAGCCACACTGTGCTGCTACTCCTATGCTGTTTGTTCTTTATCCTGCTCTTTTGATAGAATTTTTCTGTTTTTTATTATTTCAACCTTCTCCTTACGTGTCTGTCATCAACCCTCTACCTTTTATTTCTTTGTTTTTATGGTATGTAAGCGCTTCCTATGCACCAGGCACTGCACTGGGGTAGATACAAGCAAATCAGGTTGGACACGGTCCCTGTCCCACATGGGGCTCACACGCTTAATCCCCATTTTACAGATGAGGTAACTGAGGCCCAGAGAAGTTAAATGACTTGTCCAAGGTCACACAGCAGATAGGAGGCAGAGTGGGAATTAGAACCCATATCCTTCTGATGCCAGGCCCGTGGTCTATTCACGAAGCCGTGCTTCTCGTCACGTACAAGCCCCCAGCCGCCGTCTCGGCTCCAGGATCCTTAGGTTAATGGCGAAGTTAGAGCTATGTTCCCCCCGACCCCATTTCTTTTCATACCCCCAGGTTGGGGCTGCCCACTTAGCCACTGGAGGTAGTCAGGTTGGCTCCTCCGGGCTCACGGGGCAAAAGGCTCAGCCCTCTTGGCCACTGGCTCTTCCTCAGAGAATCAACTCGTGCTCTGCTCCGGGGCCAAGATGGGCAGGACAGCAACTGCAGGCTCTCAAGGTCCCAGGATCCCGGGCGGGATCAGGCGGATAGGCTGGGATTCCCACTGGGCTCTATAATCCTTCTCTATGCATGCTTCCAGGACTGAGGTTGGGCTCTGGCCACCCATGCTCCCACACAGCGGGCAAGTGGTTGAGCAGGGATTAGAACCCAGGTCCTCTGACTCCCAGACCCGGGCTCTTTTTACTAGGCTGCGTGCCTCCCACCCGTGGGATCTGTTAAGCACTTACTCTCTGCCAAGCCATCTACTAAGCACTGGGGGTAGTTTCAAGTCAGCCGAGCCTCCCATGGTGCTGGCAGTCTAAATAGGAGGGAGAACAGGTATTGAATCGCCATTTTGCCCATGAGGCAACTGAGATGCAGAGAAGATGAGTGGTGATTAGGGTTAGAGAGGAAGGGTGGAGAAGCAGCGTGGCTCAGTGGAAAGAGCACGGGCTTTGGAGTCAGGGCTCATGAGTTCGAATCCCAGCTCTGCCACTTGTCGGCTGTGTGACTGTGGGCAAGTCACTTCACTTCTCTGCGCCTCAGTTCCCTCATCTATAAAATGGGGATTAAGACTGTGAGCCCCACGTGGGACAACCTGATTCCCCTATGTCTACCCCAGCGCTTAGAACAGTGCTCGGCACATAGTAAGCGCTTAACAAATACCAACATTATTATTAAGTCTGAAATATTCCTTCAGCCTTTCTGCCCTCATTTTATCTTTAACCCCTAGTGGTATGAGTCCTTCTAATGTTGGCTTTGACTGCCCGGTTCAGTCATCACCCCTATTAGCAAAGCACTCAGCATTAGGCTGCTCCGTGGAGATTCCGAGCAACAACAGTATTTGCTACAGAAAAACTCGCAACTAAAAGCTCACCCCTCCCTGCAGGCAAGTCCCTTGAGTTTTCTTCCCCAGTCATTTGCAGAGGCTGCCTGCCATCTCCTTTTCTCCCGAGTGAGGAAAACAAATGGGATGGAATTTTAAAGATTCAAAGTTTTCTTCATTCTGCAATGAAATTATTTTCTCTTGATTGTCCTCAGACCTCTACCCCTCTTGATGACTAGTCGTGTAAAATAGAAATCAGCTTTCATCTTTTGCCATTCATCTTCTAACTATGCTTTTTTTTCTAAAAGCCAATGGCTGTTTTAGTCAGATCTCTCCCACGTGGTGTAACTATGTGTAAGTATTCGGTTAAAAATAGCTCTCTTGACCACTGCCCTAATTTGGATTTTATTGCTGGACGGAAAGAAATCAAAGTCCAGTAGATGGCAGTCTTTCAGTTCTATAATTAATCGGCAGTTGTTTCAATTAAGCCCCCGGGAAGTGTTTTTCTTAAATCAGCTGAAAAGTCAGAGTCTGAGAATCAAATTGATTTCCCTTCTCTTGAAAGCATCTTGTTGTTTCACATCTCCCTCCTCTTTTTTTTTTTTTTTTTGCTTTGTCTCAGCTTCAACTAAATCTCCTGCCCCCATGTTTCATTTATTCATTCAATCGTATTTAGTGAGCGTTTACTGTGTGCAGAGCACTCTACTAGGCGCTTGGGAAAGTATGATACAACAACAAACTACAGTGACATTCCCTGCCCACAACGAGCTTACAGTCTAGAAAGGGGGAGACAGACATCAATGCAAATAAATAAAATTACAGATATGTATGTTGAGTGCTGTGGGGCCGGAAGGGGGAAAGAGCAAAGGGAGCAAGCCGTTTTCCTCCTTAGTGGGACCCAGCCCTCGGCTCAGCTGGGAACAGGCAAAGGTAGACTGCTGAAATCTTTTTTTTTTAATGGTATTTGTTAAGCACTTACTATGTTCCAGATACTGTACAAAGCGCTGGGTAGATAAGCTTATCAGGATGGACACAATCCCTGTCCTATATGGGGCTCACAGTCTTAATCCCCATTTTACAGACAAGGTAAATGAGGCCCAGAGAAGTGAAGTGACTTGCCCAAGGTTACACAGTAGACAAGTGCTGGAGTGGGGATTAGAACCCAGGTCTTTCTGACTCCCAGGCCTGTGCTCTATCCACTAGGCCATGGTGCTTCCAGCTGAATTCCAGGATTAAGGATAGCTGGGTGTTTCAGCTCTCACCACTAAGTCCTAGGGTTACTTTGAGAGCTTTTAGGGCTTGCTCCATGATTTAGACCAGGACTACGGTGGATTCAGGGAACACCCTTCGGCAACAGCGGTCTTAAGCCGTCCGCTGCAAGCTAAACTCACCCCTCTCTGTCCACAGGGAGGTATGGCCTTAGAACCACCCTACCAAAAGAAGGAACCTTCCTGAATGGCCCCAGGATCACATCCTTCCTCGGGACCTCTGGAGTTCACAACTCTCTGGGATTCTTGGACTGAGAATTAGTCCAATCTGACCACCGTCCATCAGCAGTGAGGAAAACAAGGAGGGAAAAGAGACGTCTGGGCAGACTCTATTTGGAGGCTGAAATGCAGCGTGACCATCAGGGTTCCATCTGTTAAGTTGGGATCATTTAGCAGTTCAGATTATTTGCCGTTAGTTCCCGAGAAAAGATCAGTTGCGGGCTTTGGAGCGTGCAAAACCAGTTTAGGAAATATTGAAATTTGGCATCCTTATGTTTTTTTTAATCAGTGCCACAGCATTCCGTGAAGCCCAGATAGAAGTATTTTTGTCGCATGTTGTATGAGTTTTACCCTAGGTTTTGGAGAGAGATTTGGGGATTCTCTTCACCTCTCTCTTGGAGCGGGCAGTGGGCATGGGAGTGGGTGGGCTGGAGGGGGGAGGCGGGGTGGGAGAGGGAGAAATCGTGTTGCTGAGAAGTACCTGACACTTTTTTCACTTCTGTCTCTTGCTAGTCTGATTTTCCAAATGTCTCTGGACTTAGGGTATCGCCCATTTATATTTGCTGCAGCCCAGACTTGTCCATCAGCTGTTATCTCCTGTGTGACCATCGTTTGTCATGGTATTTACTGAACACTTACTGTGGGCAGAGCAATGTACTAAACGTTTAGGCGAGTACAAGGTAATATGGTTGTTAGAGATGGCCCCTGTCCACAAGGAGCTTACAGTCTAAAGAGGGAGATACGTAGGAGGAGGGAGTCCCATGTCGGAGGGAGGGCGTGAGCAAGGATAGAGGGCAAGAGAGAATGGATAGAGAAGCAGCGTGGCTTAGTGGAGAGAGCATGGGCTTGGGAGTCAGAGATCATGAGTTCTAATCCCGGCTCCGCCACTGATCAGCTGCGTGACTTTGGACAAGTCACTTGACTTCTCTATGCCTCAGTTACCTCATCTGTAAAATGGGGATTGACTGTGAGCCCCACGTGGGACAACCTGATTACCTCGTCTCTACCCCAGCACTTAGAACAGTGCTCGGCACATAGTAAGGGCTTAACAAATGCCATCGTCATTATTACTATTATTAAGAGAGAGATGGCAACAGAATGAGGTACAGGTTAGTGTGAGAGGAGTGAAGTGTGTAGGTTGGGTTGTGGGAGAGGAACGAGGATAAGTAGTGGGGAAGAGAGTTGTCTGAGTGTCTTGAATCTGATGGTGAAGAGTTTCTGCTTGATGCAGGGATGAGTGGATAAACATTGGGAATTTTGAGGAGTGGAGAGATGGGTGCAGAACAATTTTTTCCAAAAAATATTCCAGGCAGGAGAGTGAAGTATGGGCTGGAGAGGGGAGAGGCCGGAAGCAGGGAGTATAGAGAGGAGGCTGATGTAGATGCTGATGATGGGACTGGATTAAAAAAAAAAAAGAGGGCATCGTGGCCTAATGGAAAGAGGATGAACATAGGAGTCAGAAGACCTAGGTTCTAACCCTGGTTCTGCCACTTGTCTGCTGTATGACCATGGACAAGTCACTTAAATTCACTGTACCTCAGTTACCTCCTCTGTACAAGGATTAAATCCTACTCCCTCCTACTTAGACTTTGAGCCCCATGTGGGACAGGGACTGTGTCCAATCCTATTATCTTGTATCTACCCCAGCATTTAGTATAGTGCTTGGCACATAGTGCTGAACAAGTACCGAATGATCTTTATTACTATTATTATTATTATTATCATGTACTGGAACCAGTGTGATAGCAGTATGGATGGAGAGAAGGGAATTCTGGAGATGTTGTGAAGGTAGAATTGACAAGATTTAGTGATTTACTGAATATGGGGGTTGAAGGTCAGAGATGAGTCAAGGATACTGCCAAGTGACCTAATTGGTGATATCAGAACCTGTGGTGGTCGTCTCTTAATTCATCCTCACCCTTAGGTTCCAGTTACCTTGAAAGGGAATCTACCAAACTGCTGCAGCAAACACCCCTAGCATTTTGGGAGGATGGATAGAGGTAGCAAAAATAAAGATAAAGAAACAGAGAGAAACCAAAATAAGTTGGAAAAGGAAAGGGAAGAGACAAAAATAAACAAGAGACAGAGAAGAGAGAATGGGTAAACTTATTAAACAGTCCTAGAAACAATTTTTTTTTCTAGAGGATGGAAAGTAGAAAAGGCAAAGGCAAACATATGAAAAGGCCACCGTAATGGAAAAAATATAATAGGGAGAAATAGCAGCCAAAACAGAAAAGCACAGAGGTAGTAGAAATAAAGCCAGTGAGTGAACAGAAAAAGCATCTCCCAGCCCTTCCCCCACCTCACTTTCCCCCCTCCACCCACCGTAAACAGTTTGACTCTGATGCGGGCTAACACTTTCAAAACCAATCACGCTTTTGGCTTTGAGGAGAAAGTCAGTGTAGAGCACAGCCCACTGTCCCCTTATTACCTGCAGCCCTGGTTGTGAGAGGGAAACAGCCCCAAATCAACCTGTTCTGTACCTGAAGATGAGGAGAGATTTGGCTACCTTTTCTATTCTCGGGGCGAGAGAAGGTATGATCTCCTTGAGCTCACACAAAGGTCTGAAATTTGGGCAATGGAAGGGAGTGCGCTGTTTTAGTTCTTTCTCATGCCAGTCCATGCTATCATTTTTCTAAAAAAATGAATCTGCACACTCTTCCCACTCCTCAAGTGCCTTCAATGGTTGCCCACGCATCTCCGCATCAAGGAGAAACCCCTCACTATCAGATTCAAGGCACTTAATCAGCTCTCTCCACACTACTTATCCTTGAATTTCTCCCATTACACCCCAGCCTTCTCACATCACTCCTCTAATACCAACCTACCCGCTGTCCCTCGATGCCCACGTGATTTTCCCTCCCCACTGCCTCTCCCATACACTGAGTCCCACCCCAAAGCACTTAGATGCTCTCCCCATCTCCACCCCCACAGACCTTTTTGTACACATCTTTTTACTCTGTTGCTTCCCTCACCTGTAATTTATTTTAACATCTGCCTCCCCCATTAGACTGTAACCTCCTGAAGGGCAGAGATGAGGTCTGCCGACAGTATGTACTTCGCCAAGTGTTTAATACAGTGCTCGGTACAAAGTGAGTGCTCAGTAAATACCATTGACTGACTGATTGATAGATGTTGGGCCACGTGTAATCCAGACAAGTATTTGGCAAGCAGAAAGCCCAGTGGACCTAGTAAGGTGGGAATTTCAGGAAATTGCTTTCTTTCTGAGGCATTTTTTAGAAGAAGTAGTAAAAGGTTCATATTGAGTATCCAGACCCGAGCTTGGGAGTCAGGGGGCCTGGGTTCCAATCTCGGTTCCGCCACCTGGTCTCCTTCGCTGGAGCCTCCTCCCCCTCCCATCCTTTAACTGTTGGAGTTCCTCAAGGGTCAGTTCTTGGCCCTCTTCTGTTCTCCATTTACACTCACTCCCTCGGTGAACTCATCCGCTCTCATGGCTTTGACTACCATCTCTACGCAGATGACACGCAGATCTACATCTCCGCCCCTGTCCTCTCCCCCTCCCTTCGGGCTCGCATCTCCTCCCGCCTCCGGGACGTCTCCACCTGGATGTCGGCCCGCCACCTAAAACTCAACATGAGCAAGACTGAGCTCCTCATCTTCCCTCCCAAACCCGGTCCTCTCCCAGACTTCTCTATCACCGTCGATGGCACGACCATCCTTCCCGTCTCTCAGGCCCGCGATCTCGGTGTCATCCTTGACTCGTCCCTCTTGTTCACCCCACACATCCTATCCGTTACCGAGACCTGCCAGTTTCACCTCTACAATATTGCCAAGATCTGCCCTTTCCTCTCCACCCAAACGGCTACCTTACTATTACGGGCTCTCGTTATATCCCGGCTAGACTACTGTGTCAGCCTTCTCTCTGACCTCCCTTCCTCCTCTCTCGCCCCGCTCCGGTCTATTCTTCACTCTGCTGCCCGGCTCATCTTCCTGCAGAAACGATCTGGGCATGTCACTCCCCTTCTTAAACAACTCCAGTGGTTGCCTATCGACCTCCGCTCCAAACAAAAACTCCTCACTCTAGGCTTCAAGGCTCTCCATCACCTTGCCCCTTCCTACCTCTCCTCCCTTCTCTCTTTCTACCGCCCACCCCGCACACTCCGCTCCTCCGCCGCCCACCTCCTCACCGTCCCTCGGTCTCGCCTATCCCGCCGTTGACCCCCGGGTCACGTCCTCCCGCGGTCCT